>NC_091789.1:120219950-120832716 GCF_029378745.1 Bos indicus | reverse complement strand
TCAATTTATGCCTATAAATTATCAAAAGTTAGAGATCATGAGAATCCTGAAAGCAGCAAGAGAAAAGTGCCTCATTACATACAAAGGGACCCCCAGAAAACTAGCAGCAGATTTCTCAGCAAAAACCTTGCAGTCCAGGGAAGAATGGGATGATAGATTCAAAGTGCTCAAAGAAAAATGCTATGAGCCAGTAATACTAACTATACCTGGCAAAACTCTCCTTTAAAAGTCAAGGAAAAGGCTTCCCTGGTGGCTCAGTGGTGAAGAATTCGCCTGCCAGTGCAGAGACATGGGTTCAATCCCTGACCTGGGGAAGATCCCACATGCTGTGGAGCAACTAAGCCCGCATGCCACAACTATTGAGCCTGTTCTCTAGAGCCCATGCCCCACAGCAAGAGGAGCCACCACAATGAGAAGCCCGTGCACTGCAACAAAGACTCAGCACAGCCAAAAATAACTAATTTTTTAAAGGCCAAGGAAAGATAAAACTTGCCAGACAAACAAAAACAGAGAATTGTTCACCTCTAGACGTGCTTTACAAGAAGTGCTAATGGGGGTTCTGTAAATTGAAATGAAAGGATGCTTAACAGCAACATAGAAGCATAGAAATGTATACATCTCACTGGTAAAAGGAAATATATAGGCAAATATGAAAGTGAAAGTGTTAGTTGTTCAGTCGTGTCCGACTCTTTGAGACCCCATGAACTGTGGCCCGCCAGGCTCCTCTGTTCATGGAATTCTCCAGGCAAGAATACTGGAGTGGGTTGCCATTTCCTTCTCCAGGGGATCTTCCTGGCCCAGGGATTGAACCCAGGTTTCCTGCATTGGAGGCAGATTCTTTACCATCTGTGCCACCAGGGAAGCCCAATAGGCAAATACAGAAATAATGTAATACTGTAAGAGTGGTACATAGGACACATTTGACCCTGGCATAAACGTTAAAGACAAAGGCATTAAGAGTAAATATAAATACAAAAGTTTGTTAGTAGATGCATGCACGCATGCATGCTAAGTCACTCAATTCAGTTCAGTTCAGCCACTCAGTCGTGTCTGACTCTTTGCGACCCCATGAATCGCAGCACGCCAGGCCTCCCTGTCCATCACCATCTCCCAGAGTTCACTCAGACTCAGGTCCATTGGGTCAGTGATGCCATCCAGCCATCTCATCCTCTGTCATCTCCTTCTCCTCGTGCCCCCAATCCCTCCCAGCATCAGAGTCTTTTCCAATGAGTCAACTCTTTGCATGAGGTGGCCAAAGTATTGGAGTTTCAGCTTCAGTCGTGTCCACCTCTTTGCAACCCCATGGACTGTAACCCACCAGGCTCCTCTGTCCATGTGATTCTCCAGGCAAGAATACTGGAGTTGGTTGCCATTTCCTTTCCCCATTGTTAGTAGATATATAATATAAAAAGAAGTCAATACTGGTATTAGTAACATAAAGGAAGAGGAGTAAATGTGTAGAAATGTTATATGTGATTGAAGTTGTTATTCATTTAAAATACGTTGTGATAATGATTTCATGGATGTATAAAACCTCTAGACTCATCAAGTTGTATACATTAATTATCTACAGCTTTTTGTATGTCAGTCATACTTAAATAGTTTTTTTAATGAGCAAAGAATGCAAAGAGGCATTTCAGAGTAAGAAATAAAAATGCCTAATAAAAAAAATTTAGAAGGCCCATTAAATATCACAGGAAGTTGGGGGAATGAGGAATTGCTTGGTGAAAGGTATAGAGAACTTTACAGAATCTAGAAATAGAAGTAGAAGCAGCTACCACTCCTAGACCCAATCTAGAACTTACAGAGAAGTATGACCATGACTCACTGGATGACAGAGAAGTCATTGTGTGGTCACACCAGCAGAACTTTATAGAAACCCTCTATCTGTAATTTGCTTGGGAAATTCTATATTCCAGGGTTCCTGGGAAGCTGGTAACAGGGAGGTGTCTCATGGGAGGCACTCTGATATAAAACCACTCAAGGTGGGCACCAAGGGAAGTTTCTGGACCCTGAGGGCTGCTGGCTCTAGTGCACTGTGGGTGCTGGATGCTGGAGAAGTTACCCTCACTGGGGACACCCAGCATCCTTTAGGAGCTTGCTGAGCAAGCACATCAGACCATGACATAGAATCCGTTCCCCCCACAGTGTCTCTCCAGCACCTTCTACTGACAAAGCTGAACATTGTGCAGCTGACAAAGGAAGAAGATTTTAAAGGTCCAAACCCATTTTCCCACAACAGGCAGACCTTAGAGTCAGTTTATCAGTAACTGGTGCAGGAAGTGAGAAAGGAGGAGCAGAGGAGTCTGTGAGCAAGGTGATGAAGGCCTAAGTGTCCACACAGCACACCTCCCATAGAGCCACCAGCTTCTGGGGAACAGAAAGCTGTGTGGGCTAGTCCTCCTCAGCCCTCCACCCATAAGGTATTTCAAATATTTTATTTATTTATATATTATTTATTTGGCTGCATTGGGTCTTAGTTGCAGCATGCAGGATCTTTGTTGTGGCACACGACTCTCTAGTGGTGTATGGGCTTAGTAGTTGTAGCACATGGACTCTCTATTTGTGGCACATGGGCACCGGAGCGTGTGGGCTCAGTATTTGCCAATTGCTCTGCAACTTGTTCCCCGACCCAGGAATTGAGTCTGCATCCCCTGCATTGCAAGGCAGATTCTTAACCACTGGGCTACCAGAGAAGTCCCACCCATAAAGTTTGAGAGTCAGCTACTAGCACTCTTTGCAACCGCATGGATGGTAGCCTGCCAGGCTCCTAAGAGTTGGACACGACTGAGCGTGCCCACACACACTAGCTCTCTGCAGGTAAGAACAATTCAGTATTTGCTTTGGGTGCTGTGGTCCTTCCATTCAGAAGACCTCATCCTCCAGGCTCTTCAGCTCTCACTGGCTATATGTATAAGGTGATTTACTAGCAGCCCAGGAGCATTTACTAGAGAGCATGGCTTGAACAGACTAACATTGTAGTCATTTCCCTGCTGACAATCAAAAAGGAACAGTAACATAAGAAACATTAAGTATTTTTTGTTGTTGTTTAGTTGCTAAGTCACATCCAACTCTATGTGACCCCACTGACTGTAGCCCACCAGGCTCCTCTGTCCATGGGATTTCCGAGGCAAGGATACTGGAGTGAGTTGCCATTTCCTTCTCCAGGGGATCTTCCCAACCCAGGGATAAAACCTGCATCTTCTGCACTGGCAGATGGGTTCTTTACCACTGAGCCACCAGGAAAGCTCAAGTATTCATTACCATATACTAGAGTGGGCACTTTTATAATATTATATGTGTTAATGTATGTGTGCATCTGAAAATTAGTGGCTTGTCCATCTGGCAGAGCTGTGACTTCAATTCATACCTTCTGATTCCAGTTCCAGAGTTCATCATATGCAATACTGGCTCCCCGTAAGTATCACCGAGAAGTCTTATTGACAAGACGTAGCTGGGTTTATTCTTAGTGCAGTAAAAGAGAGCAAACTTGACAGAATAGTCATTGAGGAGGGGAAAACCAGGATATTTATGAGATTTGGAAGTCTGGATTAAGGAAGGCCTTTCAGTGAGGAGTCTTGGTTTAGGATTAGGTAAGAACTGTGATATACAATATCATGATTTTAGGATTGGTGGACACAGGAAGGTGAGAATTTTCAGGGCAAGGAATTAAAAGTCTGGGTGTGTAGTGTGTCTTTCAGAAAGTTCCCAGAATAGGCAATAAAGTTATATGCAAATATTACCTTCTTGGGCAAAAGTCTGCTGAGATAGTAAATTATGGTGATGAAGACAGTGGAGTATGGAGGAATACAGTCACATTAATGATTGTAGACAGTAAGCTGGGTGGGTACATAGTTTTGGTTGTCATCCATAAGGAGTTTTTTCTTTTTCTCTTTTTCTTCTTGGTAATCAAACCAATTCAAGAATGGTATTGTGGCAGATTATTCTGTGAATGACCGTTAACCAATTTATACATTAAAACTAGCCTTAGCATAATAGCTAACACTTACATACTACTTTCTATGTGATCTTCATATACTATGTTATTTAATCATCGAAACAACTCTATGAGGCAGGTGTTATTTTCATCTGTATTTTATAGATAGTGAAATGATGCACAGAGAAGTTAAGTAATTTACTCTAGGTCACAGTACAGTAGACAACTGAGCTGGGATTTGAACCCAGGCAGTCTGATTTCAGAATCCTTGGGCTCAGGACCTAATTAGTATACTAATCATTCCATGTTAGGGTTTTACAGCTACAAGTCCCTCAATTCATGTGCAGTTCATATAATTCAAATCAGAGAGGTAAGTCAGATCAATCCATTGCTCAAGGTTAAGCAGTTAATAAACTATGCCCTTAAAACTAAGTTTTTTGGACTTTCCCACCCTCCACTTGGTCTTCTGTACCTCTTAATTTCCAAAGAACAATTCATAAATTCCTTAAATATTTCCTGACAAAGACTAAATACACAAAACATTTAGTTCTTTATTAGTTAGAGGTTTTTGCAAGTTAGAGCATTGACTAAACTTTGATTCCTGCTATTAAATGGAATAAGAAATAGGCACAGAAATTCCTTGTTCTCATAACTTTGAAGTGGCTTCACTAAATGACTTTCATTAAAAGAGGTGACTGAGGGACTTCCCTGACAGCCCAGTGGTTAAGACTCCATGCTTGCAATGCATGGGGCACGGGTTCAAGCCCTGGTTGGGAAACTAAGATCCCACATGCCACATGGCATGGCCTTTAAAAAAAAGGTGGCTGGAAAATAATAGTATCTTATTTAAAACAAATATTCAACTCTTACACTAGAAATGTAAACAAAGCAATGATTTGTGATTTCTCAATGTCTTGTTCCTTGCTGAAAGGATCTATAGTCAGGATAAGCACAGTGCAAGCTTAATATTGCTAACAAGAAGGATGCACAGACAGGAAAGATAAGCTATGACATAAACCTTTTTTGGAAAAGAAAAAGGCATAGCGCCATTAAGTTTCTAATGCTAAAGATTTTTTCCATTAACTCCGGAAATAAAGCTTTATAAAATTATAAGGTCAAGCTTCTTTAGATTTTAGCAAAATGAAAACTCTTTTGTCTTTCACTTGATTTGCCCCTTGTTATGAATTCTAAAGTCAATGGGCAAGCTGATATACAGTCAGTCTTTGAGGTTGGAGGGTGGGGGAAAAAAGATATACAACTTATGAACAATTGCCATATTACCTTTCTGGAACTTCCCTGGCAGCATAGTGGTTAAGACTCGTTGCTTCAAATGCAGGTGGAATGGGTTCAATCCCTAGTCAGGGAACTGTGATTCCCACATGCTACATGGCATGGCCAAAAAAAAAAAAAATTTATGAAGATATTACCTTTCTTTGCTGTGTGTTTCACAAGCAGTTTACATAACCTTTTCAGGATATGTCATCATCAGCAGCAATATACTTAAATAACGTATGCTAACCACACAAGGGTACTTGGCTTTTTAGTAAGCATGGTTTGAAGTGGGCTTTGTGCTTCTTGTCTTTACTCTTGGTGGGTAGAGTGGGAGGAGATAGGAGAGAGGCAGGGCTGACAAGAATGTTCCCATAGGCCTGCTTGAAGAAAGGCAAGTATGTGCTCCCTATTCATCCTCCCCACACAACACACACAGCCACTTTACATAAAGAGCCCCATGCAGATGAAAGAAGCTCTTTATGTCTTGCCTTGAAAATGACACAGTAGTTGTGTCTTTCCCTGGATTGACATGCCCAAAGCTATGTATAACTTCTACTCTGCGTCTCACTCCAACCCCTCCTCAAGCCCCATTCTCCTGACATGATCTCCCTGGAAACCAACCACTGTGGAGACAGTCACCTGGTTCCTAGTAGTTTTCATTTTTATACCAGGGTGAAAAGAATATTACAAGTGAATATGTGCTGAGAAGCTGCTACAGCCCCACACCTTTACCTAATACCAGGCAGAGCAAATTCAAGAAATGCCCTCCCAAACAGGAGATTCTAATCCCATATTTTGCCAACCACGAGGGATTCTATTTGGACAGCCACTCAGCCTTGAAGTTTTGTCCATCCCTCTGAAATGCAACTAGTCAGCATTTTATCTCCACTTTATTTTTTAAATTGTGTTTATTTATTATTTTTGGCAGCACGGGGGCTTCACTGCTGCATGGGCTTTTCTCTAGTTGTGGAGAGCGGGTGCTACTCTCTAGCTGCGGTGCGCGGGCTTCTCACTGCGGTGGTTTCTCTTGTTGCGGAGCTCAGGCTCCAGGGCTCGTGCGCTTCAGTAGTTGTGGCGCACGGCCTTAGTTGCCCCACAGCATGTGGGATCCTCTCAGACCAGGGTTCAAACCTCTGTTCCCTGTGTTGGCAGGCAGGTACTTATTCACTGCACCACCAGGGGCGCCCTTATCTCCACTTTAAAGAGTAAAACTTAACCGAACTGGGATTTCAAAGACGTACACTTAAGTTCCGGTTTAGTTCTCTCCTAACCTTCCTAACCCTTACACCTCTCTAGGTAGATCACTCTTGTCCGTGATTAATCTCCCGCATTTTGATACATGTTGCCTCCATTTCAGATGGTGGTTTTTTTAACCTCTTTTTCAAATTCTGAGTTGGATACTACTAATGCCACAGCATCAGAAGGAAAGATTGAGCTTGGAGGGGGAGCGGAATTATATATAATTGTTGATGAAAATGTGCACCTGGGACCTTAGAAAAGAATTGATGTTCCTGGGTGAGACGAATTGGGAAATTGGGATTGACATATATACACTATTGATACTATGTATAAAGTAGATATTAATAACTAATGAGAAGACTGTATAGCACAGGGAACTCTACTCAGTGCTCTGTGGTGACCTACATGGGAAGGGAATCCAAAAGGGAGGGGAAATATGTACACATATATACATATGTGTGTGTGTGTGTGTGTGTATGTGTGTATGGGAATCCTGCGTGCTGTAGTCCATGAGGTCGTAAAGAGTTGGACACAACTTAGAGACTTAGTTGGACACAATGTAGCAACTGAACAACAATGAATGTATACATATGGCTGATTCACTTTGCTATAGAGCAGAAACTGACACAGCAGTGTAAAGCAACTATAGCCAATAAAAAAGAATTTAATTTAATTTAATTTAAAAAAGAATTAATGTTCCTAAACAGTATGATTTTACTATACACCAATAAAAATAATTTAATTTAATTTAAAAAAGAATTAATGTTCCTAAACAGTATGATTTTATTTACAGAAGCAATTTCTCTTATTATCCCCAGATTACCTTTTACTCCTGAATTTTTCATGGGGTTTCTATTTCAAGTTAAATTATATTTTCCTTTTATTTTCCCACCTAAACCTCTAGAGTAAATTTTGTGTATGTGTGTCTGTGGGCGTGTCATGTATGTGCACCTCAAATAAATATTACTAGCATCTTTTGTCAATGAAGAGTGATGTTGATACCTGTGTTTTAGCAAGGGCTTTCATGAGTGGTGGAACTTTCTCAAAAAGTGTGGTAAGGACACAGTAACGTGGACACATTCACAATAGAATGTGGTTGTGTCGGTGGGTAAAGGACTCCACAGAAGGACAAAAGCATGGATGCAGACATAGGGCCAACGAATACTCTCAAAATAAAAGGAAGAGAGAAACAATAAAGGAATTAAACACTTGGCAGTCCTGATTGCTTCCCAGGTTCAGCTCACGTGCCAAACTAGCATAACAAGTTTTCCTTCAGCTACACTTGACAGAGGTACTGTCAGTGTGAGATTATAAAACCACATTCAGCTTCTATAAATTATGAACATTCCAGCCCCTCTGGCTCATGTTGGCAGCATCCCTCTGTAGTCCCAGAGTGGCCATGGTCCTCATGTCTTGTGATAAGCTGAATAAAGGTCCCCCTCTAAATGTCCATTTTCTAATCCCTTGAATAATCCCATGTTCTAATCTCATGGCAAAGGGGATTTATGGTTGCAGATTGAATTAAGGTTGCTAATCACCTGACCTTATGATAGGAAATTTTTCCTAGATTATTCAGTGAGCCCAGTGTAATTATACTGCTGCTGTTTAGTTGCCCAGTCGTGTCCAACTCTGTGTGATCCAAGGGACTCTAACCCACCAAGGCCCCTCTGTCAATGGCATTTCCCAGGCAAGAATACTGAAGTGGGTTACCATTTCCTACTCCAGGGGATCTTCTGACCCAGGAATTGAACCTGCATCTCCCGTGTCTCCTGCTTGACAGGCAGATTTTTTTTCTTTTACCACCAAGCCACCTGGAAAGCCCATGTGTAATCATAAGTGAAAGGCACTCAGTCGTATCTGACTCTTTGCGACCCCATGGACTATACAGTCCATGGAATTCTCCAGGCCAGAATACTGGAGTGGGTAGCCTACCCCTGCTCCAGGGGATCTTCCCAACCCAGGAATCAAACCAGGGTCTCCTGCATAGCAGGCAGATTCTTTACCAAGTGAACTATGAGGGAAACCCATAGCTTCCCTTATGTGTAATCACGCTGCTGCTGCTGCTAAGTCGCTTCAGTTGTGTCTGACCCTGTACAACCCCATAGATGGCAGCCCACCAGGCTCCTCCGTCCCTGGGATTCTCCAAGCAAGAACACTGGAGTGGGTTGCCATTTCCTTTTCCAATGCATGAAAGTGAAAAGTGAAAGTGAATTCGCTCAGTTGTGTCCGACTCTTAGCAATCCCATGGACTTCAGCCTACCAGGCTCCTCCGTCCATGGGATTTTCCAGGCAAGAGTACTGGAGTGGGGTGCCATTGCCTTCTAGGGTCCTCAAATATGGAAGGAGAGTGTCAGGAGTGATGCAATATGAGAAAGACTGGACTGGCCATTGCTGACTTTGAAGATGGCCATAGTCAAGGAATATGAGCAATCTTGAGAAGCTGGAAAAGGCAAGAAAAAGGATTCTCCCCTGGATTCCCCCAGACGGAGGACAGCCTTGGCAGCACCTTGACTTCTCTTCTATGCCTCCTTCAGGAAATCTTCCCGGCCCAGGGATTGAGCCTGTATGTATCTCCTGCATTGGTAGGCAAGTTCTTTACCACTGAGCCCCCAGGAAGCCCCCACCATCACTAAATATAATATGTTTTTAATTTATTATTAATCTTATAAGAGATACATAGCATTTTATTATTTTGATTTACATTTCTTTAATTATGTGCAAGGTTGAGGTAATAATACTTTTGACACTGAGTTACTCTGACAGATAACATGCTCATTTGGAAGTATGACAAATCTGTTTGTGAGAAAATAAGGAATGCTTGTATATAAACTGAATATTAAATTGTAACTGTCGAGTTCTGTCACTTTGAGGAGTCCCATAATCTACCTGGGCCTCAATGTCCTCAATCTCAAAATGAGAAGATTGACCTAGATAATCTCTTAAGAGTATATCTAGTTCCAAGTCTACAAACTGAATTGATAAAAGGAAAAAAGATCAACGGGTATCACAAGTATAAATAATAAATGTCTTAGTCCGCTTGGGCCGCTATAACAAAATACCATAGAATTAGTGGCTTATGAACAAGGAACATTTGTTTCTCACAGTTCTGGAGGCTGAAAAGTCCAGGATCAAAGCACCAGTAGATTCAGTGTCTGGTTAGAGCCTGCTTCCTAGTTTCTAGAGCTGTCTTCTTACTATAACCTAACACAGCAGAAGGGACACAGGAGATCACTGGGCACTTTCATAAGGGCTATCCCCTCATGGCCTGATCTCCCAGAGGCCACACCTCCAAACACTGTCTCACTGGGGATTAGATTTCAACAAATGAATTTTGGGGGACACAAAATTCAGCTGATAGCAGTAAATACGGAGAAGGCAATGGCATCCCACTCCAGTACTCTTGCCTGGAAAATCCCATGGACGGAGGAGCCTGGTAGGCTGCAGTCCACGGGGTCGCTAAGAGTCGGACACAACTGAGCGACTTCACTTTCACTTTTCACTTTCATGCATTGGAAAAGGAAATGGCAACCCACTCCAGTGTCCTTGCCTGGAGAATCCCAGGGACGGGGGAGCCTGGTGGGCTGCCATCTATGGGGTCGCACAGAGTCAGACACGACTGAAGTGACTTAGCAGTAGCAGCAGTAAATAAACCACAATTTGTAGATGTGGAAAAAAGAAATTGGGGGGCCACGCCACATGGCATTGTGGGGACTTAGTTCCCTGACCCAGGATCAAATGCATGTCCCCTGCATTGGGAGCACAGAGTCTTAACCACTAGACTGCAAGGGATGTCCCCCAAATTCTTAAGATAATAATAATCCACAGCCCCATAGAAGAATTATATTTATCTCTGATTTTTAAACTGTATTTTCATATTTTTATGTTTATACATGGTATAAAATAAAGTTGAACCAAATAATTACATGAGAAGGGAAACCTTCATTTAAAATTATTTGTTACTGAGCAGCAGGGTCCCTTCCAACCCTACTGCTTATACTGTGAATTTTATAAGACTGATATCAATGTCTGTACATTGTTGATTTGTTTTATACAGAATTATGTTATATATTTATTTTCATATATTTATATGGTTCAAACATTTGTCATTTCTAATGGGACTATTAATCTGTTGCCCAAACAGATCACAATGGGCCTAGTAATTTCTACACAGTCGTATTTCAGAAACTTCCAAGTTTTGACTATAATATGAGATGTAAACGTAAATGTCTTTGTAAAAGATGTACTTTCGAAGTACTTCCTTGGAAAAGATTGCCTAAATTCTGTCAGTACTGTATAAGATTAGCATTTTCCCCTACACCCGTGTCAAACAATGACTTGTTTAAATTGATTTATTTTTGTGAATTATAGTTACAATGACACCTTAGAGTTGCTCTAATTCACAAAATTTTAAATTCTTCTGGGAGCTTAACTTTTGAATAATGTCTGAGGGACTTCTCTGGTGGTCTGGTGAGTAAGAATCTACTTTTCAATGCAGGGGATGTTGGTTTGATTCCTGATCAGGGAACTAAGATCCCCCGTACCTCGGAGCAGCGAAGCCCACTCGCCACAACAAAGATGTAGTACAACCAAAAATTAAATAAATAAGTGAATAGATTTGATTACTACATGTATTTCCTCTTATGTAACTGTACATCATATTCTCTGACCCTGCTTGCATTGGAAAGTAGCTATTGCCTTTATAAACCAGTATCTCTTTTACATACATATTTTGGGTCAGAAATTCTTACTCCTGCATATCAAGTACAAATATCTTTCTCACTCAGTTGTTTTCATCTTATTATTCATTGTTGTGGGAAAACTTTTCATTTCTTATTTTATGCATTTTACCATAGATATTTCTGAGTTTAATTATCAAGAAATTATCTCCCTTTCACAATTAATTTAAGATTTATGATTCTATTTTCTTCTAGCTCTGTTCATAGATGGCTGTTTAATATTTAACCAACTAATTTGAAATATATTTAGGATATGATATAAATATCACTATAAATTAATTTTTCTTCATATTCCTGTCCATTTTCTTCAGCACACTTATTAATGATTCATTTTTATTACTTTGTGTCACTTGACTTGCCATATATTGCTATCTTAAAATGTTATTAGTCTATTTTTTATATCTGTTCTACTTTATAGTTCTGTTTTCTCTACTTAAGATAGCACCAGAAAATTGTGACAATCATTTAAAACTTTGACAGCAAATCCTACAGTTGTCTTTTTTTATATAAAAACATTGGTTAGAATGTTTTTCCATAAAAAGTTTACAGATAATCAAGTTCTGTTAAGTAGTGTGTCGGGAATCACCATATAATCAGTTAACATTTTCTAGTTTACACAGCATTTTTCAAGCAATTAGCTCATTTGAGCTTCATACTAACCCTGAGAGACAGGTCAAATTCCAGACTTGTGACTTAGGAGATGAACACATGTAAGAAATTAGTCCAAAGGTTACTTGGCCAGTAGCTGCTAGAAATGTCTCATATTCCAATATAGAACCGTTTCACCTCCTTATTATCTTGCATCAGAAAACAGTAAAATCCCAATTTTTAATTAATGTTATTCCTTAACTGTCATTTCCTTCAGATCAATTGAAATTCATGATCAATTGAATTGAAATTACCTGGTACAGGGAAAAGCACAAAAATGCTGGCATAGTCATTTATTACTCTTGTGCTCATAAGCAAGGCTTAAAGTCTCTGAGCTCTTTTTTCCCGTCTGTAAAATTGAATACCATTCATTCTACTTTTCAAGATTTCAGTGATGAAATGGCATCACATATATGAAAACCCCAAAGAAATGTTGCCCAGGAGAATCATCAAATTTCTCTGAATCTAATTTGTAATGTAGAAAATGAGGTGTGATCGCCAAGGTTTTATCCAACACAGATATCCCATCATTCAGGGCTATTAATAAGGGAAGCAATTGACATTTAAGGATACAGTATCATTACTAGATAATTGCAGTTTCCACCTTTTACAGAGGGTGGCAGTGCTGATCTCTGTAGAGACCAGAATTTGAGGAAGTACAGCAATCTTTTTAGATTTTACCTATATTACCCCACTTAAATATTATGAATGTATATACACATATACATGTATATGCACATGTATATTTTAAGTGGAAACTTTGAGTTATAATATAGTAGTATCCTGTTAAGAAAAAAAAAGTTCACCATTGAGATGTCATTTGTACTGACGTTAGAATTTCAGTCAGGTGATTTGTGCCACTACCAAGTAATTCTTTACACTTGAATGTTATGACATTCTTGTTGGCTACCATCACCGCTTGCTTATCAGTTCTTTAAGTAGGTTAGAGGTCATCCTCCACCACCACCCTTCTTATTACCTGTGTGAAAAGCAGTGCCAACCATTGAAAGCAGAAGAGTCCATGGGAAGAGATTAAAAGGCACTCTGGTCTACCCACTACCAGCATTGGATATTCTATACTTTATTAAGCAGAGTTAGTCTTGAGCTCAGGCCATGAAAGTTATGTCATTTATCCTCCAGCCTCTCCTTGACCTTTTACCCAGTTCTCTCCTTTCAAGAGGAGCTGGATCTGAGAGGCAGAATGTAGAGGAAAGAGCATGACCCTGGCATCAGAAGATCTGTGTTGTCACCCTTACTGCTGCTTTGAATTTGATTGACTCCAGGTTGATCATTTGAACCCTGGGCCTGGTTTCCTCATTTATAAATTTCAGTGACTGATGGCTTATTGAAGGTTGCCAGAAGATGTGACAAATAAGAAAGTTTTATATAATTGATACATTTGGGTTATTAATTTTCTAAGATCTAAATATAAATATTTAATGCACTGCTTCTTACAGAAATTTGTGAATAATCCCAGGGTTTCTGCATATGCTGCCAACTCTGCTTGAATGACTTCTGCCCTTTACCCTCTGCATTCTGACTCCTGAAGGCTGGTTAGCATTCCCTTCTTACAGGATGCATAGTGCTTACTCTCCCTTCTGTTTAATCTTTACCATATATTCAATCCCCGGTCATCTGTTTATATCTTCCTCTAGACAAACTAGAGTCTTTTGAGGGCAGAGACTTTGAGAACAAGCCTCTTTATAGGTCCTGATAAGAGAGGATGGTGCTGAGAAGACTCTTAAGAGTCCCTTGGACTGCAAGGAGATCAAACCAGTCAATGTTAAAGGAAATCAACCCCGAATATTCATTGGAAGGACTGATGCTGAAGCTGAAGCTCCAGTACTTTGGCCACCTGATGCAAAGAGCTGACTCATTAGAAAAGACCTTGATGCTGGGAAAGATTTAAGGGAGGAGGAGGAGGGGGCAGAAGAGAATGAGAGGGCTGGATGGCATCACCGACTCGGTGGGATTAAGTTTTAGCAAACTCCGGGAGATAGTGAAGAACAAGGAAGCCTGGCATGCTGTGGTCCATGGAGACAGGACTTAGTGACTGAACAACAACAATAACTGATAACTAATACAGAGGGCCTTTGACTGTGTGGATCACAATAAACCGTGGAAAATTCTGAAAGAGATGGGAATACCAGACCACCTGACCTGCCTCTTGAGAAACCGATATGCAGGTCAGGAAGCAACAGTTAGAACTGGACTTGGAACAACAGACTGGTTCCAAATAGGAAAAGGAGTACATCAAGGCTGTATATTGTCACCCTGCTTATTTAACTTCTATGCAGAGTACATCATGGGAAACGCTGGACTGGATGAAACACAAGCTGGAATCAAGATTGCTGGGAGAAATATCAATAACCTCAGATATGCAGATGACACCACCCTTATGGCAGAAAGTGAAGAAGAACTAAAGAGCCTCTTGATGAAAGTGAAAGAGGAGAGTGAAAAAGTTGGCTTAAAGCTCAACATTCAGAAAACTAAGATCACGGCATCTGGTCCCATCACTTCATGGCAAATAGATAGGGAAACAGTGGCTGACTTTATTTTTTGGGGCTCCAAAATCACTGCAGATGGTGATTGCAGCCATGAAATTAAAAGACACTTACTCCTTGGAAGGAAAGTTATACCCAACCTAGACAGCATATTAAAAAGCAGAGACATTACTTTGCCAACAAAGGTCCATCTAGTCAAGGCTATGGTTTTTCCAGTGGTCATGTATGGATGTGAGAGTTGGACTATAAAGAAAGCTGAGTGCTGAAGAATTGATGCTTTTGAACTGTGGTGTTGGAGAAGACTCTTGAGAGTCCCTTGGACTGCAAGGAGATCCAACCAGTCCATCCTAAAGGAGATCAGTCCTGAATGTTCATTGGAAGGACTGATGTTGAAGCTGAAGCTCCAATACTTTGGCCACCTGATGCGAAGAGCTGACTTATTTGAAAAGACCCTGATGCTGGGAAAGATTGAAGGCAGGAGGAGAAGGGGATGACAGAGGATGAGATGGTTGGACAGCATCACTGACATGAGTTTGGGTAAACTCCGGGAGATGGTGATGGACAGGGAGGCTTGGTGTGCTGCAGTTCATGGGGTCACAAAGAGTCAGACACGACTGAGTGACTGAACTGAACTGCATACAGAAGGAAGGCGAGAGAAATGATGGATAAAACAAGTACAAGTAAAATAATAATAAAAGGCAGACTGTGAGGTGTCCTGTGGGAGCTAAAGTGAGAACAAGTCACATTTGCTTGAGGAATCCACTTCATGGAAGAAGTAGAATTAGAGATAGTAGATATCACAGGGTGAGAATAACTTGATCAGCAAAAGTTAGAAAGACAGCATCCTAGATGGTGAGAACAGCCCAGTCAAAGGCACAGAACAGGGAAAGAGCAGGACATCTTTGAGAAACAGAAAGCATTGGCAGTGGGTAGAGTACAGATGGGGAAGTTGTGGGGAATGAGACTGCAGAAATGAACAGGAGCTTACTCTGAATTCAAAGATAAGGAAGTTTTAAAGAGTTCCCACTACTGCTTGGCCAATGTCCATTTCTTCCCCTAAGGGCTCAAAACAGGCTTCTCCCCCATTTCTCCTAACACATAGTCAGGGCACAGGCTCTTTCCGCCATTAGGAACTCGCTTGTATTGGGAGCCTCTTCTGGGCCTATCAGAGTGAACCCTGACTAATGATTTCTGGTTTTTATTGCCTCGTCTTCCTACCACCTGTTTACACCTCCTGGGTCTTCTGACTTTGTTACCCTAATTTCTGTTCCTTAAAAAATCAGAACCAACTACATGGACATAGGCCTGCTCTGATTTTTATCATTTTAAACAGTCATGTGATTTACCACACGATCCACACATGACAAGTAAGAAACAGATAAGGTGGAACATGATACCTGCCAAATGAATCATTTAGACAAGCTGTATAGCAGGCTGGGCACTGGAGGCAGAGGGTTTACAAGACAGAAAAAACATTGTGAGCTAGCAGAATTAGTCCATTTTTTTTTCCTTGCCAGGCCCTCGGGACTTCAATAACTTTTCATCTCTGGCGCTAGCCAAGCCTGACCAAAGTAAACCTTCTGGGGTCTGAAGTGCATGCTCAGTAGCTCAATTGTGTCTTTGCAACTCTTTGCAACCCCATGGTCTGTAGCCAGCCAGGCTCTCCTGTCCATGGATTTTACAGGCAAGGATACTGGAGTGGGTTGCTGTTTCCTTCTTCAGGGAATCTTCCCGGACCAGGGATCCAACCCATATCTGCTGCATTGGCAGGCAGATTCTTTACCACTGAGTCACCTGGGAAGCCTAGGGCCAAAGTAGTCTTGTGCTATTAGCCTTGGGCCAGTGCTTGCTGTCATGCTGCCACTTCACCTCTGACCTCTTCTGTATCAGTCAGCTATATGACTGTATATATCTGTGTTGCTTTCCTGATGTGCACAGCAGTTTTCTCATTCCAGGGAAAAGGGCTCCACCCTGAACAACTTGGCTGGCCCTCTCCAGTAGGGTCATGCCGTGGCCTGCAGAGCTGCTAAGTCACGTCAGTCATGTCTGACTCTGTGTGACCCCATAGACGGCAGCCCACCAGGCTCCGCCGTCCCTGGGATTCTCCAGGCAAGAACACTGGAGTGGGTTGCCATTTCCTTTTCCAATGCATGAAAGTGAAAAGTGAAAGTGAAGTCGCTCAGTCGTGTCTGACTCTTCATGACCCCATGGACTGCAGCCTACCAGGCTCCTCTGCCCATGGGATTTTCCAGGCAAGAGTACTGGAGTGGGGTGCCATTGCCTTCTCTGAGATTGCAACTATGGTACCACATTGGATCTCCTGGAATAATAGTATTTATCCAGAGTAAGCCCATATCTACCGTGTCCCTTTAAACTGTGTCATTTTGACTGCTAATAATTTTAGAAGCCATTCCGATAGACTAGTTCCTCTAACCCCTGGACCTGTGTCTTCCCGCTCTTCACCATTAGTCACCACCACTGCCATCTCTGCTAGTCCAATGATGAACATCTCAAAGGTGTGGAAAGGGGAAGCTGTATCCGATTGCATTGCTGACTCCAGTTCTTCAGCCCTCCCTGCAAACAGACACTTGTCATGGTCTCATCATGAATGGAGTGGATTTCCCTGCCCCTTGACCTTGGGCTTGGTCATGTAACTTGCTTTGATAAATGATATCTGGATGGAAGTACCAGTGTGACAGTTTTGAGCCTAGCCTTAATAAGCCTTGCACATTTCCATTTGTTCTGCACTTTTGCCCTCTCCAGGAGATAAACATGCCTCAGAACAAGCTATCTCACTGAAGCAAAGAAGGAAAGAGTATATGTGGAGTAGAGCCTATCTAATATACAACCAGGCTTTCCAGGTGGCGCTAGTGGTATAGAACCTGCCTGCAAATGCTGGAGACACAAGAGACGCAGGTTTGATCCCTGGGTTGGGAAGATTCCCCTGAAGAAGGGCATGGTAACCCACTCCAGTATTCTTGCCTGGAGAATTGTATGGACAGAGAAACCCACAGGCTACAGTCCGTAGGGTTGCAAAAACTTGGACGTGACTGAAACAACTTTGCACACACAATACACAACCAGCAGTGCAAAAAAGGGCCACCCAGGCTACCACAGCAGGGGCACGTAGCCCAGCCCAGCCTAGATCAGCAGAACTCAAGTCAACCAGTAGATGCACAAGAGTTCTTGCCCAACCTATCTGTCCCATGTCACCACTGTGACTAGATCAGGGTGATCACTTGGTTAACGGGAAGCTGACTCATAAGCAGAAGGCAAATGAATTGAGTCAATTAAAAAATAATTTTTTAGTTGTGCTGGCTCTTTGTTGCTACTCATAGGATTTCTCTAGTTGTGACAAGCAGGGCCTGTTCTCCAGTTGTGGTCCACTGGCTTCTCATTGTGGTGGCTTGGCTTGCTGTGGAGCATGGGCTCTAAGGCATGTGGGCTCAGTAGTTGTGGTTCCCAAGCTCTAAAAGGCAGGCTCAGTAGTTGTGGCACATGGGTTTAGTTGATCCTCAGCATGTGGGATCTTCCCAGACCAGGGATCGAACCTGTGTCCCCTGCACTGGCAGGTGGATTCTTAACCACTGGACCACCAGAGAAGTTCAGGGTCAATTAAATTTTTGAGAGTTTGTAGAAGATTGCAATGAGTAAGCAATAGAGGGACTTCCCTGGTGGTCCAGTGATTAAGACTTTGCCTTTCAGTGCAGGGGTGTGCAGGTTTGATCCCTGGATGGGGAACTAAGATCCCACATGCCTAGTGGCCAAAAATCCAAAACATAAAACAGAAGCAATATTGTAACAAATTCAATAAACACTTTTAAAATGGTCCACATCAAAAGAAATCTTAAAAAAAAAAAAAAAAAGCAATGGAGTCTTCTATACGTGGAGACTGAGGTGTCATTTGGAGCCCTGTACCACTTGATGAATAAACAGAGAAAGCTGATCTTTAAGTAGGAAAACAGAGCAGATGCTCAAAGAGTTTCAGAGAAGAGTCACATAGAGGCCAAAAAAATGAAAATTAGAGTAGACTCAGTTCTCAGAGGCTTCTCGTCACCAGCAAACATAAGGCCTGATTGAGCTGCAGGTCTTGTGTATAAGAAGTTGTCTGTTTTGTCATTAAAACCATCACTTAATCTCCCACTTAGCATATTCACGTGTGCACCTGTGCACACACTCACACATATATACACACAGAGTTTTATTTTTAGCTAACTTAAGTGGATTTTGTTCCTTGGAACTAAAGAACCGGACTAAGATATTGTCCAAAATGGAAAAAGAGGAAAGGCGAATAACAAGTTATGTGATCGGTATTCCCTCACATGATAGAAAATCAAACTGATTGAGACTGTGTGTCACATAGCTTTTGTTGCAAAACAAACTATCTTGAAATTTAGAGGCTAAGAATAACAAAATATTTTAGTTAGCTCACAGTTCTGTGGATTATTTGTGATGACTGGGACATTTGTGATGGCTCTTGTGGTCTAGGCTGGCTGGGCTGTGGCTGGACATTCTGGGATAGCCTCATTCACATCCCTGGTGATTGTTAGGCCGGTTTTTCTTTCCCCCCCCCTTTTTTTTTTTTTCTTTTTGGCTGCACCACATGACATGTGAAATCATAGTTCTGTGACCAGGGATTGAACCTGTGCCCCCTTCATTGGAAGCATGGAGTCTTAACCACTTGACCACCAGAGCAAAGGAGCCCTGGCCCAAATGAAGAAGCTTGTTTTAAGTGTCCATTCGTCACAGTGCCTATTGCTCCCTTAGCCAAAGCAAGTCACCTGGTCAAGTGTAGATCTAGGGTGATGGAGACTAAGCAAGGGCTTGGAGACAGGGAGGAGTGAACACATTGGAAGCCATTATTGCAGCACACACAACAGGCTACAGTGGGCAGGGAAGGAGAAGGGACTACTGCTAAAGAAGGGCCTGTGAGCAAGGGCCAAAGGCCAGGAAAATGGAATTTTTAAAGGGGTGAGTCTAAGAAAACCTCCAATTTGCTACAACTTGTCCTGCATAACAAGACTTTAACTCAGAGACTTGTGTGACTCTAAAGCCACAGAAACACTCATCTAAGTAGCTATGAAAAAAAAAAAAATGTAGAGACTTCCCTGGAGATCCAGTGGTTAAGTTCCATGCTTCTATTGCAGGGGGCACAAGTTTCTTCCCTGGTCAGGGAACTAAGATCCCACAAGGCATGGCCAAAAAAAGAAAAAG
This sequence comes from Bos indicus, assembly GCF_029378745.1. Taxonomy (NCBI): domain Eukaryota; kingdom Metazoa; phylum Chordata; class Mammalia; order Artiodactyla; family Bovidae; genus Bos; species Bos indicus. The sequence goes on along the minus strand of NC_091789.1, from coordinate 120,813,166 downwards.
AAATCTTGCCATGTGTGATAACCTGAATGGATCTTGAGGGCATTATCCTAAGTGAAATAAGTAAGACAGAGAAAGACAAATACCACATGATGTCACTCACTTGTGATATCTGTAAAACAGAACAGAAACAAAACAAAACTCATGGATGTGGAGAACAGCATGGTGGTTGCCAGGAGTGAGGAAGGTTTGGGGGTGGGTGAAATGTGTAAAGAGGGTCTCAGGTACAGACTGCCAGTTGTAAAAAGCATAGGTCATGGGGATGGTGAGCAGCATGGTGACAACAGTCAGTGGCACTGTTCTGCGTGTTTGAAGGTTTCCAGGAGCCTGGATCTTGAAAGTTCTCATCACAAGAAAAGCATTATTTTAGTAACTTTTTATGGTGATGGATGGTGACTAGACTTACTGTGGTGATCATGTTACAGTGTCTGCAGGTGTCGAATCATTGTGTTATACACTTGAAACTAATATGTTGCCAGTTATACCTCCATTTTTTCAAAAAAGAAAGAAAAATAGTTATAAAATATACAAGTATCTGAGTATTTTCACTCTGATTGGAATCTATGATCTGCCTTTTCTTCTTTAGAAGAAAAGAGTATCAGTAGAATTAAATGGGGAAAATCAAAAGATTGAAAATAGTCTTTCCTGAATGCAGGCCATGTCACAAGCTCTCTTATATTTGTTAGCAGAGAAGGCTCCCACATAATAAACACAATTATAGGAGGAAAAGCTATTCTACTGCAAAACACTTCACTGAGGGTACTGAAGAAGGCACCAGACCCTCACTTGAAATGGGGCTTGTTCCTTTAAACTTTGTAACCACGTAGCTGTGAATCATGAGTTCGAAGTGGTCACTCTGTTCTCTATTTCTGAACACATATGCCAGTCTGGGTGTCCCTATCTGTGAGATTTTGTTGACTGGCAATGTCTAAAGGAAGAAGCAATTTGGACTCCGTCACCTGCAGAATAGGCAGGCATTTCAAAGGATCTGGACATTGGCATTACATCAAAGAAGATTCTCTTTAATGGGCAGAGATGTTCTATCTCCTCGTCCAAAAGAAGACGAAGTCCTGAACTGAGAAACTGATGGTTTTCTCATTGTACAAATACTAATTTACAGATAGAAGTTATCTTCCCTTTAACCAGGTTCCTCTTGCTAGATTGCCTAACCAAAGATTGTGACATCACCATCATTTCCAGGCAGCCAGACATAAACTACAAAGAAAGAATTTCCATTTGTGGACTTTAGTGTCATGAACCAGCAACCGGGGGAAAGGGCATAAAGGGGAGAGGGGAGGTTGAGGTATATTTGAAAATGGAAGTACAAAATATTCTTGAAATTCTCCTAAACAGCAAGGATTTAGGGACCAACTGTTCTTAAAAGAAGGGAAAAAAACCCTCTGTCCTCCAGAATTTAGTGATTCCATCTTGTGCCAGTTTTCACAAAATATTTAAAATAGTCTTAGCTTTTTTAAAAAAAAAGTATTAAATTCATAAGCTTATTAAAATACATGGAAAAGGAAATAGCAACCCACCCCAGTATTCTTGCCTGGGAAATCCCATGGACAGAGGAGCCTGGCAGGCTACAGCCCATGGGGTTGCAAAAGACTCAGACACAATTTAGCGACTGAACAACAGCATTAAAATACAACTAAAAGGAATTCTAAAAAATTCATTTTATCATAAGCAAGAAAAGACACCAGTGCAAGCAATGTGGTCAAAAGTAAAGGAGATTGAAGGAATTCCCTGACAGTCCAGTGGTTAGGACTCCGAGCTTCCACTGCAGGGGCATGGGTTCAATCCTTGGTTGGGTAACTAAGATCCCACAAGCTATGTGGTGCAGCAATAAATAAAGTAATAAAGGAGGTCAAGACCAGAGAATCAAAATGGCAATGGGAGGGAAAAAGTGATTTTTCAAACAAAGTAATAAATGCCCAGTAATGTACAGTCAGCTGAGGAGGATAAGTAGGGACAGAACCATCCATATCTATTAGAAGTATTTCTAGTTTCTTTAAAAGAGATTTTTTTAGAGCAGTTTTGAATTAACAACAAAATTGAACAGGAAGGATAGAGAATTCCTATATGGCCACTGTCCCATACCCACAGCCTCCCCCATTATCAACATCCACTACCAGAGTGCTACATTTGTTACAACTGATGAACCTACATTGGCCCATCATTATCACCCACAGTCCATAGTTTATAGTAGGGTTTGCTCTTAATGTTTACATTCTGTGGCTAGTGGTCATGTATGGATGTGAGAGTTGGACTGTGAAGAAAGCTGAGTGCTGAAGAATTGATGCTTTTGAACTGTGGTATTGGAGAAGACTCTTGAGAGTCCTTTGGACTGCAAGGAGATCCAACCAGTCCATTCTGAAGGAGATAAGCCCTGGGATTTCTTTGGAGGCAATGATGCTGAAGCTGAAACTCCAGTACTTTAGCCACCTCATGTGAAGAGTTGACTCACTGGAAAAGACTCTGATTCTGGGAGGGATTGGGGGCAGGAGGAGAAGGGGACGACAGAGGATGAGATGGTTGGATTGCATCACTGACTCAATGGACGTGAGTCTGAGTGAACTCCGGGAGTTGGTGATGGACAGGGAGGCCTGGCGTGCTACGATTCGTGGGGTCACAAAGAGTCGGACATGACTGAGCGACTGAACTGAACTGACTGATAATGACATGTATCTACCATTATAGTATCAATACAGAGTAGTTACACCAACCTAAAAATCTTCTGTACTCTACCTATTCATCCCCACACATCCCCACCCCACCCGCCCCTGGCCAGCACTGATCTTTTTACTGTCTCCATAGTTTTGCCTTTTCCAGATTGTCCTATACTTGAAATCATATTGCTTGCTCTCACTTAGCAATGACCATTTATGATCCTTCCATGTCTCTTCATGGCTTGATAGCTCATTTCTTTTTTAGCACTGAATAATATTCTCTTGTCTGCATGTACCATAGTTCACTTATCCATTCACCTACCGAAGGACATCTTGATGGCTTCCAAGTTTTGGCAGTTATGAATAAAACTGCTATAAACATCTGCTGCAGGTTTTTGTGTAGATACAAGTTTTCAGCTCTTCTGGGTAAATACTAAGGAGTACAATTGCTGAGTCCAGTGGTAAGAGTATGTTTAGTTTTGTAAGAAACTGCCATTCTGTCTTCCAAAGTGGCTATGCTATTTTGCATTCCCACCAGCAGTGAATGAGAGTTCCCACTGCCCCACATCCTCACCAGCATCCAGTGTTTCTGTGCAGTTTTTAATTACTCATTCTATAACATAGAGAGATTGGTGATAGAGATGAAGACTTTGGTTTTGTGTAGTGGTGAGAAATGGGGCCTTGGGAGAATGGAGAACAAAAAGTATGGTAGAATGACTCTGAAAAGAGGCCACAATTTTTTTTCAGTGATTACTCATTTATATACATAATGTTTATATGTTTGCAGTATTTTGGGAAAATAGTACTATTGTTTCCTTGTAGGTTGGCTTATACTCTGAGTTCTTTTTTCATGAATAGTAATAAATTCATTGGAGAAGGGAATAGCAACCTACTCCAGTATTCTCGCCTGGAGAATCCCATGGACAGAGGAGCCTGATGGGCTTTAGTCCATGGGGTCACAAAGAGTTGGACATGACTGAGCACACACACATAAGACACACATGTGCATCTCAGTACTTGGTAACCAACCTCATATGTTTGAGTGACTTTGGACAAGCAACTTAGATTCTTGCCTTTATTTTCTCCTACTCTAATAAGTTCAGTTGAGCTAGATAATCTGAAAAGATATTTCCAATCTTTTAATTAAAAAAAGAAATCCAGGGACTTCCATGGTGGTCCAGTAGTTAAGACTCCTTGCTTATAATGCAGGGGGTATGGGAATCCCTGGTCAGGGAACAAGGATTCCACATGCCAAGGGGTGAGGCCAAAAAAAATTTAAATACATACATATGTCTCTTTTCATATAAATTTCCTGAAAGACGCAGATGACTTTAGTGGAATATTTCAAAAATAGAGTTTCCCATTAAACTAACAATGAATATACTTCAATTAACATCATTGTTCCTCCTTTCTTACATGCCCTTACTGAGTGATAAATGAGGTTTTCCTCCGTTTTTTCCCCTAGTCAAGTTTAAATAGGGAGCTTAGACAAACAAACTGTAAAATTACCTTTTCTTTTTAAGAGCACACATTTTTGTCAAAGAATCAGCAAATGAATGATTGTAATCTCACTGAGACTGGTGAATTCCTTCATCCAAACATGTAGTCCCATGCCTACTATGGGACTTTTCAGAAAGGCACTAAAGCAATTTTCTTTTCTTTGTTTGATAGGAATGTGTGAATGGAGCACTTGAAAAGCCATTGCCCCATGATCATAAATGTAATGGATAATTTCTAATCATAATTGAACACAATATTGAACATAATTGTGATTACACTGACTTCCCTTTTTTAAAATTAATTTTTATTGGGGTGCTGCTGTTTTACAATGTTATGTTAGTATCTACTGTAGAACAAAGTGAATCAGCCATACATATACATATAACCACTCTTTTTTGGATTTCCTTCCCATTTAGTTCACTACAGAGCACTGAGTAGCATTCCCTGTGCTATACAGTAGGTCCTCATTAGTTATCTATTTTATACATAGTATCAATAGTGGATATATGCCACTGAGCTAATTTTTGTCATTATTCATATTTTTTTCCATCTTTATATCAGTTTAGTTCCATCACTCAGTCATGTCTGACACTTTGTGACCCCATGAACTGCAGCACGCCAGGCTTCCCTGTCCATCACCAACTCCTGGAGCTTGCTCAAACTCATGTCCATCGAGTCAGTGATGCTGTCCAATCATCTCATCCTCTGTCATCCCCTTCTCCTCCTGCCTTCAGCCTTTCCCAGCATCAGGTCTTCTCCAATGAGTCAGTTCTTTGCATCAGGTGGCCAAAGTATTGGAGTTTCAGCTTCAGCATCAGTCGTTCCAATGAATATTCAGGACTGATTTCCTTGAGGATTGACTGGTTTGATCTCCTTGCAGTCCAGGGGACTCTCAAGAGTCTTCTCCAACACCACAGTTCAAAAGCATCAATTCTTCAGTGTTCAGCCTTCTTTATGATCCAACTCTCACATCCATACATGACCACTGGAAAAACCATAGCTTTGACTAGATGGACCTTTGTTGGAAAAGTAAGGTCTCTTCTTTTTAATATGCTGTCTAGGTTGGTCATAGCTTTTCTCTCAAGGAGCAATCGTCTTTTAATTTAATGGCTGCAGTCACCATCTGCAGTAATTCTGGAGCTCCCCAAAAATAAAGTCTGTCACTGTTTCCATTGTTTCCCCATCTATTTGCCATGAAGTGATGGGATTGGATGCCATGATCTTAGTTTTCTGAATGTTGAGTTTTAAGCCAACTTTTTTACTCTCCTCTTTCACTTTCATCAAGAGGCTCTTTAGTTCTTCTTCACTTTCTGCCATAAGGGTGGTGTCATCTGCATATCTGAGGTTATTGAGATTTCTCCCGGCAATCTTTTTTTTTTTTTTTTAATTTAATAATATTAATATTTTAATTTTTTTATTTAACTTTACAATATTGTATTGGTTTTGCCATATATCAAAATGAATCTGCCACAGGTATACATGTGTTCCCCATCCTGAACCCTCCTCCCTCCTCCCTCCCCATACCATCTCCCAGCAATCTTGATTCCAGCTTGTGCTTCTTCCAGCCCAGCATTTCCCATGATGTACTATGCATATAAGTTGAATAAGCAGGGTGACAATATACAGCCTTGACATAATCCTTTTCCTATTTGGAGCCAGTCTGTTGTTCCATGTCCAGTTCTAACTGTTGCTTCCTGACCTGCATACAGGTTTCTCAGGAGGCAGGTCAGGTGGTCAGGTATTCCTATCTCTTTAAGCATTTTCCACATGGAAAATTCCATCTTTATATATAGTAACCAAAAGCAGAAAATAAAAAGGAGCATACATCTTTGTCTTCTGTTAGCCACTGGAGGCCTGGAGGTGAGCATATGCAGAGGGAAAGGCAAACAAGCACACGAAAGAGAAAGCATGAGGGATATAAGAGAATGTGAGCCTAGAGAGCCAAACAGATGCTAGGAGAAGGAAATCAAAGCAAGCAAAGTGTCATGGTCCCACCTTAAGCACCACTTGCATTTAACAGATCGAACCAAGGCTTCAAAGGCATTCCAGGTATCACCCTTGCCCAGAACCTTATCAGGAACAGGTTTTCAATTGAAAGCTTCTCAACTTACATTAGTTCAAAGGTTTTAGAAGACGAGAAAGCTTCTGGATGCTCATACTTTGACTTTTCCAAAAGAGCCAGTATCTCTGTTGTAACCAAATATGACCAAGAATTAAATTCTGTGAGGAATAGAGATGACATCAAAATGTACTCATCATATCATTTCTCTGGTGCTCTAAAATCAAGTGCCTAAAAACAGCAACCATTTATTATCTCTCATAACTCTCTATGAATGAGTTAGACATAGCTGGTTTTCTTGCTCTGGGTGATATTGGCTAAAGTCACTCATATTTAGCAGCTGCAATCAGCTGGGACCTCTGCTGTGGCTGATATATCCAAGACGGTTTCATTCATGTATCTGGAAGCTGGTGTTGGTCAACAAAAATTGCCATAGTTTACCTTCACATGGCTTCTCATTGGCTAGCAAGTTAGTTTGGTTTTCTTAACAGCATGGTGGCTCAGTTTCAAGAGGGCATATGTTTCTTGTACAAAGACTTATTCAAGTCTCTGCCTGCATCATATTTTCTAACATCCCATTAATCATGAAAGTCACATGGCCCAAGCCCAGTGTCCTGTGTACCTATGAAGGGACAGAAGTGAGTTGTGACTAATTTGGGTAAGTGAGAGTAGAATAGTTACAGGAGATGGAAATGTCTATAAAGTAGTGGTTAGGTTTTGTCTGCTTATCAAGGGAAATGTTACCATTTTATACCAAAAACATTAATATGGGCAGCCTCTGACACAATGTATTCCAAAACACAAGTCTATATTTTGATATGCTTTTTTACAGCTTAGACTTTGTACATACTGCCCATCACACCTATGACAGTTGTAGGCCTTTATTTGTATCCAGCAGCAAAGTCTATAACAAAACTTTAAAATAGCCACCCTCCTCCTCCGCCAAAATGTGGGAAGGTACAACACAAGGACATTATTATCAAAAGGCACAATTCATTAGGAGCCACTTATATAACAGTCTATCATATTGATAGATTCACTCATTCATTCAACAGTCACTTATAGAACACCCACACCCTAGGGATATAATAATGATCAGGAGAAAATCCTTTGAGGGGTCAGGAATCTGCATCCTTAATAAGTGCCCTAGGTGATTCTGACACAGACTAATGTTTGAGAATCTCTGCCTCTGACCTTTACTACCAGTATTCTAAGTGGATTATTTGATTGTTAACAGAGAACTAAGATTTGGGACAAAGGAGTTCTATACAAGTCAGAAGACAAATTTCTCATATCTCACAGTTTTGCCAAATCCCAGAAAAATAGATATTCTAGCATATGCATGGCACAGTGGCTCTCAAAGTGTGGTCCTTGTACCATAGGAGCGTCACCTGGGAACTTGTTAGAAATGCAGATTTTCATTTGCTGTCTCGTACACAGGGTTATTGTTACCATCTTTCTAAATTCCATATATATGTGTTAGTATACTGTATTGGTGTTTTTCTTTCTGGCTTACTTCACTCTGTATAATAGGTTCCAGTTTTATCCACCTCATTAGAACTGATTCAAATGTATTCTTTTTAATGGCTGAGTAATACTCCATTGTGTATATGTAACCCTGTGTACGAGACAGCAAAAGAGACACCGATGTATAGATCAGTGTTATGGACTCTGTGGGAGAGGGAGAGGGTGGGGAGATTTGGGAGAATAGCATTGAAACATGTATAATATCATGTATGAAACGAGTCACCAGTCCAGGTTCGATGCACGGTACTGGATGCTTGGGGCTGGTGCACTGGGACAACCCAGAGGGAGGGGAGGGGAGGGAGGAGGGTTCAGGATGGGGAACGTGGGTATACCTGTGGCGGATTCATTTCGATATTTGGCAAAACTAATACAATATTGTAAAGTTTAAAAATAAAATAAAATTAAAAAAAAAAAAAAAGAAATGCAGATTTTCAGACCTCATCTACTAAACCAGGAATTCTGGGGTTATGGGCCCATGTTTTAACAAGTCCTCTATATCAGGGATCCCCAACCTCTGGGATCTAATGCCTGATGATCTGAGGTGGAGCTGATGTAATAATAAAAGAAAGAAAGTGCACAATAAATGTAATGGGCTTGAATCATCCTGAAACCAAACCCCATCCCCGTCTGTGGAAAAATTACCATTCGTGAAACCAGTCCCTGGTGCCAGAAAGGCTGGGGACCCCTGCTAGGTGGTTCTAATGTAGGTAAAGTTTGAGAATGATCACCATATCTATTATAACTGTAACATTGCATTAAATGATATATAATGCTAGGGGTTTGTTGTTGTTCAGTCACTCAGTTTTGTCCGGCTTTTTGTGACCCTATGGACTGCAGTATGCCAGGCTTCCCTGTCCTTCACTATCTCCTGGAGTTTGCTCAGACTCACATGCATTGAGTCGATGATGCCATCCAACCATCCACTGTCTGTCACCCCCTTCTCCTCCTGCCCTCAATCTTTCCCAGCATCAGGGTCTTTTCCAATGAGTCAACTCTTCAAATCAGGTAGCCAAAGTATTGGAACTTCAACATCAGTCCTTCTAATGAATATTCAGGGTTGATTTCCTTTAAGATGACTGGTTTGATCTCCTTGCTATCCAAGGAACTTTCAGGAGTCTTCTCCAGCATCACAGTTCAAAAGCATCAATTCTTCAATGTTCAGCCTTCCTTATGGTCCAACTCTCCCATCCATACATGACTACTGGAAAAAAACACGGCTTTGACTATATGGACCTTTGTCGGCAAAGTGATGTTATACTTAGATTGTTAACATGCCTGCGAGGAGATTGTTCAGTTCACATAGCAAGAGGGGAAGGCCCTCAATCTGGCTGTTATTATCAAGTATATTTAAATTTTGAATCTATCTTTAACTTCCTCTGCTACCTTGGGCACAGCACTTCGTGTATCTGCCTAAATCGTTCCGGTCCCATAAAATATAGAAGGACTGCTCCTATTAATTATAATCCTTTCCAGCACTAACTTTCCAGGTTATACTTATTTTTTTGTATCTCTGTCTATCCATATCCAAGTAATCATTAGAATAAAACCAGGAGAGATTAAGGAAAAGCTAACTTTCCAAACAGACTAGACTGTTTGTCTAGAATGTCCAAAATCATTTTGGACAACTGATTTTGAATAAAGACCTGATCAAAGAGGCAGTGAGAAACAAACAAAAAAATAGACTAGAAAAATAAGTCGGGCAAATATGAAAAGACCAAGAAGTGTTACTGGACAAAAAGAAAAAAGTTCTCTAAGGAAATGTGGCCTTTCTGCTTATATAAATTCTTTGTAAATTAATAAGAACAAGAAAAACTAGAGGAGAAATATAAATGAAACACCCGGAAACTCTTGGGGGGAAGGGTGGAGTTAACACTGATTCCTTGCTGTACCAGTCAGAGATATTTCACAACGAGCTTTCGATGATTCAAGCTACTTAAATCATTTGCATGAGGGACCTTGGTCTTTACCTCTGGATTTCTTTGATAGAAACACAACTGCTACTAAGCTTCCATCTTGCTTTTCATGATGAACTGTGCTACTTATAGAGTGTTTTCACAGATACTGTGTTACTTAAGTCTCACATTAACCTACCCATGTCAGAGATATTTTCCCTGTTTTACAGATAAGCAAAAGAAAGCCATGGGAGGCAATAAGATACTCAAGTTCAGGAAGATTAAGTGTTAAATGCCAGGGTCAACTTCAAACCAAGGTCCTTAGTTTTCCAATCCAGTGTTTCTTCTATCGCTTTGCTTACAAATCTCAGTGGGTGTTGGGGAGATCAAGGTGGACCAGCATCCTATCTTCTTCCTTTTTATCCATTTCTCTTCCTAATTTTCCTCAGGTTGCCATCAAAGGGCACTCTGCTTGTGTCAGGAGGTAGAAATTCTGGTCTTGGTTCTACCACTGAAGGTCTCAGACAAGTCACTTATGCACTCTGGGCCTCACGTGGACCACTGTTATGATGAGATTAAATTCATTTTATGGCATTTTATGGCAAGACAAGAAAAATTTAAACATGATATTATTCTCTGCCTGTTTGGGTTTCCTCTGTCCCCTTTAGTGTGTATTGTGCATCTGCATCACAGACCTCCTTAGGAGATACCATTCCTCCCTAACTTTGTAAACAGTCAGGATGACCCACTACTAGCTTTCTACATGCAGAACTGGATTGTGTAAACATGTCAATATGTCATTTGACATATCACCTTTAGTCTCAAAAACATAACTGTGCTCTGTCTTCTGACAGTCCTTAGAGCTTTCTAAAAGATGGTCTCCTTGGCTATAATCCTCAGGTTGGCTCAGAAAAATTTTCCATTTCTTTCTTAAATCGACTTTTGATTAATTTCTTTTTTGGGGGAGGGCACGCTGCATGGCATGTGGGATCTTAGTTCCCCGACCAGGGATTGAACCTGCACCCCCTGCATTAGGCGCATAGAATCTTAACTGCTGAACTGCCTGGGAAGTCCCTTAATTAATTTTGCATCACCAGTTATTTCCAACTTTTTCTCATAGGATGAAAAATGGAATCAGAATATATATTGGTTGATTTTTATATTTATATATAAATCTATATTAAAAATCTATATATAAATCTATATTTATATATAAATATATTCCCTGGTGGCTCAGAGGTTAAAGCGTCTGCCTGCAATGTGGGAGATCCAGGTTCGATCCCTGTGTCAGGAAGATCCTGGAGAAGGAAATGGCAACCCACTCCAGTATTCTTGCCTGGAGAATCCCATGGAGAGAGGAGCCTGGTAGGCTACAATCCATGGGGTCACAAAGAGTCAGACACAACTGAGCGACTTCACTTTCACTTTCATAATAGATTTAAGTTTCCAGACTGTAGCTGGGGTAAGGGATAAGAAACAGTATGCAAACAGGGATGATTCCAAAAGGATGAGAGTAAATAAGTTTCTGAGAGTCAGAGTAAATATTTAAGGTGTGGAGTTGAGATAAGGCTGAGCTGGATTCTCCCATTTAAGACCCATTGATACCCTTGGTATCAATCATCAATATCAAGGCCTGCAAAACAAAGAGCTTAGTTGGAATCTTAGGAATTGCATTTCCAGAGACACAGATTCAGGTTCTCTTCTGGAGAAGAGAAAGAGTAAAGGGTTTATACAGGCAAAAGCCACAAGGTGGTTCAAGAATTACAACTGAACCAACATAAGAATGGGAATATTTGTCTTTAAGGAATTGTGAGTTACATTACAGTAAGTGTTCCATAAGTATCTTGAGTTTCTGGAACACTGGGCAGATGTTCTGAATGCCTATGTTAAAGATAAGAAGGCTTCAAAGTTTAGATTCCATCCAGGATAAGACATGCATAAGTCACTTTTCCTCAAAGACATAAGTTCTGTTTTGGTAAAGGAATGACAATGTGGAACACACAGACTATCATGGGAACCACAAGATCAATAAGTTTCAGAATCTCTAGTACATCTAGCCCTACTTTTTCTGAAATGTCTGAATTCTGATCACACGATACTGCTGAACAAATGATTTGCCATCCTGTTAGAATCTGAGAGTCAAAAGTTGTGTGAAAGTTCAGACATACTCAGGGATTTTTGTTTAATGGATCAATGTGGTAGGTTTGGTGACTTTCTTTTTACTGCCTGTTAGAGTCTAGGAAATCTTTATCTGTATCAGTCAATTAACATTTTTCAGGGTTTTCCATCTGGGACAAGTTGTCTTAATTCCTTTACATTTGCTGGTATGCCTGTCTGTGTCTTTTCCTCTTCCAGGAAATTCAGAAATACTGCTTCATCTGCATTCCTAAAGCAAGTCAGTTTATCAGTACTTACCAAGTCCAGCATCTCCAGAAGTAGGCCTCATCTGGAACACTAGAATTTGATTTCTAAACAGAGTATAGGAAAATTTGCTTCCAGAGCAAGAGTGAGAAAACTGTAAACACAAGAGATGAATAAGTGATGTGGTGGAGAGTAAGGCAAAAGGGGAAAAAATAAAAATGATGTTCCAGAACACTGAGAGGAACACTGAGGAAATGGGGTGGAAAAAAGTGTGAGAGTGGAAATAGTACAATGCTTTTGAAATTGATAGAGCACGCTGGTTTACAAAATCAATTTAGTGATTTTTCAACCAGCATTTTAACAAGATGATATGCAATAGAATAACAAAAATACAGAATGCATAGGATTAAAGATAAATATTGTTTTGGAAACATTTAGAACATATGTAACGATATATAAAATATATATAACATGTAACTATATGAATATAAATGCACACGCGTGCGCACACACACACACTTGAACATATGCCTGGGGTTGTTTTGTTAGCTATTTCTCATAGTAGGTCTCGGTCCAGAGTTTGAAAATTCCTGAAAAACAGGATCCCAAAGAACCCGGCAAAGTAAATTCAAGGTCAAATGAGCAAGCCCCTTTTCTCTCCTTTTTGCTGTCCACAGCATTTAACGGAAGGAGAGGAAATGGCGGGTAAGGGAGAGGACACCAGAGGGAGGTCAAGCGAGGAGCAAGGGCACATCAGGACAGGGAGGAGCCCCGGGACTTTCTGGATAGTCAATTGATGACCTGAGGAGGTTGATTTGTGAGCGCTTTCCTTGAACGCTAAACCGAAAGAACTTCTGAGTTCCTCATCCCTAAAAAACCTCCAGAGGCGAAGGATTCGCGCTGCTCCTGAAGGTGACACTACCTAGGGTCAGCCCCAGTGAAGGAGATTATTCTTAAGTGGGACGAAGAACGGGTAAGTGGGCGGGGCATCGGAAGCGCGGGAAGGCCCGGCGGGGTCGGTCCAAAGAGTGACTCACGCCGTGCTCTGCACAGCCCACCAGAGGAGCAAGCAGTTCCGCATTTTGGAACCCATCCGCGAGCTGAAGCCCCAGGGCGTAGGTGGGCTTGTGCCCTTTCTGCGGGCCAGTGATGCTCCCTGCAATGGGCAGCACCAGCTTCCCCCTGCGGCCCTGCCGCAGGCGGGCTTGGCTGCCGGCTCGCCGGGCCCACGTGACCTGCCGCGCGGGACACCGCCTCCGCCGCGCCCAGGCCCCGCCCCATGACGTCACGCTCCCTCAGACTGTCTGAACGTTCCTTCTCTTTCCGCTTTCGGTCATTGGCCGGCCTGGCAGACAGCGCCCCCCCCTTCACCCCGCCCCCGAAGTCGTAGGGAACGCGGGTGGGGGCGGGGCCTGGGCCGGAGGGGCGGGGCGAGAAGGCTCCGCGCCGGTAAAGGGGCCGCTCGGAGCGCGGTCCGAGCCATCTACTGCCGCCAGCCTGCAGGCCCTCCAGGCTAGCCGCACGCCCCTTCCCCGCCCGTCGCCGTCACCAGGGAAACGGGTCAAGACCGCCCGCCAACCCAAAGCTGGTTTCATGGCATCCGCGAAGAAAGCAGTTTTGGGGCCCTTGGTGGGAGCAGTGGACCAGGGCACCAGCTCGACGCGCTTTCTGGTGAGCCCGGGGTGGGTGCCACTTGAGAAGGTGCTGAACCGGGGCGGGAGCCTTGGAACGCCGGGGCTGGGTGTCGCGTCCCCATCCCGTTCTTCCCACGGCCCGGGGCCCCGGCTACGGGGCAAGAGGAGGAGGCCAAGGGTTCCGTAGTGGGACTTGCCACGCTGGAGCCGCCCCGCCCGGGCCTGGGGGAACGCGGCCTCTCGCGACCCCCGAGGCTGAGCTGAGTAGCCCTGGCCTCGGTGGTGGAGCGCGGCCGCCTACTGATGGGGGGATTCCTCCCCCGAAGGGAGCTAGGACTCATCGAGCATCCGTGCAGAGCGGCCCGCCTGCAGCCGGGGACAGGTGGCCACACTGACCGCTGCTGCAGTCTTCCCCAGAAGCATTTGGCCTGCCCGGCTCAGGACGTCCTTGGATGGGGGGAAGCTGTGTCACGGCTGTGGGAGCCTAACACAGCGTCTGTGGAGCAGTCAAACAAATATAGTATTTGCGTGATGATGCCTTGTCATCGTCTCCCACAGACATTGCAGAAGGTAGAATGCTCAGGGGGCTGGCGAGTGGCAGAACACGTTAGGGAAAAGTCACACTACACTGCTTTTACCGGAATCTTGATTTCATTTCGAAGCTTCGTAAATTTCAGTTCCGATACTTTGCCTGTTACAAAGATGACTGTCCTCTCGGCACTTCACAGCATAAAGTGACAGGGAAATTGTTTCTCTTTTTATTTGCCATGTGTGACAGCAGAGTTTTGCCATAATGGAGTGCTATTTAAGTGACTCTCTGCTGATTGATTTGTTTGGGGCCATTAGGAAACTTGCTCTTAAAGTAATCTAGTACTGAGTTCAGTAAGATCATTTAAAAGTAATTGAAATAAACTGTTGTTGGTTAAGAGCTCATTCTTACAATGGACATTTGACTAACCTGGCAAGTTGATGTAAATATTTAATGATTGCTTAGCTCCCTCTTCACTTCTTTGTCTCAATTCATGTTTTGATGTCTTCTTTAGTATGTATATGTATGTATACATTGTATATACCTTACATATATATATTTTTCAGAACTCTATTTAGTTGACCACTTGACTAAAACCTGCATCTGTACCTTCATTTTGATACTCATCTCTCTTGTCTAAAGTCGGAAGCTTTCAGTCCAGTTTTAGCTTGGTTCTTATTTAATGACTTACGCTGGTTTGAGCTGCCAAGACCTAATTCTCCTGTTTCTTACATTGTTTATCTTTTGATCAGACAGGGCAGGTTTTACTTTGTCTTATTTTCATATAAATATTTATAAAGTAACCCTGAATCATAAGTAAAAAAGTTCACCTAACTAGATTTGATTAATAAAGTATACAGTCATCACTACCATCTTCCCAAATTAAGAAAGACCATTAAGACATGTGTGTTGACTAACTGTGGGTTGAGTTTTGAAGCCACATTCAAGAATTGCCCACACAAATGCCTGCAGGGGACAGACAGGTAGAGGGAGGAGGAAGGCTGGAGAGCGGACTCAGGCTAAAGGGACAGCCTCTAGCTGCCAGGCGGGAACACTCGCGCTGCACAAGCTTCAGATTCTTTAAGAAAAATTGGTAGTCAAGCGTTTTCAGTGAAATCTTCCTGTCCTTAAATGTTGGCAACTAGTTGCTAATGGACTGTAGGGGCCAAACCAAACATGGCAGTTGTTCCCAAGTTTATACAGCCTTTGCCCTCTCTGAAAGTGGGTAAAATATTTCCTAACTCTGTAGGCTGCCCTTTGAGTTGCCAGCCTGACCGTGCTGGTCTTCCTTTTGACTTGTCAGTGTTGCTGTACATGGGGCTTCCCTGGAGGCTCAGATGGTAAAGAATCTGCCTGCAATGTGGGAGACCCAGGTGCAATCCCTGGGTTGGGAAGATCCCCTGGAGAAGGGAATGTATTCTTGCCTGGAGAATCCCATGGATGGAGGAGGCTGGTAGGCGCTACAGTCCATGGGGTCACAGAGTTGGACACAACTTAGAGACTAACACTGTTGTCATGCATGTAGCCCAGCAGTTTTCTTTATCTACTGCAGGTTGTTCCTGGCCCCTCAGATTCTGTTGCCTGAGGAGTGTCTTTCTGCATTGGTGGGGAAGGAATGAATCAACTTTATATTATCACAGTCGGTTGTTCAGTGTTTGACATGAATAGCAGGAGCCTTTAAGAAGTCGGCTGCTGTTTACTGTGGCTTGATCTCAATGAGTAAGCTAAGGTGCACATTCAGAAGGCTCCAATCCTGCTTACAGAGTGATGTTTAAAAGTTGATCAGTAAAGTTTCCTGCTCCTTGAGAAACAACTCTTCAAGTAAGCTTCAGAGGTAGATAGAAGACTACTTGTGTGAAGAGATTCTGGGTGAAGTAGAGAAAAATCTGGCAATGGTTTAGAAAGGTTTTTTTTTTTTTTTTCCTCCCTTGGTTATAAGGAAAGAAGTTGCTAAACCACTGTCTGCAAAATTCAGATAATAGATTTGTTGAACAAGTGCTTCAGTCACAAAGTCATCCCCAGGGGTTGTACCAGTCATATTGTTCCACATCGTAATTATGACTCAGAAATAATTGCTTATCTTCTCAGGAAAGAATACAACAAATAAGAACTGTCATAAGGAAGCTTATAAAGTGAAAAGTATTAAAATAATTTCCTGGCCATTATTCACTGCATTTGCATGTCTCATTCAGTGTTCACAGGACCAATCACCTCACTGAGCTTCCCTGTCCCTTCTTCTATGCCAGTTACATTTTTTCCCCCATAAAGGACACAAGATTTGTTTATTCACGTTCTCTCATCCAAGGGAAATGCCTCCTCCCCATTTTCCCATATCTGCTCCTTGAAATTCTGTTCTTCCTCCAAATAGAGGCTCAGTTACCATCTCTTGGTGGAAGTCTTTGCTCAAACCCTTTCTCAGAATTTCTCCCCCTTCCTAGAGCATTCTTTTTATGTCTCTGTTAATAGCTCTTATCAGCTTTACTTTGTGTTATTATGTATCTGCTGAACTTAAAGCAGGAACCTCCTTTTGGAGACTTGTTCATCTTTGTATTCCTTAAAATATCTTGGTCAACATGAGAAATGAACACCTGTCTTCTCTACAGGGAGTGCTTTACACATATTTCTTGAAAAGATTTTTATAGGTCAACTGAATTTGAATTCAGATTCTCCTTTTTATCTTGTCAAAAATCTTAAACCTCTCTGTCTGATTACTTAATTAATTCTCTTTTAGTAGTAGAGCTGCAAATTTAGAATGTGTTCACTTCTTCCTCTAGTAGTCAAAGGCTTAACCTGGGGACCCTAGGCATATGTTTTGCACCAAAAGAAAATTTCCAACTTGTCTGATAGGAAAGTGAGCTAGGCTTGGCAAGGGTTTACCCAGATTGCAGAGTAGGAACTTCTTGGAAAGAGAATTAGTGTAACAGGTTTAAAGGAGGGGCCATTTCTTTATAAGTCAAAAGCTTCTGCTTAAACAGTCAACTTCCTTCTTTAATTTGGTAGCTTTGTTGTTTCCCCATTAGATTGACTGTTAAAAAAAGACTCCACCCAAAAGGGTAGGATGGGGTAGGAGGTGGGAGGGTAGCTCAAGATGGAGGGGATGTGTGTATATTGATGGCTGATTGGTGTTGATGTATGGCAAAAACCAACACAACATTGTAAAGTAATTATCCTCCAATTAAAAATACATTAAAAAAACAAAGGCTTGGATTGTGTTGTACCTGTGGTGTGTCAGGTACTTATTGAGGACTTTCCCAGCATTATCTCATTTAATCCTCATAACAACTGTGATGTAGGTAGTATTATTGAGCTCCTTTACACAGGTTATTAGAACATGTTGGGGAATGTGCCCAAGGTTGCAGAGTGACTGGTGGAACTGGGATTCAAATCCAGGTCTCTCCCAGTCAGAAGCCTACCGTCCTAACTCCTCCTGCCTTCAGTAGGTTCCCCAGTTTTCTGAGTACAGTTGTTTCTCCGTATCCAGGGGATTGGTTCCAGGTCTCCCGTGGATACTAAAATCATAGGATGCTCACATCCCTTATATAATGAAATAGCATATCACTTGCATATAATCTAGGCACATCCTCCCTTATGCTTTAAATCCTCTCTAGATGACTTATACCTAACACAATGTAAATACTGTGTAAGGAGTTGTAAATACAGTGTAGATGCCATGCACATAGGTGACAGGCACAGGGTAACTTCATGTTTTGCTTTTTGGAACTTTCTGGAATTTTTTTTAGAAAACACTTTGGATCTGCAGTTGCTCAAATCTGTAGAAATGGAACCATGGATGTGGAAGACCTTCTGTGGAGGGAAGATAGGAGGCTGGGCACTTACCAATTCTGATTATGGTCACAGATGAATCTTCACCAAGTAAAACAGACTTACACACTGGTTTCACAATCTGTTTTTTTTTTAAAGGTTGCCTTTGAATAAGTACTGCTGGTTTTGATCATCTTGTGACTCAGATTAAGTGGGGCCAGGGCAGGGCTTAGGTGTAGTCACCGTGGATAATGGTTGCGTAACCATTTTGTTCCAATAGCCAGCATCTGTGAAGAATGACTTGAATTGTAGCTCTATGCTTATTTTGGCAGGAAACATTGCCTTGGCCCCGGTTGTCTCATCATACTTAGAGATCTCAAGGTTAAGGGATGGGTTTCCGCTTTCTTTCGTTTATGTATTCAACACATAAATATTAAGCACCCATTAGGGGACAGGAACTAATGAACAGTGAATTTGGTAAAATGAATTTGGCCCACAGTGGAATGAGACCCCTCTTATAATAAATGTAACTGTGTTTTCCAACCCCCACTAAGTTGGTTTTCTTTCTTGCCCATCACATTACAGAAATGGTAAGAACATCTCATCAGAGGGCTGCCACCCTCTCTTGTCCTCTTGTCTCATAAACATAAATGTTTAGAGCCTTCAGTTTGGACTTCCATGAGGGGCAGAGTGGTATCTTTTTTTCCCCCTCTCCAAAGCTTAACACAACGTTTGGCATCTGGTAGGTGCTCCTTGGACTTCCCTGGTGGCTCAGTGGTAAAGAATCTGCCTGCCAATGCAGGAGACACAAGAGACATGGGTTTGATCATGGGAGATCCCTGGAGGAGGAAATGGCAACCCACTCGAGGTTTCTTGCCCAGAGAATCCCA
Organism: Bos indicus; assembly: GCF_029378745.1. Classification (NCBI taxonomy): domain Eukaryota; kingdom Metazoa; phylum Chordata; class Mammalia; order Artiodactyla; family Bovidae; genus Bos; species Bos indicus. The sequence continues at coordinate 120,794,346 of NC_091789.1, read as the reverse complement.
TGTACAGAGGAGCCTGGTGGGCTACATAGAGTCCATAGGTTCGCAAAGTGTTGGACACAACTTAGCGACTAAACAACAGCAGCAACAGAGGTGCTTGTTACTTGAATAGACATCAGCAGAGAGAGGCCTCCAGAGCTTGATGTGTTGTCTAGAACTCTTGGACTGAAAGACTAGAAAGGGAAAACTTGTGGGGTCTTGGGAAAAGTTGGATTTAACAACTATAGTTATATTAGAGGTATGTATAAATATATGCTATTGAATATAACCTCACTTTTTAAAGAAAAATATGCCATTTGCTATGTTTTCTTTACTTCTCTGGCTTTGGGAAGATGCCATGATGCCATTTGTGGTCAAGTTTGCAATGTAACATGTTCGTAGCTAGTATTTTTATTTTAGATGCTATGGATTTACATAATATCATGGTGTTTTAGAGAGGGAGTTTGCATTCCTGAAAAATGTCTTACTTACCCAGTAGAGTGTGGCATGAGTAGGCTAGAGGGGAAATCACGTGGGGATGGGATGCTTGAGTTAGTCACAGAGTGGGTGAGGCAAGCCTGAAAGACAGGTACTTAGTAAGGACTGTATTTCGTGTCTCCACTACGCCCCTTTGGCTGAGACAGAAAAGGTGGGCATTGTTTCAGAAAGTTCTTTTTAAACAGTTCTTATAGAAGTAATTTTCCTTGTTTTAGGTTTTTAAGTGTCCCCCTCTTCCAAATCTGGAAATTGATCATAATGTAGGCACAGTGGTGAATATAGACTAATGACTTCTAACTCTCCTGCTTATAATAGAAATAGTAGTAGTAAGTGGCAGCAGTAGTAGTCGTAGCAACAGCAGTAGTGGTAACATCTTTTGGGTTTCTACTATGTGCCAGCACTATGCTGAACTTTTCTTTTCCTACCTGAACTTGTTTCTTCAGGTTTTCATTGCCCTCCCCCACCAAAAACAAACTCCGGAACTGAGACATGATTTGCGCTTAGAGGTGAATACAGAACTGGTGATTTTTTTAAAATTTATTTTATTTTTTAACTTACAGTATTGTATTGGTTTTGCCATATATCAACATGAATCCGCTGCAGGTATACGCGTGTTCCCTATCCTGAACCCTCTTCCCTCCTCCCTCCCCGTACCATCCCTCTGGCAGATAGGTGATAAGAGTTCAGATTTAAAAAAAAAAATCATGCATCGTTGCCAGTCCAGGTTCTATGCACGATTTTATTTTTTAATCTGAACTCTTATCACCTATCTGCTGCACTGGTGGTAGTAGTAATAATAGGAACAGTAATCAAAATAGTAGCGCTGATAACAACAGTAATTGTAACATCTTTGGGATACATGTTATGTGCTCACCTTGTATGAAATACTTTTCATACATTACTTAGTCCTTTGCAGATGGAAAAATCAGCAACTTAGAAAAGTTAAAGTCAGACAGCTGACATGGGACTTCCATGGTGGTCCAGGGGTTAAGGTCTTCCCAGGTGGCACTAGTGGTAAAGAACCTGCCTGCCAATGCAGGAGACATAAGAGACACAGGTCGGGAAGATCCCCTAGAGGAGGGTATGGCAACCCACTTCAGTGTTCTTGCCTGGAGAATCCCCATAGACAGAGGAGCCTGGAGGGGCTACAGTCCATGGGGTCGCAAAGAGTCTGACACAACTGAAGCGACTTAGCACGCACGCCAGTGGTTAAGACTCCATGCTCCCACTGCAGGGGGCACCTGTTCAGTCTCTGTTCTTGGTCAAGGAAGATCCCACATGCTGTGCTGCATGGTCAAAAAAAGATGAAAAAACACAACCAAAAAACTGATATGGACAGGGCTGAGCTTGAGCCCCAGCCCTAGCTCTTCCTTCATATGACATCAAGCGTGAGGCTCTCAACTGCCTTTTTGGCTCACATGCAGTTCTAAAACTCTCTCTCTCTCTCTTTTTTAATAGACATATGGTTGACACAGAAGGTCGTTTAAGTTTAAGATGTACACTGTGTTGTTTGATATATTTGTATATTGCCATATGATTACCACCGTAGCATTATCTCCGTAGCACTGCCTTATCACATCATTCTCACTCATTTTTTTTGGTGGAAACCATTAAGATCGAGTCTCTTAGCAACTTTGAAGTTTCTGGTACATTACCACTGACTCTAATCACTCTGCTGTGCATCAGCTCTCCAGAACTTATTTATCTACTAGTTCCAAGTTTCTCCCCTTAATGGATCTCTTTCTTTCAGCTATGTCCTCAAACATTAGCAACTGACTGCTGGTGTCTTCACTCAAACAGAGGTTGTTTAGAATGAAACTGGCAATCTCTTTACCCCTTTCCATACTGTAATTACTGCTCCTTCCCATACTTTTGTTTTGTAACATTGCCTACTCTTTTTTTTTTAACTTTTTATTTTATATTGAGGTATAGCCAATTAACAATGTTGTGGTAGTTTCAGGTGAACAGCAAAGGGACTCAGCCATACATATACATGTATCCATTCTCGCCCAAACTACCCTCTCATCCAGGCTGCCACATAACATTGAGCACAGTGCCCTGTGCTGTAAGTAGGTCCTTGTTGGTTATCCATTTGAATATAGCAAAACACTGCCTACTCTTAACTTGGAACCTGTAACCTGTCATCCTTGAGTATTCCTCCTTTTTTGTCATTCCTCCCTATCCAAGCCCCTAATGCATCTAAATACTTATACCTCCTAAACTGAATATCTCAGCAACACGCTTCATTCAGTACCCACGGCTGCCAAGACACCTCTAGGCATCTTACATGGATCACTGCAGACACCTACATCCTCAGCTGCTCTGCCTGCCTCAGCCTACCTTCCCCACTGTTCCCAGTCTTCGTCTGCAAATTACATCTTCTGAGAGCCCCTCTCTGACTCCCCCCAAGTCTGGGTTAGATGTCCTTCCTCCTCTTGATAGCATAGGCAGCCCTATGTTAGAAAACCTCTTCATATTTGCTGCCACTTAATGGATAAAAACATCACAATTAGTCCCGGTATGATTTTGTACTGGAAAAGCTCTGGTATTTAGAAAACCTAGAGCTTAGCCCTGTTTTGTCAGTTCCATCCCATCTCTTGGAGCTTACTTGGTAAGTAAGAGAGCATTTCCGTTAGGTCCATGGGTTTCAGCTTGTATTGTCATTTCACTTTCTGCCTTGGAAGTCCATGGTTAAGTGCACTTCCAGAAGAGTTTAAATCTTTAAGCTGAAGTCAGTAAAATATGAAATCTAAGGTAGGGTGTGGTCCAGAGACTGAGCTAAAACTCTCTGTCCCTCCCTCCCTCCCGGCTTCTGAAGGGTCCTAGAGATGCGGGGAGGATGCTGAACACTGGCCCAGATCTCTTCCAGATCCCATAAACTCTTGTGTATTCCTTTAAATGAATTTTCTTAAAATGAATTTTTTAAAAGGGAGTTTCTGTTCTGTGCCATTGTGCATCTGCAGTTTGGACTGATCTTTAAATTGAGTTTCAAACTTGAAAAGGATGAAAAAGATGAGGAGCATCTGTAACTCAGGGGTGTTTCTACCTTGCCATCTAACAGTTTTTACACGAATGACCATGCTATTCATTTTATACAGCAAATTGTATAGCCATTGCTATCTTTTGAGATCTACCTGAAAAGAACAGACTAGCATTTTTGCTCCTGGGTAATGTGTTGTCATTGGAGTTACCTACTTCCCTGGTGGCTCAGATGGTAAAGCATCTGTCTACGATGCAGGAGACCTGGGTTCGATCCCTGGGTTGGGAAGATTCCTTGGAGAAGGAAATGGCAACCCACTCCAGTACTCTTGCCTACAAAATCCCATGGATGGAGGAGCCTGGTGCAGGCTACTGTCCATGGGGTCGCAAAGAGTCGGACACGACTGAGCGACTTTACTTTCACCCATCAGCCATAGAGTCTTATGGAAACATCCTTAGCTTACTTTGGATACTTGTCCACCTGCAGACAAATGGATAATCAGGAGGCTTCATTACAATTCCTCACATGAACTAGGTATATGAGAAAAGCACTACTCCACAACGTCACTGTCCAATATGGCAGCCACTGGTCTTCGGTGGCCATTGATCACTTTGAATGTGGTTAGTCTGAATTGAGTTGGACCAGAAGTATAAAGTCTATACCAGATTTCAAAGACTTAGTACTAAAAAAGTAGACAAGCTAATCAATTTTGTATTGATCACCTGTTGAAATGATTTTAGATATATTGGTTTAAAAATGTTAAGATTATTTTACCAGCTTTTTTTTTTACTGTTTTTTTTGTGAGAAAATTTTAAATTATAAAATTATGTTATGAATTATATGTGGCTTGCATTTGTGACTTGCATTATATTTTTGTTGGATGATGATCCACGAAGCAAGTTGCAGATTCTAAAATAGTAAATCTAAAACTTGCCCCATGCACTGGGAAGTGGTGCATGGGGTCAGATCCTAAACACCTAAAGGTGATGTCCATTTTCTCCTCAGAGTCAGAGCTCTAAAGAAGTAGAGAGGTCCAGACTTCATCCTCTTACATCCACATGTTCTGTGATCAGACATCACGCTCTAATATGCCAGATAGGATTTGCCAAATTACTTCCCGTTTCTGTGCCTATTTCAACAACCTTTAAATCCGTTTTTGTGTGTGTGCATAAGGGTCCTGACATTAGCCTACTTAAAACTAGGGGGTGATGGCGGAGGAAGCCTCCATTCATAGCTCCCTAGGTCCACTGTCGAAGTCTTATGAATCCATCTACCAAAAACGCACACCTTATTTTAAAAAAAAATTTCCTTGGAGGATAATTGTTTTGCAATATTGTGTTGATTGCTGCTGTACAACAACTTGAATCAGCCATAATTATATGTGTATCCCCTCCCTCTTAAGCCTCCCTCCCCCTTCCCATCCCACCCCTCTTGTTTCTTGTTCCAGGGTCCTGTGGGGACTTGTAGACTTTGGGATGGAGAAGGCAGTGGCACCCCACTCCAGTGCTCTTGCCTAGAAAATCCCATGGATGGAGGAGCCTGGTAGGCTGAAGTCCATGGGGTCATGAAGAGTTGGACACGACTGCGTGACTTCACTTTCACTTTTCACTTTCCTGCATTGGAGAAGGAAATGGCAACCCACTCCAGTGTTCTTGCCTGGAGAATCCCAGGGACAGGGGAGCCTGGTGGGCTGCCGTCTGTGGGGTCTCACAGAGTCGGAGATGACTGAAGCGACTTAGCAGCAGCAGCAGCAGACTTTGGGAATGGGAGTAATATGAGGAAACATACAACTATGGCTTCCTATTAAAGTTTCTGCCATTTAACCATTTCCCATTTGATTTAATAATGTATCTCCTAATAAGTACCTGATAGACCACAGTGTTTTAGATATTCAACAAATATTTATTAATTACCGACCCTAGGCCAGGCACTATTCCAGGCCCTAGAGAAACTTTAGAAAATAAAATGGGACAAATGGAGTGGACATCCTAGAAACTTACACTAATGCTAAAGTTGTAAATTACTGGTATATTACACCGGTTTCTGCCAACTGCCTGTTATTTATGATGTGTCAGGTTAACCTTTGACTTGTGAGATATTTTATCTCCTCAGAGGACTTGAGAATTTTCCTTCTTGCTTTCATTAGTTTATCACTTCCTCCCCAAAAGATGATGTGTGTGGTGAGTAGGGAGGTGAGCAGCGACAAGACTCACCATGTGTTTCCCCTTATTACTTTGTCTTTCTGAGTCTGTCTTCAGCGAGGAATTTTCTCCCACAGGAAACCTAGGCCTGGAAACACTTTCTTAATTGGAGGTGACTTTACTGCTGCAATTAGAGTGATTGGGGAAGTTAATTTTAATTAAAAAATGAACTCTTAACTCTGAAAGGCTAAGTCATGTGATACTTAAATATAGATATACCCAGGTGAAAAATAATATTTGGAAAAGAAGTTGTTAGGTTTTTAGGAAGCGTTATTTTAATGGTGTTAAAATTGCAGAGGCTAGTACTGCACTTATTCTTTGGTAGCTTTCCTCCACAGGTTTTAATGTTTTATAATCCAGGGCCACCAATTCATGTCACAGAGAGCACTCAGCTTGATGCCACCGTCGGTCCTCTTCTCTCCTTCCTGATAACGACTCTCCTTGGCTCTCATAAGAGTGAGATGCACTGTTACACTTTCCTTCAAAGGAATTTACACAGGATGCTTTCCTGCCTGGGCATCTATGATTCCTGTTTCTACATGCAAGATGGATGCAGAATGGAACCTGACACTATCACTATCAGCACTGGTCCAGCTCTTTTATTTTTGGTTTTCCTAATCTCTAAAAGAAATCCATACTATTCACTGGTTGATGTATTAAAGTTCCTACATCTGGAACCATTTTTTTAAAGAATGAAGAATTGCCTCTTCAGCTTTATCTTTAACAGATTTTCATTTATCTAAAAAGAAGTTATTTCTGAAGCTACCTTATAACTTGCATGATTCTATCTGAAGAGAGCATTGTCTGGCATTTCCTCTGAAATGATTCTTCTATCAGTGAATAAGAACTTCAGTTGCTGAATAACTTTTGAACATCTTTGCTGTCTACCTGCATTTTTTACTCTACTCTTGCAATATATTTTTCAGGTTTTCAATTCAAAAACAGCCGAACTACTTAGTCATCATCAAGTGGAAATAAAACAAGAGTTTCCAAGAGAAGGGTATGTTTCCTAATTTAATATGTAAAGATACCTCATATTTATTAGTCCATCTCAACCCACCTGCCCTATGTCTCTGTAAAGTAAACTTGACCAAACACCCTCCTGAGAAGACAAGGAATAGGTATTAGTCAAGAAAAGAAGCAGTAACTTGGAACTTCCCAGATGGTCCAATGGTTAAGAATCGGCCTTGCAGTGCAGTGAACTTGGTTTCTATTGTCAGGGAACTAAGATCTGACTTGCCAAGGAGCAGCTGAGCCCATGTGCCATAACTCAGGCTTGGCTTAGCAAAAAGAATAAATAAATAAGTAAATATATATATACATACATATATATATATATATATATATATATATAAAGAAGCACTAACTTGGTAGGTCAGCAAAAATGTAGCTGACTGATGGCTTAGAAATTCAGGGACAGAAAAGGAGTTGTAAAGTAATAAAGCAAAGGTGTATTAGATATCAGAAAGTCCACATTGACTTTGAAGTCATTTAGTTTTATATCTTCATTATTGTCAAGCTGCTTCTCTCCTGATTTGCTTGTGAGGGTTTTTTCCTTAAATAAAGAAAAGATTTTTTTTTAATGCATATATCTTAACATCAGCTACTAAATCATCCTTTTGGGAAATAATGTTCATATGTAGTAATTGTGGTATTACTAATATATATGCACTATATAGTACATATACATGTACTGTACAGTGTTCAAAAATTGATATTTATGACACAACCACTTTGAAAAACTATGTGGCAGTTTCTTATCAAATGAATCATATATCTGCTGCATTCTACTCTTAGGAATTCATCCAAGAGAAGTGAAAGCATATGCCTATAGAAAGACTTATCTACATGAATGCTTATAGTAGCTCTGTTCATAATAAAACTGGAAACCCCTCAAATGTTTGCCATCAGTAAACAATGAATATACTATTCATCGGTAAACAATAACAATGAAATACTGTTCGTTAGGTTTAAAACAGTGGCCTCATACATGCAACAACGTGGTTGAATCTCTGATATCATGGAAAATGAAAAAAAGCTGGGCATAGGAGACTACATCCTATATGGCTATCTAAAATTTAAGAATGCTGAACTGATTAGGATGATAGGAATCCCGAAAGTGGTTGCCTGTGAGTGTGTGATTGACTTGAACGCATGAAAGAACTTTTCTGGTGCAATGGAAATATTCTACATCTGGATGTGGGTTAGATTGGTATATGCATTTGTTGAAACTCAACAAATGTGTGCGCTTTAGATTTGTTCATTATATTGTAAAGTTTACTTCAATTTAAGAAAGAGGAAAAGCAGTGCCTTACCAGATTTTCCATTAAAAATGTTCTCCTCTGTTTCAGGGAATTCCTTTGTTTAATAATAAAAGTTATTGACATGTTACTAGCATTGGAATGACTATCTATAGACTTGATCCCATTGCAGTTTAAGAGAGAGGATAGTTAGTCTTGGAAGGATAGAAATTAGAAATATGTGGAAGGAGATCGGGTTTTTGGAAAGAGAAAATTTAGAGACAGAATTCATAGCTTGGGAAAGCTGGGCAGGCCTGGGCGAAAGCTGGGCAGACCTGGAGGAAGGCTGAGAAGAAAGGCATTTGGCATTCCCTTGCTACTTCCAGATTGTAGCATAGGAGTCTTTTAACTTGTGTCATTTCTACTTTTCCATAGATAAGGTATGCCATTTGTTTCTCCCAGATATTCACCCTTGTCATTTATTGTGAGCCATTCATCCTTCTGAGGTCCTTGTACCTTATGTACAATTGCACTGGGATTTGGTCTGAAAACTTAGACCAATCACTTGTCTACATGACATAGTTCTTGGAAGGAATTAAAAATTTTTTCCCTACTTTCTAACAACACATTTTAGGAAAAATCATGACAAAAGTGATTAATATACTTATTTGACTTTAGAATTTGTTGTGCTTCATAAATAAATAAACAAATATAAAAGCAAGGAAATCAGTCAGTGTGTCAAAAGAATAATATCTGTATTTAGTCTGTTTAAAAATGACTAATGACTAGTGAAATGTGAATACTATCAGATTTCATCAGACCTACAAGATATAAAGAATTGGGGAACTTATTTCTTACTAGATTTGAAAAAAAATGATTTTAAAACAGGTAGAATATCTGCTGTTTGTGGCCTAGTATTACCTCCTTTGAAATGGTTAATTACTGTATGAAGAATAATAAAAATGTAAGGGAAATTGGCCCTTCTTTAAGTCATTTCTTTAGAATATTGGATATGCTTTGTTTATCTGATTTTCTTCAGTTTATGCAGCCACACCCTCATAAGTGAACAACTCTAGAGAAATAAATTATATCTGTCTTGCTTGTTTGTGGACTAACCAAAATACTTTCTTTTGTTTGAAGGTGGGTGGAGCAGGACCCTAAGGAAATTCTGCAGTCTGTCTATGAGTGTATAGAGAAAACGTGTGAGAAACTCGGGCAGCTCAATATTGATATTTCCAACATAAAAGGTATTTTTAATGTTTTACTCTCTCTGTGATTATCTCAGTTAAATTCATTCGTTCATTCAGCACATACTCGAGTGCCTGTGCAATGGCAAGCATTTCTTCAAGAACTGAGGATGCAACAATAAACAGGAAGATTAGGTCCCTTTTCTCTTTGCTTTTGGTGCATTTGAGACCACCAAGAACAGCAGAGAAATATTAGCTAATTTCAGATATGGATAAGTTCCATGCAGAAAATAAAACCCAGTGATATGGTAGAGTATACGGAGAAAGGCTTCCTTTAGATTAGAAGGCCAGAGAAGGCCTCTTTGAGGATGTGACACTTTTTCTGATGTCTCGGAGGTCAAAAGGGGCCAGCCATACAAATATCTGGGGGAAGAGTGTTTGAGGAAAAGAAAGTAGCATGTGCAAAGGCCCTGAGTGGGTATAAGCTTGGCCAATTCCTAGATCAGAAAGAAGTCCAGCATGTCAAAAACAACGTAAAAGAAGGGTTGTTTCTTACAACCTGATAAAGGCTTTCAGTTGGAATTGAAATCTGGAAAGTGGATAGGGCATTGTTGGTAAGTTAGGAGTTTGGATGTTGTTCTTAGTGTCTCAAGGAGCCATGAGAAGGCTTTAAGTGAGCTGATAGAGGATAACAGGGTCTGACTTGCAGTTTAGAAACAACTCCCTGACCGCTGTGTGGAGAGTGGATAGGAAAGGTGTAAGTGTGGACGCAAAGAGACCAGTGTGGAGACCACCCTGGGAGTCCTGAGAGAGAGAGGATGATGACTTGATCAACAGTGGTTGTAGTGAAGGTGAGGAGAAAGGGCCAGAACTTGCTGATGAATTGGATGTCAGGGGAGCAGAGAGAGTACTGGGATGAGGGGGAGAGATGGGTCACAGATGAGACTTGATTTTTTTTTTTTTCCTGGAGCTCTTGGATGGTTATAGAGATGCTCTTTACTGAGGAGAGAAAGAAGGAACAGCTTGGAGTGGACAGAGATTTGAAATCAAAGCACTTCATGTATGAAGTTGCCCTAAAATAATTGAGAGTGTGAGATTATTATAGACACCTGTTCATTCCTAGTAGTTTTAATAGAATATCTGCCTATGTTTGACTTTGCTTCATTCATACAGAGAGGGAAAAATAACCCAGACATCTAAAATTGATGTGCTACTAATGTAAAGGGTGAAAGCATAATGTGGTTATTGTCATCTCCTTAGAGTTTAAATGTTTCTAGCTCATCATTCAAGGGCTATTCTGTTTCTTCCTTGGCTAATTTGTCTCTAGATAGAGTGAATAATTAGTTGTTGGTGGTGGTTCCTTAATTCATGTCATCTTGGCTCTGAAATTGACTCACACTCCCAAGTTGAAACATTGATTTTTTTTTCCTCCAGAGTTTCCCTTATTTCCCTAAATAAAAAAAAAAGACTAAGCACAATCAAAACTAGTCATTCAGCAAACTCAGAATGCCTACAATGTGCTAAGTGCCCTTGGGACACAGTGGAGCACAAATAGGGTTGTACAGCTGTCAAATGGGAGAAACATGTCAATCCCATGACAAATTCATGGGATACTGTAACAGTGATATTTCTGTTACTGCAGATTTTTACAAGAAATACCCACGGGCAGTTTGATATAGGTTAACAGTTTTTTAATATCCTACCCTCATTTTATTCCTACATCTAAGGGAAAAACTTCACATTTCTTTTAGAGTTGCATTCACCAAGTTTTAGATGAGTTGCATGTGGAAGTGATTGTTGCTCAGTTTTCTTGAATTGTCCTCACAGCTTTCACAGTCTAAACAGTGTAAACATATGAGGCATTCACCAGCACACTCTGTTGTCAAAATATCCATTACCAGTGACATTAATCATCTAGGTGGCTGAACGCCATGTTCAGGATGTAGACTCCAGAGCCACTGGCCATGATTTTGACCTCATTCTACCTCCCTTACAGGTGAGGTAGGCTGCGATGTGTTAGCCTTCTGGACCTACTCAGGTGGTTCTTTTTTCTCTTGTTTTTGTGGTATTCCTGAAGATGACACATGACTGCAGTCCAAGTGACTCGTCTTCCACTTGCACTGTCTGCAAGAGCACTGAACACATAGCTCCCTGCTCTCTGCTCCTCCGTGTCTGGCCAGTGTGAAACTTATACCCTAACCAAAGTGACCCAGCACTTCCTTCTCAACAACTCTCAGCCTATGGCCGAGGAAGAGAACATTCCACAAGCTCATCCATATCAGGCCGATTGTGCTTAAAAAACTTTTTTCCCAGATAATTTCTTGAATGGGCACTGTCAAGGGCCAAGCTTTGGCTAGAGCTCTAGGTCACAGAAGCCTCATGATGTAAAGGATTTTCCATCACCTAAACCTAGTTGTGGATGAGGGGACAGGAAGCCATCACAGGTCGTGGAGCTCTTTAGTGGTGGATAACATGCATGCTCAGCCACCCTGTCTCCTGGTCCAGTCCTCTCTTTCCTGAGCCACACAATGTTAACCTCAAAATGGCTTGAGTTTTGAGTTCCAGTGTGGCAAATAAATGATTTTTTTTTCCCCACTAAAGAGTGACTCATTGATCACTTACCTGGTGGTAATCACTGAGTTCATCATCAGATCAGATCAGATCACTCGCTCAGTCGTGTCTGACTCTTTGCGACCCCATGAATCGCAGCACGCCAGGCCTCCCTGTCCATCACCAACTCCCGAAGTTCACTGAGACTCATGTCCATCGAGTCAGTGATGCCATCCAGCCATCTCATCCTCTGTCGTCCCCTTCTCCTCTTGCCCCCAATCCCTCCCAGCATCAGAGTCTTTTCCAATGAGTCAACTCTTCGCATGAGGTGGCCAAAGTACTGGAGCTTCAGCTTTAGCATCATTCCTTCCGAAGAAATTGGTTGTATTTCTTTTACAAACTCCAGTTTCATTGGTTTTAGTTGTCCTCATCAGCTGAAGTGTGTTGATTTCAGGTCCCTACAAACAAGGTCTCTAAAATCAGAGTTCACTTTCCAGTTTAACAGCTCACAGGAGCCCAAGACAAGTAAATAGGTTGCTGCTTTCCTTCTTGGCTTAGAGAGCTGGGCAGCTCTGTTTGCCTGTCACTGGACTGAAGGAAATACAAAGTATACAGACTGACTAGCCATTATCAAGACTGAAATAATGCCATTTGCAGCAACATGGGTGGACATAGAGATTGTCATAGTGAATGAAGTAAGACAGAGAAAGAGGATATTGTATGACATCCCTTATATATGGAATCTAAAAAGAAATGGTACAAGTAGAGTTCCTTACAAAACAGAGACTCACAGACTTAGAAAACGAACTCATGGTTGCCAAAGAGAAGGATAGGTGGAAGGGATAGTTAGGGAGTGTGGGATGGGCATATACACACTGGTGTATTTAAAAGACATAACTAACAAGGACCTACTGTATAGCACAGGGAACTCTGCTCAGTGTTCTGTGACAGCCTGGAGGGGAGGGGAGTTTGGGGAAGAATGCATACAGGTATATGTATGGCTAAATCCCTTTGCTGTTTACCTGAAACTATCTCAACATTGTTAATTGGCTATACCCCAATAAAAAATTTAAATAAAAAGTATACAGAGTGACAAAACCAGATAATCTCTTTCATCCTCTGTCAGGAGGTACAAACAGAACACAAAATACACTGTTACAAAGTTGAGAGCATCAAATCCTAAGTGATGAGATTGTTCTCACACCCTTGCAAAACAAGGAAACCCCCACGCCCACTGCCTCACCCTACTCAACACATCCACAGACATTTCCTTCACCTCTCAGACTTGGCCTCTCAGAAAAGGTATTCTTTGTCCCAAAGCACTTCTCAGCAGTGGCCAGATATCATTTGCAATTGTTACAACTTGCCATAAGCACACATCTTCCAGATGCTACTTTCTTAAAAAGCTTTATACTGCTTCCCACATGGAACTTCCAGTAGTCCCAGAGCCTTTCTCTAGGGACTGTATTATTTTGTATGTGTGCGCTCAGTTGTGTCTGACGCTATGCGACCCCATGGACATAGCCCACCAGGCTCCTCTGTCCATGGGATTCTCCAATCAAGAGTACTGGAGTGGGTTGCCATTTCCTCCTCCAGGGGATAGTCCTGATCCAGCGTCTCCTGCATTGGCAGGTGTACTCTTTACTGTGGAGCCACTTTCTTTTACTATGTATGGTTTTCATTTTTTTTTTTTTTCAGAAATGTGTTCCAATTATAAATTATAACTTATTTTTAAATAAGGATGCATGTCATCTATAATTCTACAAAGACAACAATTATAACATTCTGGACTACTTCCAAAGGCTTTTTCCTCATTATATTTTCTTAACTGCAGTTATAACTTTTCATAGGCAATCTTAAGCAAAATTTAACCAGATTTTAAATGTATCACTTAACTAGTTAATTTTATAGTGACACTCAGTGTTGAGGAAAACAAAATCCTAAAAAAGTATCTGCCAGATACAAGAGTAATACATTGGGTATTTTATTTGTTTTGTTTGTTTGTTTTTGTTTTTTTATACATTGGGTTTTATATGTGCCAATGATTATAATATCTGTAGCTAAAAGACTTGTATGTCATATGCTCTTATTGTAGCTTGACTAGGGTGGCAAATTGTGAAACCTAAACATGTATTCTGAAAAAGAGGGAATTAAAATTGGAAACTATTAAGATAAGTACCTGTGCAGTCAGAAAAGTTTTCTTTGAGGGGCATAGAAAAACCTAGAGCATTTTAGGGTAAAAATGGCAAGTAATCAGCTTGTGAAAGCAGTTCAGAAGTTCAGAGACCTGTATCAGAGAAAGCAGTGCCAGACGTGTTTGTGTCTGGAAGAAAGTCCTGAGAAAGCTGGTTCACTGGACTTTGTCTGCAAGAAAAGCACTTTTGCTTGGCACGAAGGAACCAAATTGAGAGAGAGGGGAAAGAAGGAGTGGTCAGAGTGGAACCTTGTGACTGATGACTCAGATGGCAATAGCTCTAGATAATGTTCTAAATACCAGGTGAAAGAAAGTAAAAAGTAAAATCACTCAGTCGTGTCTGACTCTTTGCGACCCAATGAACTGTAGCCTACCAGGATCCTCCATCCATGGGATTTTCTAGGCAAGAGTACTGGACTGGGTTGCCATTTCCTTCTCCAGGGGATCTTCCTGACCCAGGGATTGAACCCCAGTCTCCCACATTGTAGGCAGATGCTTTACTGTCTGAGCCACCAGCAAATGAGCCAATAAAGAAGGGTAGCCTGAAGGGCTTAGAATAGAAACTCCAAGATTGCAACTCAGGAAGCAGACAACTAGTTAACCACTAATTAATGCAGTGGGGAAGAATAGGAGAGTTTAGTAGAGCATGAATTCCTGATGAGTCCTCATGGTGAAGGTCACCTTAACAACCATTGCCAAGGTCCTGCTGAGGTCTCTAGCCTCTGCTGTGCCCACAGTGCTGCTAGGGAATTCCTTAACCTTTGAGTGTCCCACTTCGTTCAGTCCTATTCCTTTTGACTGACACTCCACTGTCTGCATAGCAATGATGACACTGAACGGCAGCCTTAAGTAACGTGTATGGAGTAGTTACTGTGTGCCAGGCACTGTTTTTTTAATTTATTTTTAATTGGAGGGTAATTGCTTTACAATATTGTGCTGGTTTCTGCCATATATCAACATGAACCCGCTGTGGCACTGTTTTAATAGGCATCAATTCCAGTTTCTCTTTTTGAAACCTGGTAAGGCTTACCTGGTGACTCAGATGGTAAAGAATCTACCTGCAATGCAGGAGACCTGGGTTCGATCCTTGGGTCAGGAAGATCCCCTGGAGAAGAGAATGGCAACCCACTCCAAGTATTCTTGCCTGAGAAGTTTCATGGACAGAAGAGCCTGGCGGGCTACAGTCCATGGGGTTGCAAGAGTCAGACAGACTGACTAACACTTGGCACTTTCAAGGTGGGAGTTATTGGTGATGTCCATTTTACAGAAGATAAAACTGAGACCCAGGGTTACACTGCTAGAAAGCAGAGGCAGTCTGGCTTTGGAGCCTGCGCTCTATTGAACAGTGCCCAATTGCACAATCCCCGTTTTAGCAGATCGCCTTGTATGCCACTTCATGGAGAAACATGTCCGTATCTCTTGCCCCCTTCCCTCCACCATGAGGTCAGCAAATAAGCTTCTGCCCTAGTGAAGCTCCTCCCTGGGTGTTAATCTCATCCCCTCTGTTACTGTAAGAATCAGGATGGTGTCCCATTCATTTCCAGACCCCTTCCTCCCCTACCCCCATATTCTTCTTTCTCTTCCTATATTCCTGCAAACATTTTTGTCTTCCTTTTGTAAAAAAAAAAATCACCCCCAAATCTATTCCTTTCACCCTGTGCCTCTAAGTTTCCTGGTAATGGAATCTCATTCATCTTTGGACATCTAGGCAAGGTGTTACAATGAGTAACTCTGCATTGGATGAAGATGATTTAAAACGAGGGAGCTGCTGGTTCCCTTCAGATCTCTGTTGGTCAGAACATTGCTAGTGTGTCTATTCTGGGGTACAGTGTGAGTAATTTGGACAGATAGTTGCATGTTCCTAGGGGAGGTGGTGACGGGACTTTAAACCATGCCGTATGGAGGTGGGGGCAGTGGATCGAAATTGGATTGTTCAGCCTCGGCAAGGGAAGAGAAGCCTGGAGGGACAGAATAACTGCTTCAAGTGTGAAAGGCTGACCTGTGGAAGGAGTCACCTTATTCTTGTATCTCCAAAGAGTGTGGCAAAGATCGACAGGCAGAAGCGACGAGGAAAAGGATTTTTTTCAAATAGAAAAGCTGTGTGGCATAGATTGGTTTGCCTTGTGAAAGGTAGTATCTTTTCACTAGAAGGTGTCTGAATGGTCTCGTAACAGGCAATTCCAGAGATTTGAGCATAAGATGGGTTGATTATATTGCCTTTAAGGTTAAATTCTGAAAGAGCCCTTTAGCCCAGCGTATGCAACTCTATGCATGTGGGGAGTATTAAGAAAAATATACCAATGCTCTGATGCTACCCCAGGTAGTTAAATGAAAATGTTTGCTCCAGGCCCTGGGCACTGGAATTCTATAAAAGCTCTGCAGTTGATTCTAATGTACAGCCAAGTCTGAAAACCTCCAATTTAGCTGAATCAAGCTAAACTGAATAAAATGGTATGGAATGGTATTTTACTTAGAGTAACTTACTGCAACTATAGCCCTTGAGTTGTATATAGGTTAGTATGAGGTAATTGCCATCACATATTGTACTTATACCTGATTCAAACTCTATGTCTTGTAAACTATTATTAAAATACATGAAAAAATTGAATTTCTAACTAACCATAATATGAGTTTACCCAGCATGAAGGATTCTATCGGTGGCTGTTTTTTTTTTTTTTTTTTTTTTAATGCATATGTGTGTGTGCACACACACAGATGGAAATTTCTTGTAGCAGTAAGTAAATAAATGAATGAGGTTATTGTTGGTCGCCTCAGCATAATAAATAGGGTGTTGTAAACTGGGGAAGTTATTGCATTCCTTTTTTATAAGCCAACCTGGGAGTCTTTCTTTTCACTATTGATCTGGGTCTATGTCATGGTGTGCTGATAGTAAAGAGGGAAGGAGTCTGTAGGAAAGAAAAAGAAGCTTGACTTGGAGGTTTGTTTTTCCTGGGGCCATTTGAAGAAAATCAACTCAATACCACTACGAATGTTCCAAATGTTTTTTTTTTTTTTTTCCTTTTCCCCACATTGTTATGTTTACTTGTGCCTATATAAAAAAAAGAGAACTATCCTCAGATTTTTGCTTGTTTTTTTTTTTTTTTTTTTTAATTCTTTTCTGTTTAATTTTCTCTCGAAAGCTATTGGTGTCAGTAACCAGAGGGAAACCACTGTAGTCTGGGACAAGTTAACTGGAGAACCTCTCTACAACGCTGTGGGTAAGCTGTTGTGCATGGATGTCAAATGCAAGGCCTTTTTCTGCTTGCAGATGTGGTCATGCTAAAACATCTGGCTCAAAAAGCATGTAGTCATGTTTCCTATAATCTCAAAGAGTCTTCTAAGAAATGGGTTGTTATATATTTACCAGTTTCAGATAGTTATTCCCATGTGGAATTAACTCTTTCTTTTGCTCTCCCCTTCCTGATAATTTGTATTAGACAAATGAATCAGTATGGCTAGAACTTTTCGTGATCCCTGCTGTTTCTGACACCTAAAAGAGATTTTACCTCCTCCTCCCCTCAAAACTCAAGATTACACATGTTCCCAGTCCCATGTCTGCCTCTCCATAAAGTACTTGTGTACTTGTTCTTCCCATATAGGCACTTGAATCGACTCTACTGAGCTTATGAAAACAAAAATCTCATCATTTTAGCTCCTTTTGCTATAAACGTGGCTGTGTCCACAGGGTGGAAAGGCTGAATCTCAAACATACCACCATTAGATATCACGCTTTATTCAGTGGAAATAACCATGTATATTTTAGTCTCACTCTTAGCAGCATATGACAATTGAGCACTGAATGACACTCTCACTTACTAAAAGGAAGATTTTGTTCTAAATATACAATCACTAAAAGGCATCATTCTGTCACAAATAGAAAAGCACCATTTTTTGGTCAATAAAGTAACAGATTGTGGGTTGGGGAGTGGAGATAGAAGTTGTCAGAGATGGAATGATTTATGGAGTGAGCAATTTTTACTTTGCAGTTACCTTAGTATAGATTGGAAAAAGTGACATTCAAGCAGAAAATGTGCTTAAAAAGTGTTTTGTAAGAGTAGCGTGAATCCTTTGGAAAGAATCTTTATAAAAAATCAAGGTGTTTAATGTTACAGTGTTATAAGAAAGCATTTAGTATGTCTTCTGTACTGGTGATAAAAAACTAAAGATGCAAAGAAAAGGTGAAAGAATTGCAGCCAAAGGTCCTATTAGACAAAGTACCTCTTTTGAGTCTTTATTTTCTTCTCATTCTCATGAGCAGCTCATTTTGAATATAAGGAGAATATTACAGTTTTAGTGACTAAGAGAGTATTCTTTCACAGATGAATGTTAGCCAACTTTTTATACTAGTTAGGGTTTTACTTTTTGTTTTCCCCCTTATGAAAGGAAGGGCCTACTCACAGAAACCAGAAAGTTCTTGTTAAACTGTAAACTTTGAATTGTAGAAATGCAGCTTTGGACTTTGAGGTGTCATTTTAAAATAATGCAACTAGGTTAGTTGAAGTTATAGTGAAGGATTTCAGTAAATATTTTGCCAGGAAGACTTTCTGTGATGTGCTTGTTTATTCATTCCTTTTTCTTCTACAATTTCTAGTTTTCTATTTAAAAAATATCAGGTATTCAAAACAAGAATGACTGAAAACCAAGAGAAACAACTGACATTGCAAACAGACCCGTAGGAAATCCTAATACTAGAGTTAATCAGACTTTAACCATGATCTGCATGTTCAAGAAATTCATGGGGAAGATCGATAATCTTAGCAAACAATTAGAAATTTAAGGATAGAAATTTTATAATGGTATTAAACTCCATTGATGAGTTTTACATTATATTAGACGCAGCTGAGGCACAGACACACAAATGTTTAGAAAATGTAGAAAAGTAAGAGAAATATAGAGTAAGATAAGAAGATTCAACATATTTTTAATTGGGGACCCAGAAGAAAAGGAAAGTGAGAGAGGAAAGTTTTTCAAAACTGTTGAAAAATATGCCACCAATTCAAGAAGCACTGTGAATCCCCAGGCAAGATATATACACAGAAAGCCATACACAAACACAGGCTGAGACCTAAAGATAAAAAGAATTTTAAAGTAGCCAGAGGATGTGACTTTGATGAGAGCAACACTAAAACTTCTAGCTGATTTCTCAATGGAAACAGAGTACAGCGGAATGAAATCTTTGAAGTGCTAAAAGAAAATAATATTCACCTAGAATTCTGTATTTAGTGAAAATATCCTTAAGAAATGAAGGTAAAATATAAAGGCAATGACAAACCAAAACTTAGAAAAATCATTACAAGCAAACCCCTACTGAAAGAAAAACTAAATAGTTTTTTTCTGGTAAAAGGAAAAAAATGTTCTCAGGTGGAAATTCAGCAATGCAAGGAGGAATACAGAGGCCAAGAAAGAGAAAATATGTAGGTCATTCTAGCTGAATTTTGACTGTATAAAATAATAATGTATTGTGATATTCAAAATATATTAAAATTTTAAATACTACATGGCAACAATAGTACATGAAAGGAATATTTAGTAGATGAGGTTAAAGTGTCTTGTGGTTCTAGTACTGTCAAGGATGCATGTTGTAGTCTCTAGGCTAAGCAGTAAAAGAGTAAATAATGTATAATAAAGGGGGAAAATGGAATGACTTTTAAAAAGAATGCAGGAAAGGAAAGAAAAAGGAATAGAACCAGGAAGGACAAATAGGAAGCATTTAAATCCTACCATGTAAGTAATTATATTAAAAAGGACAAGATTACTCTCTTCAGTAAAATCTAGCAAAGGAGTTAATTGAAACTGCTAATGAGCTGATGGGATTAGAACAGTAAGATTGGAGAGACAAATTGGCCAGACCTTTCAGAGGAAAGATACAACTGGTATGTTTGGAAATTGAATAGGGCATAAACATGAAGCAAAAATAAAACACGGCTATAAGATTTTTAGCCTGAGGAAACAGAAGGAAATTAAGTAATATTTAAAGAGTGCCAACATGAGAGAAAAATGACTTTCTTGGACAAGTTGAATATGGGACTTGGAATTAAAGCTCATTTCTGGACAATTAGAATTTGTGGCTCTGTTATAAAGAGATCGTTCAAAAGGTAGACTTAAAAGTTGATAACAGGAACTTCCCTGGTGGTCCAGTGGGTAAGACTCCATGCTTCCAGTGCAAGGGGTGCAGGTTTGATCCCTGGTCAGGGAACTAAGACCCTGCGTGCCTTGTGGTGCATCCAAAAAAAAAAAAAAGTTGTTAATATAGTCTCAGTTTATTATAGATGAATTCACCATAAGAATGAAGGTTACATTAATTTATGCAACTAAAGTTTAAGTGCCTTTCTGTAGACAGGTACTGTGATGACCCCTAGGCAGATAGTGACAAACCAGGCAGTTACTATGCTTGCCTTGGTGACACAGAAGGCTAGGGGTAGAAATTTGGCGGCTAGACAAGGAAAGAGAATAGAAAAGGAGGACAGAGAGTAATTAGCTGGGAGGAGATGCCACTAAGTCATGACAAGGATAAATTCTGCCTCCAATTTTCTTCTACCCAGGAAATACTAAGGTGGCATATGTCCATGCAAGTTTTCAGTTGAGAATATCTACACAATATGAAATCTTTAGAAGCTTTATCTTGAAACAACATGAAAGGGAATTGATGAAAACAGAATCAGCTTTTTACATATTTTTGTCTTTGAGCTTCTTTGTCTTCATTTATATCATGGCCTGTGGGTTTTCAACTTTTTCCCTCTTTCTCTATCTATATATTTTCTTCCTTCCTTGTCCCTTCCTCTTGTAAACCTTTTCTAACTCGATGCCTATCCTGTGCTTCTTCATTTTTCTCTCTGTTTACTTAGTAAATTATATAACCGATGAACAGTATTTGTTATAGGCAAGCACAAGAGAGGGACAGTCTTCTTTTTTTAATTGCTTTTTACTATGTCACCATTTTTATGAGGTCCTGGATAGGTAATCTACTCACTCAGCCCCTGTACAATAACAGAGAGGAGAAATTTGGGGTCCTATTAGTGGACATGAAACAGGCTTGGGGAAGACACTGAAGACCAAGACAGGCTATTTGTTCTTCCTTGTCATTAGGGTGTGTTTGTCATTTGACATCTTTTCTAACGGTATGCTTATGAGATAAAAAAACATGCAAAGGTATCTATTGAGGCACAGATGGTCTGTTTCAGAAGCTTCATATTGTCTTAGCGTTTCTATGTTAGTTCTGTGATTGGCGAGGTGAACATTGGTATGGTACCCAAGGTGGAGATAAAAACACATCCCTCCTTCCTAGTCCCTGTGGCATGATGCAGCCGTTTACCGTGATGGTCTCACAGGTGGATTGCAGCAGCTTTGTGGCCCTGGATCTGAAGCAGGCCTCTGCCTTCTCTCGCCTGTCTTTCGTTTTCCTCATCCCTCTGACTTTCCTCTCTCCCTCTCAGCATTATCTTCATCAATATTTTCCAAAGAATTCCCTCCACTCCTCTCCCCACCATTTTTCTAAGCCTTTTCCTTCCAGAACCACCTTTTTTTTTTTTAGTGGTCTACAGGCTTTGCTGTCTTCTTAATAGTATTGAAAAGGAGGTTTATATTGACAAATGTACCACAGACTAAACCGATAAAGAAGCACAAAGCTCCACAGGTAGTTCAGATGTTGAGTGGGGGAAGGCTTGAAGCAACTGATATTTTTGCAAATTCATATACATATTTCACTGATGCTGCTGGGGAAACATTCTGGCTTGACTCAGATGGCCTGGCTCTTTCCCCACTTCTCAGCTAAGTTTCGTCACTCACTGCTGAAGTTGCTTGGTGCGCACGGCAAGCCAAGTACAATAGGACCCTCATCGTGGTAGCTTTCTGTCGAACACAATTCATGATTTAATGTCAAAATATTATTCATGGTAAGGACTAATATCCAGGGAGGCCAGAGTCACTGATGTGAGCCCTGTAGTATATTACAGAAAACCACCAATAAAAATCATGTGTCTCTCAGCCATTATTCCTTCTTTAAATGGTATTACAAACATTTTTTCTAAGGTACTGGATTTAAAGTTTCCTGTGACACATGACTCTTTATGCAGAGAGTGACAGTTTTAGACATTGGTCATTCCCTTTGCCTTTTTAAAAAATTTTTGCATATTAGTTCACCCCAGGCCAATGATTAAATCTGGCTAGTCATCTGTTGAAATCTGAAGGAAACTTGATAAGCTCCATTCTTTTATCTTTTTGGGAACTGGGATATGTTTCAGAGTATCAACATGAAAGAAAACCATAGCTGGCAAACCTCCTAAAACTCCTAAGCAGGCTTGGTCTTAAACAACAAAGGTGTGGTTTTGTATTGTATTGTTTTTCTTGGGAAGGGAGCAGGTTGTTATTTTTTGTTAAAATATGGAGTATTCCACTCTGTCACAATCCACTTATTTTTCGTTTTGTCATATCTGTTGTTACATAGTGCTTTGAATGCCTTACATCTCCTTCAATCCTGGGTAAAGAAATACTGCCATATTTTGTGGTGCTTGGATTCCTCAATTCTGCCAGTTTAAACAAAAAGAATCTAAATTAGAGTTCAACTTGGACCTATGTTTTTTCATATTCTATTTAAGGCTATGACTTCTTCTTGGTTACATCTATATCACAGAGATTTAATTCTGGACTCAGACTCTGGGTTCAAATTCTGCCTTTTCCACTTACTGCCATTCTGTGCCTGTTTCCTGAGTGATTAAGCTGGAGAAATTAAAAGCAGCCCTCATAGGCTTGAGGATCAATGAATTAATACACATGGGACACTTAAAACAATGCCTAGCAGACTATCAGGCTTCAGTAAGTGTTCAGAATGTGGCCACTATTCTGAATTGGCTGATGACCTTTTCAGTCCAGGAACGCCAGATGAAATGGCTGGTTTAAACAGCAGGTGTTCTTTCTTAGGGGAAACGCAGAGCCTACCAGGGCTCACATGCACCCACGTCAGCCATTGGCATCTTGACATTTATACACCTAAAAGCTGAAATAGGTTTTAGCCCCCAAATTTTGACATACATGTTTTCATTCACCGCCCCTCCCCCAACTCGCCATTTTTCTTTTGGTCCCCACCTGATTTCAGAAAATGTCATCAGCTGAGGGACAGTCTCTTCCCCTTTACAAATGACCTCATGCCCAGCTTAATTAGAATAGCTTAACTTTTAGCTAATTACCATAACACATAGCAGTTAAATCTAGTTTCCTAGATTTAATGTCCATTGTGGGGAAAGCAACCCAATAACATTGAGTGTAACTGTCAGCAGTCCTTGCTTAGTTCTTCCATAACCTGTGGCCTTACCTTATCTCACTGTCAGGCTAGTAGCACCTCATAGCAAACCATCCCTAGGAGCTGTATTATTTGCCTTTGCTTCTAGTCAACTGAAAATAATTTAGATGATCTCTAGTGTGGTCCCCCCACCCTACTTTGGTACATTTCCCTTCTGTTGTTCCCAAAACTGATTCAAATTTCTAAATATTCTAAAACAGGTTTCTTACCCTATACTCTTTACTACATCACTCAATTAACCTTGACCCATGGGCTTTGAGGCAACTGCATTTTTCTTTACTCTTAAAACTTTGTTTTTCAGAACAAACTAAATCTATGAGACATATATTGGATATGACTTCATTTAATACAAAGACAAATTCCAGGTCACCCAAGTTGGGTTTTTGGAACCTATTCATTTGATGGTGAGAACCATTTAAATCCAGTTTATTTAGTCTAAGTAAGGGACGTGTTTTCTAGAAACAGGCTGTATGGTGTTCTGGACTCTGTTTTCCTTCTGATGTTTTTCTGAATCACTTTGGGACTGAGCAATTCCCTGTTCCCTCTAGACATGCTGTTGCTTTCTGTGGACTTTACCTCCTGCCACCCTTCCAGGGAAGTGCTTTCCTGGGGCACTGCCTTCCCAAAGCCACTTGTTTTCCTATGGATGCCCTGCCCACTTCTGCAGAGACTAGCAGTTCCCTTAACATTCCACTCATACATCCCCTAGTGATGCACTCACTCACTGCATCACACAGCATTTCAGTTCTGCAGTTGGGTCAGCAGTCAATAACCAACTGAGCCACTTTCCTAACTGGGACGCAGACTGTGTGGCCAGGTAGGGAAGAGTCATCTGAACAAGAGGCAGGAATTGACCTGATCTTTGTCCAGCCGGAAATGCTATTGAACCAGAGACTGACTGGACAGCCTCTGTTCCCCTTCTGCTCCACGTCTCTTCCTTACCTTTTTATACACTCAAATGGGTAGAAGACTGTTCATTGATGAACTTGCCCATGTGAGCCAACATGTCCTAAATGGTCAGGAAGAGAACGCAAACCTTGAACCTGGCCATCTCTAGCATGAATTGCCATTATTTCTCCTAATGCTCCAGCTGCTCCAGTTTCTCCTGGTCCTTCAGATCCAGCTGCCGTTGTTCCCTCTGGCTCTTCAGTTCCAGCTGCTGGCGCTTCCTCAGGTATTGGTGCTCTGGCTCTTGCTCGCACCCCAGCTTCCAACTCCGACGTGTTGGGGAAAATTGACTGCTGCTGTTGGTTCTGGATCTAGCACCTCTTCTGATTGTTCTCAGAGATTACCTCCACATGGGGCTTAGTCCTCCTGCTCGGGATCTTCTCTTTGGCTTTTGGTCTCTTATTCTGCTCATGTAATTCTGCCATCTTAGCTCCTTTAATGAGTTTTCTAATTTTCCTTTGTTCTTAATTCAATTAATTTCAAGCATTTGTGTATTGCTTGGTAGTGTACCAACCACTGACATTTTCCTCTTTGGCAGTTTTACTAATTCATTCCATGTATTCTAATCACTTTATACTCGAGTTATAAAAACAAAAATTCTGCCAGCCTTCTGTGATCATGGGATAATGGAAGGAGAGGGACTTCTGAGACCAGCTAGTCTAAACTGCCTTATTTTATATTCTGGAAACCCAAGTCCTAAAGGGAAATGAGACTTGCTTGAGTCACATAGCTTGTTGGCGGCAAAGTCAAAAATGTAGATTTCACCTCCAGTGTTTTGACTCTCTTTGGTTCATTCTGTGGATACCAGATACTGGTACCAGATACCAGTACTGTGGGTACTTCGAAGCTTTTAAGGGAGGAGGATGGTGCCCCGTTAACTTAAGTAGTCCTTGTCCAAGAGCAATAGAGTCACAGAGCCACTTGATCATCAGTGTGTGTCTAGTTTTGTTTTGAAATTAACAATTGGAACAAATTCAGTGTCCTAAAGAACATGCCCTAAAAAAGGGGTACTCAAGCTTGAGCAGAACACGGAATAACACAGGTAGGAGGACTCAGGCTCTCCTTGCCTGGACTCGCAACCAGATTCCTACAATGCAGGGACTTCCCTGGTGGTTAAGACTCCACACTTCTACTGCAGGGGGCGCGGGTTCATTTCCCTGGTTGGGGAACTGAGATCCCACATGCCATGCAGCATGGCCACAAAAGGAAAAAAATAAAATAAGAATCCTCTGATGTAGGGACCAGGATGTGTGATTTCAAAGTTTTCCAGGTGGTTCAGGTGAGCTTTCTGGATCAGAACCACTGCTGTTGAGTCTCGCAGTGTTTCTTAAAGAGAGGATGTTTATTTAAAAGGTGTAATTTCTGGGCCCCCTCCCCAGACCTATTGTCCTAGAATTTCTGGCAGTGGGATTTATCTTTAAACTCCCTAGTAATTTTTATGTCCATTAAAATATAGAAAAATGCTGATCTGGAAGGCTTTGAATCAGTAAGCAAAAAAAGCCTAAAGCCTAGAGCAGTGTCCCTTGATAAAAAATAAATTTTACCTCATGATTCAGCAAACCAGCATAACTAAAACAAAGTTTCATAAGTCAATATTTATCCTGCTGAGTTCAGTGAATGTTGACATTTTCCATCCTAACCCATCTTATTTCATTTTTTTTGCATAGGTAATCAAAGTTACATTGATTTTAAACCCCTAGCCCATTGTAGTTTGAAACATGGAGGACTGAGATGTGTTCGTGAATTCTACCTGTCACAGATTTAAAACTTTTCTCTAGAATGCCTCTACTTTGCCCAACTACTCTGGTCCAGCCATTAACACCTGCTAGGGTTGCTTGCCTATGAGGAAGGTCCACTTGGGTCACAGTCACACACCACTGCCTCTGTGGACAAAGTGGATAGACTGTCATTTTCCCTGGACACAGGAGACCTTGGAGATTCCATGAGGCTTCTGCTAATGGCTTGTATCCGTCCCAGGGCAAGTCATAGAAAAGTCAGCCCCGACTAAAATGAAGTTATAAAGGGAAAAAAAAAAAAAACAACAGGAATTCTGTGAGTAGTTTTGTTCAGGGGCTGTTTGATTCCTGGGTCAGACAGTATCACCTGGGTCCCCCACCAGTCTGTCTCTTTGAGGTTGACTCCAGTTGTGGCTGATTCAGCTCTCTTCCAGGGCGCAGCAGGTCCCAGCTGCACACTCCCAAGCTGAGCTGAGAACAGGGACTCTTGCGGACTAAGCACAAAAATCTCAGGCAGGCTAATCTGACTACACCCGAACCAATCATTGGGGACAAGATCCTAGAGCCGAGGGTAGGGTGGAATCTCAGGCTGAGGTTGAAGGAGGGGTGGTTTCCTAAAGAGAATCAGAGCTACGGCTCCCGGCAGCAAGAAGAATGGATGCCTGGCAGCAAAGAGCAGGGGTCACTGCTTGGCTGTGTATTTCCATGGGCTTCCTCTTTGCCTCCTGTTTCCTTGGTGATGAAGAGCCTTGTTTTTTACTTTGGAAACCAGTATAGCAGGGGTCCCCAACCCCCAGGCCGTGGATCAGTACTGGTCCATGACCAGTTAGGAACTGGGCCACATAACAGGAGGTGAATGGAGGGCAAGCAAGCAAGCAAAGCTTCACCTGTATTTACAGCTGCTCTCCATCCCTCACATTACTGCCTCTGTCAGATCAACAACAGCATTAGATTCTCGTAGGAGCTCGAACCCTACTGCACTTGAATCATCACCCCTCTCCTCCTCCCTGGTCCTGGAACAAATTGTCTTCCACAAAACCAGTCCTTGGTGCCAAGAAGATTGGGGACCACAGCAGTATAGTATCCTGAAGTCCCTGATTCAGTTCTCCTGCAAAGTAGCCACCATCAAAATCAAGCACAGACTGCCCTCAAGGGAAATAATGCTTTAAGTAATTAAAAAGAATTGATTAAAATCCACAACAGGAAGTAACTGGTTTTTAAATGAAGAGAAAGGCATAGTATAGTTAAGGGTGAGCCAAACTAGACAATAACAGCCAGCACTCACATGGGCAGCAGACAAGCATGCATGATCTTCCTGGTGCCCTTTAAATAGACTGTTTTCAGGAGGCATCTGAGCATAGTCAGTGCCTAAAAATATCGAGTGAGCACTCACATATTCAAAGTTACAGAAGTTTGGTTCAGAACTGAAATCTGACAAATAAAGCTCAGCTGATACTATTGTTTATCTTTCACAATTACTTTGTATACCCTTTAATGCGTTCTCTTTCTCAAGCCTTCTGTTGTAAATCAGAACACAACTTCCTACTTAGGGAGATCAGAAAGCGAGTGATAGTTACTCAGTAAAAACAAGGTTGATCTGTTAAAGTGGAGAGTTTACTTTATATTCTAGCAAGGAGAAAGAATGGTGACCTTTAAATGATTCGTGTAATGATTCCGGATTCTAGTCTACTTTGAAAGAGTTTAATATAAGCATTCTGTACATAAGCAAATGAATCTAATTTTTTCCCTCTATAATAGTGTCAGGTTCTCTACTTTGTCACAAATTGCTACCCAGTTTTTCCAAGGTACAGCCTTTTATACCTAGTACAGTGATCCTGAGCTGTGCATTTTGCCCTGGCAACTAGCCTGCCTTGCATTTAGATTTTTTTCTGCACTCGTGTATGCATAGAAAGTCCATATCCAAAACAGTTTTTCATCTTTTTCTATAAAAAGGATACAAAATAGCACCCTAAGGTATGTATTATTCTCCTAACTTGGTCTATAATTTTGCATAAAAGCTTTAAGTTCTCCCTCATAAATTTATCCTCTCTTCTAACAATATGCCCATTCATTTCTAATTTTCTAATTTCTGTCTTTGGTAAGCTACAGCATTTTAATTGCTTATAGAAACTAATCGGTCTCCTATCCTTGACAGTGATTTCATTAAGGTCTGATTTTTTTAAAATCAAGTTTTTCATATTTATTATTGTGTTTTGATCTATAGTGTGGCTTGACCTAAGAACCCAGTCTACTGTTGAGAGTCTTAGTAAAAGAATCCCAGGAAATAATAACTTTGTCAAGGTAAGAGATCTCTTCAAAAATATGCTATTAAAATTCTTGTTTAACAGAAAAAAAGCTTGGAGATTTCACCAGGCTTTCTGTCTTATTGCACAATTGTTATTTAAATACAATTTATAGAATATTTCTCTACAGATAATTACCTGTCTTCCTTGCTCTGTGGTGAATTGGAGAAATAATGTTCCAAGATAAATAGGCTGGAGGGGATGATAAAGTGTCTCAGAGGCTTAAACCATACTCCCTAAGGAGTGCTTCTATAATTCCACCATGCTTTCCAGATCCTTCTCTCTTGCTTTTTCACCATCCATCAAAGAAAGTTCTGGGTGCTTTTGAGGTTTTAGGCATCTGGACTCAGGGAGAGAAAGTAGAATACACTCCAGCGTTTCCGTGAATTCCTCTTCCAATTTTCTTCATATGAAGATGCCAAAAAATTGCCTAGTTTTCGGTCCTTATATAGATCTCTCTTCAGACAAACAGGGAGAAAAATTTTAAAACAGGTGAGGTACTTTTGTTAGCAAGGTCAAGTTCTCCTAGTATCCAAAAGGAAATTCCAGAGTTTTTTGTTTGTTTGATTTTGGTTTGTTTGTTTGTTTGAGGCTTTTGGTTTATTCCCTTTATATTTGTCAGTGGGACTCTTAAATGGTAGTTTCTTGTGGTTGTTGATTCTGAAAGTGAAAGTGTGAAAGTGAAAGTCACTCAGTCATGTCTGACTCTTTGCGACCCCATGGACTAATACAGTCTGTGGAGTTCTCCAGGCCAGAATACTGGAGTGGGTAGCCTTTGCATTCTGGGTTGGGATCTTCCCAACCCAGGGATTGAACCCAGGTCTCCTGCCTTGCAGGCGGATTTTTTACCAGCTGAGCCACAGTTCAGTTCAGTTCAGTCGCTCAGTTGTGTCCGACTCTTTGCGACCCCATGAACCACAACACGCCAGGCCTCCCTGTCCATCACCAACTCTCATATCCATTGAGTCGGTGATGCCATCCAACCATCTCATCCTCTGTCGTCCCCTTCTCCTCCTGCCCTCAATCTTTCCCAGCATCAGGGTCTTTTCAAATGTGTCAGCTCTTTGCATCAGGTGACCAAAGGGTTGGAGTTTCAGCTTCAACATCAGTCCTACCAATGAACACCCAGGACTGATCTCCTTTAAGATGAACTGGTTGGATCTCCTTGCAGTCCAAGGGACTCTCAAGAGTCTTCTCCAACACCACAGTTCAAAAGCATCAATTCTTCAGTGCTCAGCTTTCCTTATAGTCCAACTTTCACATCCACACATGACTACTGCAAAAACCATAGCTTTGACTAGACAGACATATGTTGGCAAAGTAATGTCTCTGCTTTTTAATATGCTACCTTTCTCTTTGGTTTGTGGGATGACCCTTGGTCCCTCAAATGAAAGAAGCATATGTTATTTCTATTATTTCTAAAGCCCATATGTCATTTCTATTATAATTTTTGAGCATGGATCTTTTCACAGTAAACTGTGAGCTAAGATTCTTAACTTACAAGGTTGCATTACAGTGTTAAATAGAGATTTTTTACTACGCATATCCATGGGAGGTGAGAAGGAAAAAGGATCACTTCCTGCAGTTAGATGAGGTGCTAAATGAGAATGGGGATTGAGAAGGAAAAGATAGTTGCATTATTTTGATGTATTTTTTTAATCACTTTCACCAGCCCTTCTAAATATAGTGTTTAATATGCTAACTAAAATGAATTGTACTGGATCCATTCTCAAGGAAACCTGTGTTTCATTTTTACCCTCTATCCTTTATTCAGTTAACCTTCCCTTTGTTGAATGTATTTGTGGAATTTATGCAAACTCAATCTTTATATATACACACACACACACTATTTAAATTAATTGAAGTAACACTGGTTTGTAAAATCATATAAGTTTCATGTGTACAACACTGTATTTCAACTGGCAACTACTTTCTTAAATAGAATAACTTTGGGTTGCTTTCATCTGGCGTGTCTTTGAGCTCTATTGTCCACCAATTTTATGTTATTTGAATATGTATGTGTGTTTGACTATGTATTTATTATATTTTTAGCACACAAATATATTGTTTTTGTTAAGTCTTATCTATCTTAAAACAATCTTCTGATTGTGGTCATTAGTTTATGAACTGATAAACTTGCACTCTCTGATTTTTAATAGTTTTAAATATTAATTTCACTGAATATAAAATAAAAGGCAGGGTTTTGGACTAGGTTCTGTGTGTAATACTAACTTATCACAAATGTTAACATCTGTGGCTGAGCTATCTAGGTTTCAGGGCATGTGTCATTTAATTTTCTCTTTATCTGGCTACATGGATGCTCTTTGAACTGCAAACATATCCCTCTGATTTTTGTTCATGAACATGCTTTCCTGTGCCACGAGATAGGAAAAGTGCTTTTTATCCATAATACTTTGAGATTGCCTTTAGGGTCATTGCATATTTTGTAATTTGTTGACCTTTTTGATTTGGTGTTTTATTTTAAGCTGTTATGAGTTTCATTTGCTGGCTGAATGTCATAACTGTATTTAGTCCAAGACAGGCCTTCCACTTAGCACTTATTTCAGTGCGGTGAAGCTTCGTTGGCTCCTTGACAATGTGAGAAAAGTTCAAAAGGCCGTTGAAGAAGATAGAGCTCTTTTTGGGACCATTGATTCATGGCTTATTTGGGTATGTTTAAAAATCATGTATGTATGGAAAACATTTTTAAATTGCTTATCTTTTTTCTATGGAGAGTTTCAAACTTTTTAGTTGGCAACATCATTAAGAAAAACCACTCAAGAAATAGCAGAAAATTTCAGCTGTCATTTGAGAGGCATTTTTGGCTACTTCCTTTTGATTTTTTTCTTGCCTTGTTTCAGTAAAAATGAAGGATGATTGCCAAAACCATATCTCATGTCTGTTACCTTTAGCATAACTAATTTAGGTAATTATCAAGTAGTAAATTTCAGTTGCCTGTATCCCTTGCCTATTATTCACTCCTTTGGTACATGCAGAGGACTGGCTCTAGGACCCACCAGAGATAGTTAGCAGTCTGTATTTACAGATTGTATAATACTATAGTTTTTATTTTAAAAATCTACATATAAGCACGCCAGCACAGTTTGAACCTGTGTTGTACAAGGGTTAACTGTACTTCTTTTCCACTAGCCATTTCTTAGAAGAAATTATCTCTTCTATTTTCTACTATTTAACATGGTAATACACCTGGGACTACTTTTTAGCATTTGCTTTCAACATAACATAGCTGTCTATTACTCAATTAGGCCACGATATGAAAAATCATAGTGGAAATTTCTGTTATATAATCTTCCCTAAACTGAACATGAATGAGTAGAAACAAACATTTCCCAGATACATACATATCTTCTCTTCCCTCCCTCTCCTTATCTCCCTGCCTTTCTTATTCTCAGTTATTTTCAAGGGTATTTTCAAATACACCCAAAACATGGAGGGAATAGTGCCATGAACCTCTAGAATAATGAGTCAGCTACAGTCATTGGCTATGGCCAAACTTGTTCCCACTATACTCACTCCTTCTCCCCATGGATAATTTTAAAACAAATCCCAGACATATAATTTCATTTGCAAACACTTCTGTAAGCGTGGGATTATTATTTTTTTCAACATTCAGGGAAACGTTAAAGGAACATTGCCCCTCTTGTCACTTGCCAGATCCACAGAACAGATCAGACAAAACCCTCTATCAGGAAGTGGCGCCTTCCCCAGCCCTCCCTGTCTTGGCCAGGGCACGCTCTGCTTTGTGTTCATGGCCAGCAGCTTTCATATGTTTTAGTCACAGTTGAAATAACTCGGACAATAGTTCTCACCATTGCCTGGAGCCAGAGTAAGGCAGTATGTTGAACTGTGAGCTGCAGGACACTCGAGGGAGCACACTGAGCTGTCCCCTTCCTCCCCTGTTCCCACATGATGCCATTGCTGCACTTGTGTTCCTTTCTTACTTCTCACTGCTTCTACATAAAAGAAAGCAGCAGTCCTTGTAGTTCAGGTCCAAGGGTATTAACATTAGAGAGTTTAAAGCTCTGCTTTCAGGATAGGTGCTTGGATCAGTGCAGTGCAGCCCGGTGAGAATTGTTACTTCAAAACTGGCACACACGCACACACACACACACACACACATGCACACATACAACAAGAACAGGAGCAACACAGGTCCATAACATCCCAAGAGGTAAGCACATCAAATTTAATAAGACTCTGCATCTTCCAAAGATAAGAGGATGAAAGCAAAAC
Organism: Bos indicus; assembly: GCF_029378745.1. Classification (NCBI taxonomy): domain Eukaryota; kingdom Metazoa; phylum Chordata; class Mammalia; order Artiodactyla; family Bovidae; genus Bos; species Bos indicus. Next base: position 120,761,984 of record NC_091789.1, on the reverse strand, counting down.
TGATTTTTTTGTTTTCGTTAACCATCAACTAGAACTGCTGTCTACTATGATGGCCACTTGACCATATATGGCCATGGAGCACTTGAAATGCAGCAGGTCTGAATTGAGGTGTGCATGAGTGTAAAATATACACTGCATTTCAAAGAGTTAATACAAAAAAGAAGATAAAATGTCTTAGTAATAATTTCATACGTTGAAAGGATATTTTGAATATATTAATATAATATAATAAATAAAACTTACAGTATTATTCATTTCACCTGCTTCTTTATGCTTTTTAATTGTAGCAACTAGAAAATATCCAATTACATGTGTGGGTCAATGTGGTTCTGTTACATTGTATTTCTGTTGGATACCAAAGAACACTAGAAGATGAAGTAATTGAAATGTTTCATTCTCTTGCTGTATGGGCTCTGCAACAGATTCTGGCTCTTGACAAAGTAGAAATTAAATTGCAAATAAGTACAGATTTAACATGTCATTTTCTTCTGTCCAGAGCTTGACAGGAGGAGCCAGTGGAGGGGTCCATTGTACAGATGTAACAAATGCAAGCAGGACAATGCTTTTCAACATCCATTCTTTGGAATGGGATAAAGAGCTCTGCGAGTGAGTTGTGTTTTGCCCTCAGAATAGTTTTCTAATTTGTTGCCTGTTGATAACCTAAATCTTAATTATTTTCAGGTTGTCAGTGGAGCACCAAACTTTGTTGATATTTAACTACAATATACAAGTCTATGTTGTATACTTTTTTTTTTTCTAATTGGAGGATAATCGCTTTACAATGTTGTGTTGGTTTCTGCCATACAACAATGCGAATATGTATATATACACCTTCCCTCTTGATCCTCCCTCCCCTACCACATCCCACCCTCTGGGTCATCAGAGCACAAGACTGGGCTCCCTGTAAGAGACTATTACTGCATATATAATAAACAGGCCAAATTAAGTAATTGTCTCAATTATTCTTCAAGGAAAATTAGGTTCCTTTATAAAAGTACTTTGTTTTTTGTGTACTTTTGCTTTTGTATTGATTTCTTTATGTAAGGAGTGTTAAATATCTAAGCCTACTGCTGGCTTATTTATTTCTTCCCATTTAACTCAACTCTCAAATATGCCCATTTTAAATTTTTGTTTGCATGCCTTTAAATTCATATAAATGTTTCTAGATGTTTACTTAAAATAGTATTATATACCCAATCTTATTTTACTGTTTTTTTTTTTTTAGATTTTTTGAAATTCCAATGAAAATTCTTCCAAATGTCCGGAGTTCTTCAGAGATCTATGGCCTAATGGTAAAAAGAAAAAGAAATTTTTTTAATTTAATTTTTATCTTAATAAAAACCTTCCTATACAGAATTCAAAAGTCAGTTGTGTTATGTTTTATATTTTGAGACCCATGAATTTTTTATGAATGTTGGCAGTATGTAAAATAAGAACTTAATATTGTCTAAATAGTTTTATAACTTCAAATTCTTGAGTCCTTCTTGCCAATTTGTTTTATGTATACTTTATATAAAACTACATATAAAACTTTATATACTATGAACTTTATTGGCTTTTCTTTGAGTATTTTAAAGTATTGATGAGATAATCTAATTGCGGTAGGTGATAAGGGAAGATTTGAGCCAGTTTCTTCTTTTAATCCAAATAACTGTTTAGTAGTTGCATTGCCTGCTTTTAATTTATAGGAATGTCTCTTCACATTTTAGTGGCATTCTTTTTCCTGTTGAATCTCCTTTAATGGCCAGACCATGTCTCAGATTCTTTGTCAGCCTGAACAAAACTTTAGCAGAGAAGCTGAAAGCAAAGAGTCTGTTCTGATTTGTGATTGTTAATTAAACTGGTTTTCATCTTGGGCATTTTTACTGTTGCTTTCATTGAAACCCACAGAAGAAGTAGTCTAAGCACAAATTACACATAGCATCGCTGAGTATTTCTGATTACACACCAGGAATGAAAACCTCTAGGATGATTTAAACTGGTGTTTAAGCTCAAAAATCTAGAACGTATGGTAAAAATTAAGAAAAGTCTATGATTAATTACCAAAAATTAATGTTTGGACATTTCATAAAAAATATTAGTCTACTTACAGACTTAATACACTACAATACCCGAGTGTTCTGGTTAAAGCTTAAGCAAGAAGTCTTAAGTGTTTCATTTATAATAAAGCCTTTTTAAGGCAACATGGAATTTTTTAAGGGAAGCATAATCATTGCTTATCTACAGTTTAAAAGTGCTTCGATAATTTCATAGCTACCTATAAACTGACTTGGGTCAGAGGAAAAAAAACTGTTCTTGAGAAACAGTTTCAGAGGATGGTTGAAAAAACATTTAACTGGCCTAGTTTTCTCTTGCATTTAAAATATTATCCTTCTGTCCCCCTCTCTCCCCCTTGCTGACTATAGAAAATCTCTCATAGCCCGGTGAGTAGGTTGCCCACCAATGATGCTACCCGTTCATTTGGAAAAGATACAGTGCATTTCCATTTAGTTTTAGATAAGCAGAAATCCATTTACTCAGCAAATTAATCCAGACTCTTCCATGACCCTCCAAATTATTATAAGCTCTAATGAAGCTTTAGTTGTTATTAAAACATAATCTTATTTGTTTCTTTTTAAGTCCTCCATAAAACTAGGAGTGATGTTTCAAAATAAAAGACTAAGATAGTTTTCTGAAATGAGAAATTCTGATGGACCCTATTACAAAGTATGGTTGTGATGTGCTTTTGGGCTGTAGCATAATAGGGAAATGAGGTATAGTTTTTATATGTTCTCTGTGTCTCTTAAATGACATCTTGCCCAACCTTTCAGACCAGTTAGTTGGAAATGCACTGTCACTTTTTCTGCATGCTTCACCAGAGAATATTCCCAGGAATCCTCCAGGGACCCCCTCCCTGTAAAGAAAAAAGAGCGCTTTCCGTGCCTGACCGCACATAGTAGATTCTGCTGGTAGTTTGATAATAACTTGAATAGTGTAAGCAAAGACTTCTTCCAGTATCTGAATACCTTACATATCCAGTCTCTAGGTTTCCTGATTCACTTTCACTTATAAGCCAGGTTCAGATTGTCCAAGAATATATACAGTAAATAAAAGGTCTTGGACTAACCCAAAAGCATAAAAGAAATAAAATATCACCCCACTATCTAGTGGGTATTTTCTAATTTGTGAATGGTTTCCACATGCATGCTCTTACTTCCTAACCATAGCTGTGTGAGGTGGCTTCTCTTCTTCCCCTCACTATCATAGAGGGGGAACCCAAAGCTCCCAGAGAAATGGCAGGCTGAAAGGTCAGGTGAAAGCTTTTGTTTGGTACTCTTCCTAATATCAGGTTCATCATAATGTTTGTTCAGGTTTTTCTGTAAGATGATATGGAAAAACCTGAATGAACTTTTAAGCCAATCCAATACATCACAGGTACTTTGGAGATCATATTCCTTTCCCCTAATTCCTTGATATCACTACATGTTGGTTTGTATTAGTGTAAGTATTTTTTTCAAAATTAAATTTGGTAAAGTTCACAGTCAGCCACTTAAATCTCATTTTTTCCTTAAAGTGCTAGCCATACTGGCTCAAAATCAAAACCACTATTCATGACACAAATTAATTCTTGCTTATGAAAACTTGAAGAATGATGTTGACTATGAACAAATAATGCCCCATACCTGAACCTCTCTCTTGTTTCTTATTTATCAAGAGCAGTTTGGGTAGGAAGAACAGTTAGTAAAATTCAGCCTTCCAAAATAAACATGTTCTGTGCTGGTTTGATAGCTCTGTGTTCATTATGAAGGATGTGTTAGTCTGTTCATAGTAACAGCAATAATAGCAAAGAACTAATGGTCTGTGGCATTCATATAAGCTCAGGCCCATTTTGTAGATGAATAAATTGAGGTATAGAGAAGTTTCAGCAGCCTGCTCAGTGACTAACTTAACTAACCAGGAGTAGATCCTGCATCTCCTGGCTCCCTGTCCAGTGTTTCATGTCCATGTCTCTTCAAGGAATATTTCTAGTATCTCTCTCTCTGAACCACTCATGTAGTTGAAACACTTGCTTTGTCTTGTCTGCCCACATGCTCTGGCATGTTGCTATTTGTGTTCATTTCTATTACAGTTATGTTAGTAGAGCCAAATTTGTGATTATTCATAATCCTTTTTTAAAATTTCATTAGAAAGCTGGGGCCTTGGAAGGTGTGCCAATATCTGGGGTAAGTTTCATCACCAAACATCTCCCTACCACCTCCCTACCCCACCCCCTTTCATGTTCTGGCTTGCCTTAATCAATCTGTTCCTTCTTTAACTATGGAAAATAAGTAAGAGCAGAAGAATTGGCTAATTCTTGTTTTGCTGGGATGCAGTGTGGGCTATTAAGAATTTTGTTGAGTAAATTAATTCTAACTCTCCCTTCCTATCCCTGTTCGGAGCATTAACACATAGGGCAATGGCCAAATGGAGGCAATACAAAGAATATAAGACAATTCGCTCCTTCTTAAATGAAGAAGAAAAAACAAATCTTATGGCTCTCCTAAAAAGAAAATGGATAATATTGTCTTAGTATTCTTTATTGTCATATATCCTTTCAGTGTTTGGGAGACCAGTCTGCTGCGTTGGTAGGACAAATGTGCTTCCAAGATGGACAAGCCAAAAACACGTGAGTTTTAAGAAACAGACCTGCAAACCAAGGGGGTCTCGTTTGTTTGTTTTTTCCTTTGGTGTTTGGAATGAGGAAAAGCTTTTGAAGTTTCTCCAGACCAAAAATTAATAGTTCAAGAGTGCCAGTACCGTTATATATGTTTACACTTTTTGCCATTTGTTTTTCTTCATCTCCTTCACATAAATCAAACCACGGCATATGTAAACACACTGATGAAGCTTGTGAAAACCTTAATTTATAAAATTCAAAACCTTTCCCATACAGAAACTAAATGCTGGTTTAAAGTATTTTTGCCTTGGGACGGACTTCCCTGGTGGTCCAGTGGTTAAGACTCTACATGTCCAATGTAGGAGGCATGGGTTCGATCCCTAGTCAGGGAACGTGACAACCCCACATGCCATACAGGCAGCCAAAATGAATATAATTTTAAAAAAATTTTTAAATAATAAAAAATAAAGTATTCTTGCCCTTTGCAGAGGTTGTTGGAGGGAGGCTGAGCAGAGGGAAGAAACTCTAATTTTCAACATATTGTTCCTGCACAAGACTTTCTCACTAATTTCAAAGTCATATTTTTGTGGGATTTTTCAAAGTTATTTCTCTGGCACTATGCTTTTTCCCCGTTATTTGAAGTTTCTGCCTCAACACAAAGCAGAAGGAATGACAGAAGTAGAGATTTGGTGCATTTTTCTTCTCATCTTATCTTCTTAATAGTCACACATGTAGTCTGTAACAAGCCCCATATTTAAGAATGATAAGATGACTCCCACTTTAGGATGAGAAAAACAGATACTCAGAGAAGTTAAGCTAACAAGTGAGGAAAGCAGTCTTTGCATCCGAATCCAGCTGATTCGATTTAGGGCACTTGACCTTTATACTTTACTGTCCCCTGTGTGGAAAAGATTTCCACAGCCCTGGCAGCAGGCTGTCTACCTTTGATGGTTTTTATCTCGAGGATTCTTTTTTTGGCCACACCCCACAGTATGTGGGACCTTAGTTCCCGGACCAGGGGTCAAACCCACACCCTCTGCAGTGACAGTGTGGGGTCTTAACCTCCAGACCGCCAGGGAAGTCCTGTTGAGCATTTTCTAATTCTCTCACTAATGTTAACTTCACTGCTTACATTCTCCTTTTTGTCAGTAATGGAATGTCTCTGTATTTTAGATGTAGTATTCTTATACTCTAGTAGGGTCAGAAGTCCTCATGCAAAAGTGTGACATTTGGGTGACAGTTTTTCTGAGAAGAGAGATAGGAAAATTCTTCACAGGTCATGCATGGTATCCTGTGGGTCTAGAAACATATTCTTTGAATTCTGGATTCCAGGTAGCTAAGTCAGGAGTCAGAGAAATGATAGAAAAGTAGGCTATCCCCACTACCCTCTTCTTTCCTCCTCTGCCTGGCACCCTAATGCTAGTAAAGCAGATGCTATTTCTCTTTGGCAAGTACCTGACACTGTAGAGCACATGGGAGGTGCCCAGTAAAGTTGCCTGATTTTGTTTCTGTTTATGCTCCCCTCCCTCTTAAGCATTATCAGCCAATTCCAGAAATGCGGGATTTAAGTTAGGGAGGGCAGGCGGAGTACCTCAGCAGCCCCTGCAGGTTGAAAGAGGTGAAGAATTGTAAGATCTTTGGCTCATGTTTCTCTTCCTGAAGGAAAAGATCACAGATATACAATTCATCATAGTATAAATCAGAACTTATGTGCCATAAGAAACTTGGAAGTACTGCTGTTGGGTTTCAAAGGGAGGGAAGAAAAATCACAAAGATTGTTAGTGGTGAGACATTTTGAAGACTGAGCAGTATTGGTGAACACGTGGAACACTGAACCAAGATGCAAATAAGGAAATGGAAAACTTATTTAGAGAAAGAAATGGAAAATTTATTTAGAGAATGTAGAGAACAGTTGGGTAGGAAAGTGATCATGGGGAAATAAGGCTAAGGTGGTGTGACACCCTAAATTCCAGAGTAAGAGATACTTCCTGAAGGTTTGGGGGCTGCTATTCAGAGATGACTGGAGCTGTTCATTAATGATATGGCAGTCCTGGGTTAAAGTGAGGAGAGGGCTTCCCTGGTGGTTCCGTGGTAAAGAATCTGCCTCCCAATGCAGGAGTCACGGTTCGATCCTTGATCCCAGAAGATCCCACATGCCACATAGCAACTAAGCCCCTGTGCCACAACTACTGAGCTTGTGCTCTAGAGCCGAGGAGCCACAACTACTGAGCCCACATACTGCAACAACTGAAGCTCCCGCACCTAGAGCCCGTGCTCTACAACCAGAGAAGCCACCACAATGAGAAGCCCTAGCACTGTAACTAGAGAGGAGCCCCCACTTGCTGCAACTAGATAAAGCCCGCTCAGCAATGAAGACCCAGCATAGCCAAAAATAAATAACCAAAATTTAAAAAAAAAATAAAGTGAGGAAAAACTAGAGGCAGAGAGGACATGGAGGCTACTACAGCATCTCAGTAACAGCAACAAGGACTATGAAGGATGAGGAGGACTGAGATGGAGGTATGGGTGGATGTCCATGGCACTGCAGAGGAACACGAGACAGGAAGCAGGTATGGAGTCTAGTCAGCTGGTCCCAGTGGTTAGACGTAGCCAAAGTATGGAATGGGTTAAAGTAGAAGACTTTGTGTTTGGGATACGTTGGTGATACTGGTAGGCTATACATTATACATACATGGTCATGGGGAATGAATGTAGTATAAAAGTATAGATTTTGAATTTCCCATATTTAGAGGTGATTTTTGAAGCAATAAGAATTGATGAAATTACCAAGAAAAAGTATATAGGTAGAGGAGATATTTAGAAGAAGGAAGAGATGACTGGATGGAGAATTCAGACAAATAAAATGTAGTGAGTCATTAATGTGGAGATCCAGGGTCTCTCTTTAAGAGAGGGGCCTGGTAAGCAGTGCAAAATAGAACGAAAAGGACATAGAAATCAGGTCTTCAGTGGTGACCTCCAAGAATGAAGCTTTAATAGAATGCTCAAAATAGAAGCTAAGTTACAAATGGTCAGAAGAGATGCAGGTAAGTAGAAGATAGAGACAGCAAGACAGAATGTGCTATGCAAAAAGGCAACCATCCAGGAAGGGGGAGTGAAGTAGACAGTTTGTTAGATTAATAGGATCTTTCCAACTTTGGGGAATTTTGTTCGTTTGTGTTTTTAATTTAAAAGCTTGTGTTTTAAGTGCCTCCTCTCTCCCAGAGGCTCTAAGTGTAGGAGCAGAGGCCTCCTGTCTCTTCCACAGATTCAACTAGGACCACTCACACACCCCTACCCCACCACTCCCACTGTCTGAATACAGCAGAATCTTGAGAATGGATTGGTAGACCATATAAATGCTGAAAATCCCATATATTTTTGATGACTGGGAATAAAAAAATAACATTTAAGAGGAAAATAATTGCCTATATATGGCTTTGAAAGCAGTAGCCTAGGGACTTCCCTGGTGGTCCAGTGGTTAAGACTCCAAGTTTCTCCTGCAAGGGGCATGGGTTCTATCCTTGATTGGGGAACTAAGATCCCACATATTGTTTGGCCACAAAAAAAAAAAAAAAAAAAATGTTGTGGCCTAAATGTAGCAAAGAAGTCTCTTCATGTGTTGATAATGCTCATTAATTACTTATTAAGTGTACATGAACTTAAGAATTTACTTCTATGAAGTACCTTGAGCCTCTGTGTCAATTTCGTAATTTAGGACTTGTACACTACTGTTTAGTATACATAGTGTTTATATGGGGACTAAATCAGTACAGATTTCTCCTTTATAAAGTGTGGAACAGATAATTAACTTCCACTTTTATGAATATTTGTTCACGGAGATTGACTTAAAATATGTAGCTTTTTCAGCATTACAGAAGTAAAAAGGTATAGAGATTTATGTGTTTTGACTTCATAAATGTATTATTACCTGAACCTAGTGTTACTTGCGGGGAAGGCAATGGCAACCCACTCCAGTACTCTCGCCTACTGGTGTCTTTGAAAACTGAGGTAGATACTGATGGATGCCATGCTCCCTGAATGTGCTGGCTGGTCATCAAGCAACCCACAATCATGCTTGAATCAAGCAAAAGAGATGGATGGTATTGGGCGAATTCTTCTTCACATCAGTGGTTCCTGGAAAAATGTTTTTCAGAAAAAATTGCCCCCGTTCTGTTTGCTCCATAAGACAAACACAGCCAGTGGGGTCTGTTGGCTTAGCACTGACTAATATTAATAGCAGCATCTGCTGGGATCTGTCTGCGTACCCCTGGGCTGAGCCCTCCCACCTGGGCTAATGAATGTCACAGAGCACAGCAGCAGGGCCTGTGGGGAGGGAATCCCAGGCAGGTTAGGACAGCTGTGGTAAGCCAGGGATGACAGCCAACTTATTTGAAAAGTGTTGCCATGGGACCCTTGCTGATATCAGCTTGAACCACTTATCTGCTCAGCACAATTCAGAACCACTCGTGCATGTCCAAGTGCCAGATTTGTTACAGAGTCCAAAGCTTTTCCTGATAAGGCCGCCACAAAGTAAATTCAGTTCTTCCCTGGCAGCTGTGCTACGTGCTGGCTCTGACTCTCTGAGCACTGTTAGAACACCCTATCCTATGTAGGGAAGGGAGAAGATAGACCAGCAATAGCTTTTCCCTCCTAGCTACTCCTGTGCCAAAGTCCAGCTACACTTTTCCCCCACACTGGACCTACACCGTCTCCATGCCAGAGGTTTACGACTGCCTAATAATGGAGCTAGGCTGGCCTGCCCCATTGCTGAATGGCTATTAGCCATGATGTTTCCCTCCACGTGGATTAGTAGAGATGTAACTGTGAGAGAATTTAGGATTTATTGTAACTCAGTGCTATTTTATTAATATAAACATGAACTTGGGTTATGACTAAGCTCCAAATACTATACTTGCATTTTTTCATTGTTGTTCAGTCACTCAGTCGTGTCCAATGCTTTGCGACCCCATGGACTGCAGCACGCCAGGCTTCCCTTTCCATCACCAACTCCTGGAGCTTGCTCAAACTCATGTCCATTGAGTCAGTGATGCCATGAAACCATCTCATCCTCCGCCGCTCCCTTCTCCTGCCCTCAATCTTTCCCAGCATCAGGGTCTTTTCCAATGAGTCGGCTCTTTGCATCAGATGGCCAAAGTATTGGAGCCTCAGCTTTAGCATTGGTCCTTCCAATGAATATTCAGAGTTGATTTCCTTTAGGATTAACTGGTTTGATCTCCTTGCTATCCAAGGGACTCTCAAGAGTCTTCTCCAGCACCACAGTTTGAAAGCATCAATTCTTTGGCGCTCAGCCTTCTTTATGCTCCAACTCTCACACCCATACATGACTACTGGAAAAACCACAGCTTTGACCATATGGACCTTTGTAGGCAAAGTAATATCTCTGCTTTTCAATATGCTGTCTAGATTTGTCATAGCTTTTCTTCCAAGGAGCAAGCCTCTTGTAATTTCATGGCTGCAGTCACCATCTGCAGTGATTTTGGATCCCAAGAAAATAAAGTCTGTCACTGTTTCCATTTTCCCCCCATCTATTTGCTATGAAGTGATGGGACTGGATGCCATGATCTTAGTTTTTGAATGTTGAGTTTTTCCATTAGGATTCCACTAAGTACATTTTATTCTAGACTTTTTTCTTTAAGAAAGCACATATTTTTAAAATATTTTGTTTATTTTTGGCCATGCTGGGTCTTGGTTGCTGTGCAGGCTTTCTCTAGTTGTGGCAAGTGGGGGCTACTTCCTAGTGGTGCTTGGGCTTCTCATTGGGTTGGCTTATCTTGTTGCAGAGCACGGGCTTTGAGGCGTGTGGGCTCAGTAGCTGTAGCACATGGGCTTAGTTGCCCTGTGGCATGTGGGGTCTTCCCAGACCAGGGATCAAACCAGTGTTCTCTGCATTGGCAGGAGAATTCTTTACCACTGGGCCACCAGGGAAGTCCCTAGTCTGTTCTTTAAAACATTATTCCAAGAGTGTATTGATATTTGTTAACTTTTGAAACTTTTCTAAAAATTTAATTTCTTTTATTGTTCTATGTTAAATGTCAATGTTGTATTATTAACGTTTCAGCATTTACTTTTAATAAAATTGTCCCACTGTTCATTCTTCCCCTAACTGCAGGTATGGAACAGGCTGCTTCTTACTATGTAATACAGGCCGTAAGGTTGGTGTTTTTCAAATTAAAAGATTAATGGAAGTCTTCTTTAACTTCATATAAATAATACTTGAACATAATTTGCTATTAAGTAACTTTTGAGTCAGCAGCTTTTTAAAAATTTTTTATCAGGGTTTAATTTAGAGCTCAATAAAAATGATGAGTATCACTACATTTGAAGCATTCTTGTAAGAACCATTTTAGGTTCTTTAACTTTTATATGTGTGTTTTTAATTGTGTTAGTAGAATAACTCACTAGGAGCTTGTCAGATTCTTAATTCCAACAAGGGATAAACTTTTTGTACTATTTGAGTGTATTGTTTTTTTTTAAATAATTTTTATTGAAGTTAACAGTTGATTTATAATGTTGTGGTAGTTTCAGGTGTACAGCAAAGAATGTCCACTTTTTTAAGATCTTTTCCCATGTAGGTCATTGCAGAGTGTTGAGTAGAGTTTCCTGTGCTATTGGTTATCCTTATTAGTTATCTGTTTTGTATATAATAGTATATATATCTCTATCCAAGTCTCCCAAGTGTATTGTTCTTAATACTGGTAATTTTTATTTTTAAGATATATTTTCTAAATTGTCATGTTTATTGAATTATAACTAGATCATTTTTGCTTTAAAAATCTTCTTATGCTGTCTTTTTGTTTTCCTGGCTGTAAACTCTTTTTCTCTTTCCTACAGTGTGTATTTTCTGAACATGGCCTTCTGACCACAGTGGCTTACAAACTCGGCAGAGATAAACCCGTATATTATGCATTAGAAGTAAGTACATTTCAATCAGTATAGATAATATGACAGACATTCAAAGCTAAGGAAAATCAGTGTTTTTTTTAATTTTTTTCATAAATATGCCTTTTTATTTATTTTTTATCTTTTTTTTAAATTTTATTTTATTTAACTTGACAATATTGTATTGGTTTTGCCATATATCAAAATGAATGTGTTATCTGTAAGAATGAAAAGCAACTTCTCAGTCGCTATAGCTTTATCATGACTTTGCAACAATTCAGTCACAAAAAAGCTCCATTTCCAATTCTAGTTCTCGTTAATTTTAGTTACTTCCTAGAAACAGTGTTGAACTTCTCAAAGTCATCCATGAGGAATGGAGTGAACTTCTTCTAAACTCTGGTTAATGTAATTTTGACCTCTTCATATGAGTTACAAATGTTCTTATGGCATCTAGAATGATGAATCCTTTCTAGTAGGTTTTCATTATAGTTTGCCCAGGATAGATTCATCAGAGAAATCACTGTCTATGGCAACTGTAGCCATACAAGTTGTCTTTCTTAAAACAGTGAGAGTTGAAATTCAAAATTACTCCTTGATTCATGGGCTGCAGAATGTATACTGTGTTGTTGTTGTTGTTTAGTCACTTAGTCATGTCCAACTCTTCTTGACACCATGGACTGTATCCCACCAGACTCCTCCGTCCATGTGATTCTCCAGGCAAGAATACTGGAGTGGGTTGTCATTGCCTTCTCCAAGGGATCTTCCCAACACAGGGATCAAACACATATCTCTTGCATTGGCAGGCAGATTCTTTATCCGTGAGCCATCAGGGAAGCCCATATGTTGCATTAGTAGGCAGGAAAACAACATGAATCTCAATGTAGGTCTCCATCAGAGCTCTTGTGTGACCAGATACATTGTCAGTTCCCTTCATATTTTGAAGGGAATCCTCTTCTGAGCATCATGTTTCCACAGTGGGTTTAAAATATTCAGCACTTCATGTTGTGAACAGATGTGCTGTCATCTAAGCTTTCTTGTTTCATTTATAGAGCACAAGCAGCGTAGATTTACTGTAATTCTTAAGGACCCTAGGATTTTCAGAGTGGTAAATGAACATTGGCTTCAACTTAAGGTCACCAGCTGCATTAGCCCCTAACAAGAGAGAGAGCCTATCCTCTGAAGCTTTGAAGTTAGACATTGACTTCTTCTCTCCAGCTGTGAAAGTCTCAGATGTCTTTCCTTCCAATATAAGGCTATTTCATCTACATTGAAAATGTGTTGTTTAGTAGCCACCTGCATTAATGGCCTTAGCTAGATCTTCTGGATAACTTGCTGTGGCTTCTACATCACCACTTGCTGCTTCACCTCACATTTTTATGTTACAGAGACAATTTCTTTCCTTAAACTACGTGAACCAACCTCTGCTAGCTCCAAACATTTTTTTCTGAAGCTTCTTCTCTTCCAGCCTTCATAGAATTAAAGAGAGTTAGGGCCTTGCTCTGGCTTAAGGGAATGTTGTGGTTCATTTGATCTCCTATCCAGATCACTCAGACTTGCTCCATATCAGCAGTAAAGTTGTTTCACTTCTTTATCATTCGTGTGTTCACTGGAATAGCACTTTTAATTTACTTCAAGTTTTCCTTTGCATTCACAACTTGGCTAACCATTTGGTGCCAGAGGCCTAGCTTTCAGCCTATCTCAGCTTTAGATATTATTTCCTCACTTGTTTAATTATTTCTATTGAGTTTTTGGTTTAAAGTGAGACATGGGACTCCTCGTTTCACTTGAGCATCATTTAGAGGTCACTGTAGGGTTATTAATTCGCCTAATTTCAATATTGTTCCATCTCGAGGAATAGGGAGGTCTGAGGAGAAGTAGAGAAATGGGGAATGGCCAGTTGGTGGAGCTGTTAGAACATACATACACATTTATCGTCAAGTTCACCGTCTTATATAGGAACAATTTGTGGCACCCCAGAACAATTACAGTAGTAACACCAAAAATCACTAATCACAGATCACCTTAACAAATATAATAAAATTTGAAATATTGTTAGAATTACCAAAATGTGACATAGAGATACAAAGTGAGCAAATGTTAGAAAAATGGTACCAGTAGACTTGCTCTGTGTAGGGTTGCCACAAACCTTCAATTTGTGGGGGGAAAAAAACAAACAAACCTAGTATCTGGGAAGCACAGTAAAATGAGGTATTCCTGGGACTTCCCTGGTTGTCCAGTGGTTAAGACTCCATGCTCCAATGCCGGGGGCCCAGGTTTAACTCTGGTCAGGGAACTAGATCCCACATGCTGCAGCTAAGACCCTGTGCAGCCAAATACATAAATGTTTAAAAAATAATAAAATGAAATATGCCCACCATGGGATTTGTGCCTTCATGGCCATAAATACTATTTCTGCTACTCTAGTCGGAGAGTTGGTTAATTTAATCTAATCATCCCATCATATCATTGGCTCCAAGAGCATATATTAAAATATCTAGCTCTTTTTGAGTGAATTATCAAGCCACGTCTATGCCATTTTGTATTAATATTTGCACAGATGATCTTTTGTTCATCTAAATTGAGGTCTTTGTTTCTTCCTATTAAATTTCATGATAGTGATTTCAGCCAATTCTGACACAAGTCTGAATGCTTTTTCATTCTTCACCCTTACTCTTCCAGTTTTGTCTTATCTGGAGACTTAACACATTAGCTTTATGATTTTTTTTTTATTTCTTTTAATTGGAGGATAATGACTACAGTACTGTGATGGGTTTTGCCATACATCAGTATGAATTGGCCATAGGTATACATGTGTCTATTCCATCCTGAACCCACCTCCCTCCCCACTGTATCCCTCCGTGTTGTCACAGAGCACCAGCATATATATTACCATATGATTTTCTTTTGATTCATGTAATTTTTTTTAGTTTCATAGAATTTTAAAGCTGAGGGAAGCAGTGGATTAGATGACAACAGGCTTTGCTATACCCTGCTATCCCCTTGTTTCATGCATGAAGAAGGCAAGTGAAACTGGAGTCATTTGGCCAAGGTAGTTTGATGCAAATTCACATTATTGGACATCAGAGTCTAGATGCCTAGGCTGCCCCACTGGACCATCTCCTTCCTTATACATCTGAATATTCAGGGTTTCAGTCTCCCCAGTCCAGTGTTCTTTTCACTGCATCCCCCATATGTCACACCCTTCTGCTAACCTAGAAACTCGGCCATAACACACACACACACACACACACACACTAGTTTGTTAACGACAGAATTTCTTTTCCATATTTTCTAATTCTTTTCACAAAAATCTTGTAAAATTTTTTTAAAAATCAAAAAAGAATGCAGAGAATCAAGCTAGATTGGTATAACTTTTTCTCAGTGAATTCATGCAAATTCCACCTAGTCGCCCTGCTTCATTTTGGGGGAAAGTGCTTATAAAGCAGGTATTTAATACTCATTTCTGTAATTTGACAGATTTTGGTTAGGCTTTGCAATCTGAGGTGTCAAAAAGTAACTTTCTTTACTTTCAGAAGTACTCTCTCTAGGGAATTTCCTGGTGGTCCAGTGGTTGGGACTCCATGCTTTTACTGCCAGGGGCAGAGTTTCAATCTCCCGTCAGGGAACAAAGATCCCACAAGCCACCTGGTGAGGCCAAAATAAATAAATAAATAAAAATTTTTAAAAGTGCCCTCTTTGAAAACAGAAACTATGCCTACCCCTCTTAGTTTTTAGTCTTCTTTCATTATGCCTCTGCTGACTAGGAAGCAACATAAGGCATTTCTAATTGTTTGGGGGTTTTTTTAGTAGTACTTTCAAAATAATAATTATATATTTTTCCAAGAGTGTTTATAATTGTTTAATATTTTTAATAACCATCCAACCATGATGAGGACCTTGAATGCTTTATACCTACCACCTCCACCAGCAGTCATGGAATTCACAATTTTCATTTTCCCCTTTTCTTAAACATACAGTAATTCATACTATTTTCAGTCAATCAAAAATCATATTAATTGACATATTTATCAATTTCTGTGTCCAGTATCATTTCTTTGGTCCCAGACCTTTTATGTCCCCATTCACCACCCCCAGGTTTTTCTTGCTGAGGGACAACCTTTCAAAGTTCATAGAATCTGGGGTAGTAAGCCTATTCTTTATAGGTTTCTCTTTATTGTGCCCTCTCTCTGGAGTGGATGTAAAAATCTCAGTTTTTGTAGCTACATCCCTTCCGGCCATGTTTTGCTGCCAATCAGACCTTGGCTGCCCTGATATAAAGTTTTTAAACTTTATATCCTTATCATTGACATTCCATAGTTTTACTATGATATGCCTTAGTTTAGATTTATTTTTACTTATTCTGTTAGGTACTTGGATACAAGTCTTCAGTTCTGAAACATTCTCAGCAATTATCTCTTCAAATATTGCTTCTCTACCACTGCCTCCATCCTCATATGGAATTGCTATTGTCTGGATATTGGAACTTTCCAACCCACCCTCCATGTCTCTTAACTGCCATTTTATATATTTTTAAACTCTTTGTTTCTCTGTGCTGTATCCCTGGTGAGTTTCTCAGTATCTACATTTCAAAGTTTTCTCTTTAAAACAAATAAAACAAAAACATTTTAATTGTGAAATGTAAAACGTAGGAAAAAATGCATAAACCATCAATATACAGCTTAGCACGTTATTATTAAAGAAGACCCATGTGGGACTTCCCTGGCAGTTGAGTGATTAAGACTCCACACTTTAACTGCAAGGGGCCCAGGTTCGATCCTTGGTCAGGAAACTAAGTTTTCACATGCTGCACAGCCAGAAAAAAGAAATATTAAAGATGAAGACCCATGTAACCTCACCCAGGTCAAAAAACAGAACTGCCAAGAACCCACTATTGCGACTCCCAATCACAGCCTCTTTCCTTTCCCCTCAGGTAACTGCTGCCTTGAGTTTTATCATAACCACTTTCTTATTTTCTTTATAGTTCTAACACTTAAATGTGCAACCCTGAACACCAGAGTTAGTTTTGCATGTTTTTAATAGTTTATATGTTAATAATACAAAAGAGTGAGCCTGAGTAATACAGTATGCAAACTTTGGTCTCTTTCACTCAACATTCTATTTGTGAGATTCACCACTATTGTTTCATTCTTTTTCATTACCATATGTAAATACCACCAGCAGTGTATAAGAGCAATAATTTACCTGTTTTCTCTTGTCTGTTCTATGGTTTATCTCAACTACTACCTTTTATAATCTCACTCAGTACTTTCATTTCTAGAATATTTAACTGGTTAGTTTTCACCTGATTCTGTTTTATTTCTCTTTTTCTTTTGGTTTGTAATTCATTTTATTTTCATGGAAATCATACCTTAATTTACCTCTTTGGCTTTTGTTTGTTTTTTTCTTTTTTGGCCATGCTACACGGCATGCAGGATCTTAGTTTCCCGACCAGGAATTGAACCTGTACCCCTGCAGTGGAAGCTCAGAGTCCTAACCTGGACTACCAGGGAAGTCTCCTAATTCACTCCTTTGAATACATTTAGCACATACTTATTTTAAAGACTTATTTGTCAGATTGGAATGAATTCTGTTCCAACTGTTAAGTTTTGTTGACTGATGTCATTTCTTCCCCTTCCATACATTTTTACTAGAAGTGATGCTTCTAAGCTAGCGTATGATGTGCAGTACTATCTAATTTACTAAAAAGTCTGTATATTTTAATTTAATCAAATTTTAATAGAAGTGTAATTAAATTACACTTAACTTACTTTTAAGTGTACAACATAGTGACTCAGTATTTTTATACATTACAAAATGATCACCACAATAAGTCTAATTAGCATCTGTCACCGTGCAAAATTATTATAATATATTGACTATATTCCCAGTGCTGTATATCATATCCCTGTGACTTGTTTATTTTTTAATTAATTTATTTATTGGCCACGCCACTTGTGGGATCTTAGCTTCTGATCGAACCTATACCCCCTGCACTAGAAGCATGGAGTCTTAACCACTGGGCCACCAGGGAAGTCCCATGCCTTGTTTATTTTATGACTGGAAGCTTGTACCTCTTAATCTCCCTCATCTCTTTCACTCATCCTCCTACCCTCTTCCGCTCTGGCAACCAACATTTTGTTCTCTGTTTCTGTGAGTCTATTTTCTAATTTGTTTGTTCATTTGTTTTATTTTTTGGATTCCACATACAAGTGATACCATGCTATATTTTCTTTCTCTGGCTTATTTCACTTAGCAAGTACCCTCTAGGTCCACCCATATTTTCGCAAATCACAAGATGTCACCCCTTTTTATGGATGAGTAATATTCCATTATATATATTATAAAAGTATCCATTTTATTCATCTATCGAGAGATATTCAGGTTGCTTTCATATCTTGGCTATTGTAAATAATGCTGCAATGAGCATGCTGGTGCATATATCTTTTCTAACTAGTGTTTTTTTCCCCTTGAAAAATTACTCAGAGGTGGACACCAGGGCTCAAGGGTGCCCTTTTCCCCATATCCTCCCCAACACTTGTTATTACTTGTCTTATTGATAATAGCCATTATGACAGGTGTGGGGAGATTGCATTATGATTTTGATTTGCATTTCCCTGATGATTAGTGATGTTGAGCACCTTTTCATGGGGCTATTTACTATCTATATGTCTTCTTTGGAAAAATGTCTATTTAGGTCCTCTGTCAATGTTTTAATCAGATAGTTTTTGACATTGAGTTATATGAGTTCTTTGTATATTTTGTATACTAACCCCATTTGCAAATATTCGCTCCAATTCAGTGGGCTGCCTTTTCATTTTGTTGATAGCTTCCTTCATTGTGCAAAAGCTTTTTAGTTTATTTTTGCCTTTGTTTCCCTTGCCTGAGGAGACAGTACAAAAAGAATATTGCTGAGGTCAAAGAGCATACAGCCTATGTTTTCTTCTAGAAGTTTTATACTTTCAGATCTTGCATTTAAATTTTAAATCTGTTTGGAGTTTTTCATATATGGTGTGAGAAAGTAGTCTGGGTTGATTCTTTTGCATGTAGGTGTTCTGTTTTCTGAACACTATGTCTGATGTTTTAATACTGGATTTCTTCATGTATTTTGAAATTTTCCCTTCTGGTCTCGTTTTCCATTAAGCCAATAGCCTTAGTCAGCAGGTAGACAACTGCTTGTTTTCCAGCACCCCTACACAAGCAGGAGAGCGCCACCGAGCCCCTGGCTTCAAACACTGACACTCTTCCTGGTCTTACATGAAGCACTCTGAATTCTTTTCCTCTGCAGGAGTCAGTTCCAGCCCCTCCTGCTGCCTGACACATACAGAACAATGAATCAGAATCCATCATGCCTGTGGCCTCAAACCCTACTTGACTGTGCATTTCTATTTCTGTCCACATTGATGCTATTCTCTTCTTGAGGTAGCATGTGTTGTTTTGTTTTTCTCTTTTTATATTTTGCCTGTTATCCTCTGTTAGGGACACAGGTGATTTTTTTTAAAGTGCAAACTCAACTATCTCTGTTGATAGGGATTTTATCACTAAGAATGTTAGCATCTCTGGGTCCCTATTTCATTGTTAGTAAAAAGGAAGTGGGACACATGATCCTTCAGTTGTTTTGAGACTTTAAACTCATGTTAAACTGCTTAAATTTGTCCCACTGTTGCTAGTTGGAAATTTTTATTAGTGGTGGAAGATACTGAAACAAAATAGAGCAAGAATTACCAAAATAGAGTGAGTAGTTCTGCCTTCCCTCTGCCATCTGTGTGCCATCTTCCCCAAGCTGTGCTTCTCCCTTCTTCGTTCATCTTTTTCTAAATGTTATTTCCCAAAACAAAATGCTTTTGGGGAGCTTTGATCTGATTATGAACTTGAGCATACTATGGGTTTGATACTTCCATGTTCTGTATTCTGTCACTAGGATATAAGTTCCCTGCGGTCAGAAGACTTGCCTGTCTTGTTCACCACTCTATTCCAGAATCTGGCATATAGTAGACACTCAATAGGTATTGTTTATATACCAAATCCTATATTATGCCATTTTTGCCTATTTAAACATGAGCTCCAAAGAGGATTTCTTATAAGAACCCCATTGTTTTTTTTTTTAATTTATTTATTCTTTATTTGAAGGATAATTGCTTTACAGAATTTTGTTGTTTTCTGTCAAACCTCAACATGAATCAGCCATAGGTGTACATATGTCCCCTCCCTTTTGAACCACCCTCCCATCTCCTTCCCCTTCCCACCCCTCTAGGTTGATACAGAGCCCCTGTTTGAGTTCCGTGAGACATACAGCAAATTCCCATTGACTGTCTATTTTACGTATGGTAATATAAGTTTCCATGTTACTCTTTCCATACATCTCACCCTCTCTTCCCCTCTCCCCATGTCCATAAGTCTGTTCTCTATGTCTGTTTCTCCATTACTGCCTTGCAAATAAATGCTTCAAGACCATCTTTCTAGATTCCATATATATATATATATGTGTGTGTGTGTGTGTGTGTGTGTGTGTGTGTGTGTGTTAGTATATGATATTTATCTTTCTCTTTCTGACTTACTTCATTCTGTATAATAGGCTCTAGGTTCATCCACCTCATTAGAACTGACTCAAATGTGTTCCTTTTTATGGCTGAGTAATATTCCATTGTGTATATGTACCATAACTTCTTTATCCATTCATATGTCAGTGGATATCTAAGTTGCTTTCATGTTCTAGCTATTGTAAATAGTGCTGCAATGAACAATGGGATACATGTGTCTTTTTCAGTTTTAGTTTCCTCAGGACGTATGCCTAGGAGTCGGATTGCTGGGTCATATGATGGTTTTATTCCTAGTTTTTAAAGGAATCTCCATACCATCTTCCATAGGGGCTAACACCCCCCCACCCATTGTTTTCTTTAAATGTCCTTTTTCTCATCTCTTTGATGTGATTTGTGATTTTAGTGTTAAATTTTTCTTTTTTGGAGTTTTTCATCTCTCTTGAGCCAGATATTCATTTTAGGTATAAGCCTTATTTATTAGTTAACTGTTGCTGCATAACAATACTACCACTGATGCAAGTGGCTTAAAACCATACCCATTTATTACCTTACAGTTTTCATGGGTCAGGATTCCGTGCAAAGCTTAGCTGGATCCTCTACTCAGGGTCTTACTGGGCTGCAGTCAAGATTTAGACTGAGATTGCACAAGGTGTAGATTGAGGTTGCAGTCTCATCTAAGACTCCATCTGTTTCTAGGTTCACTCAGGTTATTGACCAAATTTAGTTCCTTGTGGTTGTAGGACTGGAGGTTTCAGTTTCTTACTAGCAGTCAGCAAGAGGCTGCCCTCAGCTCCTAGAGGCCACCTGCAGTTCCTTCCTATGTGAGGACTTAATACCAGCAAGGCGGGGAGAGAGTCCAGAAAACATGTGTGATAATGTTATGCAACGTAATCACATACATATTGCCACATACATCCTGTCATGTTTGACAGGTCCTGTTGGTTAAAAGCAAGTCATAGATCCCACCTTACTTAAAGGGAAAGCATCATGGAAGAGCATGAATAGCAGGAGTTGAGGATCATGGGAGCCTGTAAACATTGTTTATGGACTTTTCTAATGTACTTTCTTAGAAAGTATACTTTCTTTATATATATATATATATATTTATATATATATATATATAAATTTATTTATTTTAATTGGAGGCTAATTACAGTATTGTATTGGTTTTGCCATACATCAACATGAATCTGCCACAGGTGTATAATTTCTGACAAATGAGTGCTTTTAATTTTAATTCTCTAACTTGTTACCAAAGTATTAATGATACAGATTACATTTCAAAAATGCTTCCCCAATTCACCTCTCTGCTCCTGTTGTCTTCTCTTTGCAATTACAAATGCTGTAGTTAGATTTTTGCATTTGTAATCATATATAAATTAAGTACAGTATTAATTATATAGTGTTGTGTATTACTGTAGCATACACACAACTATTTCCTGTGCCTAATGGTTGATTTTGAGCACTTTAAGGATAACCTAAAGTTTACATAATTTTTCTCCACATGTACTGATTTTAACCATAACTGCATTGTGAGACACATCCTACATCCTGAAATAATCTACTTTATAATACTGTTCATGGCAGTAACATTCATCTCAAGGAACTTTAGAGGGAACGTATGTTTGCCTGCCATGACATTATATCGGAGCTACCTGGTTATTTTTAATCTAATCTTCACATAGCCTTTTCCTTAGCTTTTCACTTTCCAGGCTGTTTGTCTAGTTTTGAGTAATTTATTTCTCTTGTCCATTTATCATTGAACTTCTTTTTACCCATTTCTATTATGTTTTTCTTTGTGCACGCTCAGTCACTCAGTCGTATCGGACTCTTGGCAACCCTATGAACCTTAGCCCGCTAGGCTCCTCTGTCCATTGGATTTCCCAGGCAAGAATACTGGAGTGAGTTGCCATTTACTTCTCTAGGGGATCTTCCCAACCCAGGGATTGAACCCATGTCTCTGGCATTTCAGGTGGATTCTTTACCGCTGAGCCACTGGGAAAGCCCTCTCATTTCTATTATGTTTTACACCTCAGTTAGGCTTCTGTGTAGCTTTCCCAGTGGATCGTGACTTAGAATAAGAGTTGATTCATATTTTTAGTTGATGAGCTGAAGTATTGAATCTTTATATTTATGATATAATTGACAGTAACTTATTTGATCACAAGTAGACAGTCACCTTCTATCTATCATTTTAGGTTTCCATTCCTGTACTCTTTTCCCTGCCCATCTTCAAAGCATTATAACACTTTCCAATTTATCTCCTGCCTTTGGATTCAGAAGACTACATCTTTTGTGAATTTGGAGGTTTCTCTTATTTTTATTAATTTGTAAAGAGCTATACCAAGTATTATATCATGATACCAAAATTATATACTTATTTCAGATAAGTGTTTTTCATATTAAACCTACTTCTCTGCTCAACAATAGAACACTACTTTATACTCCTGATGACCAAAGTTAAAATAATTTTCTTCTGGAAGCTTGACAGTGGCTTTAAATAATGTCTTCAATAATGTTCTCAATCAGTTACCTTTAATGAAAATCTTGATTTTCCTTTTTTTATAACCACATTGCTTCCTCTGAAAAAAAAATTATCTGAGCGTGTAACATATTGCCCTCATTAGTGGAAAGGAGGTACACCAACATTTGATTTCCCAAAATATGAAGTTCCACTAGCTCATAGCCATAAGACCACTCCACTAGACTTCCAGCTTAATGGCTTTTTAAAATTCGTTGTTTACTCACCTAAAACCATTGGAAACATACACATTTCTTGGTTAGATGCCATGTAGGACCAGTGTCTTTTTGAGTGTGTAAGGAGAAAGAACATCTGTTTTTCCATGTAGATCTAGAACTGTGCTGTCCAGTATGGTAGCCACTAGCCACACCTGACTATTGAACACTTTGAATGTGGCTAGTCCAAATTGAAATGTGCTGTAAGTAGAAAATATATACCTGATTTCCAAGACTTAGTGAGTTTTATATATATATATATATATATATATATATATATATATATATATATATATATAAACATATCTCAATGTTTATATTGTTACATGTTGCAATGATAATATTTTTAATATATTGAGTTAAAATATAATTAATCTAACCTTTTTAACTATGGTAACTAAAAAAGTTAAATTATATCTGCAACTCACATTATATTTCTGTTAACAGCACTGGTCTAGAGAATCTTACGTGTTTTCTAGTCTTTGGCACTAGTATCTCTGAATTGTTTGCTTCCAAAGGATGTTTCAGAGTTGAATTGTCTCCAGAAGCAAAAAATGTACTTAGTTCTCCTTAATGGTCCTACTCTCTACCTAAGTATATAATATATCAAAGTTAGGAAGTGTATTCTTTGAGGAGAGGCATTGGGTTAGGGTCCCTTGTCAGATGTTTGCTAAATTGTTATTGTCCCACTTTTAAAATCTGGTTCTATCTTCACAGAGATGTCAAATCAGTTCCTCAAATGATTTTTATAGCTGAAAATTCACTGTGTAAAAAGAGCAACTGGTGTTTTGCCAGCTTTTCAGTAGAATATAGTGACTTGTTCTCATAGCAGCTATGAATGGTAGAATGTATTAATAGCAACATGTTCAGCGTCTAGTTTGTTTACATCCTGAAAACTGATGGCAAGAAGGGATAACCATTTGCAATTCAATTTACTGGGGATAGACAGGCAAGCAACGTATAAAAAAGTTCTGTTTCCTACACTTACTGTATTACCTGATGTTTTGGTTTGGAGTGATGCTATGGAAGTAATTTACATTAGTAATCTATATGAAAAACAAAACACAGAAGATGAACAAATGTGTATGAATGAAACATCAGAACCAAGAAACCTTTTTTGGAACTCCTAATGGTTTGTGCTAATACTTCTTTTGGCCCCAGAATCTTTTTTTTTTAATAAACAGCTTTATGGAGATGTCCTTCCCATATCACACAATTCACTCTTCTAAAAGTGTATGATTCAGTGGTTTTTAGTATGTTCACAGAGTTTTGCAGTCATCACAACAGTCTAAATTGAGAACATTTTTATTTCCCCAAAGACTAACTCCATCACCTCAACCCTAGGCAAGCACTAGTCAACTTTGTGCCTATGGATTTGTGTACTGTGGACATTTCATATAAATTGAGTTATACAATATATGATCTTTCATTTAGCATGATGTTTTCAACATTCACCCATGTTGTAGCAGAATTTCATGTTTTTTCATGGTCAAATAATTTTCCAGTGTGTAGGTATACTACATTTATCCATACATCAGTCAATGGAATTTGGCTGATATGTTTTTTTAACACTTAAAGAACTAATGAAACTAGTATTTACATTCAGTAATAACTTTCCTGTATATTCCTGTATACTTCCTATATTAAGCCTCCTTGTAATTTCTTTAGGTAACTATTATTATAGTCATTACCATTATATAGGCAAATAAATGGAGTCTTGGAAAGCCCAACTAATTTACCTAAAATTATGAATCTATTAAGAAATAGAATTCAGCCTTAAACCCAGTTCATCTGACTCCAAATTGTATGTTTTCTTCCTTATTGCCACAGCCATACATTCCCCCTCCACTCCATCCCTTGGTGATTTTGTTGTAAAGAATAATTATTTTTTAATGAATTTTTATTGGGGTATAATCGCTTTACAATGCTGTGTTCGGAGAAGGCAATGGCACCCCACTCCAGTACTCTTGCCTGGAAAATCCCATGGGCAGAGGAGCCTGGTAGGCTGCAGTCCATGGGGTCGCTGAGGGTCAGACACAACTGAGCGACTTCACTTTCACTTTTCACTTTCATGCATTGGAGAAGGAAATGGCAACCCACTCCAGTATTCTTGCCTGGAGAATCCCAGGGACGGGGGAGCCTGGTGGGCTGCCATCTATGGGGTCTCACAGAATTGGACATGACTAAAGTGACTTAGCAGCAGCAGCAGCAGCTGTGTTAGTTTCTGCTGTATAGCAAAGTGAATCAGTTATACATATATCCGCTCTTTTAAAAATGTCCTTCTCGTTTAGGTTACCAAAGAGCATTTGGTAGAGTTCCCTGTGCTATACAGTTAGGTCCTCATTAGTTATCTAAGAATAATTACTTTGCAGTTAGCCTTCTTTGTTGACTTTTTTGTGTGTGGTTGCTAGATTTAATATACTGTTTAATTTGGGAAATGGGCTTAAAAAACTTTCAGGGTAACATTTCCCAATAACTTTGTGGCTACGATGGGAATGTGTTCTGGGTGATAATATACCATTGTCATTTAGCAACAGAACAATTGTTCAAGAAACAGATTGCTCAGCAGTGATGTCCATCTATGGGAACAGGTCCAAGGTCTACTGGAGGGCTCTCTTCTCTGCCTCATGAAAAATTTCTATAAAAACTTAGATAAAACCATGTTTATATTAAAAGACCTGGTTTATGACATTTGTAGAAGTCCCAAAGTTAAAATTTTTGAATTGTATCCATCTGGTAGAATCATACACAGACAATATGCTCAATAAGAACTTTATGTACTGATAACATATTTAATATATTCTCTCTCGGATTCCTTATTTTCCATAGGGTTCAGTAGCTATAGCTGGTGCTGTTATTCGCTGGCTTAGAGACAATCTTGGAATTATAAAAAGCTCCGAGGAAATTGGTGAGTATCTTCTAACAAAGGGCTGGAATCTAAATAATGAAAATTGTTAATATTTTACCCTTGCAGTCTGTTAATGCTTTGCCCTGTATTTGACATTAAACTATATGGATTCCTATTATGAGTTTGATTTATATATAAAAGACTCTTTGTGAAGATTTATAAAACAACAAATTGACATAATTAGTGGTGCTTATTCATAAACAGTCACGGTAAGGCATAAAAATTACCCAAGTGTAAAATTGAACACCGAAGATTGCCAGAATCTGCAGTTAAATTTATCTGATAAGAAAGAGCTTTAACTCTTATTAGAGTGAGAATTAAAACTCCAGAACCTGTAATTTAAATATTACTATGGCTATTTTCAAATGATAGGTAATTATTTTGAACTCCCTACCCACTCTCCTGCTTGTTTCATTTCACCTGAAGGTGAGATAATCAGGGACACATTTCTGATTAGGAATGCAGTGAAGGCCACTTCTTCATCTGCTAGTCAGCAACCTTAAAAATAGTGGAAACTGGGACTTCCTTGATGGTCCAGTAGTTAAGAATCCGCCTGCCAATGCAGGGGACACAGGATCAATCCTTGGTCCAGGAACTAAGATCCCACATGCCGTGAGGCATCTAAGCCCCTACCCCACTCCTACTGAGGCCACGTGCCCTGGAGTTTGTGCTCCACAACAAAAGAAGCCACTGCAATGAGAAACCTGTGCCCCATGTCTAGAGAGCAGCTCCCAGGCATTACAACTAGAGAAAGCCTGTGCACAGCAACGAAGACCCAGCACATCCGAAAATAAATTAAATATTTTTTAAAAAATAGTGGAAATGAGCTACAATACCTTAACAAAACGAATCCAGTTCCTTTCATTCTTGGACTGGGTTATATTTTGTAAAGGAGAAATTTGCTTTTGTTGCTCCTCATATTCTGCTACAATTAGCAACATTTTGCTGTACTGCATATTAGGAAACCAAAAGTCCTGTCCTAATATTTTAAACATGTGTGCTTGTTGATGAAAAGAAGTAGTATATATTGGAATGATTTTTTGTGTGTTTTTTTTTTTGTTGTTGTTGTTGTTGTTGTTTGTTTTTAACGTTAGAAAAACTTGCTAAAGAAGTAGGTACTTCTTATGGCTGCTATTTCGTCCCAGCATTTTCGGGGCTGTATGCACCTTATTGGGAGCCCAGTGCAAGAGGGTAAGAATTGAAAATAAGGTATGCTTTTGTCTGTCTTGATTTATTTACTATATTAGCTAAAAACTTATTGGTTGATAGTTTTCTATTTTCAAATGATTTTGAAGTATGGAGGAAACCTTTTATCCTTGGGAAGTATAATTTTAGAACCTTTAAACTCCAAGAAGTTGGGACTTCCCTGGCTGTCCAGTGGTTAGGACTCCACGCTTCCACTGCAGGAGGCATGGATTCGATGCCTGGTTGAGGAACTAAATTACTGCACTGCATGCCCCATGGCATGATATAAAGAAGAACTCCAGGGACTTCCCTGGTGGTTCAGTGGCTGGAACTCTGCCCTCCCTCCCAATTCAGGGCACCTGGGTTCTAGATCCCACCTGCCACAACTAAGACCTGGTTCAGCCAAATCAATAAATAAATACTAGAAAAAATTCCACAAAGTTATGTCATCTCACAATAAGCCCTGGCTATATTCCTATTTATGTTAGTATTATTATCTTTTATCTTCAAGGCACCTGTAAGTTATGTATCAAAAGGCTATCATCTAGATGAATATTGATTTGGTTTTATATTATTGTCATCTATTCAGATAGATCATGAACTTTTTCATATGTGGATGCAACATTGTAGACTATAAGGATTTTGCCAGCTACTTAATGTTTGTGTCCAGTTTTGGCTTTTTAATGTCTTTTTCCCCCCATACACTTCTATGTACCAAATTCAACCTTTCCATATTTAGAACATTCCCGATTAATGACTCATTTATTCTGCTCTAATCTTAAAAATCTTTGTGTGTATTTTTAGGATCATCTGTGGGCTCACTCAGTTCACCAATAAATGCCATATTGCTTTTGCTGCATTAGAAGCTGTTTGTTTCCAAACTCGAGAGGTAATCAATATGGGCCTTTTTCCTGTATTTAATCCATGTTTATTATTCCTATACAAATTTTATATATATATATATGCCAGAAATTTATGAAAATTTAATAAGCTTGTTCTTGTTGTTCAGTCAGTAAGTCGTGTCTGACTCTTTGTGACCCCATGGACTGCAGCATGCCAGGCTTCCCTGTCCTTCACCATCTCCAGAGTTTGCTCAAACTCATGTCCATTGAGTCAGTGATGCCATCTAACCATCTCATCCTCTGCTGCCCCCTTCTGTTCTTGCCCTCAATCTTCCCAGCATAATCAGAAATTAAGCCTGGGGACTTCCCTAGCAGTCCAGTGATTAAGACTTCATGTTTCCACTGCAGTGGGCACGGGTTCCATCCCAGGTCAGGGAACTAAGATCCCATGGGCTGCACAGTAAGGCCAAAAGAAAAAAAAATTTTTAATTAAGCCTGCCTAAACAGTAATGTAATAAATGCAAGTTTGTTTTCTTTTCCCAGCTGTCATTACTCTCTAAGTTCCTGTTAGCTGCTGGGCACTGGGCATTTTACAGTTGAGGGGATGCTGAGTGACACATATTAGGCAAAGGATTTGAATAGCAGCACAAACATAGACACCACGGCAGGAAATCAGGGTGCAAAATAGAGTTGTCTGGCTTGCCTGGATATAGAGGTGAGTGCAGAGGAGTGGTAAGAGAAAAGGTTGGTGGTAACCAGACCAAGGAAGACCTAGAAGAAATCTCTTTTTTCCTTCTGTAGGCTTTGGGGAGCTTTTGCGTGTTTTTAAGTAGAAGATGACTATTTTCTGAGATATTACTGTGTGGTACTTTGATGATGTTCATTGCATTGTTTTTTTTTTTTTTTTTTTTTTTTTCAGATTTTGGACGCCATGAACCGTGACTGTGGAATTCCACTCAGCCATTTGCAGGTAGATGGTGGAATGACCAACAACAAAATCCTTATGCAGTTACAAGCAGACATTCTGTATATTCCAGTAGGTCAGTAAACCCTCATTCCTTCAAACCCCAATAGTCAAAAGTTTTTTTTGAAGAACTGATTTTTCAGGCATATGTAATTGCTAAGATAGTGATGTTGTTCGCTCCCCTCAGTGAAACCATCCATGCCTGAAACAACTGCTCTGGGAGCCGCCATGGCTGCAGGGGCTGCAGAAGGGGTTGGCGTCTGGAGTCTGGAGCCTGAGGACTTGTCGGCTGTCACAATGGAGCGATTTGAACCTCAGATCAACGCTGAGGGTACTTTTATTTATTTTTTTATTGAGGTAGAGTTGATTTCTAACACAATGTTGTGTTAGTTCCAGCAGTACAGCAAAGTGATTCAGTTATATATACTATGTTTTTCAGATTCTTTTCCCTTATAGGTTATTACATAATATTGAGTATAGTTCCCTGTGCTCTACAGTTATCTTTTTCAGTGAGGGTACTCGTAAAGACTGAAGATTGGTGTACTGTGAAAAGGGAGAGAGAGTTTGGTGGTTTAGTCACAAATCAAGAAATGAAATAAGATTGCAAATGTGAAGGTAATTTCATATTCAGCTGCTAAACATATTTGGCTTCATATCTGAATGAATGTAAATAAGAGAAATAGTTCCCTATTTAAAAAAAAAAAAAACCACAAATTTCTATAATCACTTTTTTACCATTCACTTCTACTGTTTATAGTCTCTTCATGTACGAGGATAACACTGCCACATTATCAGTTTTATTAATAGCCTGTTAGTGTAACCTTTTCTGACAGTGACAAGGGAGATATATAGACCACTGACCCATCATGTCTGCATTGGGTCCTCTTTAGTGCCAATGACCAGTTTTAGGACAGGATTAACTTGGCTAAGGACCATTCTGGTAACTTTTAAGCACAGCAGGGCTAGCCTGACAAAAGCAGCAACAATTTAAATCAATGAGCATTAAATATTTGACTCACTGTTGTAACAAACAAAACTAAGCCACAAGCCAGACCAATAGACTGTCCCGCCAGGCTCCTCTGTCCATGAACTATTCCAGGCAAGAATACTGGAGTGGGTTGTCAGTTCCTCCTCCAGGGGATCTTCCAGACCCAGGGATCAAATCCATGTCTTTTGCATCTCCTGCATTGGCAGGCAGATTCTTTACCACTGCGCCACCTGGGAAGCCCCAATACCTGTAATTAAGTTTGTGTACAGAAGTCAGGTTTTATATATTCAATTTGGTTTTAAACCTTTTTAAAAAGCTGTGTATAAAATGGTATCATAGAGTCCAAAAGACTGTTCTATACATCTCTGTCTCTTTTGCTGTCTCATACAGGGTTATGTTGATGTATGGCAAAACCAATACAATACTGTAAAGTAATTAGCCTCCAATTAAAATAAATAAATTTATATTTTTAAAAAATGGCATCATAGTGGATTTTGTGGTGGTTCAGATGGTAAAGAATCTGCCTGCAATGTGGGACACCTGGGTTTGATCCCTGGGTTGGGAAGATCCCCTGGAGAAGGGAACAGCTACCCACTCCAGTATTCTTGCCTGGAGAATTCCATGGACAGAGGAGCCTGGCAGGCTACAGTGCATAGGGTGACAAAGAGTTGGACATAACTGAGCAATTTACTTTCCAAGGTCCTCTGCCCTCCCCCAAAGAGAAAGCAGATCAAATAGGATTCTCCTTTCTAATTCATCACCACCTGCTTGTGAATGACCTGGTCTTAGCAGATAGCCTGTCTCCGCATCTCCTTTCATTTTGCAGACCAGGCTGAATTTCCCTCCAACTTCCACACAAGCTTCTCTCTGCAGTCACTGGCAGTCTTTGGCAACCATACTGGGATCTGAGTCCTGGTAAAGCTCCATGTCAGTTAAATACAGTGTAACAAGCGTCAGTTTAATAAGTGAAACAATTTATCAAGAATGATGAGTGAATATAAGTATAGTACTTAGAACATCTTAGTAAACTTTCTTTTTTAAAAAACTTTTTATTTTGTATTGGAGTATAGTAACTAACAGTTGTTATTGATAGTTTTAGGTGTACAGCAAAGTGACAGCCATGCATATGAAAGTGAAAGTCACTCAGTCATGTCCAACTCTTTGCGACCACATGGACTGTACAGTCCGTGGAATTCTCCAAGCCAGAATACTGGAGTGGGTAGCTGTTCCCTTCTCCAGGGGATCTTCCCAACCCAGGGATCGAACCCAGGTCTCCCACATTGCAGGCGGATTCTTTACTGTCTGAGCCACCAGGGAAGTCCAAGAATACTGGAGTGGGTAGCCTATCCCTTCTTCAGTGGATCTTCCCAGTCCAGGAATCAAACTGGGGTCTCCTGGCAGATTATTCCATACATATACATGTATCCATTCTCCCCCAGACTCCCCTCCCATCCAGTCTGCCACATAACATTGAGTAAACTGCCTTTCTTATGTATGGTTTTCCTACCTTCTATTTCTAGAAAGTGAAATTCGTTATTCTACATGGAAGAAAGCTGTGATGAAATCAATGGGTTGGGTTACAACTCAGTCTTCAGAAAGTGGTAAAAATGTTTTTATTGTTATTGCCACTTTGTCCTAGTATGTTAAATAGCTTAAGTATCTGTTTATACTTAGCAAGGCTGCTCTGAAGAATAGCATTATGATATGCTCATAGTTTCTAACATTTTGAAAACACTTTAAAGTTCTAAACATAAAATGTAAATTATCAGATCGATGTATGTGCTTAACTCCTGTCCTGCCATACCTTTCCTTATTAGTTTATTCCTGGTTGATTAGTTTATTCCTTTGATTGATAACTTAATTTTCTAAAAGTAAAAGTATTTCTAGTTTCTTCCTAATGAAAAAAAAATCAACTAAACTGTTTTTTTTTTTTTCCTCTTCGTGACTGACTTTGCCTTTTTGGGGGGCTGTCTTCATGACTTGAACCGACCAAAAGCTATATTGATTTCAGAATACATTTCACTACTTCCTAGACTGCCCCCAAGTCCTTAGTGAGTGTATGTTGTAAGAATTCATTGAAATCAGAGGAAGAAAAGTACCAAACATAGTAAATTAGAAATGTCATAATTGGGAAATGTTCTTGGCAGAAATTAGAGGATTTTTGTTTTTAATCACTTAGGTGGGAAAGGTATCTACCATAAATAAAATATTTAGTTGTAAACAGCTCTGAGCTGCCTTTAATATTGAAACAGCCTTTAACATACCTTTAATATGGCTTGATAATCCTTTGCTAAATACAAGATTTGGAATTTAATGAATGAAACAATGGCCAATAATATTTTGAAGCATATAGTTTAAGAGAGAAGAGTTTATAAATGAAATATAGCCTGCCTTCCAACCCCAAAGTGAGTATAGAACCACTTTTTAAAAAAATTATTTATTTATTGGCTGCACCGGTGCTTAGTTGCAGCATGTGGGATCTAGTTCCCTGTCTAGGGGTCAAACCCAGGCTCCCGTCATTAGGAGCCCAGAGTCTTAGCCACTGGATCACCAGGGAAGTCCCAAGAACCACTTTTAATGTATCTAGCTTTTCAGACGGAGAAGGCAATGGCACCCCACTCCAGTACTCTCACCTGGAAAATCCCATGGATGGAAGAGCCTGGTGGGCTGCAGTCCATGGGGTCGCTAAGAGTCGGACATGACTGAGCGACTTCACTTTCACTTTTCACTTTCATGCATTGGAGAAGGAAATGGCAACCCACTCCAGTGTTCTTGCCTGGAGAATCCCAGGGACGGCGGAGCCTGGTGGGCTGCCATCTATGGGGTTGCACAGAGTCGGACATGACTGAAGCGACTTAGCAGCAGCAGCAGCTTTTCAGAGAAGCTTCTGGGATCATCCTGTTTCTACTTGAAGCTTTTGTTTATTCTCCTAAATAAGCTTTAGGCTTAATATCCATTGTCTTTAAATCTTTTGTTCTGAGACCCACCTTTCTTTCTAAGATGGTGACAAAGCCTTTCTTGCTAAGACTGTTTGCAGTTTTGAGACCTTTTATAGTTAAACTTCTCAATCATAGGTATTTTTTGTAGCACAGTGCTAGTTGCTTTGAAGGATGCAATAGCCGTGCACTCTGATTTATTTTCTGGTTGCCATCAATTAAAAGCTGATGAAAATGAGTTCTGTGATTTCTTTGACTAGTTGTATTTTTTTTAATGGCATAGAAACTTCCCTGGCAGTCCAGTGGTTGAGACTCCAAACTTCCAATGCATGGGGCACAGGTTCATCTCTGGTCAGTGAACAAGATCCCGCATGCTCCCCAAAAATAAATAAATAAAATGTATTTTATTTATTTTATGGCCAAAAAAATATTATATGGCCAAATAAATAAATAAAATGGCACAATTCAACCTGTTCCCCTCCCTCGCCATATCCGCCTCCATGTCAATGCCACACGTACTTCTTCCTTACTTGCAGTTGAGGATATAATTTTAATTGCCAAGTTTCCACAAAGCCAATTGATCATTTTCTGTTTGCTTTACCTTATTGTCAGGGAACGTAAAATGCCAAGAAAAAGTGAATGAAAGAAAATTACACGATTTTTTTGTTTCTGCCTTCAGAATTGATGATAAAATAATTTGATTTTTTGAGAGCTTTCGATTTTTCAAACTTGGTGTTTGTTTCAGTTAGGCTGCAGTGTATTTAAGGCAAACTGTGAAAACGATTTGTAGTAGATTTATGAAAAGCACTCATGTACAACATTTTGAGAGTCTCTAAAACTGTATAATAATCCAGATAACAATATTCAATTAGTGAAATGCTGATTGTTCCTCAACCAATGTAAGCTATGTAATAATAGTACAGATAGAATCCTATTTTGATGATCTCATAAGGCTATTCAAATTGCTACCTGGCCTCTTACCCTCCTTAAATAGTTTTAATTTATGGGAAGAATATTATGTTAGCTTAATTTCCAAAGCATATTGCCAATTTTGAAGCATTCATATTTATTTTCTTGTTTGTAACTATATTTGAATGGAGTGTAAAGAATTTTTAACATACATTTAATATGTTTAAAATGTAGAAATGATTGGAGATTTAATATTTTTTGGAGAGAGCTTATGATAAATAATGACTTCATGACTTTGTACTCCAAACCCACCAAAATAACATTTTTTTTTCAAAAAGTGTTAAATGTTCAAGATACATAATGTTTAAATTCAAGAAAAGCCTATGTCTGTATCTATCTAGCTATTCTTTAAAGGAAATGTTTTTAATCAGGTTAGAAAATATCAAAACAATTGTGTTCTCAGACAATATTTTAAATATAGATAATACAGTTTAGTTTTTAAATTATATAGTAACATTACTTTTCAGGTTCATTTTGTTATACCAACTGTGTGTAAAAAAGAAAATGAAACCAACAGGGTTTGAAATTCATTTTCAAACTAATGAATTGGACTAATATAACTCTTCTCTGATAGCCAAAGGATCTATAATTTTAATCTGGATGGGGAATGGTATTGCTCACTTAGTATCTTTTGGGAAAGAACCAAGAAAGCTAAAATCAGCAGCCTCCCAAAAAGAAAGTTCTCCTTCAGCTTTCTTTGGCTTTGCCAGTGGAAGGTTTATGTTGGTCTATATGCTCTATGTTCTTGCTGTTTGTGGCATGCTATCTGTATTGTTTGTTAACTGTCATAAGCCCTCAATTTTGATTCTGGTTTTGATTTAAAGTAATAACTCTTTGCTAGCTTTTATGAATATACTATTTTTATAACTTTTTTTTGCTATCATGTGATTCTTAACACAAATATTGTAATTATGTGTCTCTCTTTTGGTTTGCTTGACTGGAATTCCCTCCTACTCGGATGACAACAGGTGACCCTAGTATCTTCTGTAGTCTGCCCTTGGGCTTTTTTATAGTGAGTAGCGTGGTAATGTTAATCGGAGCAAGGTACCTCTCAGGTCAGTTCCTCTTTAAATTAGACAATTATATGAGTTAGCATTAATGTATTTGTGTATAAATGAACAGAAAGTTTTCAGTATTTTTCCTTCTTCCTGTTCTTAGGAACCTGGAAAATCTGTTGAAGGTCTAGTTAATAGACCATTTAATTCAGAATTAAGGACTGTGACTCTGCTTTTATTCTCTTTGATTTTTAGTAGATGATTTTCTTTGAGGGGCTACATTCTGCTGGCACGTGCAGCAGTAAGCACAAGTACTACTGTTCATGCTTAAATGAAAGGATGTTCAGAGTGGTAGATGAAATGTATAGTATTTGAAATCAATTGAACTGTCTTTCAAATGTACTTAAGTTGTTTTTCATACTTATGAAAATCTGCTACAGAAGTCTTAATATTTCAATCCTGGTAAGACTTTTGGCCAGAGTATGTTAGCAGAGTTTCTGTAAAACTCTAAACCTGGGGAAATTTATTGTCACTTTTATTTTAGTTAAGAGAATACATTGGTGAACTGAAATTTTTTTTAAATTATTGCTGAAATAAATTGGTGAAATTCAAACTGAATTATTATTTTTGCATATTCTGAATATTCTTATAATAGTAAAATTGCTCAGTACATTATAAAACTCACTGCGTAACCAGCATTAATTTAAATATAATAATCATTTTTGGAAGTTGTTCCTGATGATAGTTCAGTTTTTCTTCAAATTATTGGCCTAAATGGAAATGACGTATTTCATGTTGCTAAGAAAGTGAAACATTTAAAAAAATCTTAATTAGGGAGTTGGATTATTTCTCTTAATTAATTACAAGATGACCTGGGTTTAAAATGTAAAAAATTTTTATATATATGGGAGAACATCTGTTTTTAGAAGTCTGACAAGCATTAATCAGATTGGCATCATCACTAAAGCACTATATATAAATATAGAATGAAAAGTTATTTATATTAGAAAGGGAATAAAAATTATCTACATTAGCAGAACATTAAATTATCTTTTAAATCATGATAAAATTTCAGTTATGTGCATGAAAATTTAAAATTAGATTTACCATTTTCTGTATTCTTCATGTTTATAATAAATTTGTTCAAATATTTTTCTTCCGTAATAACCATTCCTTATGTTGGTATTAGTGCTTTACATACTACAAAAGGCTTCTGTATACATAAATCTGTACAGAATTAGCAGATGCTTATTTTCTTCTGCTTCTCAGGAATGTTTGGTGGAAGTGTCTGAGTATTTCCCAGAAGAACTGTAATTTAATTTTTTTTTAATTCTGTTTTAGAAAAAGTTCTATTTTTTTCTTTATCCTGAGGTTTTTGTTTTGTTTTGTTTTTGGCTGCATTATGGTGGTCTGGAAGAGAAAAGAAAATAGCATTGCAGCTGAATATTTTCATTGATATTTTTTTCCCTTCTGTTTCCCTTTGATACCAGTACAGAATGAAAAAGCTTGGTCTTTAAAAAAATAGGATATATAACATATCTCTAAGCTGAAGGATACAGTAAATGTCCAAATTCCTAGACTTCCAAAATACATATGATTGCCATCTTTAGGATCTCTCTTGGTAACATATACTGAGATTTGAGAAAAATTGGAATGACTTTTCTTGGTAAACAGTTAGCAGTAGTGTTCATTTGCTAATTTTGAAATTGGCCCAGTTATATTTGTTGCATTTTACCTGTGAAGCAATATTTAGGAACCATATGGAATTTCTAGCTCAATAATGATTGAATCATCTTCATTGCTTTAACTCCTAAATTGCATGTATATTATTATTGACATATATGATTTTTGTCCAATTTTAGGTATGCCGTAAATACTACCAACTCATGGATTCCAAAGATGCGAGCTCTTTACCTATGGAGAGAATCCAGTGATTCAGTCTCTTAATGTGACGACACTATTCATAAACTGATTTTATTTATAAGCCACTTGCTGCATGATCCTCCAAGTAGACCTGTGGCTTGAAATAAAGAAAATGCAGCAGAAAGAATGCTATAGAAACATTGGGTGTTTTTTTTTAACAGCACTAGTTAAGATTGGACCAGCCGCCTTTGGGGCTGACCCCCTCCTTTGCAATCATTTCCTGCCTCATTTCCTGTAAGATCTAGAAAGAATTCATATCCTGTCCATTGGAATTTTTTATCACATATATTCAGACTCTTATGGGCCAGGATTTGATTCCTGCACTACACACACTTCATTAAGGGGCTATTACTAACCGGCTAAAAATCTGTGATTTTTTGTTTGCTTCTTTTTAACAGACTCCCCTACCCAAAGTCCTCTTTTCTGCTTATTAGGGAGACCACAACATCTTCACTAAATGTTTAAATGGAAGCCTCTACTAAATTCTTAAAATAGAAATTTAGTACCCTCATTCCTTAGGCATTTTTCTAAAAAGTATTTGCCAAAACTGAAAATTCTTCATGTATTTTACATGGTCTCACTAATTATACTGAATTGCTGCTATCTGGATCTTATAGGGAAGAACACTTTCCTTTCTTTTCTCGTTCATCTCTCTTTTTTATATTTTTTACATTGTGTATAACATACATGCCTCTATATTTTGTATAATGAGGGTAGCCCATTTATAAATTAAGAATACATGTTCTCACTAATTACACTGAATTTCTGTCAGGATCTTATAGGGAAGAACACTTCCTTCTCTTTTCATCTCTCCTTTTTATATTTCTTACTTTGTATGTGTAACATACATGCATTTATATTTTATATACTGAGGGTAGCCCATTTATAAATTAAGAACACATTGTATTCAGTGGATTCTAATGGGGCTGGTCTTAAGTGGACCACTATGTGTATAAATATTTTGGGGAAAACAGCTGTATACATTTTTGGGCAATGGTTATACATATTATTTACCAGGAGAAGCTTTCTTGAAGAGCCAACATTTAAAATTTAAGTATATGTTCTATGTGAATAAAAGAAAATGTACTTTATTGTGACTATAATTTCTTATACCATACTTTTATATGCTAAAAAAAAACCTGTGGAATAGTATAGCAAATATTGTTTTCAAATACAAGCACTGAGTCCATATAAAGTTTGCTTTTCCTTTGACATATATTTAGATCTATTTAGGATCCTTTTGAGGGGATATCAAAAAAAGTTTACAAACTTAAGTAGAAAAAAAAAGCCAAGAATCTCTTTCCATCTAAGTGTGTTATAAATTGCTGATAAGTAATTAAAATTTCTATTTGAGATGATAATATGCTTATGGACATATTATTAATACAACAGAAAAATGGTTTAATTGATAGAAAAAGCTTCCAGTAAACCCAAGAATTTCCTTCTCGCTGCACCCACAACCAAGAAATTCTCAAAAAATTTATTGTGAGGCATTATAACAATTTACCTAACCTAGCTTCTCAATGTCAATTTTAAAATAATCTTAAGATTAATTTTTTTTACTACAAACAATAAAATACTGCCTCCTAATTATTTTCTTCAGTGATGAAAATGGAAAAATATTTATATATTTATATATATTAATATAAAAGGTTTTGTTTTGTTTGGAATGAATGGTAGTTTGCATTTTCAGTTCTGATTATGCTGTTTGTAAATTATTGAATCTGCTGGGTTTTATTGGTGCAGCTGCCACTTTAGTGACATAAATGTTACAGAAAGGTACTATGAAATTATTACTTTGTGGCAAGGACACTTTTAAACATCGTTTGTTTCTACAAAGGTAGTTTGAGTTAATGTAAATAACTGTGAAAATCATTGTTCCGATAATTTTAAGATTAATTAATTTTCTATAAATTGTGATATTTATAAATGTTTGAAATGATACACGTTGATATTTAATGATAAATTTACTTAAAATAAATTGACCCTCATTCTTACTTGCATTTCTCATTTACAGACTAGAACTTAGATCAAAGTTAATTGAGAAAGATGGTTCAGGAAACGTTCAGGAAACAGCTCAGCTGTTAGCCCTTGATAAGGCACACACTGAAGAATTAACCAACAGCTGAAGAAGCAGTTTCTGGGATGATGAGCACCTTACTTGTTCTGTCAAAAAAGACTACATTGCCCCATCTCAGCATCCAGAAAATGCCCCGGTGAGGTCAGCATCTGTTCTCAATAGGGTCTTGCAGTCATGGCTAACCATGACTTACTGGTTCCACTCTATGCTTCAGTTCCTCTCTACCTGGGTGAGTTGGTGGAGTCAAGTATGCCATTATTCTCTGAACTCAATCATCAACACCTCAATCTTCTGTTCTCCAGGTAATCAGTAACATAAATAATGCATTTTTGCTCCTGTAATAATATCTTAGAATTTTTTTTAGTGTGTTTCTTTTAAAATGCCTAAGTCTCAGTTCTTTGGCTTATAGGTATTTTGTATCCTGTGGGAATGAAGAATGATTGCAATTTAGGAGGAACCATGAAACAAAAGATGTCATAGCACAGACACTATAACAGCAATGGTAGTCAAGTAGGTAGTTTTTACCTCATAGTGTCTAATCATAAATAGAAGTGCAAAAATTACTATTTTTATAGCTTTAATAAGGTATAATTGATATATAGAAAACTGTACATATTTAAAGTATATACTTTGATGAGCTTGGACTTCATGCATACACCCATTATCCCATCACCAAAATCAAGGTTATAAACATACCAGTCACTTCCAAAAATTTCCTGGTGTCCCTTTTGCTTTCTGTGTTTGTATGTTTAAGAATGCTTAACATGAAATCTACCCTCTTAGATTTTTAAATGCACAATAGCGTATTGTTAACTATGGCACTAAAAGTTGTACAGCAATCTCTAGGACTTAATCATCTTGTGTAACTAACTTCATACCCATTGAACAATTCCCCATTTCCCCTCTCACCCCACCCCCTGCTAACCACCAATCTCCTATTTCTGTTTGACTTTTTAAGATTCCACACATAAAGTAAGATTACACAATATTTCTTTTTGTGTCCAGTTTATTTCACTTAGCATAATCTAAATTTGTACCAGTGTATCAAATTTGGTACATTGATGTTGCAAACAGTAGAATTTCCTTCTTTTTAAGGCTGATCAAGATTCCATTGTATGTATATACTACATTTTCTTTATCCATTCATCTGTCAATGGACATTTGGGTTGTATCTATATCTTGGCTGTTGTGAATAATGCTGCAGTGAACCTGGGAGCGTAGATATCCTGATTTCGATTCTTTGGGATATATACTCAAAAGTAGAATTGCTAGATCATATGGTAGTTCTATTTTTAATTTTTTGAGGAATCGTTCATACGGTTTTCCATAGTGGCTGCACCATTTTACATTCCCACCAACAGTGTAAAAGTGTTCCAAGAATTAGTTTTTAACTAGAACTTTGTAATAGCTTGTTTTAACTGTACTTTTTAAATAAGGAAGTTTACTTGATCTGTTCTTGCAACCTACAATTCATCAGGTCACATAATAGGCATTACTGGAAAACTGAGTGAGTTTCAAAACCAACTTGATTGCTACTTGATCTATACTTTATAGGTACATATCTTAGCTCTGGTCTTACGTTAAAGGATAAGATGTGTTAAGTATCACAGACAAAGAACTCTCACCAGTGTTTCTAAAGATTTCCTTGTCATCAGATTTAGTGAAAATGACCTAATAACTTAAATTTGGGGACTATAAAGATAAATATTCTGAGAAGCAGAAGATAGGTTAAAAACAAGTTGCTCATGTTAATTGGCTATACCCTAATATGAAATAAAAAGTTTTTTTACAAAGTTTTTAAAAACTAGTTGCTCAATTAATTTTAATTAATTTTTGGCCATGCCACATTGCGGTGCAGAATGTTAGGTCCCTAAGCAGGGATTGAAATCTTGCCCCTTGCAGCAGAAGCTCAGAGTCTTAACCACTGTACCACTAGGGAAGCCCCTGCAAATCTAAATTTTTGAGCTTAAATTCAGAGGCCACTGTACACAAATGTTCATGACAGCATTATTCATAATAGCGCAAGAGAAAACAACTGTCTTATCAATTGATGAATGGTAAATGAAAGGTGAGATATCCATACAAGGGAATATTATTCACATGTAAAAATGATAAGGTACCACACACATACTACAACATAAATGAATCTTGAAAACTGCACAGAGTGAAAAAAGTCATACAAAAAGCCACATAGTGTATGATTCAGATTGCGTGAAATGTCCAGAATAGACAAATCCACAGGGACAGAAGGTGGATTAGTGGCTGCCAGAGTCTGGGGCGGGAGTTGGTGTGGGGAGGGGAAAAGGGACATGACTGCTAATGGACAGGATTTCTTTTGGGTTGATGATTGCACAACCTTGTGAATATACTAAAAACTGAAGCATACACTTTAAAGGAGTGTATTTATGGTATATGAATTATACCTCAATGAAAGTGTAATTTGCATTTATGTAAAATAGATATATTTGACTAGTCCCTGACAGCATGTGAGCTTATAGTCCCTGAAATGAACCCTCTGAAGGAAATAAATTTTATTTGTTCCTCAAAAATATGGAGGTTAATAAATATATCTCCTTTTTATTTCACTTTCACTAACTCTTTTTCAAGTATCTAATATTGGAAATAAGAAAAATCCTTTAGTCACTAATACATAAAAGATTATGAAGAAATAGAAGATCTGGGCTCCCATTCAGCTTCCCAGGGATTTTCATGGTTTGTCCAATAGAATATTACTGATCAAAAGGATACAACTAACTCGTTTTCCCCAAAGACTTGGTAAATGAGGAGGCAGTCTTCTGAACATATTAAGTAAAACATATGACAATAATTACCAGTAACTTGTAGTTTAGAAACTGTGCTGTGTCTTATTTTTCTTGAAGGTTTAATCTCATCTTTCTCCTCAAGCTCATTTTAAACCTTCAGCCTTTTATTAATTTACCACCACGTCTCTTTCTTTACTACAGTGTGTATAGGAGAAAACAATGTCTGTTTGCCACCTACCTCTTCAAATAAGTAAATCTAATTCAAATGACAGTGAATATTTGCAAGTTCATTCTCTACATCACTGGTTTCTCAACAGCCAAGGGACCTCTTTGTAAAATGAGCATTCTTGTCCGTTTAATTTTTGATCAAATTGTTTGTTGGAAATGAATAATACTGTTCTTAGAAAAATTGGAAAATAAGAGGTTAGAAAGAAGGGTAGAAAATCATCCAGACTCGTAAATAATACTTGTGGTTATTTTAATTTTTTCCCTAAACTTTAAGGTGGTATTTTCACAGATCTTGGATGTTCATAAATGTTGTATAAAAATTTTAACCTGCAAAACAACACAACGTATCATGTATGTGAACACATACAGTTGAACTAGAAGTATGAAACTTGGAGAGGGATGATAGATAACCAAGTTTTGGATGGTGGTTACCTCTGAAAGGCAGAGCATGGAATTAGGCAAGAGACTTACTGGAACCTGAGAAGTTGTGTTTCTTAAAAAATTAAAAGACTTAAAGCAAACATAGCAAAATCTTAAGATTTGACTGAGTGATGGGAGTATGGATTTTTTTTTTTACTATATCCTCTACTTTTCTGTATGCTTGAACTATTTCATAGTAAAAAGATAAGGTGAAAAAAAAGACAATGTATCATCATCCTAATTATATGTATCAAAGTCCATTAGTGTAATCTTGTTTATCCTGACACTTTTCCCAATTAAAAGGGCTGAAATCTTACTGATCTTCTGGCACAATTATTTCAAGCACCTCATATAAAGCATCAGTATTAGAATAAATAATGTATATTAGAAATTATATCCTTAACCATCCATTTGTTGTGAATTCCATGACTCAGAAAAAATACTTATTTGTCTTATTTCCAGTATAGAACCTTCCAACAAATTTGAATTGTACTACTGTCAGCCCACCACATTCAGAATTATATATTAAGGCTAGAAAATTTCTGGGCCAGAAAGTCTCCATTCTAGATATAGGTTTATTATCAAGGGAGAAAGAGCACTGCCATTATACTGGATTTCAAATTGGGCACAAGACCTGTTTTATTCTATTTCAGGTTCTAGTTCATTACAGTTGAAAGAAAGCACTGAATTATAAAATTGGATGAAATTGGCTTCCTTTCAAACGTGTTTAAAAGACCACAAAGACATGGGCAAAATAAAATGGTGCAGTGACAATCTAATACCTTCTATGGAGGGAAAGTCAGGCTCGGAAACTGAACAATTATCCCCACAATATTCAAAGAACTTTTAATGGCTGTCATATTTCATCTCGGGAGTTGTGGTAATTTATTTATTCACTCTGGGATTACTTCTGTGAACTTCTTTTTTTAACCCAAGTTCCTAGGTCAGAGCCTTGGGGGGTGGGGACAGACTCCTTTAGAGCTACTGAGCTTCCTGACACCACCATTCCATTCTTGGCACCCATTCCCTTCAAGCCTGCACCTGCCTCATTCCTCAGGTTCCTCAGCTGGAATCAATCGCCCGCCCCTCCAGCCCATCCCCCCATGACATTAGTCAACCAATAAGCCATCGCTGGGTGCTCAGCCCAGCGCCAGCAGCACAAGGGCACCCAAGAGAAAAGGGCTTGACCTGTCTTCAAGGACCCTGCAGTCTGTCTGGAGAAGTAAGTCATACACAGTAAGAACCAAGGAGGTGTTGCACTGAGGGAAGGGTGCCAGAGGAGCAGAGAGGATGGGTTGCTGGGAGCTGTTCACTTGTGCTGGATTTC
This sequence comes from Bos indicus, assembly GCF_029378745.1. Taxonomy (NCBI): domain Eukaryota; kingdom Metazoa; phylum Chordata; class Mammalia; order Artiodactyla; family Bovidae; genus Bos; species Bos indicus. Next base: position 120,718,648 of record NC_091789.1, on the reverse strand, counting down.
TTTTTCCCCATTGTGGCTGGGTATTTCACTTCTCTTTACTCACTGGGAGGTAAGACTGATATTTAGTCGCTTTATCTAATAGATTTTTTAAGGATTTGTGGCCCACGACTGGAAGAACTGGTGAAGGCACAAGTGTTAACATGGATTTCTTTCATCTGATCATAGTAGACAGGATTTCAAATGTAATGTGGTTTTTTTTCTTTAGTTGAGTTGTACTTTGGAAGCTGTAATGGCAATGTTAAGTAATTATAACATGGAAGGATGCTAAGCCATTTCTACTGAATTGTCTCAGATATACAATCACAGTGTGTACCATACAAGATTCCCCTATGTTTTCAAAGTCCATGACTTGAAGTCTAAAATTTTTTGTCGGCTTGCTAAAGGTCATGTGGAATAGAAAGAAGCTGGCTTGTTAGAAACAAATTCAACCGCTAGGTGGCGCTGTTTTCAACACTCAAGGCATTTCTGTTTCTTAGGTAGCCTTCCTTTCCATCATTGTGCGCTGCAGAAGTGGCTGGTATACTTGTTTGGGGTAATCATAATTACATGATAGCATTATAGTGATCATGTGCGATCGCTACAATGATGTCCAGGATGCCTTCATACTGCTGCTGCTGCTGCTGCTAAGTCACTTCATTCATGTCCGACTCTGTGCGACCCCGTAGACGGCCGCCCACCAGGCTCCCCCGTCCCTGGGATTCTCCAGGCAAGAACACTGGAGTGGGTTGCCATTTCCTTCTGCAATGCATGAAAGTGAAAAGGAAGTCGCTCAGTCGTGTCTGACCCTCAGCGACCCCATCGACTGCAGCCTACCAGGCTCCTCCGTTCATGGGATTTTCCAGTCAAGAGTACTGGAGTGGGTGCCATCGCCTTCTCCACCTTCATGCTGCTGCTGCTGCTGCTGCTGCTAAGTTGCTTCAGTCGTGTCCGACTCTGTGCGACCCCATAGACGGCAGCCCACCAGGCTCCCCCGTGCCTGGGATTCTCCAGGCAAGAACACTGGAGTGGGTTGCCATTTCCTTCAATGTAGGAAAGTGAAAGTGAAGTCGCTCAGTCCTGTCGGACTCTTAGCGACCCCATGGACTGCAGCCCACCAGGCTCCTCAGTCCATGGGATTTTCCAGGCAAGAGTGCTGGAGTGGGGTGCCATTGCCTTCTGCGGCCTTCATGCTAGGATCATAAAAAAACAAAGGCTTCAGTGAAGCCATTACTCCACTTATACTTTCCTACTGTTTTGGTATTTCTTAGGCTTTTCAGCTCATGAAAAAACTCAGATTTATAGATAATTTTCTTCATCATCTATAATTTAACAATTTAAAGCGGAAATATCTCTGCTAAGTACACATTATTACTCTCCTAAACTTAGTCATAAAAATAGAATCATAGAAAAAATCATAAACAACTTTGGAATTGAGTCATCCAAATTAATTTTTATCTAAGAGAAGTAATGATACTCTGCTTTGCATTGTACTGTCTTCATAGTTGGCCTATTTTATGTAAAGAAGCTTTTTAAAATACCTCTCTGTTCATAGTTGACTCTTGGGATGACATAGTAGAATCAACCAATTCCAAGGAAAAAATTGTGCACTGATTCTTTTCCCTAATACCAACCAAATTATTTACATTCTTTATTTTATTGTTTCTGCCTCACTTATGTGGTTCTAGAACATTATAAAGAATCTGTTTATAGCAATCCACAAATATGACCAAATCAAGACAAAATTGTGTTAATTGTACCTGGTATTGATCACAACATTATTGTCTCAATACCAAGCAAGTATCTTAAAACTCCATTATCCTGGAGAAGGAAATGGCAAGCCATTCCAGTATTCTTGCCTTGGAAATCCCATTAACAGCGAAGCCTGATGGGGTCCATGGGGTCGCAAAAGAGTCAGACACACCTTAGTAACTAAGACAAAAACAATATGCTAAGTGAAACAAGTCAGATTGAGAAAGACAAGTACTGTATGAGATCTCTTATATGTGGAACTAAAATATACAACAAACCTTGAGGAAATAAACTTGATAAACTTTTAGCCAGACTTATTAAGAAAAAAGAAGAATAAAATCAACAAAATCAGAAATGAAAAAGGAGAGGTTACAAGAGACAATGCAAAGAAATAGAGGAAAACAACAGAATGGGAAAGACTAGAGATCTCTCAAAGAAAATTAGAGATACCAAGGGAACATTTCATGCAAAGATGGGCTCGATAAAGGACAGAAATGGTATGGACCTAACAGAATCAGAAGATATTAAGAAGAGGTGGCAAGAATACATAGAAGAACTGTACAAAAAAGATCTTCATGACCCAGATAATCACGATGGTGTGATCACTGACCTAGAGCCAGACATCCTGGAATGTGAAGTCAAATGGGCCTTAGAAAGCATCACTATGAACAAAGCTAGTGGAGGTGATGGAATTCCAGTTGAGCTATTTCAAATCCTGAAAGATGATGCTGTGAAAGTGCTGCACTCAATATGCCAGCAAATGTGGAAAACAGCAGTGGCCACAGGACTGGAAAAGGTCAGTTTTCATTCCAATCCCCAAGAAAGGCAATGCCAAAGAGTGCTCAAACTACCGCACAATTGCACTCATCTCACACGCTAGTAAAGTAATGCTCAAAATTCTCCAAGCCAGGCTTCAGCAATATGTGAACTGTGAACTTCCTGATGTTCAAGCTGGTTTTAGAAAAGGCAGAGGAACAAGAGATCAAATTGCCAACATCCGCTGGATCATGAAAAAGCAAGAGAGTTCCAGAAAACATCTATTTCTGCTTTATTGACTATGCCAAAGCCTTTGACTGTGTGGATCACAATAAGCTGGGGAAAATTCTGAAAGAGATGGGCATACCATACCACCTGATCTGCCTCTTGAGAAATTTGTATGGAGGTCAGGAAGCAATAGTTAGAACTGGACATGGAACAACAGAGTGGTTCCAAATAGGAAATGGAATACGTCAAGGCTGTATATTGTCACCTTGTTTATTTAACTTATACGCAGAGTACATCATGAGAAACGCTGGACTGGAAGAAGCACAAGCTGGAATCAAGATTGCTGGGGGAAATATCACTAACCTCAGATATGCAGATGACACCACCCTTATGGCAGAAAGTGAAGAGGAACTAAAAAACCTCTTGATGAAAGTGAAAGTGGAGAGTGAAAAAGTTAGCTTAAAGCTCAACATTCAGAAAACGAAGATCATGGCACCCGGTCCCATCACTTCATGGGAAATAGATGGGGAAACAGTGGAAACAGTGGCAGACTTTATTTTTTTTGGGGCTCCAAAATCACTGCAGATGGTGACTGCAGCCATGAAATTAAAAGACGCTTACTCCTTGGAAGGAAAGTTATGACCAACCTAGATAGCATATTCAAAAGCAGAGACATTACTTTGCCAACAAAGGTTCGTCTAGTCAAGGCTATGGTTTTTCCTGTGGTCATGTATGGATGTGAGAGTTGGACTGTGAAGAAGGCTGAGCGCCGAAGAATTGATGCTTTTGAACTGTGGTGTTGGAGAAGACTCTTGAGAGTCCCTTGGACTGCAAGGAGATCCAACCAGTCCATTCTGAAGGAGATCAGCCCTGGGATCTCTTTGGAAGGAATGATGCTAAAGCTGAAACTCCAGTACTTTGGCCACCTCATGGGAAGTGTTGACTCATTGGAAACGACTCTGATGCTGGGAGGGATTGGGGGCAGGAGGAGAAGGGGACGACAGAGGATGAGATGGCTGGATGACATCACTGACTCGATGGATGTGCGTCTGGGTAAACTCCGGGAGTTGGTGATGGACAGGGAGGCCTGGTGTGCTGCAATTCATGGGGTCGCAAAGAGTCAGACACGACTGAGTGACTGAACTGAACTGAACTGAACTGACAACAGACAATGCAGAAATATGAAGGATTATAAGAGACTATTATGAGCAACTATATGGCAATAGAATGGATACCCTGAAAGAAATGGACAGATTCTTAGAAACGTTCAATCTTCCAAGCCTGAACCTGGAAGAAATAGAAATTATGAACAACCCAATTACAGGCACTGAAATCGAAACTGTGATCAAAAATCTCCCAAAAAACAAAAGCCCAGGACCAAATGGCTTCACAGATGAATTCTGTCAAACATTTAGAGAAGAGCTAATGCCTATCCTTCTAAAACTCTTTCAAAAAATTGCAGAAAAAGGAACACTTCCAAACTCTATGAGGCCACCAATACCCTGATACCAAAACCATACAAAGACAACACAAAAAAACTACAGGCCAATATCACTGATGAACATAGATGCAAAAATCCAGAAAAAAATTTTAGCAAACAAAATTCATTAACACGTCAAAAAGCTCATACACCATGAGAAGTTGGGTTTATTGTAGATGCAAGGATTCTTCAATATAGGCAAATCAATCAATGTGATACACCATGTTAACAAACTGAAAGATCAAAACCATATGATCATCTCAATAGATGCAGAAAAAGCCTTTGACAAAACTCAGCACCCATTTATGATTAAAACTCCTCAAAAATGGGCACAGAAGGAACCTACCTCAACATAGTAAAGGTCATATATGATAAGCCTACAGCAAACATTATTGTCAATGGTGAAAAAGCTGCAAGCATTCGCTGTAAGATCAGGGACAAGACAAGGGTGTCCATTCTCACCACTATTATTCAACATAGTTTTGGAAGTCCTACCTATGGCAATCAAAGAAGAAAAAGAAATAAAAGTAATCCAGATCAGAAAATAAGTAAAGCTCTCACTGTTTGCAGGTGACATAATAATATATATAGAAAACCCTAAAGATACTATCAGAAAATTACTAGAAGTTATCAGTGAATTTAGCAAAGTCACAGGATACAAAATCAAGACACAGAAATCACTTGCATTCCTATATACTAACAATTAAAAATCAGAAATCAAGGAATCAATCCCATTCACCATTGCAACAAAAAGAATAAAATATCTAGGAATAAACCTACCTAAGGAGACAAAAGAACTGTATACAGAAAATTATAAGACACTGATGAAAGAAATCAAAGACAACATAAACAGATGGAGAGATATTCCATGTTCCTGGATAGGAAGAATCAATATTGTGAACATGACTATACTACCAAATGCAATCTACAGATTCAATGTGATACCTATCAAATTACTAATGACATTTTTCACAGAACTAGAACAAAAAATTTCACAATTCATATGGAAACACAAAAGACCCCAAATATCTAAAGCAGTCTTGAGAAAGAAGAATGGAGCTGGAGGAATCAACCTTCCTGACTTCACATTATACTTCAAAGAAACAGTCATCAAGACACTATGGTACTGGCACAAAAACAGAAATATAGACCAATGGAACAAGATTGAAAGACCAGAAATAAACCCACACACCTATGGGTACCTTATATTTGACAAAGGAGGCAAGAATATACAATGCGGCAAAGATAGCCTCTTCAATAAATGGTGCTGAGACGACTGGACAGCTACATGTAAAAGAATGAAATTAGAACACTTCCTAACACCATATACAAAGATAAACTCAATGGATTAAAGACCTAAATGTAAGACCAGGAACTATAAAATTCTTAGAGGATAACATAGGCAGAACACTCTGTGACATAAATCAAAGCAAGATCCTCTATGTCCCACCTCCTGGAGTAAAGGAAATAAAAGTAAACAAATGGGACCTGATTAAACTTAAAAGCTTTTGCACAGCAAAGAAAACTATAAGCAAGGTGAAAAGACAACCCTCAGAATGGGAGAAAATAATAGCAAATGAAACAACTGACAAAGGATTAATTTTCAAAATATACAAGCAGCTCATACAACTCAATGCCAGAAAAAGAAACAACCCAATCAAAAAGTGGAAAAAGACCTAAACAGACATTTCTCCAAAGAAGACATACAGATGGCTAACAAACACATGAACAGATGCTCAACATTGCTCATTATTAGAGAAATGCAAATCAAAACTACAATGAGATATCAACTTACACCAGTCAGAATGGCCCTCATCAAAAAGTGTACAAACAATAAATGCCGGAGAGGGTGTGGAGAAAAGGGAACACTCTTGCACTGTTGGTGGGAATGTAAATTGATACAGCCACTATGGAAGATTTTTTAAGATTCCTTAAAAAACTAGGAATAAAACTGCCATATGACCTCACAATCCCACTCCTAGGCATATGTCCTGAGGAAACCAAAATTGAAAGAGACACATGTATCCCATTGTTCATTGAAGCACTATTTACAATTGCTAGAACATGGAAGCAACCTAGATGTCCATTGACAGATGAATGGATAAAGAAGTTGTGGTACATCTACACAATGGAATATTACTCAGCCATAAAAAGCAATGCATTTGAGTCAGTTCTAATGAGGTGGATGAACCTAGAGCCTATTACACAGAGTTAAGTAAGTCAGAAAGAGAATGATAAATATTGTATACTAATGCATATATATGGAATCTAGAAAGCTGGTGCTGATGAATTTTTTGCAGGGAAGCAATGGAAGAACAGACATAGAGAACAGACTTATGGACATGGGGAGAGGGGAGGAGATGGGTGAACTATATGGAGAGAGTAACATGGAAACTTCCATTACCATATGTAAAATAGATAGTCAATGGGAATTTGCTGTATGACTCAGGGAACTCAAACAGGGGCTCTGCATCAACCCAGAGGTATAGGATGGGGAGGGAGATGAGAGGGAGGTTCAAGAGGAAGGAGACATGTATACCTATGGCTGATTCATGTTGATGTATGGTAGAAAACAACAAAATTCTGTAAAGCAATTATCCTTCAATTAAAAAATAAAAAATATACAACAAACTAATGATTATAACAAAAAGAAGCAGACTTACGGATATAGGGAACAAACTAGTGGTTATCCTCGGGGAGGGAGATGAGGGCCATATAGGGGTGAGGGAGTGGGAGGTACAAAATGTTGGATGTAAGAGTCTACAAGGATGTATTGTACAACATGGGGAATATAGCCAGTATTTGGTAAACACTGTAAGTGGAATATAAACTTTAAGATTTTCATTAAAAAATTGTAATTTTTAAATGGAGAAAAATCTCCATTATCATTTTCATTAGCTTTGTACATATTGCTGCTACTGCTGCTGCAAAGTCGCTTCAGTCGTGTCCGACTCTGTGCTACCCTGAGAATCATTTCCTAGGCAGGTTGATAAGGAGTCTAGGGGTCCCCAAGGAGAGAGGGGTCTGGAATTCTCAAGGAGGAAGAAAGGACAAACTTTTTTTCTTTCTCCACATTCCTTAGGATTATATAACAATAATGTATCCTGCCTAAGGACAGTCTTTGGATTCAACCTTCTGTTATCTTAAAATGTTAATTATGGGAGTAGACCTGGTCTTTACAAGGATGTATCTTGCCTGAGGACAGTGTTATCTTAAAATGTAAATTATGGGAGTAGGTCTGATGAGGTCTTTACAACCTCCAGACATTCTTTGGATTATATAACCTCATTGTTAACACTAGCAAGCGGGTACTCTTTCTGCCCCCTTCTGATGCCTATGTCAGAAGCTTTCTCTGTCTCCTTTATACTTTAATAAAACTTTATTACACAAAAGCTCTGAGTGATCAAGCCTCGTCTCTGGCCCCGGATTGAATTCTTCTCCTCCGGGGGCCAAGAATCCCGGTGTATTCGCGTGATACAACAACCTTTCATCTTGGGGGCTCGTCCGGGATCCTTCAGGACAAAGTAAGGATGCTTGGAGCTTTAGTTCTTTGTTCTCTTAGCGAACACGTTTTCTGCTGTGCTTTACTAACTCTACCGTGTGCTTGTGTGAATGAATGGCATGCCCTGCATGAAGCAAGTAAGGAGCCCTGCTCTGCGGTTCCATGGTGATCTCATAGGGCTTATAGCAGCGGTCTTAGCTTGGGAGGCATTCCGGAAGGTTACTCTGATTCACCCCAGGTGACATCAGAGGCAAGCAAGGTTAAAGGTGAAGAGCTGGACGTCAAGTAGGGATGCTATCAAGTCTACCCCTGGTACATCCCCACCCCATCTCGGTGGTAGAACTGGGAGGGACGAGTACGGCGCCTGCGTCGGTAAGGGACAGACTAAGTCCGACCAGGAAGGAAAAGCTTTTGGTGTAACGTCTGTCTACACCCCCATCTAGAGCAGGGAGGGACGCCTCCGGTAGAAAAAATGACGCTGGTCGCTTTTTTTCTCTCTTACAGATGGGAGCTAACAATTCCAGCCTCACTCCTTTGAACTGTATCCTGAAAAACTGGGATAGATTTGATCCCCAGGGCTTAAAGAAGACACACCTGGTCTTCCTATGTGATACTGTATGGCCACGGTATCCATTGGAGGACAGCGAACGGTGGCCAGTTGGAGGGTCTCTTAAGTATAATACTGTTCTACAATTAGACCGGTTCTGTGAGGAACAAGGGAAATGGGTAGAATAGCATATGTGTTGCCCTTTTTCTCTCTGCGAAATATGCCAGACTTATGTCCTAAGGGTATAGATTTGGGCGTGAAACCTTCAGCTCCCTCCTGTCCTCTTACTTTGCCCCCGTACCTGGGACTCCAAACTGGGATTCAAACTGCCCACGTGGAGGTCCAAACAACTCCTGTCTCAGTACGACCTCAGACTACTCTGATTTCAGTAGAAACTCAGACCATCGAAGTAAGAGATGAGATGGAGGACAGGAGACAAAGAGAAGAGGAAAAACAGGTTTCTCCAATCTATCCCTGGGATCACATGCACAGAGCAGCCAGAGAGACTGAGGAACAGCCACACAAGCTGTTGCCTCTTTATGAAACACCCACCGGGAGAAATAATCAGTCTGTGAGAGTTAATAAGCCTTTCTCTTATTAAGAAATACAAAGAATCAAGGAGGATCTGGGAGACTATTTAGAGGACCCAGAAAAATATATTAGAGCCTTTAAAGGTGTTACTCTGCTTTATGACCTCACTTGGAAGGATGTGATGTATATCTTGGGACAAACGCTGACTCCCGAGTCAAAGATGCGAGTTTTGGGAAAAGCGGTTGTTTATGGAGATGAATGGCTTGGTAATGAATCAGTAGGGAAGAGGGAGAACGAGATAGCGGCCCTCCCCACTGGGAATCAGGCGGTCCCAACTATAGAACCAGACTGAGACTACAACACAGCTAAAGGAAGATGGGATCAGAGTCATTTTGTTAGACGTTTTCTTGAAGGACTTAGGCAGGCGTTCTAAGCCTTTAAACTATGGCAAATTGGCAGACACAGAACAGGAGAAGGAAGCTCCCGGTAAATTCCTAGATAGACTGAGAGAAGGCCTTCGCAGATTCACTGACATTGATCCCGAAAGTGAAGAGAGAAAAGTGATCTTAAAGGATAGATTTCTCACTCAGTCGGCTCCAGATATCCGCCGTAAGCTATTAAAACAGGCGTATGGACCAAATCAGTCTTTAGATACTCTGTTACAACTGGATCAGACAGTCTATTATGGTAGGGAATATGAGGAAAAGAAAGAAAGGCAAAAAAAGACAAAGGAAAAGGTGGAAGCCTTTGCCATGGCTATGAAAAACGTTCTTAAACAGCCTGAGAAAAATGTCCAGAGGGGCCCAGGTGAAAAGGGATAAACTTGCTATTACTGTGGAAAGGAAGGGCATCTCAAACGGGATTGCCCTCAGGCATCTAAGCTGCCCCCGGCTCCATGTCCGGTCTGCAAAGGACCACACTGAAAGAGAGACTGTCCCCAGAGGCGTAGGTCTCCGGGGTCCGACTCTCAAGACAATCAGGACTGAAGGTGCCTGGGGATCCCCACACAAGCTCCCATCCTAATTACACCTGAGGAACCCCGGGTATTAATAATTGTAGGGGGCCAATCCGTCGATTTCCTTTTAGATACTGGGGCAACTTATTCTGTGCTTACTGAAGCCCCTGGCCCACTTTCTTCCCCATCCACTTCTGTAATGGGACTGTCTGGACGAGCCAAAAGGTATTATTTCAGTTATTCTTTATCTTGCAACTGGGATTCTGTGCTGTTTTCACACGAGTTTCTGATTGTGCTAGAATCTCCCTCACTACTTTTGGGAAGGGATATACTGAGCAAGGTCCATGCCTCTGTTTTCATGAATATGGAGCCCTTCCTTTCTCTCCCTTTAGTTGAACAAAATGTAAATCCTAGAGTATGGGCTGATGGAAATTCTGTGGGTCGAGCACAAAATGCTATTCCTGTAGTTGTTAAGCTCAAAGACCCACACGTATTTCCACATAAGAAGCAGTATCCACTGAAACCTAGTTAAGGAAGGGTTAAAACCCATCATCGAAAATTTAAAGGAGCAGGGACTACTAATTCCCTGTAACAGTCCTTGCAACACTCCTATTTCGGGTATGAAGAAATCGAATGGTAAATGGAGACTAGTTCAAGATTTACAAATAATAAATGAGGCTGTAGTTCCTTTACACCCCGTAGTGCCTAATCCTTATACTCTATTGTCTGAAATTCCTGAACGGGCCAAATATTTCTCAGTAATTGATTTAAAGGATGCCTTCTATTCAGTGCCTTTGGCGGAAGAAAGTCAATTTCTATTTGCCTTTGAAGACCCTATGCAGCCAGCTTCTTAGTTAACCTGGACAGTTTTGCCCCAGTGATTTCATGACAGTCCTCACTTATTCGGACAAAGTTTGTCACGGGATCTACAAAACTTTAATAGCTCTGAAGCAGTGGTGTTACAATATGTAGATGATATTTTGCTCTGTGCTGAGACAGAGGAAGCTTGTTCACGAGCCTCAGAAGATTTCTTAAACTTTCTGGCAGGCTGTGGTTACAAGGCATCAAGAGAAAAGGCTCAACTTTGTCAACAATTGGTTAGATATCTGGGCCTAATCATATCAGAAGGGACTAGGGCCATAGGCCCTGAGAGAATTAAACCTATACTAAATCACCCCCTACCTATGACTTTAAGACAATTGAGAGGATTTTTGGGAATCACAGGTTACTGTCGCATTTGGATTCTGGGTTACGGGGAACTTGCCCGGCCTTTATATAAACTTATAGCTGAAACTCAGCAGGCCCAAACCGACAAACTGGTTTGGTCTCCAGAAACTCAAAAGGCTTTTAAGGTTCTTCAGACTGCTCTCCTGCAAGCTCCAGCTCTGAGCTTGCCCACAGGGTCAGAATTTAATTTGTTTGTCACTGAAAGAAAAGGTGTGGCATTGAGAGTTTTGACACAACCCCGAGGACCTCACCAGCAACCTATTGCTTATCTAAGCAGAGAATTAGATGTAGTTTCACGTGGGTGGCCCCACTGCCTAAGAGTAATTGGGGCAGCGGCTTTATTAGCACCTGAAGCTTTAAAAATAATTAATGGACGAAACCTTACTGTACTGACTTCTCATGATGTGAGTGGAATCTTAAATTCTAAGGTTAATATTTGGATGACAGACAGTAGGCTTCTTAAGTATCAGTCATTGTTGTTAGAAGGACCAGAAGCTAAGCTTGAAGTTTGTGGAAATTTAAATCCTGGCACTTTCCTTCCTGAGAAGGAAAATGAAACACCTGATCACGATTGTTCTCAATTCCTAACTTTAAACTATGCAGCTTAGGAGGATCTAAAGGATACCTCATTAGCCAATCCTGACATGGAAATATTTACAGATGGCAGTTCTTTTGTTCAGGATGGAAAGCGTAAAGCAGGTTACGCCGTGGTGACTGCTGAACAGGTTTTGGAAGCAAAATCTCTCCCCCAGGGAACCAGTGCTCAGCGGAGCTTGTGGCCCTGACCCGAGCTCTAGAGTTAAGCAAAGGGCAGCGGATGGGCCTGATAATCTATGTGAGTCTACTTCTGCTGACTCCAAATATCCTGAGTCTGCCGTTGGATCCTCAAGACAATGTATTCCTTTCCTGGGCTCACTCCTATGCTGCATTCCACAATCGGTCTAACTGCTGGGTCTGCAGAGAGCTCTCCTCTTCATCAGTGGAAGGCTTCCCGTGGTGGACATCCCCAATTTAAGGAAAAGACTTTCTCCAAGTCCATGAATACCTTCGACAACAATCACATGCGATGCCTCCTCTTCATCTGATGACACTTACCAACCCTAAAATGGACCGGTGCAACACTTTGCACTTTAACTATGGACATAGTGTGACTTTTAATTTTGATTCTGATTGTTTTGTTTTAACTGTTTGCTCCCTGCATCTGTAATTGTATAACTGGATTTGTTTCTAGCCGCATGAAAGCTTTTAAGTTACAAATGGTTGCTCAAACTCCTGCTACTGCTGTAGCTTCCTCCAACTACTATTTGGGGCCCCTGGATCAGGTATCCTCAATATGAGGATTAGGAGAATATGTTGCCTCACCAATTTAGGGACAATGCCCCTTGTCAGCTCGGAAGCAGTTATGGAACGAGAACGACGCCCCTTTTCCCTAGGCAACATAATTCTCCTAAAAGAAAAGGGGAGAATGAGAGAGTCATTTCCTAGGCAGGTTGATAAGGAGTCTAGGGGTCCCCAAGGAGAGAGGGGTCTGGAATTCTCACGGAGGAAGGACAAACTTTTTTTCTTTCTCCACATTCCTTAGGATTATATAACAATAATGTATCCTGCCTAAGGACAGTCTTTGGATTCAACCTTCTGTTATCTTAAAATGTTAATTATGGAAGTAGACCTGGTCTTTACAAGGATGTATCTTGCCTGAGGACAGTGTTATCTTAAAATGTAAATTATGGGAGTAGGTCTGATAAGGTCTTTAAAACCTCCAGACATTCTTTGGATTATTGTTAACACTAGCAAGCGGGTACTCTTTCTGCCCCCTTCTGATGCCTATGTCAGAAGCTTTCTCTGTCTCCTTTATACTTTAATAAAACTTTATTACACAAAAGCTCTGAGCGATCAAGCCTCGTCTCTGGCCCCGGATTGAATTCTTCTCCTCCGGGGGCCAAGAATCCCGGTGTATTTGCATGATACAACAACCTTTCAACCCCATAGACGGCAGCCCACCAGGCTCCCCGGTCCCTGGGATTCTCCAGGCAAGAACACTGGAGTGGGTTGCTGTTTCCTTCTCCAATGCATGAAAGTGAAAAGTGAAGGTGAAGTCAGTCAGTGGTTTTCTACTCTTAGCGACCCCATGGACTGCAGCCTACCAGGCTCCTCTGCCCATGGGATTTTCCAGGCAAGAGTACTGGAGTGGGTTGCCATTGCCTTCTCCTGTACATACTGAGTTTTATAAAATTTCTAAGAAAATGTTTTTTATTACTGTAGTCCATCAGCACTTTGATTATATATCCACTATAGCACTTTAGCATCCAAATCTAATAAAATACAACTCATCTGGAAATTGATGAATAATTTATAGAATAATTTGTAAACACTTTCCACATACAATTACATGAGATAAAGGGTATACTTTGAAAAAAATCAAAATAGACTCATATTGTTGTTAATAAGCTACAAATAGGATTAAATTCCTTCAATCATAAAATAGTTGTTGAGCCAACTGTTTTAACAATTTATTCCTTAGGGATCTTTTGAATAAATTGTATTTTAAATGGAATTCTTTTTCTGTAAAATAAAACATTTTTCAAAAGTTTCCTTGAATGCACTAATCTAAAAAGAATCATAAACAACTTTAGAACTTAGTCATCCAAATTAATTTTTACCAAAGAGAAGTAGTATAAGTAAGAAATTTAGTTGTAGATGCATAGATGAAAAAAAAAATACTGAAGTAGGAAGACATAGTGAAAGATTCTTTGCTCCCCAAAATATTTTGCCCTTTGCTGTGGAAAGATGTTAAGAAGGATTTTATCCAAAACACGTGACTAGGATGTTAACCTGAAACAAAGTGAATGGCCTTAGAGTTAGACTATTCCTTTCTCTACACTCAGGTTTCTAGGTTAAAGAATGAGTTTTGTTTATTTTATTGAAGTATAGTTGATTTACAGTGTGTTAATTTCTGCTGTACAGCAAAGTGATTCAGTTATATGTATATATACTTTTTCATATATTTTCCATTATGATTTATCCCAGGATATTGAGTACAGTTCTCTGGCCATACAGTACAACATCGTTGTTTATCTGTCCTATACATACTAGTTTGCATCTGTTAATCCCAGACTCCCAGTCCTTCCCTCCCCCACCCAATCTTGGCAACCACACGTCTGTTTTCTGTGTCCGTGTGTCTGTTTCTCTTTCATAGATATGTTCATTTGTGTTGTGTTTTAGATTCCACATACAAGAGATATCTATGGTATTTGTCTCTCCCTTTCTGACTTACTTCGCTTAGTATGATAAACTCTAGGTCCAGTGGTTTTTATTTTTAAAGTTGCTTTTTGTGGAGCTACTTTTAGGCCACTTGGGGAAGGGATTAGAGAAAGTAAGGTAGAGTTTTTCTTATTATATTTTATTGATCAATTGGCTTTAGTATATCCAAATGGACTTGGCCATTCTAATCATGTATGCTTAAAGATTTTCTGGAATCAAAAGGAAAAAGATTAAAAATCCAATTCTGCCACAAATAATGTGCTTCCTAAAGTAGAATATCCTTAGCTTATTACCAAATTTTGCATAAATATCTTCTCAAAATATTAATTATGTTACTATGTTTCTAAGTTACTGATGTTTTTAGCATCAATATTTCAGTTTAGGGTAGTTGCAGTTTTTAATAACTGGTGAGCTGGGTGTGTCAGTTATCTATTGCTGCATAGGAGACTGCCTCAAAGCTTTGTGGTTTAAAACAACAACAATTGTATTGATCGCAGTTCTGTGGACCATCCATTTGGCCTGGGCTCATTGAGGGCAGTTTTGTTGATCTTGCTTGGATCATTTATGGGCCTCCAGTCAGATGACAAGTTGGCTGGGAGCTGGCTGGCCCCGGGTGACCCCACTCACACATCTGACAGTTAGCTAAGGCTGTCAACCAGAGCACCTAGGTTGCTCACTGTGCTCATGGTGGCTGGGTTCCAACTGAGCAGAACTGCAAGTTGTAGGGCCCCTTGAGGCTTCAGCTTGGGAAATCCTACAGTGTCACTTCTGCTGCTTTCTGTTGGTCAAAGCAGATCATATGCCCAGCCTGAAGTCAGAGGAAGGGAAAATATTTCCTATCTCTTGACAGAAAGAGCTGCAAATAATTCGTGGCCATATTTATCACACTAGGTGATTTGGATCAACCTTCTTATTGGAAATATTGAAATAATATCTTAAAACTATGGAAGACATATATATATATATTTATTGACATATATATATATTTATTTAAATATATATATATGTAAACATATATATAAAGTTTTATACACTTTATAAACTTTTATAAAGTTTATATATATATATGAACTCCCAGGTTAATGTTTAACGTGGGGATGGTAGCCTGTAGTCCATGATATAGATTCTCAGAGCACTGAAGATGAATAAGCTTTATTCATCTTGGGATCCAGATGTCCAGGACCAGGACACAGTCACAATAAAAGAGAATCTCTGTGATTCTATAGCATTATGAAGGGACCCAAGAAGACTGAACCTCCAGGATCCATTCCCTTATTCCCTATCCCAGGAGACTAGAGAGAAGGCTGCCTTGGCTCTGAGCACAGCTAGAGTAGAAGAGAGAAGGAAAAGAGCCCCTGAGAAGTTGGCACATGCCTGTCTCATACAAATTTGTACCCCCAGAACTCCTAGCTTCAATGAGCTGGGTCCCTCAAGCCCTGAACTTAGTTGATGAAATCTGGACAGGAAATGCCTGCAAGGTGTCTGGCCTAATCAAACCACAAAGCATCTCACCCGAGGCCATTGGAAGCCACCAGAAATAATTTTCCTAAGGCACCTACCAGCCTGGAGCTCATGAAACCACTGGAAGACAAGACATGATGAAAATTAACCTGCTGAGAGGCTTCTCTGGTGGCTCAGTGGTAAAGAATCTGCCTGCCAATGCAGGATGCACAGGTTTGATCCCTGGTCCAGGAAGATCCCACATGCCATGGAACAACTAAGCCCATATGCCACAGCTATTGAGCCTGAGCTTTAGAGTCCTTGAGCCACAACTACTGGAGCCCATGGGCCCTAGAGTCCATGCTCCACAACAAGAGAGGCCACGACAATGAGAAGTCTGAGAAGCATAACTAGAGAGTAGCCCCCATTTGCTGCAACTAGAGAGGAGCCCTCGCAGCAGCAAAGACCCAGCACAGCCAAAAGTAAATAAATAAAATAATTTTTGTTTTAATTTTAAAAGAGAAAGAAATGGCCAGACCTGAGTGCCACCACGTGCTCAGTCATGGGCCAGTGGCCACCCCAAAAAGCCTAAGTGCAGTTCAGACACTGGGAAGGACCCCAGAGGACCCAACAGCAGGAGGCTATCAGCTAACCTCCCTCCTTGCAGGTGGTCAGAGCCTCTTCCATGCCTGTCACAGACATTGTAAGAAGTGAGAACACCAGTCAGAGAAGGGACAAATATTTGCATTATATATATATTTAGAAAAATGGTTAGAGGAATGGAAGAAGCACCTCATCACAGAGGAAATCCCAAAAGCTATACTGTCTTTTTTTAGAGAAGTATATGTGTGTGTGTGTGTTAAGTCACTTCAGTCATGTCCAACTCTTTGTGACCCCATGGACTATAGCCTGACAGGCTCCTCTGTCCATGGGGATTCTCCAGGCAAGAACACTGGAGTGGGTTGCCATGCCCTCCTCCAGGGGATCTTTCCAACTAAGGGATCGAACCCAAGTCTCTTATGTCTTCTGCATTGACAGGCATGTTCTTTACCACTAGTGCCACCTGGGAAGCCCAGGAAGGTATATATAATAGTTAAACTATTAAAATGCAAGGGAGTGACTAACGTGGAAATCAGAATAGTGGCTATTCTGAAAGTCTGTGGAGGGTGTTGTGATTGGGCCATGTCTTAGTCCATTTGGGTTGTGATAACAAAAATATCATAGACCATTGGCTTAAACAACAAACATTTATTTTTCACAGTTCTGGAGACTGGGAAATCCAAGAGCAAAGCACCAGCAGATTTGTTGTCGCAAGAGGGCCTGCTTCCTGGTTCATAGACAACCATCTTTACACTCTGTCCTCACAAGGTAGAAGGGACAAGGGAGCTCTTTGGGGTCTCTCTTGTAAGGGCACTGATCCCATTCATGAGGGCTTCACCCTCATGACATAATCATGTCCAAAGGCCCAACTCCCAACACCATCACATTGGGAATGAGGCTTCAACGATATGAATTCTGGGGGGACACAAATATTCAGTGTATAGTAGGCCATTCTATCTCATGAGTGGAGTTGTGGGTACATGGTGTTCACCTTATAATAATATATTTTATATAATTGCCTATTTATATTTTTATGTGCTTTTCTGTATGTCAATTCTACCTCACAATAAGAAAGCCAAAAAATTTAAAACACAGCTAAGACCATAGAAGAAAATATCTTAAATGAGAAATAAGCAACATGAATAAAATCTTGGGCCTTATCCAACACTTTTAACTCTGATATTTTTCCTCCATAATATTTATTACCTTCTGACACATCATATATTTCATTAAATGACTTTGCTTGTTTGTTTCTCTTACCATTCTCTAGAATGTATGCTCCATGAAGAGTTTTTTCTAATTTTCTGATTAAGTCTGTTTCTTAAGTCATATTACATAGGAGTGTGTAGAATGTGGTAGATGCTGAATATATATGTGTAGAATAAAGGAATGAATCACATTCTAAGAATTTACCTTTAGCTGCAAAAGACTGTTCTGGTGGTTTGGGAATGGCCATTTTTGAATGCTGCTTTATGAATAATGGGCCTTCTGGTGGCTTGGGTAATAATTTTTCATCATGTATATGGTGATTGGTCACTGGAGTGTTCAGTTTCCCAGAGTCTTGTCTGAAGGAGGGCTCAGTTGCCATTTTGTCTCCTAGGAGTTACCTCCAGAGTCACTTTTCTTCTTCTAAATTCTCCTTAAAGGTTGAGGTAAAGTGAAGAAAGTTTAACAGAAATGATCAGAAGTCAGAAAGCAATTCTGGACATAGTTCCTGCATATTATTATCATGCTATTATAAACTCGTGACACTGGTTTTCTCCTACTATGGCCATTGTGATGTCAGTAGAGAATGCTATTGAGATTTTTAAGAAAGGTCTACACTGAACAATTTATGGTGCTTTCCTAGTGTGTAAAGAGGACCATACTTTTCCTAGTGTGGGGTAGGAGACTTTCCCTTTTTTTTTTAATATTTATTTTTATTTATTTTATTTGGCTGCACCAGGTATTAATTGCAGCATGCAAGATCTTTGATCTTTGTTGCAGCATGTGGGAATCTTTAGCTGTGGCACATGGGATCAAGTTCCCTGACCAAGGGTTGAACCCAGGCCCCCTGCATGAGGAGTGTGAGGCCTTACCCACTGGACCACAGGGAAGTCCCTTCCCTTTTACTGTATATACATTTACATTGTTTGACTTTTTAAGAGGTTTTATAAGAATTGCAGCTTGTATAGATAACAAATAGAAAGTAAATCTCAACTTGCAAGAATCTTGAGGGAAAATAAAATTCATTTCTAAAACATCAGAGGAAAACTAAGGGGAACAAGGATGACATGGTTAAGCTTTTGGGCTCTCCGCCTGGGTTTGACATACAATAATCTGTTGTGTGCTGTTCGTCTAGTTGTAAAACTTGTTTGCATTGTTGCCTCATCTAGAAAATAATAACAATCCTCACCTCTTAAGAGTTGTGAGGGTTAAACAAATTGCTTAGAACAGGGGTGTCAGAGAGTAACTGCTCAATAAATGTTAACTATTATTATCTTTTAGTAGATAGGGAAAATAGTCATGATAAGATGTGTGTGTGTGTGTGTGTGTGCTCAGTTGTGTCTGACTCTTTTGTGAGTCTATGGACGACAGCCCGCCAGGCTTCTCTGTCCATGGGATTTTCCAGGCAAGGATACTGGAGTGTGTTGCCATTTCCTACTCCAGGGGATCTTCCCAAGCCAGGGATCGCACCCAGGTCTCCTGCATTGCAGGCGGATTCTTTACTGTCTGAGCCACCAGGGAAGCCCTTGCATGTCCTTAAAAAGAAGGAGCCAGAATTTGAATTTAAGTCTGTCTTGTGTGTGCTTTGAGCACTCAGTTGCTCAGTTGTGTCAGACTCTTGCAAGTCCATGGGCTGTAGCGTGCCAGGCTCTTCTGTCCATGGGATTTCCCAGGCAAGAATACTGCAGTGTCGATCCAAAAGTCTACAAATAATAAATGTTGGAGAGGGTGTGGAGAAAAGGGAACCCTCTTACACTGTTGGTGGGAATGCAAACTAGTACAGCCACTATGAAGAACAGTGTGGAGATTCCTTAAAAAACTGGAAATAGAACTGCCTTATGATCCAGCAATCCCACTGCTGGGCATACACACCAAGGAAACCAGAACTGAAAGAGACACGTGTACCCCAGTATTCATTGCAGCACTGTTTATAATAGCCAGGACATGGAAGCAACCTAGATGTCCATCAGCAGATGAATGGATAAGAAAGCAGTAGTACATATACACAATGGAGTATTACTCAGCCATTAAAAAGAATTCATTTAAATCAGTTCTAATGAGGTGGATGAAACTGGAGCCTATTATACAGAGTGAAGTAAGCCAGAAGGAAAAACACCAATACAGTATACTAATGCATATATATGGAATTTAGAAAGATGATAACAATAACCCTGTGTACGAGACAGCAAAAGAGACACTGATGTATGGAACAGTCTTATGGACTCTGTGGGAGAGGGAGAGGGTGGGAAGATTTGGGAGAATGGCATTGAAACATGTAAAATATCATGTATGAAACGAGATGCCAGTCCAGGTTCAATGCACGATACTGGATGCTTGGGGCTAGTGCACTGGGACGACCCAGAGGGATGGTATGGGGAGGGAGGAGGGAGGAGGGTTCAGGATGGGGAGCACATGTATACCTGTGATGGATTCATTTTGATATTTGGCAAAACTAATACAATTATGTAAAGTTTAAAAATAAAATAAAATTCAAAAAAAAAAAAAAGAATACTGCAGTGGGTTGCCATTTCCTACTCCAGGGGATCTTCCCCACCTAAGGATCGAACCCATGTCTCCTGCATCTCCTGCATTGGCAGGCAGGTTCTTTACCACTGAGCCACCTGGGAAGGCAAACTGCCCAAGAGGTTCAATATCAAGTGTTGATCCTCTGGTTTATAAAACGTTGCTCTTATAAGGTGATCAGTAGACAATAATAATAATAATATTAATTGAGATGTTATTGTATATCCACATTAAGTGCTTTATATGCTTTGTCATACATTATCATGTTGAATTCTCATCAATATCCTTAAAATTATTTAATTCTATTTAACTCTGACTAGATAATTTATTGAGTGTTTTTCTGCTGTTTTTTTCCTTTTAATGCTTGGAGGCCTTTATGCTTGACTGGGTGGGGTGTGAGGGACAAAGATAAATGCTTCTAAAGGCAGTGAGTTAGGAAATAAAGGGCCCAGAGCCCCAAGTCTCTACCAGAGGGAAGGCTCAGGTTCTTTTCCCTACAAAAATCCCAGGAGGGAATTTCAGAGGCCTCGTGGGTGGGCAGGAGTGGGGAGGAGCTGATGGAGTGGTGCTCAAGGAGGCTGATCCTAGGACTAGAATCTTCCCCAGAAGAGACAAGCTCTCTGAATCCCTAGAAGGGGCTCAGGGGTGTTGAGTGATTTGCCCAAAGTCTAAGAGCAAGACACAGGTCTGAGTATGTCAGACTCCAGAGCCAATGCTCTGAACCACACTACCAGACTTCTTAGCATGACTGAGTCTCTTCAGATCACAATTAACTGTTGTCCTTCCACATGCATTTCTGGGGCCCAAAGCTGGGTGACATACATATTCAGAAGTGTTAGCAAGAAATGGTGGTGGGAGAGTAGAAGGTCATGTGCAATTGAGCCACATGCCCTGAAGTTATACTGGGTGAACTTTGATTCCATATTCTAGTCTTTAATGTAGGCTTGCTTCCTAGATATGTGGCTCATTTTCTTTTCTTTTAAACTTTTTATTTTGTATTGGAGTATAGTCAATTAACAATGTTGTAACAGTGTGAGGTAGACAGCAAAAGGACTCAGCCATACATATACATGTATTGTTTCTCCCCCAAATTCCCCTCCCATCCAGGCTGGAAATGTGGTTCATTTTCATTCAATAAAGTTTCCATGATGAATATTTGCAGATATATGTATTTGTAAGCCTTTATTTTCTACTTCAGTAACCTCTGCCATTAATATTTATGATTAATCTGTAAACCATACAAAGTCATTCCTAAGTAGGTGACCCTAAATTAGCAAACTCCCATCCCATCAACCACAGAAGATTTATCCATTCTAGGAGTAATTTATTTTTTCATCACTGATTCTCTGGGGAGGTTTCAGAGCTTCTTTTCATCATCATTCCTTCTCAGATAACTGGCAAAATAGCCTGAGAAGCCTTTGAAAGTGCTGGATGTTTGATTAAATGTCTAGCTAGAACTTTCATTTCAAGTTAAGGACAGAAGGTGATCATTCCTCTGTGAATAATAATACCAGAAAAGAAAAGAATGTCTTGATATAGTTGTAATAAAAAGAGCCCTTGATATCTTAGTGTAATAAACAGATTTCTTACCCACCTGTTCTGGGAATTGACAGGTGTAGAAATAATAAACTAAAATGTCTCTGTAAATTTCATAAATGTAGTAGATAAAAGAAAAGGCATCTTTTAAAAAATCTTTTTAAAAATTGGAATTTAAAAGTCAGAGAAACAAGCTACTGTGTCTTAAAACTTTTATAAAGCCACATTTTAAACACAGGGGAGTCGGGTTAGGGGCAGAAGGAAGGGGAAAGAGGCAAATGAAAAAACCTACAAGCAAACCAACCAACCTGGGAACTCAGTGTGGCCAGTAGATTTAAAAGATGTCATTACTGAAAAATCCTGATTAGCTAACCCTGTGGATCCAGGACAATAAGAGACGTGGAGCTGACTCAGATGCTCTTAGATCAACAGACTCCCCAGCTGACTCACAGCCCTGTGAGCACAATCACTGTTGATTGTATGCAACAGATTTTGTTTCATCAATTACATGCTAATAACTGACCAATACTATAGCTGTGTCTGTTGGGCTATTTTTTTTTATAATGGAAAGCTGACATAAGCAAACGTACAGTGATCCCAGAAACCCTTTGGGTCAAATACAAGAGAATGGAGACCAAAAAAAATTCAAGCTTTCCTCTTTAGAAGCCCAAAGCCAACCGGAAGTAATACTGCAGGGCCTGGAGAGCTTGCTAGGGAATTCGTGCTTTAGAGGTATGGTGGAGGATCCAGGAGGAAAGAGTCAGTGGAAGGAGGACGTTCAGTTACTCTCCCCTCTGATCTTGACTGCTGGGGAAGCAACATCATGTTACCACAGCCAGCACCAGGCTTTTAGGCTTGTCGCCTCTACTCTCGGATCTTCTCACTGTTTTGTCCATTAGGTGAGTTTGTCTTTATAAACTGTTCATAAATTGCTCTTCTGGTTTTAGGGGGTTTAACTGAAGTTCTCTTTGTTCAAGTTTTCTAGTTAAATCATCATATTCGGTACAAAAGGTCAAAGGGGGTAAACTTTGGTTTTTGCTACTTTTATTGCTTTTTGGTGTCATTCCTTTAACAGTCCTTTCTCTAAACTGCCAAATTAAAATTTCTGTCTCCTATACTTAAGATATTGAATAAGTGTTTTATTTAATTTCCTTTTAATAGTTGAGTTTGGTGGGAAGTCTGGGCTAGTTTTAGTTCCCAGTGTTCACATAGCATGCAGTCTCTTGGGTATAAAGTAAGTGCATTTGTTTAAGCCACACTTTTTGATTCATCCAAGCCCACTTTCCAGTATGCTTACCTTGTGACTTAATCTCTGCTGATATGTTTGATACTTGTTAATAAGTTAAAAGAAGTTTTTGACGTTTGTGGAGGGTGAAGGGCAGTGTGTGCGTGCTTTCAGGCCTGATTGAATTAAGCGCTCTGTTCTTAATTTACTACTAAATCCTCCTTTGGCTTTTTATTTCATAAAAGCTTTCTTAGAAAATATTGTATGTTCTTGAGGTAGAAAATATAACACATTTCTTCCCATCCCATAGGTTACACATTGACCTAATGTTTTTATGCCTGATTATTACACTTACTATTATTTCTTTTATGGTGTGCAGTATATAGACTGTATTAACAAGGGTTGGTGAGGTTTATCGGGCTTTATCAATGATAGAACAGGCTCCTCTGGAAGGGTATGAAACACTGCCAAGTCCTTTGAGTTTTAGGCTACCGCCAGTAGTACGCTGGTAAATAATGCTGTTGTTAGAATCATTTGGGTTTAGGGCTAAACGGAGTGGGATATCTAACCCCAGTTTGGCTGTTGTGTAATCAGAAATGTTAAGGTTAGTTTTACAACTTATTTTTATTTTATTTATATTTTATATCAGAGAAGGCAATGGCAACCCACTCTAGTACTCTTGCCTAGCAAATCCCATGGACGGAGGAACCTGGTAGGCTGCAGTCCATGGGGTTGCTAGGAGTCGGACAATGACTGAGCGACTTAACTTTCACTTTTCACTTTTCACTTTCATGTGTTGGAGAAGGAAATGGCAACCCACTTCAGTATTCTTGCCTGGAGGATCCCAGGGATGGCGGAGCCTGGTGGGCTGCCGTCTATGGGGTCGCACAGAGTTGGACACGACTGAAGCGACTTAGTATAGCATAGCATATTTTATACATTTTATATTTTATTTTATTATTTATTTTTATTTGGCTTATGGTAGCATAGCTAGGACTTTATTTTGAGGTACTCTTTGACATGCTTTACAGTGGATTTCCATTAATTTGGGTACATTGTCTGACTGTGGTGGCCGGCCTAAATTGACCAACCCTGTTCAGTTCACTTCAGTTCAGTCACTCAGTCGTGTCCGTGTCTGACTCTTTATGACCCCATGAACCGCTGCACGCCAGGCCTCCCTGTCCATCACCAACTCCCAGAGTCCACCCAAACCCGTGTCTATCGAGTCAGTGATGCCATCCAACCATCTCATCCCCTGTCATCCCCTTCTCCTCTTGCCCTCAATCTTTCCCAGTATCAGGGTCTTTTCAAATGAGTCAGCTCTTCACATCAGGTGGCCAAAGTATTGGAGCTTCAGCTTCAACATCAGTCCTTCCAATGAACACCCAGGACTGATCTCCTTTAGAATGGACTGGTTGGATCTCCTTGCAGTCCAGGGGACTCTCAAGAGTCTTCTCCAACACCACCGTTCAAAAGCATCAATTCTTTGGTGCTCAGCTTTCTTCACAGTCCAACTCTCACATCCATACATGACCACAGGAAAAACCATAGCCTTGACTAGACGGACCTTTGTTGGCAAAGTAATGTCTCTGCTTTTTAATATGCTGTCTAGGTTGGTCATAACTTTCCTTCCGAGGAGTAAGCGTCTTTTAATTTCATGGCTGCAATCACCATCTGCAGTGATTTTGGAGCTCAAAACAATAAAGTCTGACACTGTTTCCACTGTTTCCCCATCTATTTCCCATGAAGTGATGGGACCAGATGCCATGATCTTCATTTTCTGAATGTTGAGCTTTAAGCCAACTTTTTCACTCTCCTCTTTCACCTTCATCAAGAGGCTTTTTAGTTCCTCTTCACTTTCTGCCATAAGGGTGGTGTTATCTGCATATCTGAGGTTATTGATATTTCTCCCGGCAATCTTGATTCCAGCTTGTACTTCTTCCAGCCCGGCGTTTCTCATGATGTACTCTGTATATAAATTAAATGAGCAGGGTGACAATATGCAACCTTGATGCACTCCTTTTCCTATTTGGAACCAGTCTGTTGTTCCATGTCCAGTTCTAACTGTTGCTTCCTGACCTGCATACAAATTTCTCAAGAAGCAGGTCAGGTGGTCTGGTATTCCCATCTCTTGAAGAATTTTCCACAGTTTATTGTGGTCCACACAGTCAAAGGCTTTGGTATAGTCAATACAGCAGAAATAGATGTTTTTCAGGAACTCTTGCTTTTTCGATGATCCAGCAGATATTGGCAATTTGATCTCTGGTTCCTCTGCCTTTTCTAAAACCAGCTTGAACAACTGGAAGTTCACGGTTCACATATTGCTGAAGCCTGGCTTGGAGAATTTTGAGCATTCCTTTACTAGCGTGTGAGATGAGTGCAAGTGTGCGGTAGTTTGAGCATTCTTTGGCATTGCCTTTCTTTGGGATTGGAATCGCTTCTCGGCCTTTTGGCTAAGATCAAGTGTAGTATCAGAGGCTTTAGTTTACTCAGTAAAGCAGATGTGTTTTGCAATTCTCATGCAATTCTCATGCAATTCTCATGATCCAGTGAACATTGGCAGTTTGATCTCTGGTTCCTCTGGTTTTTCTAAACCCAGCTTGTACATCTGGAAGTTCTCAGTTCATGTAATGTCAAAGGTAGCTCAAAGGATTTTGGGCATTACCTTGAAGAACATGAAATGAGTGCAATTATACAGTAGTTTCAGCATTCTTTGGCATTGCCTTTCTTTGGGGTTGGAATAAAACCTGACCTTTTCCAGTCCTGTGGCCACTGGTGAGTTTTCCAAATTTGCGGGTACATTGAATGTAGCATTTTAACAGCATCATCTTTTAGGATGTGAAACAGTTCAGCTGGAATTCCATCACCTCCAGTAGTTTTCTTCATAATAACGATTCTTAGGGCCCACTTGACTTCTCAATCCAGGATGTCTGGGTCTAGGTGAGTGACTATACCATCGTGGTTATCTTGTTCATGAAGACCCTTTTGCATAGTTCTGTGTACTCTTGCCATCTCTTCTTTTTCTCTTTGCTTCTGTTAAGTCTTGTCATTTCTGTCCTTTATTGTGCCCACCTTTGCATGAAATGTTCCATTTGTATCTCCACTTTCCTGGCAGAAATCTATAGCCTTTTCCATTGTATGGTTTTCTTCTTCTTTTTTTGGGGGGGGGGGCATTGTTCACTTAAGAAGGCCTTCTTATCTCTCCTATGCTTAGGATTTAAGGAATACCAGCTAGAAGTCAGCAAATCAAGCAAAGACTAGGAGAGAGCCAATTCAGAGTAAGGTACAGCTAGGAGACAGACAATCAGAGTAAAGTACCAGCTAGTCCTAAGCCAAATAGAGCAAGGTAGAGACTAGGAGTCAGCCAATCACAGCAAAGTACGTTAGGTCTCTGACAATCAGGGAAAATCACAGGCTGGGAGTCAGCCAATCAGATCAAAGTGAGGACTAGAACTGAGAGACATGGATGGATCCAGAACAGGGAAAAGATTTCCACTCTGCCAATGTGAGAAAAATATGTTGATTATTGACACATTCTGTGAAAGGAGTTATAATTAAAAGCGAAAAATGCTGGAAGAAATTCTCACCTACTGAGGTATGGGGAAATAATTCTGGCCTGCATGTGATTTATCTTGAACTTTAGGCTAACCAATACAGCCTGTTTATGGCCTATTAAGCATATATTGTACATATGCTTTAACCATTAAGAAAAAATACATTCAGAAAATAATACAAAGATGCATTTTGATTGTTATCCTCATTGTCATGTCTAATAATTTTCAAGTGTTTGTCCAGGTACTATGACTAAGTAATATTCCCTTTCTTCTTCTGTACCTGTCCCTATACAAGACTGATAAGTATCCAAGAAAAGGGAGGGTTGAAACAGAGCAGAACCCTATGATCCTTGCCCTCCGGCACCCTGCAACATGTCCTCAGCCAGTCTTTTGTGTGTAGAAAACTTTAGTCAAAGAATAAGTTTAATCAGAAGAATGAGAACATGTGGAAAACAAGGAAAACATTCAAAAAAGATCAAATAAGAATAATATACCAATCAAGCATAGACAGTGACCTTTAAATCTTTCTCAAAGCCTTGAGATAATACTCTGAGACACTTGAGATAATACTCTGAGCTGTCATATAGACACCAAACACTAGGGTGAAGAAGTTAACTTCATGATGACCATACTATACCCATGACATAAGGTGCCACAATTCTGAGAACTGGCCTCAAAGAAATGGGAACAAATGGACCCTGGAACTGAAGATTAAGGGTACCTAAAACAACCAAGATGACTCAAACCACTGATGACCATTCTAAGATGATTATCAGAGCTGACTATGCTATTTCTGCATATAGCCCCCTCCTTCTGTCTATAAAAGCTCTTTCTTACCTCAAAGGTTGCCAGTGGTGGGGAGTTGACCTTGGGCCTGACATTCCTCATGCCACTCCAGTTGCCAGCATCTAAATTAAGTAATATTTCATTTCCACCATTCTGGCCTGTTTGTTGGCTTTTGAGAAGCAAGCAGTTGGAACCTACACCAGTTCAATTCAGTTCAGTTCAGTCGCTCAGTCGTGTCTGACTCTTTGCAACCCCATGAATCGCAGCACACCAGGCCTCCCTGTCCATCACCAACTCCCAGAGTTAACTCAAACTCATGTCCATCAAGTCAGTGATGCCATCCAGCCATCTCATCCTCTGTCGTCCCCTTCTCCTCCTGCCCCCAATCCCTCCCAGCATCAGGGTCTTTTCCAATGAGTCAACTCTTCGCATGACATGACCAAAGTATTGGAGTTTCAGCTTTAGCATCAGTCCTTCCAATGAACAACCAGGACTCATCTCCTTTAGAATGGACTGGTTGGATTTCCTTGCAGTCCAAGGGACTCTCAAGAGTATTTTCCAGCACCACAGTTCAAAAGCATCAATTCTTCAGCGCTCAGCTTTCTTCACAGTCCAACTCTCACATCCATACATGACCACTGGAAAAATCATAGCCTTGACTACATGGACCTTGGTTGGCAAAGTAATATCTCTGCTTTTTAATATGCTATCTAGTTTGTAAATCCCTTATGATTATACAGTGGAAGTGAGAAATAGATTTAAGGGCCTAGATCTGATAGATAGAGTGCCTGATGAACTATGGAATGAGGTTCGTGACATTGTTCAGGAGACAGGGATCAAGACCATCCCCATGGAAAAGAAATGCAAAAAAGCAAAATGGCTGTCTGGGGAGGCCTTACAAATAGCTTTGAAAAGAAGAGAAGCAAAAAGCAAAGGAGAAAAGGAAAGATATAAACATCTGAATGCAGAGTTCCAAAGAATAGCAAGAAGAGATAAGAAAGCCTTCTTCAGCGATCAATGCAAAGAAACAGAGGAAAACAACACAATGGGAAAGACTAGAGATCTCTTCAAGAAAATCAGAGATATCAAAGGAACATTTCATGCAAAGATGGGCTCAATAAAGGACAGAAATGGGATGGACCTAACAGAAGCAGAAGATATTAAGAAGAGATGGCAATAATACACAGAAGAACTGTACAAAAAAGATCTTCACGACCCAGATAATCATGATGGTGTGATCACTCACCTAGAGCAGAACATCCTGGAATGTGAAGTCAAGTGGGCCTTAGAAAGCATCACTATGAACAAAGCTAGTGGAGGTGATGGAATTCCAGTTGATCTATTCCAAATCCTGAAAGATGATGCTGTGAAAGTGCTGTACTCAATATGCCAGCAAATTTGGAAAACTCAGCAGTGGCCACAGGACTGGAAAAGGTCAGTTTTCATTCCAATCCCAAAGAAAGGCAATGCCAAAGAATGCTCAAACTACCGCACACTTGCACTCATCTCACACGCTAGTAAAGAAATGCTCAAAATTCTCCAAGCCAGGCTTCAGCAATATGTGAACCGTGAACTTCCTGATGTTCAAGCTGGTTTTAGAAAAGGCAGAGGAACCAGAGATCAAATTGCCAACATCTGCTGGATCATGGAAAAAGCAAGAGAGTTCCAGAAAAACATCTATTTCTGCTTTATTGACTATGCCAAAGCCTTTGACTGTGTGGATCACAATAAATTGTGGAAAATTCTTCAAGAGATGGGAATACCAGACCACCTGATCTGCCTCTTGAGAAATTTGTATGCAGGTCAGGAAGCAACAGTTAGAAATGGACATGGAACAACAGAGTGGTTCCAAATAGGAAAAAGAGTCCGTCAAGGCTGTATATTGTCACCCTGTTTATTTAACTTATATGCAGAGTACATCATGAGAAACGCTGGACTGGAAGAAGCACAAGCTGGAATCAAGATTGCTGGGAGAAATATCACTAACCTCAGATATGCAGATGACACTACCCTTATGGCAGAAAGTGAAGAGGAACTAAAAAGCCTCTTGATGAAGGTGAAAGTGGAGAGTGAAAAAGTTGGCTTAAAGCTCAACATTCAGAAAACGAAGATCATGGCATCCAGTCCCATCACTTCATGGGAAATAGATGGGGAAACAGTGGAAACAGTGTCAGACTTTATTTTGGGGAGCTCCAAAATCACTACAGATGGTGACTGCAGCCATGAAATTAAAAGACGCTTACTCCTCGGAAGGAAAGTTATGACCAACCTAGATAGCATATTGAAAAGCAGAGACAGTACTTTGCCAACAAAGGTTCGTCTAGTCAAGGCTATGGTTTTTCCTGTGGTCATGTATGGATGTGAGAGTTGGATGGTGAAGAAGGCTGAGTGCCGAAGAATTGATGCTTTTGAACTGTGGTGTTGGAGAAGACTCTTGAGAGTCTCTTGGATTGCAAGGAGATCCAACCAGTCCATTCTGAAAGAGATTAGCCCTGGGATTTCTTTGGAAGGAATGATACTACAGCTGAAATTCCAGTACTTTGGCCACCTCATGTGAAGAGTTGACTCATTGGAAAAGACCCTGATGCTGTGAGGGATTGGGGGCAGGAGGAGAAGGGGACGACAGAGGATGAGATGGCTGGACTGGCATCACTGACTCGATGGATGTGAGTCTCAGTGGACTCTGGGAGTTGGTGATGGACAGGGAGGCCTGGTGTGCTGCGATTCATGGGGTCACAAAGAGTCGGACACGACTGAGCGACTGATCTGATCTGATCTAGTTTGGTCATAACTTTCCTTCCAATGAGTGTCTTTTAATTTGATGGCTGCAATCACCATCTGCAGTGATTTTGGAGCCCCCCAAAATAAAGTCATTCACTGTTTCCACTGTTTCCCCATCTATCTGCCATGAAATGATGGGACCAGATGCCATGATCTTAGTTTTCTGAATGTTGAGATTTTTACATTTCGGTAACTAAAACACAGGCTAGGAGTCAGCCAACCAGAGCAAGGTACAGACTAAGAAGCAGCCGATCACAGCAAAGAAGATGCTAGGAATCAGTAGTGAAAGCAGAGAACAATCTAGGAGTCAGCCAATGAGGGGAAAGTAGGGGGCTGGAGTCAGCCAATCAGGGCATAGTATAGGCTTGAATCAGCCAATTACAGTAAGGTACAGTCTGTTGTCGCTGCTGCTGCTAAGTCGCTTCAGTTGTGTCCAACTCTGTGCAACCCCAGAGATGGCAGCCCACCAGGCTCCCCCGCCCCTGGGATTCTCCAGGCAAGAACACTGGAGTGGGTTGCCATTTCCTTCTCCAATGCATGAAGGTGAAAAGAGAAAGTGAAGTCGCTCAGTCGTGCCCGACTCTTAGCGACCCCATGGACTGCAGCCTATCAGGCTCCTCTGTCTGTGGGATTTTCCAGGCAAGAGTACTGGAGTGGGGTGCCACTGCCTAAGGTACAGTCTGCTGCTGCTGCTAAGTTACTTCAGTTGTGTCCGACTCTGTGCGACCCCATAGACAGCAGCCCACCAGGCTCCCCCATCCCTGGGATTCTCCAGGCAAGAACACTGGAGTGGGTTGCCATTTCTTTCTCCAGTGCATGAAGGTGAAAAGAGAAAGTGAAGTCACTCCGTCGTGTCTGACTCTTAGCGACCACATGGACTGCAGCCTACCAGGCTCGTCCATCGACTGCAATTTCCAGGCAGGAGTACTGGAGTGGGGTGCCTTTGCCTTCTCCGAAGGTACAGTCTAGGAGTGAGCAAATCAGACCAATGCACAAGCTAGAGTCAGAAAATCAGAGCAGAGTGCAGGCAAGGAGTTAGCCAATCAGAGCAATGTACAGGCTAGGAGTTAGCCAATCAGAACAAAGTATAGGCCTGGAGTCAGCCAATCACAGCAACGTATAGGCCAAGAGCCAGCCAGTCAGAGCAAAGTAGGTGTTAGGAATCAGTCAGTCAGGGAAAAATACAGGCCAGGAGCCAGCCAATCAGAGCAAACTACTGGAAAGGAGTTAGACCATCACAGTAAAGTACAGGAACAGCAAATCCTACCAATATAAAGGCTAGACTTAATCAGTTCAGCCCCCCAACAAGCTTTGAGTCAGCCAATCAGAGAAAACTGGGCTAGGCGTCAGCCAATCAAGACAAAGTAAAGGCTAGAATGAGCCAATCAGAGTAAGGTACAGTCTAGGAGTCAGCCAATCAGAACAGCATACAGGCAGCTGCTGCTGCTGCTGCTAAGTCGCTCCAGTCGTGTCCGACTTTGTGCGATCCCATAGACGGCAGCCCACTAGGCTCCCCCGTCCCTAGAATTCTCCAGGCAAGAACACTGGAGTGGGTTGCCATTTCCTTCTCCAATGAATGAAAGTGAAAAGTGAAAGTGAAGACACTCACTCTTATCCGAATCTTAGCCACCCCATGGACTGCAGCCTACCAGGCTCCTCCATCCAGGGGATTTTCCAGACAAGAGTACTGGAGTGAGGTATCATTGCCTTCTCCGAGGTACAGTCTAGGAGTCAGCAAATAGACCAAAGCAAAGGATGGAGTCAGAAAATCAGAGCAGAATATCAGTTTCAAGTCAGCCAATCAGTGCAAAGTACAGACTTAGAGTATGCCAATCAAAGCAATGTACATGCTAGGAGTTAGCCAATCAGAGCAAATACAATTCAGGAGTCAGCCAGTCAGAAAAAATTAACAGATAAGAGTTAGCCAATCAGAGCAAAGTACATGCTAGAAATCAGCCAATCAGAGAAATGCACAGGCTAAAATTAGCCAATCAGGACAAAATAAAAGCAAGAAGTAAGCCAATCATGGAAGAAAAAGGCCAGGAGTCAGCCAGTCAGACCAAGGGACAGGCCGGAGGTCAGCCAATGAGAACAAAGAACCAGGTAGGAGTCAGCCAGTCAAAGAAAAGTACTGGTTATAAGCCAGCAAACCAGACCAATATGAAGCCTGACTTAACCAATCAGGACAGCATGCAAGCTTTGAATCAGCCAATCACTGCAAAGTGCAGGTTAGGAGCCAGCCAACCAGAGCAATGTACAGGCAAGGAGTTAGCCAATCGAGCAAAGTAGGAGCTATGAGTCAGCCAATCTGGGCAAAGTACAGGCTCGAGACAGCCAATCAGAGCAAGGTTTGGACTGCTGCTGCTGCTGCTAAGTCGCTTCAGTCGTGTCCGACTCTGTGCGATCCCATAGACGGCAGCCCACTAGGCTCCCCGGTCCCTAGAATTCTCCAGGCAAGAACCCTGGAGTGGGTTGCCATTTCCTTCTCCAATGCATGAAAGTGAAAAGTGAAAGTGAAGTCACTCAGTCGTGTCCGACCCTCAGCGACCCCATGGACTGCAGCCTACCAGGCTCCTCATCCATGGGATTTTCCAGGCAAGAGTACTGGCGTGGGGTGCCATTGCCTTCTCCAGGTTTGGACTAGGAGTCAGTAACTCTAACCACTGTAGAGGCTGAAGTCAGACATTCAGAGCAGAGAGCAATTTCAAGTCAGCCAATCAGTGCAAGGCAAGGCCAGGACTCAGCCAAACAGAGAAAACTACCAGATAGGACTTAGCCACTCAGCGCAAAGTACAGGATAGGAGTCAGAAAATCAGAGCAATACACAGGCTAAGGATCAGCCAATCAGAGCAATATACAAGTTAGGAGTCAGAGTCTCAGTGAATTCCGGGAGTTGGTGATGGACAGGGAGGCCTGGCGTGCTGCGATTCATGGGGTCGCAGAGAGTTGGACACGACTGAGTGACTGATCTGATCTGAATAAGGGCAAACTAGAGCCTACAGTCGGCCAATCAGAACAAGGTACTGGCTAGGAGCTAGCCAATCAGAGCAATGTACATGCCAGTAGCCAGCCAATCAGGGAAAAAGACAGGCTAGAGTTCAGCCAATCAGAGAAATAGTCAGGTTAAGACTCAGCCAATCATGGCAAAGTATAGACTCCGGCTAGGCCAATCAGACCCAAGCACAGGTTAGGAGTTACCCAATCAAAGCAAAGCACAGGCTAGAGTTTAGCCAATCAGAGAAATGTACAGGCTAGTACTCAGCCAATCAGGGCAAAGTACAGGCTCGGACTCAGCCAATAAGAGTAAAGAACAGTTTAGGAGTCAGCCAGTCAGGGCAAAAGACAGGCTAGAGTTCAGGTTAGGACTCAGCCAGTCATGGCAAAGTACAGACTCCGGCTAGGCCAATCAGAGCCAAGGACCGGTTAGGATTCAGCCAATCAATGCAAAGTGTTGGCTAGACGTCAGCCATTCAGAACAATGTAGTGGCTAGGAGTCAGCCAATCAGAACAAAGTACAGGCTTGAGTTTAGCCAATCAGAAATGTACAGGCTAGGACTCAGCCAATCAGGGCAAAGTACAGGCTCGGACTCAGCCAATAAGAGTAAAGAACAGGTTAGGAGTCAGCCAGTCAGAGCAAACTGACTGGCTCTGACTGGCAGTTTGCTCTGATGGCTGACTCCTAACCTGTTTTTTACTCTAATTGGCTGAGTCCGAGCCTGTCAGAGCAAACGGAGAAGGCAATGGCACCCCACTCCAGTACTCTTGCCTGGAAAATCCCAGGGATGGAGCCTGGTAGGCTGCAGTCCATGGGGTCGCTAAGAGTCGGACAGGTCTGAGCGACTTCACTTTCACTTTTCACTTTGATGCACTGGAGAAGGAAATGGCAACCCACTCATGTTCTTGCCTGGAGAATCCCAGGGATAACAGAGCCTGGTGGGCTGCCGTCTCTAGGGTCAAACAGAGTCGGACACAACTGAAGAGACTTAGCAGCAGCAGCAGTCAGAACAAAAGACTGGCTAGAGTTCAGCCAATTAGAGAAATGTTCAGGTTAGGACTCAGCCAGTCATGGCAAAGTACAGGTTTGAACTCAGCCAATCAGAGCTAAGGACAAGTTAGGAGTCAGCCAATCAGAGAAATGTATAGGCTAGAGTTCAGCCATTCAGTATAAGGAAGTGGCTAGGAGACAGCCAATCAGAGCAAACTACCTGATGGGAGTTAGCCAATCAGAGAAAAATACAGAATAGGACTCAGCCACTAAGGGCAAAGCAAAGGCTTGAACTCAGCCAATCAGAGCAAGGAGCAGGCTAGGAGTCAGCCAATCACAGCAAAGTACAAGTTAGAGTTTAGCCAATCAGAGAAATAAATGTACAGGCTATGACTCAGCCAATTAGGGCAAAGTACAGGCTTGGACTCAGCCAATAAGAGAAAAGAGCAGGTTAGGAGTCAGCCAGTCAGAGCAAAGTATAGCCTAGAGTTTAGCCAATCAGAACAAGGTATTGGTTAGAAGTCAGCCAATCAGAGCAATGTACAGGCCAGTAGTCAGACAATCAAACTACCTGATGGGAGTTAGCCAATCAGAAAAAAATACAAGATAGGAGTCAGCCAATCAGGGGAAAATGTATGCTAGAGTTCAGCCAATCAGAGAAATGTACAGGCTAGGACTCAGCGGCTCAGTGCAAAGTGAAGACTCGGACTCAGCCAATCAGAGCAAAGAATAGGATAGAGTTCAGCCAATCGGTCATCTGCTGCTGCTGCTGCTGCCAAGTCACTTCAGTCATGTCCGACTCTGTGCGACCTCAGAGATGGCAGCCCACCAGGCTCCCCTGTCTCTGGGATTCTCCAGGCAAGAACACTGGAGTCGGTTGCCATTTCCTTCTCCAATGCATGAAAGTGGAAAGTGAAAGTGAAGTCGCTCAGTCGTGTCTGACTCCTAGCAACCCCATGGATTGCAGCCTACCAGGCTCCTCCATCCCTGGGATTCTCCAGGCAAGAACACTGGAGTGGGGTGCCATTTCTTTCTAGTGCTAGCAACCATTAAATGTTCTAACTATATGATCTCATTTAATTTCCACAGTAAATCTGTGACAGGGATTCTGTAATTAATCCCTCCTGGTGGCTCAGATGGTAAAGCATCTGCCTGCAATGCGGGAGACCTGGGTTTGATTCCTGGGTCAGGAAGGTCCCCTGGAGATGGAAATGGAAACCCACTCCAGTATTCTTGCCTGGATAATCCCATGGTTGGAGGAGCCTGGCAGGCTACAGTCCCTGGGGTGGCAAAGAGTCGGACAGGACTGAGTGACTAATATTTTCACTTTCAGTCGGGGGAAATTACAAGCAAAGAGTCAGCCAGTGAGAGCAATGCACAGGCTAGCAGTCAGCCAATTAGAGCAAAGTACAAGTATGAAGTCAGCCAATCAGAGCAAAATACAGGCTAGCAGTTAACCAATGAGAGCAAAGTACAGGCTAGGCATCAGTCAAAAAGAGCTATGTGCAGGCTAGCAGTCAGCCAATCAGGGCAAAGTACAGACTAGAATTAGCCAATCCGCGTTAGGTACAGGCTATGAGACAGCCAATAAGAGCAATGTACAGACTAGAGGTCTGCCAACTAGAGAAATTTATAGGCTAGGAGTCAGACCATCAGGACATAGTACAGGCAATCAGAGTCAGTCAATCAGAGCAAAGTGATATGGAGAGGAACTCTGAGGTCCTTACCTCCACACACCATGTCCTCTGCCTGCCCTTGGTCTGTGGAAAACTTTAGACAAAGAATAAGCTTAATCAGAAAAATGAGAACATGTGAAAACCAAGGAAAGCAGTCAAAGGAGACCAGATAACAATAATGTATTGATTAAGCATAGTCAAGGACCTTTAAATCTTTCTCGAGGGCTATAGACAATATTCTGAGCCACATCCTGTAAGCTGTCATATAGATACTAACACACTAGGGTGAAGAAGTTAACTTCATGATGACCAGACTGTTCTCATGACATAAGCCGCCACTATTCTGAGAACTGGCTTCAAAGAAATGGGAACAAATGGACCCTGGAACTGAAGATTAACTGCACTTAAGACAACCAAGATGATTCAACGTTGACTGTGCCTTTTCTGCATATAGTCCCCTCCTTCTATCTAAAAAAGTTCTTGCTTCAGTGGTTGCCAGTGGTGGGGGTGGTGGGGGTGGTCCATCTTTGGACAGACATCCGCCCTCCTACCACTCAGTTGCAGACCTCTGAAATAAAGTAAACTTTTCTTTACAACAACCTGGCCAGTTTACTGGCTTTTGAGAGGAGAGCAGCCGGACCCCACACACCTTTTGGTAACAGATTTTGGTGCCCATCTTGGGGCTGCCTACTGCTGGCTCTTGAGCTTTCATGGCACCTGGTTCTCCTGGGTTTTCCAGGGGAGACCTGTGGCCATGACAACGTATGAGCCTGCTGCTTGTGGCTAGCTAGCCCAGAGTAGGGGATTTCAGGGACGTTCCTAACAGCTGCCAAAACCATCTGTTTTGAGAATCCTCTCTGTTTCTCCCTTGCTTGGCGCTGGCTGCCAACTTATTCTTTTCCTTGGTGGAATGGAAACTTAGACTTGAGATGAGCTGACGAGCTCCAAATCTTGGTTAGTCCACCAGTGTGCACATGGGCGATCTTCTCATTTGTGAGGACGGGGGAGCCTGGTGGGCTGCCGTCTCTGGGGTCACACAGAGTCGGACACGACTGAAGCAGCTTAGCAGCAGCAGCAGCAGCAGCAGCAGTGCTGTTTAGACATTCGTGCCAATTGGTTCTGATGTTGAGAACTGTTTGGGGCTTGAGGTGCTATTCCAGCATTTTGCAAATTGGTTCTGATGTGTGTCTGATGTTGAGGATTGTTTGTGAACAGTGCTATTGGTGCATTGATAATTGGTTCTGACATCTGTCTACCATTGAGGACCGTTGGTGACCACCATGACACTCACGTTGGTGAGTGTCATTTGGACATTTTGCCAATTGGTTCTGACGTCGGCTACCACTGGGAATGCTTCATGTTGGGGAGGTGTTTGTCTGGGAATCTGTACCAGTCTCCCTCGGAGAGGGTTTGTGACTGACCTGTTGTTTGGTGCGTGTGTGTGTATTCCATTTGTGTCAGTGGCATTTTGTTGCCTTATGCAAAATGGGAAATTCAGGTTCAATTCATTAAGAAAAATTTTAGCCATGGAATCATGACTAACAAAAAAGAAACTTTTTTTTGGACAATATATAGCAAAGTATTCTTTAGATTCCTAAGAAAATTGGTTAAGATGAAACTCTTGCAATTCTAAAAACCGTTTCTCTTTGTATGTGCAGTTAGAGAAGGCTAGCTTGATAATGGCAACCCCCTCCAGTGTTCTTGCCTGGAGAATCCCAGGCACGGGGGAGCCTGGTGGGCTGCCATCTATGGGGTCGCACAGAGTCAGACACGACTGAAGTGACTTAGCAGTAGCAGCAGCTTGATAAAACAATTTTTTCAGACCACGCTAAAACAAAAATATGTGTAGAAGAAAGTTGGAAGTTGACTCTCATCATGTCCTTGAATTACAAACATGTCTACTTTGCCTGAGCCTTCATCTTTGTATTAATAAGTAAAACTTCAAGTCAAAGGGGAAAAAGAGAAGGCTTAAAATTGCATGTGTAAAATTGACTATTCTGTTATTCATAAATGGATACATTTAACTGCAATGTCTAATTGATGAAATGTAAAACAATGAAACCATGAGATATCCATTTGTCTGGAGGTCTGCGTGTCTCAATATGGGCTTTTGACTTTGGATAATATTGTTGAGGTTAACTTTTAAAGGAGTTCTATTGAATTGGCCTTAAAAAATATAAGCACTTATAAATAAAACAAATCTAAATATATCTACTTTTGTCTTCTTGTAAGAATAAGAAGGAAACTAAAGATGTTTGGGTTTTTAAACATGCATGTTGTATTATTAAAGAAAAATTATGGTGTGATAAAATAAATGTTTTTAAAGTTTATGGAATATATTTTTATTTGCCAATCCGAAAATGTTGCTATAACATTTTAGTCACTTGTATCTTGGATTTGTTATGCTTTCCAGGGTTAAAACTTGTGATGTGAAAAGTGATAAGGAAACCATTGCAGTGTGTAAAGCAAGTAGGATATGTGTTGTCAGCGAAGAGAAGGTATAAAGAATGGAAATATTTTTGTTGAGAAAGAATGATGATAACACTTCTGTCCTACAGGTCTTTGTTTCTGTATAGGGAAATGCAGGACAAATTTGTGGGGATTTAGGAGATGATAAAAAAAAAAAAAAGGTTTCTGAAAAAGGAACTTTGAAAAACGAATTTTGTACCTTGGCAGGATTAAGATTACACTAAATTTAATTAGGTCAATGAATTTTATTGATAGTAAACTGATTCTCAATCTAATTTTTTTTTCCTTCTATCTATGAAGAGAGCAAAGTTCTAGTGGAATATTGATCTGAATTTGGTAACAGACTTCTAAAGGAAAGTAATTGTCTTGTTTCTAATCATATTTTGACCCCAGTGTTCAGGATGGAAATATTGTCCAATAACGTGGTCACAGAGTATAACTACTTGTGATATGTAGCACTGCTGGCTTTAAGTTTATGACTTAAAGCACATGTACAATAT
The DNA here is from genome assembly GCF_029378745.1 of Bos indicus. NCBI lineage: Eukaryota > Metazoa > Chordata > Mammalia > Artiodactyla > Bovidae > Bos > Bos indicus. The sequence goes on along the minus strand of NC_091789.1, from coordinate 120,680,152 downwards.
CTGTATGACAATTGGATACAAATGATAAAATGTATGGCCTAGAAAGCATTTCCCTGTGAACATATCTCTGAGCCTGTTCATGATAATCTGATTAGTTTTCCCCCAACATGAACAACTAGGCAAATATATAAACAAAAACAAAGCCAAGCACCCAGAGAAACGGATGGACCCAGAGCAGGGAAAAGAACCACTCTGCCAACGTCAGATAAATAATTGATGATTAATGTTTTCTTTGAAAGGAGTTACAATTAAAAGAGGCAAATGATGGAAGAAATTTTCACATACTGAGGTATGGGGAAATAATGCTGGCCTACACATGATTTATCTTGAATTTTAGGCTAACAAGCACAGCCTGTTTGTGGTCTATTAAACATACACTGTACATCTGCTTTAACCATTAAGGAAAAAACAAAGATCCATTTTGATTATTATTCTCATTGAAATGTCTATTAATTTTCAAATGCTTGTCCAGGTACTATGACAAAGTAATATTCCTTTTTTCCTTCTGTACCTGTCCCTATTCATGATTGCAGAGTAATCAAGAAAAGGGAGGTTTGAAACAGAGCAGAACCCTATGATCCTTGCCTTCCAGCACCCACCATGTCCTCAGTCAGCCTTTTGTGTGTGGAAAACTTTAGTCAAAGAATAAGTTTAATCAGAAACATCAGAAAATGTGAAAACAAAGGAAAACAGTAAAGGAAACCAAATAATAATAATGTACTCATTAAGCATAGTCAAGGACCTTTAGTCCTACAGATAATATTCTGAGGTACATCCTGTGACGAGTACAGATATCAAAAACTAGGGTGAAAAAGTTAGCTTCATGATGACCAGGCTGTACCCAATGACATATGCTGCCACAATTGCAAGAACTTACCTCAAATACATGGGAACAAACGGACCTTAGAACTTAAGATTAAGGGTACCTAAAACAACCAATATGACTCTGATCAGATCACCGATGAGCAATCAGAAGATGAATGTCAGAGCTGAATATGCTGTTTCTGCTCGTAGCCTACTGCTGTCCATGAAAGCTCTTACCACAATAGTTGCCAGTGGTGGGGAGTTGGCCTTAGGCCAGACATTCATCTTGCCACCATGGCTGCCAGCATCTGAAATTGAGCAATCTTTCCTAGCCACTAACCTTGCTTGTTTTTTGGCTTTTGAGAAGCAAGCAGCAGGAAGCCACATATATTTTGGTAACTAAAGCACAGGTTAGGAGTCAACCAATCAGAGCAAAGAACAGGCTAAGAAGCAGGCAAACAGTGCAATGAGGTGCTAGGAGTCAGCCAGTCAGAGCAAACTATGGGCTATCAGTCAGCCAATCAGATCAATTACAGGCCAGGAGTCAGTCAATCAGAGCAAGTAGGGGATAGGAGTCAGCCAATCAGGGTAAAGTAAAAGTTCAAATCAGCCAGTCACAGTAAAGGTACAGTCTAGAAGCCAGCGAATCAGAAAAATGCACAGGCTAGAGTCAGAGACTCAAAGCAGAATACCGGCTTCAAGTCAGCCAATCAGTGGAAGATAGAGACATGGAGTCTGCCAGTGAGAGCAATATACATGCTAGGAGACAGCCAATCAGAGCAAACTACAGGCCAGGAGTCAGCAAATAAGAGTAAGTAGAGGGTATAGGAGTCAGCCAACCAACGAAAAGTACCAGCTCAAGGAAACCAATCACGGTAGGTACAGTCTGCCACTGCTGCTTAGTCACTTTAGTCGTGTCTGACTCTGTGCGACCCCATAGAGAGCAGCCCACCAGGCTCCCCCGTGCCTGGGATTCTCCAGGCAAGAACACTGGAGTGGGTTGCCATTTCCTTCTCCAATGAATGAAAGTGAAAAGTGAAGACTCTCAGTCGAATCCGAATCTTAGCGACCCCATGGACTGCAGCCTACCAGGCTCCTCCATCCATGGGATTTTCCAGGCAAGAGTACTGGAGTGGGGTGTCATTGCCTTCTCCGAGGTACAGTCTAGGAGTCAGCAAATAGACCAAAGCAAAGGATGGAGTCAGACAATCGGAGCAGAATACCAGTTTCAAGTCAGCCAATCAGTGCAAAGTACAGACTTGGAATATGCCAATCAGAGCAACATGCATGCTAGGAGTTAGCTAATCAGAGCAAATACAATTCAGGAGTCAGCCAATCAGGGGAAATTAACATATAGGAGTTTGCCAATCAGAGCAAAGTACATGCTAGAAATCAGCCAATCAGAAAAATGCAAGGCTAAAATCAGCCAATCAGGACAAAATAAAGGCAAGGAGTCAGCCAACCATGGAGGAAAAAGGCCAGGGGTCAGCCAATCAGAGCAAAGGACAGGCCAGGAGTCAGCCAATCAGAACAAACAACCGGGTAGAATTCAGCCAGTCAGAGAAAAGTACTGGTTATAAGCCAGCAAACCAGACCAATATAAAGCCTGACTTAACCAATCAGGACAGCATATAAGCTTTGAGCCAGCCAATAAGTGCAAAGTGCAGGCTAGGAGCCAGCCAACCAGAGCAATGTACAGGCAAGGAGTTAGCCAATTGAGCAAAGTAGGGGCTATGAGTCAGCCAATCAGGGCAAAGTACAGGCTCGAGCCAGCCTATCAGAGCAAGGTTTGGACTAGGAGTCAGTAACTCAGACCAATGTAGAGGCTCAAGTCAGACATTCAGAGCAGAGAGCAATTTCAAGTCAGCCAATCAGTGCAAGGCAAGGCCAGGACTCAGCCAATCAGAGAAAACGACCAGATAGGACTTAGCCACTCAGCGCAGAGTACAGGATAGGAGTCAGAAAATCAGAGCAATGCACAGGCTAAGGATCAGCCAATCAGAGCAATATACAAGTTAGGAGGCAGGTAATAAGGGCAAACTAGAGCCTACAGTCAGCCAATCAGAACAAGCTGGCTAGGAGCCAGCCAATCAGAGCAATATACACGCCAGTAAGCCAGCCAATCAGGGAAAAAGGCTAGAGTTCAGCCAATCATAGAAATATTCAGGTTAGGACTCCTGGAATCAAGATTGCTGGGAGAAATATCAATAACCTCAGATATGCAGATGACACCACCCTTATGGCAGAAAGTGAAGAGGAACTAAAAAGCCTCTTGATGAAAGTGAAAGTGGAGAGTGAAAAAGTTGGCTTAAAGCTCAACATTCAGAAAACGAAGCTCATGGCATCCAGTCCCATCACTTCATGGGAAATAGATAGGGTAACAGTGGAAACAGTGTCAGACTTCATTTTTTGGGGCTCCAAAATCACTGTAGATGGTGACTGCAGCCATGAAATTAAAAGACGCTTACTCCTTGGAAGGAAAGTTATGACCAACCTAGATAGCATATTCAAAAGCAGAGACATTACTTTGCCAACAAAGGTTCGTCTAGTCAAGGCTATGGCTTTTCCTGTGGTCATGTATGGATGTGAGAGTTGGACTGTGAAGAAGGCTGAGCGCCGAAGAATTGATGCTTTTGAACTGTGGTGTTGGAGAAGACTCTTGAGAGTCCCCTGGACTGCCAGGAGATCCAACCAGTCCATTCTGAAGGAGATCAGCCCTGCGATTTCTTTGGAGGGAATGATGCTGAAGCTGAAAGTCCAGTACTTTGGCCACCTCATGGGAAGAGTTGACTCATTGGAAAAGACTCTGATGCTGGGAGGGATTGGGGGCAGGAGGAGAAGGGGACGACAGAGGATGAGATGGCTGGACGGCATCACTGACTCGATGGACGTGAGTCTGAGTGAACTCCGGGAGTTGGTGATGGACTGGGAGGCCTGGTGTGCTGCAATTCATGGCGTCGCGAAGAGTCGGACACAACTGAGCGACTGAACTGAACTGAACTGAATCATGGCAAAGTACAGACTCTGGCTAGGCCAATCAGAGCCAAGAACAGGTTAGGAGTCAGCCAATCAAAGCAAAGTGTTGGTTAGACCAGTCAATCAGAACAATGTAGTGGCTAGGAGTCAGCCAATCAAAGCAAAGTACAGGCTAGAGTTTAGCCAATCAGAGAAATGTACAGGCTAGAACTCAGCCAATCAAGTCAAAGTACAGGCTCGCACTCAGCCAATAAGAGCAAAGAACAGATTTAGGAGTCAGCCAGTCAGGCAAAAGACTGGCTAGAGTTCAGCCAGTTAGAGAAATGTTCAGGTTAGGACTCAGCCAGTCATGGCAAAGTACAGGTTTGAACTCAGCCAATCAGTATAAGGAACTGGCTAGGAGACAGCCAATCAGAGCAAACTACCTGATGGGAGTTAGCCAATCAGAGTAAAATACAGGACAGGACTCAGGCACTAAGGGCAAAGTAAAGGCTTGAACTCAGCCAATCAGAGCAAGGAACAGGCTAGGAGTCAGCCAATCACAGCAAAGTACAGGTTAGAGTTTAGCCAATCAGATAAATAAATGTACAGGCTATGTCTCAGCCAATTAGGGCAAAGTATAGGCTTGGACTCAGCCAATAAGAGAAAAGAACAGGTTAGGAGTCAGCCAGTTAGAGCAAAGTATAGTCTAGAGTTTAGCCAATCAGAACAAGGTATTGGCTAGAAGTCAGCCAATCAGAGCAATGTACAGGCCAGTAGTCAGACAATCAGAGCAAACTACCTGATGGGAGTTAGCCAATCAGAGAAAAATACAAGATAGGAGTCAGCCAATCAGGGGAAAATGTATGCTAGAGTTCAGCCAATCAGAGAAATGTACAGGCTAGGACTCAGCTGCTCAGCGCAAAGTAAAGACTCGGACTCAGCCAATCAGAGCAAAGAATATGATAGAGTTCAGCCAATCAGGCTGCTGCTGCTGCTGCTAAGTCACTTCAGTCGTGTCTTACTTTGTGCGACCCCATAGACTGCAGCCCACCAGGCTCCCCTGTCCCTGGGATTCTCCAGGCAAGAACACTGGAGTAGGTTGCCACTTCCTTCTCCAATGCATGAAAGTAAAAGTGAAAGTGAAGTCGCTCAGTCGTGTCCAACTCTTAGCGACCCCATGGACTGCAGCCTACCAGGCTCCTCCGTCCATGGGATTTTCCAGGCAAGAGTACTGGAGTGGGGTGCCATTGCCTTCTCCGAGGAGTCATCTAGTCAGACCATAATACAATAAGATAGTAAATAAAATCAATGTAAAGACTAGGCTTAGCTACTACCGTCAGCATGTAAGCTTTGAGTCAGCCAATCAGTGCAAAGTACAGGCCAGAAGTCATCCAATCAGAGCAAACTACTGGATAGGAGTTAGCCAATCAGAGCAAAATACAGGCTAGGAGTCAGCCAATTAGGACAAATAACAGGCTTGAGGTCAGCCCAACAGTTAAATATACATGCTCAGATTCGTCCATTCAGGGTAAAGATCAGGCTCAGAGTCAGCCAGTCAGGGCCAAGACCTGGCTAGGAGTCAGTCAATCAGAACAAAGTACTGGCCAGAATTCAGCCAATCAGGGTAGGCTAATTTTCACCAATCAGAACAAGGTGTAGGCTAAGAGTCAGCCAATCAGAACAAAGAACACTTGAGTTACCCAATTTGAGCAACGTAAAGGCCAGGAGTCAGGCAATCTCAGCACACTATGGGCTCGGATTCAGCCAATTATAGCAGTGAACAGACTGTGTAGTATCCAATCAGACCATAGAACTAGGACTCTGATAATCAGAGCAATACAGGGCAGGAGTCAGCCAATCAGAGAAAGAAGGGGATAGGAGGCAGCCAATCAGGGCAATGTACAGGCTCGAGTCAGCCAATCATAGTAAGGCACAGTCTAGGAGTAAGCAAATCAGAACAATGCACCATCCAGAGTCAGACAATCAGAGCAGTGTGCAATTTCAAGTCAGCCAATCAGTGCAGGGAAATGCTAAGAGTCTTTAATAGAGCAATATACATGATAGGAGTTAGCCACTCTGAGCAATGCACAGGTTAGGAGTCAGCCAATCAGAGCAATATACAAATTAGGAGTCAGTTGATAAGGGCAAATTACAGGCTACTGTCAGCCAATCAGAGTAAGATACTGGCTAGTAGTCAGCCAGTCAGCTCAGAGTACAGGTTAGAGGTCCGCCAATCAGAGTAATTTATAGTCTTTGAGTCAGGCAATCAGGGCAAAGTACAAGCTACAATCAGCCAATCGTAGTAATGTACAGTCTAGGTGTCAGCCAGTCAACAAGAGGTGCAGCCTAAGAGTCAACCAATCAGAACAAAGTACTGGCCAGGATTCAGGCAGTAACAGCAAAGTATGAGCTAGTATTCAGCCAATCATACATATGGACGGTCTAAGAAGTAGTCAGTCAGAACAAAGTACAGGCCAGACTCAGCCAATCAGAGCAAAGCATGGGCTAGGATTCCACCAATCAGGACAAAGTAAAGGCCTGAGGTCAGGCAATCAGAGCAAGGTTCAGGCTAGGAGTCAGCCAATCAGAGCAATGTGTCAGAGCAATGTACAGGCTTGAGGTAAGCCAAATGGGTCAGGTTAGAAGTCCGCCAATCAGAACAAACTGAGGTAGATGTCAGCCAGTCAGAGCAAAGTACCTGCTATATGACAACAAATCAGATCAATGTAAAGGCTAGACTTAGCCAATAACATCAGCATGCAAGCTTGCCATGCCCTCCTCCAGGGGGTCTTCCCAACCCAGGTCTCCTGCATTGCAGGCAAATTCTTTACCATCTGGGCCACCAGGGAAGCCCAAGAATACTGGAGTGGATAGCCTATCCCTTCTCCAGGGGATCTTTCTGACCCAGGAATCGAACCAGGGTCTCCTGCATTGCAGGCGGATTCTATGAGGTGAGCTATGAGGAAAGGCTAGGTACACCCCTGCAAATTACTTGTCCTGTGTTAAAATTACACTTTCCTCTTTCAGTCTTGAAAGAAAAAATTCTAGTCCTTAAACAGGCATTTAAGGATCTCAGTTTCATCATTTTAGCCTTATCCCCTTAACATCTCCAGCCCTATCTATCCACTGTCTCCAAAACACATCACGGTCTTTTCCACTCCTGCTTTAATACTCATGCCGTTCTTCCACTTCATGTGCATCACTCTTTGTTCATTGCAGTCTAGCCCTTTATCAACATTCAGTTGAATGACTGTTTCCTAACTGAGGATTTTTCTCATCACCAAATCATATGCTAATCTGACTTGTTCAAAGTCCAGTAATTAACATTTGTTCTTAACAACTATGAATTATACTACTTTTACTGTTTACTTCTTACTTTGATATCTAGATTATAAATTCTTTTTAAGAGCAAAGATTTGAAATACGCCAAAATCCATATAGAAATAAGCATTTTATATTGATTTACACTGCTTCCCTTGTGGCTCAGACTGTAAAGAATCCACCTGCAATGGGGGAGACCTGTGTTTGATCCCTGGGGTGGAAAGATTCCCTGCAGATGGGCATGGCAACCCACTCCACTATCCCTGCCTGGAGAATCCCACGGACAGAGGAGCCTGGTGGGCTACAGTCCATGGGGTTACAAAGAGTTGGACAGGACCGAGTGACTAAGCACAGCACAGCACTGACTTACTCATTAAAGAGGTTTACATTACATTTTTCATTGACTAGTTGAGCTCTTGACACTCCGTATCTTCAGAAATACTTTTCCATACAATAAAGCATATGTAATAAAATATACTATGTTTTTCTTTTGTACTTATGATCAAACTTGGAACCTAATTTAAAAGGCTGAACCAGAAGAGTTTATTCATACTGCAAATTCATATTGCTATTCATATTGCAAATAGAAGGCTTTATACTAAAATTAAACAAAAATATTTAAGGCATTTTGATGGCTTAAAAACTCATAATAACAGTTAAAATTTGAGAGATTCTATATATCATAAGTATTTTACTTCCCTATTTGTGTTTAGTCTTCCTAACACATGCTTATTTATATCCCTTTTGAAAACGATGAGACAATCTTGGCACTAGCTAAGTGATATAGGAGGGAATTAAATGAAGGCTGTCTTATTCACACACAACCACATGCAAACCTTCAGGGTAAACACTCACTAAAGTGATGTCACTACAGTATGTGACATCCAAATCTCTGATTTTACAGATGTAGAAACTGACTCACAGGTTAAACGTCTTGCCATGGTCATACAAATACTAAGTGCACAACAAAGATGAGACTAGGAAGCTCCTGGCTCCCTGCATGCTTCGTTTCAGTAGGCAGATGTCAGTCTTTGAGTTAATGCCTGGAGGCTAGTTTTATTTGCAATCAGTTCTGCTCAGTTCAGTTGCTCAGTCATGTCTGACTCTTTGTGACCCCACGGACTGCAACATGCCAGGCTTCCCTATCCATCACCAACTCCTCGAGATTGCTCAAACTCATGTCCATCGAGTTGGTGATGCTCTGTCGTCCCCTTCCCTTCTCGTCTTCAATCTTTGCCAGCATCAGCATCTTTTCAAATGAGTCAGCTCTTCACATCAGGTGGCCAAAGTATTGGAGTTTCAGCTTCAACATCAGTCCTTCCAATGAATATTCAGGACTGATTTTCTTTAGGATGGACTGGTTGGATCTCCTGAAGTCCAAGGGACACTCAAGAGTCTTCTTCAACACCACAGTTCAAAAGCATCAATTCTTCGGTGCTCAGCTTTCTGTATAGTCCAACTTTCACATCCATACATGACTACTGGAAAAACCATAGACTTGTCTAGATGGACCTTTGTTGGCAATGTCTCTGCTTTTTAATATGCTGTCTGGGTTGGTCATAGCTTTTCTTCCAAGCAGTAAGCATATTTTAATTTCATGGCTGCAGTCACCATCTGCAGTGATTTTGGAGCCCCAAAAATAAATTCTGCCACTGTTGCCACTGTTTCTCCATCTATTTGCCACAAAGTGATGGGACTGGATGCCATGATCTTAGTTTTCTGAATGTTGAATTTTAACCCAACTTTTTCACTCTCCTCTTTCATCAAAAGACTCTTTAGCTCTTCCTTGCTTTCTGCCATAAGAGTGGTGTCATGTGCATATCTGAGATTATTGATATTTCTCCTGGAAATCTTGATTCCAGCTTGCGCTTCATCCAGCCCAGCATTTTTCATGATGTGCTCTGCATATAAGTTAAATAAACAGGGTGACAATATACAGCCTTGACATACTCCTTTCCCTATTTGGAACCAGTCTGTTGTTCCATGCCCAGTTCTAACTATTGCTTCCTGACCTGCATATAGGTTTCTCAAGAGGCAGGTCAGGTGGTCTGGTATTCCCATCTCTTTCAGAATTTTCCACAGTTTATTGTGATCCACATAGTCAAAGGCTTTGGCATAGTCAATAAAGCAGAAATAGATGTTTTTCTGGAACTCTCTTGCTTTTTCCATGATCCAGCGGATGTTGGCAATTTCATCTCTGGTTCCTCTGCCTTTTCTAAAACCAGCTTGAACATCTGGAAGTTCACAGTTCACGCATTGCTGAAGCCTGGCTTGGAGAATTTTAAGCATTACTTTACTAGCCTGTGAGTTGAGTTCAATTGTGCTGTTTAGTTAATGTAGCTTAAACTTTCGGTTACAAGCTTACTTTTTAGCACTGCTGTTTCCTGTGGGGTATGGTTAAGCAAGATGTTGTGAGTCACTTTTTAGTGTGCTTGATGCCTGCTCCTTTTGATCTTTTATGATTTAGAGGGCATTCTCACTGGGCTGCAGGTACTTGTATACGTAATTTTACCTGAAACTCATAGAAAGGCTGGGGCCAAACCTTATGTGTTTTCAGAGTTAGTAAACTCATCAAAGTATTTTTCAGTGCCTTGATTTTTTTTTAATTAAAAAAAATATTTATTCTCTTTTTGGTTGGTCTTCATTGCTGCATGGGCTTTTCTTTAGTTGTGGGAAGCAGGGGCTACTCTCTACTCTCTAGTTGTGCATGGGCTTCTCATTGCTGTGCCTTCTCTGGTTGCAGAGCACAGGCTCTAGACGCTTGGACTTCAGTAGTTCTGGCTCGCAGTCTGCAGAGTGGGGCCTGCTTGAGGGCTTAGTTGCTCCGTGGCATGTGGAGTCTTCCCAGACTAGGGATCAAGCCCATGTCTCCTACATTGGCAGGTGGATTCTCATCCACTGGACCACCAGGGAAGTTCAGTGCCTTGCTTTAATTATTAAGCTACATTAACAGGTTGAGTTGGATTTTATATGTATAAAAATTATGTATTTAAGTGATAATATTGGTATTTGGTATGGTAGTTTGGCTTGTGGTAAAATTAGTATTGAAATATTTTTTTTCTTTTGGAGATTATTAAAATGTACTTTCATTTTGATTTTGTTGGAGTAAATGGCAGATGGAGGAGGATGCCTGTCTTTATGAACTTTACACACCTAAGTAATGCATAGATATAGTTAGGAGGCTAATTTGGGGTAATTACTAACTTTAGTCTCATGAAATAAAGGTAATGTTTGTTAGGTGATTTAGATAAGTGTTGTATATTTTATATAGTTTGCCTTGTTTTGAGGGTACAGCAGGGCAACAATAGGTATATAAAGTATGAGATTTTGCAGGGAATAAGGGGGTGTTTTACTAGGCAAACTATTTTCTTGATACACTGTGTGTGACACTAGATGAAGAACACCAGATCAAACAGTAGTTGTACCTAGATAATGTTGACTGAAATAAAACCACAAAATATGGGAGGTTTGAGTTTTATTTGGGGACTTCCTGGAACTACAGCTCAGGAGACAGCCTCTCAGATAGCTCTGGGGAACTATTCCAAAGAGGAGTATTTTGTGATTATGCTGGTTTTATAGAAGGGTTACGTGCTATCATGGCCCATCTTGGTAGAAGGTAACTACTAGTCACGAGGAACAGACCTCTTAGTTAATGGTTGTAGTGCTTTTCTAAGTACGGGAAGATGTAGGAAATCGGTTTCATAAAAATGTCTCCTGAAAACACGTATCTGAAGGCCTGTTCTGCCAGTTTTCCCAGCTCACAGATTGCCTCGTTCCAGATTTCGGCCGTGATGCCTTTCGGGGGTTGCTGAAGGTCAGTGACTGCAGTAGTTGATGACAATCCTTGTAGAGCTAGATGGTGTGTGACATTCTTTAGTTGGCAGTCACAATGCATTGATTCTACATAAATGTAAGTAAATCCCTGAGATGTTATAGTAGAAAATAGTACGAAATCCTCCCAGAAGTTTTCAAGTCATTCATAGTTAAAACAATGAAACTGGGAATTCCCTGGTGGTCCGGTCGTTGAGACTTTGTGCTTCCAATGCAGGGGGTGTGGGTTCAATCCTTGACCAGGATCCCACATGCTGTTCAGTTTGGCCAAAAATACAAAATTAAAAAAAAAACAAACAAACATGTGGCAGAGTGTTTCAGTGTTTTTCCCCTGTTTGGTCACAGCTCCCTATATCCATGCCCCTGAGTGAGCCTCTTGTACAATGACTCTGGGCTTGACTGCGTGACTTGTATTGTCCAGTGAGGCGAAAGTAAAGTGCAAGCAAAAAAGCTTGAAAAGTGATAGCCTTTTGGGAATCACCTCTTGTTCTTTGGAGCCCTGAGACCGCTGTGCAAAGAAGTCAGGCTTGCCCCCTGGAAGCTGAGATCAGGTGGAACCAGTCACTAGGTCATCTCAGCTGAAGGCCCTTAGTCAGTTAAACTTCCAGCTGACTGCACTCACCAGCCTGAGTGCAGAGGCCCGCAGGAGGGGAACGACCCACAGAAGCATAGCTCCAATTGCCAAACCTCAAAACTGTGAGTAAATAAATGATTGTTGTTTTAAGCCATGACATTTTGGAAGTGGTTTATGTCACAGTTAGAAACTAATGGATACATCTTGTGGGTGACCTCGTGGATGGCCTCTGCAATTCTTACTCAAAAGGAAGTGTTTTGTTCCTAACAAGTTGGTAATGTGATACTGTGATTTATTTATTTATGTGTATATTTGGTCTTCGTCTCCATTTCTGGCACAGAGCTCTGAAACTTTGGAATTGCATGCGATGAGAGTAGTATTAATAAAAAGGTATCTTTTGTTATGTTAATCAGGCCATTTGGAACACATCTAAGCTTGGGGCGGGGCTGGTTGCATGTAATAAGAGGGTGGAACTTTCAGTCCTACCCACTCCCCTGCAGATTGCTGGGGAAGAGGGCCACGGTGGTTGAGTTCTATCACCAATGGCCAGTGTAAAGAAGCCTCCAGAAAAACCCAAAGGGATGGGGTTCAGAGCTTTTCCAGGCTGGTGAGCACTGAGAAGAGCGGCACACCTAGAGAAGTCATGGCAGCTCTGCAGTCCTTTCCACATGCCCCGCGCCTGTCTTCTCTCCAGCTGTTCCCGAGTTGTGGCCTTCCCTCATATCCCCATACACTAGTAAGTCACATGTTTCTCTGAGTTTTGTGAACTGCTCGAATGAGTTAATCAGACCTGAGGGGAGGGGGTTGTGATTTGATCTATAGCTGGTGGGTCAGAAGCACAGGTAACAACCCTGATTTGTGATTGGTGTCTGAAAGGGGCCCTTAACCTGTGGTATCTTACGCATCTCCAGGTAGATGGCATTAGAACTGAGTTGCCTTAAGAGGGTGGTGGTGAGGAGAAAAACAGTTTAGAATTAAAAACACAAATTAGAATTGGGTATAGATTAGAGGTAGAAAGCTTACTAAAGGTATTATTGAGCCATTGATCTTGGAGTCAGCTTTGATACCCCCTTCTCTCTAAGCTTGTGCACACCCATCACCAGAGTCTGTTGTTTTTACCTCTTATAAATCCACAATCCATATCCTTTTCTCCACTGACACTGGCACCACACTGGCACCACCATAGTCAAGGCTCCCTCCTGAACTACTCAACAGGGATTTCTCCTCATCTCCCTGCCCCCACACCAGTGTCTTCTCCAAAGTAACAGAGCAGTCACTTTAGAAGCAAATCTGACCGTGTCCCCCTGCCAGTTAAAATCCTTCCATGGTTCTCATTTATCTTACGATAAAAGCCCATGTAGTTACTGTGACCGACAGCCCTTCATAGTGTTACCAAATGCAAGTGTGTGCCCATGCCCAGCTGAAGCCAAGCACATCAAATCGTCAAAGTTTAGAGCACAGAAGGGTTTATTGAAGGGCCAAACAAGGAGAAAGGGTGCCTTGGGCTCAAAAAACCTGGAACTCTCTGGTAGTTTGGGGAAGAAATGTTTTTAGGCAGTATTGGGGGTCAGGGCTGCAGGTGGTGTGGCTTTATTCTGACTGGTGGGTGATGAGTTAACAGGGAGGTACCCCAGGACTCTTGTGCTCAGCCTGAAGTTACCATCTTCCACCTGGGTCGGGGCCTTAGTGTAGAAGAGCTCAAAAGTGTTAAGTATTTTCCTTGGAAGGAACCAGGACACTGCCCCACTCTGCACTATAATTCCTTTTTTTTTTCAGGCAAGGCTTTATTGGGGTTCACAGAGGGAGAACAAGTAACAGGTGGCTGGCTCACTCCCTGAGGAGGACAGGGCTAGTGAGTTGGTTCCTTATTTGGGTAGAGTGAGGTTTGGAGGGGAGGGTATAGGGGCATGAAATGATGAAGCATAGGACATTTTGGGGGTGATGGAAGTTTTCCGTATGATACCATAAGGTCATGTATTTGTTACTGTTGATTGCTCCTCTGTTTCTGTGGGGCTTCCCAGGTGGTGCTAGTGGTAGAGAACCCACCTGCCACTGCAGGAGACATAAAAAATGTGGGTTCGATCCCTGGGTTAGGAAGACCCCCTGGAGGAGGCATGGCAATCCACTCCAGTATTCTTGCCTAGAGAATCCCCATGGACAGAGGAACCTGGCGGGCTACAGTCCATGGCGTCGCAAAGAGTCGGACACGACTGAGGCAAGTTGGAATGCACACTGTTTCTGCATCCCTTCCATTCCCTGACTGGTAATTGTTTGCCTCTGACCCTTGGAACTCAGGGAAGGTCTAGGGGGCTCAAGCCCTTTTCCTGCCAATAAGAAACGGGAGAAACATAGAAGCTTTTGTACCCAGAAGGGTCCTACTCAGTTTCAACAGCATCAGTCATCCCCCATCCCCCACCTCCAGCCTCATCCTCACACCTTCCTGCCTCCATCTCCCTCCCCTCCCCTCCTTCCTTCAGTTCTGGGCTGGGGCTTTTGCCATGGATTCTTCTCTTGTTGCCCCGCTGGCTTTTCCCAGACCTCTCATCTCACCTCAGGCATCACTTAGGGAATTTGTAGCTCCCTAGTGCAGGCTGTTCTTTTCCTTTGTTGTACTTTTATCTCATTTTGTGATTGAATATACTCATGTTTGTGTGATTTTTTTTCCTGATTGTCTGTATTCCCAAGTCCACTGTAAACCACAGAAAGAAAAGCCTGCCGAATTTAGCTCACCCTTGGAGCTGTGCCTGGTATAGTACCTGCCACATAACGGACACTCAGTACATAGGTGTGGATTGAATGTATGAGTTTGCTATGCAGAGTTGTCATTGCACTTGGCCTATAATATAGTCAGTATATATTTGCTAAACAAATAAGAAATGAATGAATTAGCTTGGGATAGGGAGGGGAGAGCAAATAGGAAAACAGTATCTTCCATGGCATTGTGTTTCTTGCACATAACAAGCTAAATACTATTTTTGGAATGAATGAATCATTCAATTAGAGCATTTTCAAGAGATAAAAATAGTGACCAAAAGAACAAGAATTCTTTTTTATACTTGAAACAGTCAATTAAGTGGTGTCTTTTGTGTAAATAGACAACTAACTTGTAAATAAAAAAATAAATGGAAATAGCTACTTCTCTGAATGTAGATCTACAGGCAGTGGTGAGGTTCTAGGGAATAACATGCTGTGGTCATGGTTACTTAATATTTCTATAAAGTTGGTAGGATGAATTCTCTTGGTTTGTAAAACACTAGGCTAGTCTCAGTTAAAAAAAAAAAAAGTATACATTGAAGTCGACTTAAACATAAATAGAAATGAAAAGAGAACATACATACTTTCCTGTCCCCTGATTATCATCCTTATCCTGGAGAATTCCATGGACAGAGGAGCTTGGCAGGCTACAGTCCATGGGGTTGCAAAGAGTCAGACATGACTGAGCAACTAACAAAGCCTCATTGTCTCTCATATGTCAAAAGAAAAAAGTTACCAGGGTTGTAGGAAATCCAGCCACAAGCTTTGAAGGAGCTCACAGGTGAAATGATGAATCCCTCTGCAGTAAATGACTCAGTGCTGGTCCCGTTTGTTTCCACCTTCCTTAGCCACACCTTTAACTGGTCCCTACGGGCACAGACTCAGGGTTTGGCCACGTAATTTGCTTTGCCCACAGGATCATGAGCAATGAAACGATTGTTTCTTCAAGCATCTCTGTTTGGGGTTCCTTCTTTAACCCAGCAGAAGCTAGCTCCCAGTCTTGCGGCTCAAACAGTTTTCTAAACAGGAACCTGAGGTGTTACTGCACTACTGAAGAGCCTTTAAGATTAAGTACTGGCCTTGAGGAAGGAACCATCAATCAGGGGTCAGGGGCTGGATGAGGAGGCCTCTGAGACATCAGGATTCATTCAGGAGTTTGTTAGATTTCTGTGTATATGTGTGTGAGTGGGTCAGGAAATGTTCAGTGTTGATGAAGTGACATCTGTTTCTGAAGAATCAGAACTTTTTATCTTATTTTGAAAAGTCAAGGAGACTCTCAAATACAGAAACAGAGTGGGGATTTTTTTGCCACCCAAGACACTGAGTTCTAAGTTTTGGGCAAGGTGAGATGTTGACAGTCATTTCTGTCCTTGTTGAATTTCTTTTTGCTGTATCCTCAGCATCTTAATACAGCCCTCTTGTTAAGATGCAACCCCATTTGCATTGTTAAATGGTGATAAATAGGTCCAGATGCTTTGCTTTAAAAGGAGATTTTAGTTAATGTTCCTTGAGGAGAAGGAGTAGTAACCAGTGTTGCCCATTGGTCTGGTCATGCCAGGCTCCAGATGGCCTCATCACTGCTTGAGGATACAGAAGGGTTTTATTGAGCTGGAAGATTCAACATTATGTGCTGAGCCACTTTTACCACTTTGGGAGGGGTTTTAAATGTAAACCTCTAGCATTTCTGGTAAGATATACACCAAGTGTGACAAAGTCATCAGAACTGCTCTTTTCTGCAACAGAATGTGTGAGCCGTTATTGTGTTTGCCACAATAGCAGTTTCTAGAACTTTCCCTTCTTGCCTACTAGTAGAAAAAGCACTGGGAATATTATGGACTAAATTTACAAAGGAAGTAGTTTCAGGACGCAACATATATGTATACACACAATGTGAGTCTCCAAGATCATTAAGTAGCCCATCTAAAGTATTTGAAAGTGGGATTACCCATTTTTAAGGGTTAAAATGCCAGCAGGAAATTGGTTTGTAGTCACTGTTGGTTTTATCAACTTAATGTATTTCTTGTAAAGTTTGCCTGATTAGCTGTGTGATCATTGTGCCAATGAGATATGATTATAAAAACATTATATTAACACTTTAAAAATTAAAAATAGGGAATTCCCTAGCAGTCCAGTGGTTGCTGCTACTGCTGCTAAGTCACTTCAGTCGTGTCCGACTCTGTGCGACCCCATAGACGGCAGCCCACCAGGCTCCGCCATCCCTGGGATTCTCCAGGCAAGAACACTGGAGTGGGTTGCCATTTCCTTCTCCAATGCATGAAAGTGAAAAGTGAACGTGAAGTCGCTCAGTCGTGTCTGATTCGTAGCGACCCCACGAACTGCAGCCTACCAGGCTCCTCCATCCATGGGATTTTCCAGGCAAGAGTATTGGAGTAGGTAGGACTCCACATTTTCACTGCTGAGGGCCTGGGTTCACTCCCTGGTCAGGGAAATAAGATCCCACAAGCCATGTGATGTGGCCAAAAAAAATTAATTAAAAGTTTTCATCAGTGGTTCATTACAAGCTATAGGAAATCAGTTTAAGCAAACTGTGGTGGATTGCAGACCTGGCCGTAATTGTTTTTCTCTCTTCACAAGGGGATAGTCTATCTGCCTCTTGAATCTGGGATGATCATGTGACTTGCTTTGACCGGGGGGAGCTGAAAAAGTCTGAGGCCATCAGGGGTTTGAAGGGTGCTTGCAGCTGGACGAGATCAACCCGGGCAGCCCAGCATCAGCCAGCTGACTCACTGTATCGTGAGCTCAATTAATGTTTGTTCTAAGCTAGAGTTTTGCAGTAGTTTGTCAAGTAGTAAAAGCTAACTACTATATAGCTTCGGCCAAAGAAAGAGTCACTGGAAGCCCCTCTGCGTGTTTTGAGGCTGAACCAAGTGGAGCAAAGGGCAGGATAAACTTGAGCCTCAGAACAACCAGTACTGGGGACTTGAACATCAGCACAAAATTTGTTGTTGTTGTTCTGTCACTCAGTCTCGTCCAACTCTTTTTGACCCTGTGGACTGCAGTACGCCAGCCTTCCCTTTCCTTCACCATCTCCCAGAGTTTGCTCAAACTCATGACTAGGGATTCAAACATCAGCACAAAATGACTCACCATCATGTGGGATGAAGGTATTTTGAAAGTGGATCAACAATAGAAACTCCAATGTTGACCCCCAAGGAACTCCCTATCCACTCTGAAAATATTCCCTTCATGACTAGAGCAAAAGAAACAATCTGTTTTGATGGGCCCCTCAAATTTTCCCTGCCCGTATTCACCAGTGCAAGGACTGCTTGAGAATACTAAGCAAGCAGTTTCAGCCTTCAGCTGGGGTCCTGGTGCAGGTTTGGTTTTTCATGAAAGGCAAATATATACTAGCTACAGAAGCTGTTACCCAGAAGACTGTTTCCTTTGAATCTTCTCCATTAGTAAACATGAGTCACTGCAGGGCCCACACAGACTTTTTAAAAAATGTATTATGCTTTCAAGGACTGCCTTAGAATGCAAAAATAAAATTTACATGAATTATGTATACTAATGAGTAAATGCAAATATTTCAAAAAGTATAGACTTCTATAGTTTCTTAATGTTAAAAATTTATTATTGAAATGATTGACACAACCTGGGCTCAAAAAGTAAAGAATCTGCCTGCAATGCCAGAGACCTGGGTTGCATCCCTGGCTTGGGAAGATCACTTGGAGGGGAGGGTATGGCAATCCACTCCAGTATTTTTGCCTGGAGAATCCCATGGACAGAGGAGCCTGGCAGGCTATATAGTCCATGGGGTTGCAAAGAGTCAGACACGACTGAGTGACTAAGCACACACGTATAAGTTTAAGATGTATGTGTTGATGTAATATATTTACATATAACGTGATATTAACACCATAGTGTTAGCTAACACCTCTATTATATCACCTAGTTCTTTTTCTGTGGTGGGAACACTTAAACACTGAACTCTCAGCAACTTTGAGACTTACAATACAATATTGTTGGCTGGATTACTATGCTGTGTGTTAGATCTCCAAAACTTATTTATCTATGCTTTTTGCAAGTTTGTACCCTTGAAAACAACATCTCCCTAATTCCTCTGCTCCCCAGCCTCTGGTAACCACCATTCTACTCTCTGATTTTATAAGTTTGGCTTTTTTTTTTTTTTCTTTTGGCCATGCCATGCAGCTTGTGGGATCTTATTTCCTCAACCAGGGATTGAACCTGGGCCCTCAGCAGTGAAAGTCTGGACTCCAAACCATCGAAGTGCCAGGAGTTCCCTTAGATTTTCAATGTAAATGATATTATATACTGTTTTTATTTGATTCTTCTGCACATGGTTATCCAGTTTTCCCAACCCTATTGTTAAATAAATACACTACGCTTCCCCATTGAGTGTATTTGGCTCCTTTGTCAAATACTACTTGACTGTAAATGCAAGAGTTTATTTCTGGGGGTTATTCTGTTCCAATGCTCAAAATGTCTATTTTTATACCAGTACCATACCGTTTAAGTTACTATAGCATTATGGTATGGTTTGAAACTAAGAAGTGTGATGTTTCCATTGTTGACCTTTTGGTTATTCAGGGTGTTCTGTAGTTTTATACAAATTTTAGAATTTTTTCTATTTCTATGAAAAATCCCATTGGAATTTTAATAAGGAATGCATTGAATCTATAGATGGCTTTGAATAGTATGGACATTCTAATAATAATTCTTCTGATGTGTGAACTCAGAATATTTTCCTTTTTTTGACTTCAATGTCTTTGATCAAAGTCATAGTTTTCAATATACAGATCTTTTATCTCCTGGATTAAATCTATTCCTAAGCGCTGTTTCTGATTGCATTATGAGTGGGATACTTTTGTTTCTCTTTCAGATGTTTTACTGTTAGTGTATAAAAACTGATTTATGTGTATTGATTTTTATCCTGCAACTTTATTGAGTCAGTTTATTCCAGCCATTATTTTGGTTGAGTCTTGAGGATTTTCTGTTATATCATCTGCAAATCATGACAATTGACTTCTTCCTTTCTGATTTAGATGCCTTTTATTTTTTGTCTTGCCTAATTTCTCTAGCTAGGATTCCAGTACTACATTCAATAAGAGTGGTGAGAATGAGCTCCCTTGTTATGTTGCTGGTCTTACAGGAAAGTTTTTAGTTTTGCACCCTTGAATTACAATGTTAGCTGCAGTGTTGTTTCATATGATTTTTATTATGTTGACATACAGTCTTTATATGGAGAAGGAAATGGCAACCCACTCCAGCATTCTTGCCTGGAGAACCCCCATGGACAGAGGAGCCTGGCGGGCTACAGTTCATAGGGTCACGAAAGTTGGACACAACTTAGTGACTAAATTACCACCACCACGTTATTTATATACCCAGTTTCTTTTTTTAATCATGAAAGGATGTTACATTTTATCAGATGCTTTTTCTGCATCCTAATGAAATGGTCATATGATTTTTTCCTTTCATTCTATTAAAGTGGTATATGATATTAATTGATTTATATATGTTGAACTAGCCTTGCATCCCAGGGATAAACTCCACTTGTTTGTGGTATGTAATCCTTATTTAATGTATTATCAATTTTGGTTTGCTGTTACAGAGGTTTTGCATCTGTATTTATCAGGACACTGATCTGTAGTTTTGTTGTAGTGCCTTTACCTGACTTTGATATCAGGATAATGCTGGCCTGATGAAATAATTTTGGAAGTATTCCCTCTTCCTTGGAATTTTTGGAAGAGTTTGAGAAAGATTGATATTAATTTTTCTCTCAAATTTTGGTAGAACTCACCAGTAAAGCCATCTGATCCTGAGGTTTTCTGTGTTGGAAAGTTTTTGATTACTGATTCAATCTCCTTACTTGGTGTGTTCAATTTACTTATTCATGATCCAGTCTTGGTATAAGATTGTGTGTTTCTAGGAATTTATCCATTTTCTCTTCTAGGTTATGTAATCTCCCAGCATATAATTATTCAGAGGAGTCTCTTATAATTCTTTGTATTTCTATAGTATCAGTTGTAATGTCTCCTCTTTGATTTCTGATGTTATTCTTTAATATTATTTTATTGTAGTTGATTTACAGCGTGTGTTGATTTCTACTGTACAGCAAAGTGATTCAGTTACACATATATACATTTTCTCACCTTCTTTTCCGTTATGGTTTATCACAGAATCCTGAATATAGTTCCCTGTGCTATACAGTAGGACCTTGTTGTTTATCCATTCTAAATGTAACAGTTTGCGTCCACTAACTCCAGACTCCAGTCCACCCCTCCCCCACCGCACTGGCAACCACAGCTCTGTTCTCTATATGTCAATCTGTTTCTGTTGTAGATAAGTTCATTTGTGTCATATTTTAGATTTCTGATGTCGAGTCTTACTTTCTTAGTCTACTTAAAGATTCATCAATTCTGCTTATTTTTTCAAAGAATCCATTCTTAGTTTATTTTTTTTTTCTATTTTTCTGGTCTCTATTTCCATTTGGAAATTTGTTACTTTCTTCCTTCTGCTCATTTTGGGCTTAGTTTTTCTTTTTCTAGTTCCTTGAGGTGTAAAGTTGTTTGTTTGTAATCTGTTTTTGTAATATATGTATTTATCACTATAAACTTTCAAAACTGCTTTTTTTTTTTTTTAGCATCCTATAGGTTTTGATATGTTATTTTTCTGTTTCATTTGAAAGATTTTTAAAAATTGCTTTTTTGACCCAAGGTTGTTGAGCAGTTGTTGTTAAATTTTCACATATTCCTAGATTTTCCAGCTTTCTTCTTGTGACTTCTAGTTTCATATAGTTGTGGTTGGAAAGATACTTGGTATGATTTCAGTCTTCTTAAATTTGCTAACTGTTTTGAGTACGATCACTTGATCACTTCTGGAAAATGTTCCATGTGCATTTGAAAAAAAAATGGAAAAATGGATGGGATATTTTACAAACGTTTGGTAAGTCCACAGTGTTTCCTTCTTGGGTTTCTTATCCATTGCTGAAAGTTGGATACTGAGATCCCCTACTATTATTATTTATTTATCCATTCAGATCTGCTAGTATTTTCTTAACATATTTATGTGTTCTGTTGTATACGTAGATCTTTATGATTGTTATATTTCCTTGATGACTGATCCCTTTATCATTACATGACTTTGTCTTGTTATCAGTTTGGACTTCAAGTACGCACTGTTTGATAAAAGTGTAACTACCTCTGCTCTCTTTCGTTTTCCACTTACGAAATATATTTTTTCTATCCCTTCACGTTGAGCCTATGTGTATGTCCTTAAAGTTGAAGTGAGTTTCTTGTAGGCAGCATTTGGTTGGGTCTTGATTTTTTTTTAATGCATTCAGTCATTGTGTGTTTGGTGAATTCAGTCCACTTGTATTTAGAGTCAGTGTTGATATCTAAGAACTTACTAATGCCATCTTTCTGTTTTCTGTTTTGTATTTCCATTGATTCTTTTCCCCTCTGTTTATATGTATCTTTGTAAGTAGGTGATTTTTCTGTGGCTCTATTTCTGATTATCTTTTGTGCATCTATTTTAGATTTTTACTTTGTAGTAACCATAAGGCTTATGTTAGACATGTCATAGAAAAAACAGTACATTTTAAGCTGATAGCAACTTAACTTCAATTGTCTACAAAACTTCACCCTTTTACTCCCCCCTTTTCTATTTCTGATGCCATTATTTACCTCTTTTTATATTGTATATTCATTAATAAATTGCAGTAGCTATAATTATTGTTTTCCTTTTATCTTTGTACTATAGTTAAGTGGTTAACACACTGTTGCATTATGTAATTAGAGTTTTTAAATCTGACTGCTTATTTTTCTTTACCAGTGTGCTGTGTATTTTCATATGTTTTCATGTCACTGATTAGTGTCGTTTCATTTCTGCTTGAAAAACTACTTTCAACATTTCTTACAAGATAGAGCTGCTGCTGCTGCTAAGTCGCTTCAGTCGTGTCCGACTCTGTGCGATGCCATAGACGGCAGCCCACCAGGCTCCCCCGTCCCTGGGATTCTCCAGGCAAGAACACTGGAGTGGGTTGCCATTTCCTTCTCCAATGCATGAAAGTGAAAAGTGAAAGTGAAGTCGCTCAGTCGTGTCCGACCCTCAGCGACCCCATGGACTGCAGCCTACCAGGCTCCTCCATTCATGGGATTTTCCAGGCAAGAGTACTGGAGTGGGGTGCCATTGCCTTCTCCCAAGATAGAGCTAGTGGTGATGAACTCCCTCAGCTTTTGTTTGTCTTGGAAAGTCTTCATTTCTCTTTCAAAATTCAGGATGGAATATACTTGGCTGGTGATTTTTTTTCATTAAACTCTTCGGATGTGTCACTTCACTTAATCTGGACCTGTAGAGTATTTGCTGAGAAACCCATTGATAGCCTAACAGGGCTTCCTTTTGTAGATTATAATTTCTTTTCCATGGCTGCTTTTGGGATTCTCTTTATTTTTGAGTTTTGACAGTTTCATATTAATGTCTTGGAGAAGATCTTTTTGCTTTGAGATAATAAATTAATCTATTAGCTTCATGAATTTGGATGTCTAATTCATATCCCAGGTTTGAGTTCTTTGAGCTGTTTTTCTTTAGATAAGCTATCTGCCCCCTTCTCCCTTTCTTCTTTTTGTAAAACCCTGAATATTCTACTATTTACTCCTTTGCTGGACTCCTACAAGTCACATACACTTTCTTCTCTTTTTCATTCTTTTTTCTTTGTTCTGTTCTGACTGGGTTATTTCAAAATTCCTATCATCTCATTTATTCTGTCTTCTGTTTGCTCTGCTTTATTCCAGGTGCTCTCTATTGCATTTTTCACTTCATCATTGATTTTTTTTTTTTAGCTCCAGAAATTTTGCTTAGTTCTTTTAAATGACTTTTATCTCTTAGTAAAGATCTCATTTTGAACATTTATTTTTTACTTGACCTGAAACATAATTTAATGTTTGTGTGCACTACAAAGGGATCTCCACCATAACTCTAGTTGCCATCCATCACCATACAAATTGACCGTATTTACCTATTTTGCCTCAACTCTCTTCTCTGGTAACCACCAATCTGTTCTCAGTATCTATGAGATGATTTTTCCTTTTTCTATATTCCACATAAAGTGAAATCATACAGTATTTGTTTTTCTCTGACTTATTTCACTTAGTATGATACCGTCAGGGTCCACCTATGCTGTCCCAACAGGCACAGTTTTCTTTTTATGAATGAGTAATATTCATACACACGCACCTCTCATCTTTACCCACTCATACATTGATGAACAGTTAGGTTTTTCCATAGCCTGGCTATTGTAAATAATGCTGCAATGAACATAGAGGTACGTACATGGTTTTGAATAAGTTTACATATTCTTCGGATAATTATCCAGAAGTGAAGTGGCTGGGCTATATGGTAGTTCTATTTTTAATTTTCTGAGAAACCTCCATACTGTTTTCCATAGTGGCTGTACCTATTTACATTCCCACCAACAGTGGACAGGGGTTCCCTTTTCTCCACATCCTTGCCAACACTTATTTCTTGTCTTTTGTAGAAAATAACTATTCTAACAGGTTGTGAGGTGATATCTCATTGTGGTTTTGATTTGCATTTACCTGATAATTAGTGATGTTGAACATCTTTCTGTAAACATCTGTAGGTCTTCTTTGGAAAAATACCTACAGTTGACCCTTGAACAAAGCAGGGGTTTGGGATGCCAACCCTCTGACACAGTCACATTTGCAAATAACTGTTTAGTCAGCTCTCTGTATCCCTGGTTCTGCATCTGTGGATTCAACCAATCGTGGATCGTGTAATAACACGATAGCACATACTTACTGAGAGAGAGAAACTTGCATACTAGTGGACCTCACAGTTCAAATGCATGCTATTCAAGGGTCAACTGTGTTTAGATCTTCTGCCCATTTAAAAAAATCTGATTGTTTGCTTTTTTACTCATAAGTTCTTTGTATATTTTGGATATTAGCTTCTTTTAGGATATATAACTTGCAAATGTTTTCTCCCATTCAATAGATTGCCTTTTTATTTTGTTGATGATTTCCTTTGCTATGATAATCATGATTGTGTGTGTGTGAGAGAGATTTCAATGAATTGTCTTTCTGTGGTATTTTTTGTAGCTTGTTGAGTTTCTTCAAAACAGCTATTTTGAATTCTTTATCAGCTAGATCACAGACTTTTGTACATTACAGCTTGATTGTTAAAGTATCTTTTGTTGATGACATGATTCCTTGATTTTGTTTTTCATATTGCTGGTAGTTTTGCACTGCTTGGTTTCACATTTGAACTAGCAGATAACATCTTTAAATCTATGCTGCTGGTGCTGCTAAGTCGCGTCAGTCGTGTCCGACTCTGTGCGACCCCATATACTGCAGCCCACCAGGCTCCCCCATCCCTGGGATTCTCCAGGCAAGAACACTGGAGTGGGTTGCCATTTCCTTCTCCAATGCATGAAAGTGAAAAGTGAAAGTGAAGTCGCTCAGTCGTGTCTGACTCTTAGCGACCCCATGGACTGCAGCCTACCAGGCTCCTCCATCCATGGGATTTCCTGCTTTCAAATAGAGTATTCCGGTTGTTAGTGCTGTTATCTGGGGTTTTCTCCGCGTCTGTATCGGTACACCTGCTCCACTCTCTTGCTCCCTCTTGTGGCCGAATCCTTGAACTTTTATGTCTTGTTCTTAAAACTCGTCAGGCTGGCTGCTGGACATCTCATTTCCAGAAGGTGGCACTATAGCTCACGTTTCTGACGTCTGCCTTGCCGGTAAACCCTGGCCTGTTTTCTGAACTCACTGTCTAGAGCTAGCTGTCACTGCTGTGCTGGGCAGTGTGCACATGCAACCAGCTGCAGTGTGGCGGGAGGTGTGTCTCTAGCATTCAGGAAATTGAGGGTGCCCAGGGACCTGGTAGGTAGGTAGGTCCCCAGGTGCGCTATTCCCAGAGGCTTGCGGGTAGATTTCCTGCTGAGTGAATCCAATAGGAACCATGTCCCTTTAATGCCCTTTGATACGGTATTCTTGTCTGCCTTTTTGCTTGTTCTCTTTGCTCCTGCCAGCCATGGAGGTCCGATCTCTGTACTCTGGGTGCTGCTGGAGAAAAATGGGTTTCTCCAGCTGCATCGGGTACAACTGGAGAAGTCAGCACTCATTTCCTGCTCTAGTTTTTCACTACTAGAGAGATGGAGGCCCACTGCTTGTTCATCCCCTTGAGGGACAAAGGACAGCACAGGTAAAGTTCTTACTGTTGCCCCTGTGTCCACACCCATTCCCATATTACATATAGTCACATGTTGCAAAAATGCATGCCATATATTTTTACTCCAATGGCATGCTAGAATCTCCCTTTGGAAAGCCTGGACTTCTGCAATTTCTGTCTTGTCCGTGGGTACCTGCCCAGTTTCAGCACTTTGCAAGTTTTTTCTTGACTGTCATGAGATGATATGGGACAGGTTGCTGTTCCACCAGTTCAACAGCGTGTACTGAAGTCTTTCTGCCTGCGGTCTGATGCACAGGTTGGCACGTCCCTTGGTGTGTCGTGCTGGATCCCACAACTCCTGCAAAGGCGCTTTGGTTCATGGAGTGAGTGAAGTCGCTAAGTCGTGTCCGACTCTTTGCAACCCCATGGACTGTAGCCTACCACGCTCCTCTGTCCATGGGATTTTCCAGGCAAGAGTACTGGAGTGGGTTGCCATTGCCTTCTCCAGAGGATCTTCCCAACCCAGGGATCGAACCTGGGTCTCCTGCATTGTAGGCAGACGCTTTACCGTCTGAGCCACCAGGGAAGTTTATGGATAGATGCCCAATTCTTGGTTCATGGATAGATGTCCAATTCTTTATTGAAAGGGAGGGACAAAAAAGAGGAACATCTTGTGTCATGGCGATGCTCTTAGGATTTCTTAATAAAACATAAGTCTTATTGGGGAAAATGTACATGTATCTGTTTTCATGGTTTTGAGATATAGATGTTTAGCTTAGGTTGAGATTTTGAGAACTGTTAAGAAAAGCAGAAGCTCTGGAGTCTGACAGATAGGGTCAAGATCACCTGTGCTGCTATCTAGTCCTGTGACACTGGGCATTATACTTAACTAAGCCACACTTCCTTTATACAGTGTTTAGCATAATGCCTAAAATGCTAAACACTTTGACATATTGAGTTACTGTTCTAATTAGGGCATTAGTAAAGAAAGCATTAGTCTCTGAGATTGAGGGGAAAAAAACTCATCATGTACAAGAGCATGTGGTAAAAGAATTTAGAAGAGAAGGATCTACATCAGCATATGCTTTATTTCCTTTGACTTGAGATGGCAGTATGTACCTCAATAACGCACAAGCCTGAACCTAGGGAAGCAGTTCACTTTACTTAGTAAGGAGGCACTTGGATTAAACAGTATTGATTCAGTAGTAAAGCTTTTGTTTCTGAACAACAGAAACTAGCTTCAGCCAAAGGAAAAAAAAAAAGCATTTATTGGATGGACCTTCAGGTTTATCTTGGACCCCGAGGACAGGAAGGTTTGTCAGCCTCAGGGTTATAACTAAGAGCTAGATCACCATCAGGTCCTTGCCACTTGGTCGTCTCTCTGCAGACAAAGAGTATTCTTCTGTCACTGCTTCTAATTCACAGGATACAAATTGATCTAAGTCACAGGGTACTAATTGAGATGCCCACAGCTGCCTGAGTTTTAGATGTTACAATGCTTGGGCTTTCCAGGTGGGTCAGTGGTAAAGAATCCGCCTGCCAATGCAGGAGCCACAGGTTCAATCCCTGGGTTGGGAAGATCCCCTGGAGGAGGAAATGGCAACCCATTCCAGTATTCTTGCCTGGAGAATCCCAGGGAGAGAGGAGCCTGGTGGGCTACGTCCATGGGGTCTCAAAGAGTCGGACACAGTTGCACATGGAGGCACCATCAAATGGCCAGTGGTAGACACCACAACACTCTTCTCCTGCTGCTGCAGTGGTTGTAGAGCCAAGTGCCTACCTTAGTGAGATGACCATTTTGAGCAGAGGCCAGAAATAAGCTTTATTGTGTTTAGCCACTGAGATTGGAGGGTTGTTATCACAGCATAACCTAACCTGTTTTGGCAAATGTGAATATTGTTGATTTTCACCTCCTTTTTTGTTCTTTCAAATATTTATTATTCACTTATTTGGCCGGGTTGGGCCTTAGTTGTGGCATGCGGGATCTTTAGCTGCAGCATATGGGATCTAGTTCCTTGACCAGGGATTGAACCCAGCCCCCCTGCATTGGGAGCATAGAATCTTAGCCACTAGACTACCAGGGAAGTCCCCACAGCCTTTGATGATTTTTCTCTTTATCCTTCCATGACAGAAATACGCAGGCAATTCTGGAAAAAGGAACTTAAGCTGAAAAATAATTGGTGTTCTCTATACTAAAATTTGCTTTCTTAGTGATCTTAATGCTATGAATGGCAATTCACAAGTGGGGTTAGCTAGAAGCTGCTAACGGATCTCTCCTAGGAAATGAGCTTGCTTGTTAATTATGGAATATTACTTTTAGGGCATATTCTTACCCACTAGTATGAACCACAGTATTTGAAAGCTGCACACACACACACACACACTCAAGTCACTGTCAAAAGTTTGATTCATTTCACACAACCAGGATTTGAATAACATGTCAGGTATTGCTTTAAATAAATATGTATTACATAAAGTATGTGTGTGTGTGTATGTGTATGTGTTTTCTGTTTATGTAATATTACTCCTACAGCAAAAACTGAATGGAAGAAAGTGACCACGTTTAGAAGCACTCTAGGTCTTGCATTTGACTAAGTGTAAAGCAATATTCCAGTATAGGTCTAGCCCAGCAACTTGCTTCTCTTTATCTCATTTCTCTTCCTTTGAGATAAAATAGAAGACAGGGAGATAAAGGGCAGGCAGAATGTGATTATAAGCAAGAATCATTAAGATATCCAAACTTATTTAATAAACATGCTTTTTTCAATCAGAAATTTACCACGAAGTTTTGTGTATTTCCTTCAGTAAATTATTCTTGAATTAAATATTGCATGCTGGAGAGATAAATATAATTACTAAAAAGCATGACATATTATGGAGTTTATTTAATGCGCTGAATAGGTTTTGCATAAAGTAGTATTTGATTATGCAATATTTATGTTGTGAGAAGTATCTATCTGTATCTGTGACAATTGAATATAGCTTAAAATTAGTGATTCTGATCTTTCTCAAGAGATTTGTCCTTTTTGAAACATGCAATTTGGTTTCAAAGGGCATTTTCATAATTATTTTTTGCATATGCTAAAAATAACTTGTTACTAGTCAATTAAACTTTGGCCTTTTTTTGATTAGTTTGTTTATGCAAACCTGTTTCATATCAAGACTTTAGTGCTTCCAGACTGCACTTTTCTATTTTTGTGTGGCTTTTGTGTTTATAAATTACATCATTGCTTTACCACCTACATAAAATCATAATCATTATTTTTAAAATTAGTTCTATCTTCTTGATTAAATCAATATGTTTTCCTTCAAGTCATTGCCTGGTATAGTCCAAAAGTACAAATTATGTGTACTCACGTATTCAGGTATATTAAGCATTTAACATTTTTTTGCACATTTTTATTTATTTATGTTTGCTTTTAGCTGTGCTGGGTCTTTGCGCAGGTCTTTCTCTAGTCGTGGTGATGTGGTGAGCAGGGGGTATTCTCTAGTTGCAGTAAGGGGGGTGGGGTGGGGCGGGGTGGGGTCTCATTGCCGTGACTTCTCTTGTTGTCGAGCATGGGCTCCAGGGTGTGCAGGCTTCAGTAGCTGCAGCTCCCAGGCTCTGGAGCACAGGCTCAGTAGTTGTCGCACATGGGTTTAGTTGCTCTGCAGCACGTGGGGTCCTCCTGGACCAGGGGTTGAACCTGTGTCTCCTGCATTGGCAGGTGGACTTCCTACTACTGAGCCTCCAGGGAAGCTCTACATATTTTAAGGATTTTTTAAAATATTTATTTGGCTGTGCTGGGTCTTAGTTGCGGCATACAGAATTTTTTTTTTCCCCCCAGTTATGGCATGAGAGATTTTACTTGGAGCATGCAGGATCTGGTTCCCTGACCAGGGATCAAACCTGGGCCCCCTGCATAGGGGAGTGGGGAGTCATAACCACTGGACCACCAGGGGAGTCTCTTGAAGATTTTATCACTGCATTCCTGTAAGTATGAATACTTTTATTATTAAACAGAAAAGCACTCCTTTCCTTCCTATGAAATTTTAGAACTTATGATGAAGATGGCTATTGGTTATGATACTATCTTCTTTGGCCAGAATTTCATAGTACCCTTTTAAAGTACTTCATGAAGGTGTTCATCCATTGCAACGGACACATAGACTGCCTTGTGGGGAAAGGGTGAAGTAGAAACTTACCATTTCACGTAAGCCCCCAGCAGTGGAGCTAGACAGGCATGAATGGCATCTACCCCCATCCCCAGTCTTGCCAACACACACACACACACACACACACACGACTCCTACCTTTCTTGTTTACTAGGTCCCAAGAGATAGGCAAGGAGAGAAGAAAGGAACTGTCACTGTTTCCGCCACACACACTCAGGCCCTCTCATGACACAGGGGGACACTGCGGACCGATACTATGTTATCTCTGTTGCTCTCTCACTGGTCTCTCACTCTCTCGCTGCTGGTCTCATTCTCTTCCACAGCGCTGCAGGAGACAGAGCCTGGCCTGCGTGCAAGGAGCGCTGGCTGCAGGGCAGTAGGGAAGTGTGTGGTGCACACTGACGCACACTCGCATGTTTCCTCCCTGATACAGCTGTGTCCAGTGCACAGAAGCCGTGGATACTTGTCAGCAGATGGACCCCACAGTCTGTCTTTGATCCTGTCCCTGTAGACTGGGGAGCCGAGGCCAGCAAGGGAAGACTGCCCAGCTGGGCCCCCGCTGTCTGGCTCTTGGGATCAGGGTAAAGGCACAGAGCAGCAGAGGAATTTTCCAGAGAGAGTACCTCACCTGGAAATCCTGGGCACCCTTCTCAATAGTTTTCTGACTACTGAAGAAGGAAAACTTTCTGTCTAACTAATGATCCAGAAAAGTCTGGGGAAGAACTTTGGCCCAGCTGGGGCCATTTGCTTACTTCTCAGACTACATACTGTGGACAAAGGGACAGAGAGACTGTGGTCGGCAATTCCAGAAATTGGATGAAGTGAGGAAGGAGCATGTCCTTGAAGAAGGTCATTGTTCTGATGAGATAGATGATAAATGTTCTCTAAATCAAGTCTATAATATCGCTGTGAACCAAGAGTTCTAGACTGAGAACAGAATACAATTACACTGCAAAAAACCTCTGTGGAGACTCTTTGGGGGCTGTGCTGGATCTTCATGCTGCACACAAGCTTTCTCTAGTTGCAGCGATTGGGGGTTACTCTCCAGCTGCTGTGTGCAGGCTTCTCACTGTGGTGGCTTCTCTCGTTGTGAAGCACAGGCTCTAGAATGTGAGGGATTCATTAGTTGTGCACTGGTTTAGTTGCCTCTTGGCATGTGGGATCTTCCCAAGCTAGGGATTGAACCAGTGTCCCTTGAATTGCAAGGTGGATTCCTAACCAATGGACCATGAGGTAAGCCCCAAAGACGTTTTTAGTTTTTTTTTTTTTTTTTTCCCTACACTCCCTTAAATTTTTTTTTTTCCAAAGACTTTTAAAAATGATTATTATGATAAAAGTTTCATTATGCCAGCAAGTCAAAACAACTAAAAATGTTATGCACTTAATACAGACTGCAAATATATGGTCAAAATTGATAGAAATACAAGGATAAGTAGACAAATCCACAATCATAGTGGAAAATATTAATGTACTCTTCTGATTTACTATATCGCAAAGATAAAAACCATTAAGGCCACGGACAATTTGAAGTACACAATCCCATTTGACCTGAAAGAAACTCTGCACCCAATAGTGGCAGACTTACATATTCTTTTCAAACACACAGTTTGGGAAAATTGGTCCATGAAACAGGTATCAACATAGGCCAAAGAATCAGTACCATACCGGTCATGTTCTCTGAGCTAAACGTGATTCACCTAGATTCCACTTCCTGTGTGGCCAAGGAGGCTCCTAATAAAGTGATTCAGCAAAGGGAACTAACAACTCGAACAAAATATGAAATAACTGCCTTAAAGGCTCCAGAGAGTGAAACAAAGCAGGCACATTTGGGATGGGAGTAACCCTTGGAGGAAGGGATTAGCCTCGAGTGACTTCACCATTTTGATAGGGTTTCACTTGAAACTACCTTTGAAAAGGAAACAACGCAGAATAACTTTTGGCCATGTGTATGAGCTTAGTCACTCAGTGGCAACTGTGGCCCCATGGACTGCAGCCTGCCAGGCTCCTCTGCCCATGGGGATTCTCCAGGCAAGAATACTGGAGTGGGTTGCCGTTTCCTTCTCCAGGGGACCTTCCCGACCCAGGGATCAAAACTATCTCCTGAATTGCAGGCAGATTCTTGACCCTCTGAGCCACCAGCGAAGCCCCAGCTTTTGACGGTGCTCCTCATTTATTCACTGATTGCTTGATGGGTGAGATCAATTAACTTCAGGTAGAGATTTGGTTACTACTCAACAGATGTCTTGGTGAAAGCATATGCCCAGCCTTGTCCCAGCCAAATAATTGATATGGTTGGCCAAAAACATTTTTCCAACTCCTCTAAAATCAATTATTTGAACTTACCCCTTAGTCTATCTGAACTCCCTCAACCCATTCAACCATGATCATGATTCTGAAACCGAGTAGTCCTAGCTTACTTGGCTACCTTTGAAAATTCATTCCAAAAAGATGCATGTTGACATAGACATGGAAAATTAGACATTATTTACTAGTCCTTCCTCCTTTTCTCCTCCCTTCCTCCCCTCCAGTATGTTGGTAATAAATGTAATACCTCTGAAATCGTCCTTGTTAGATTAGTAGCAGGTCACTAAGTCAGTGATGGGTTTGTAATTAGGGTGAAGTTCTTTCTATTTGCCCATATTACTTTTTTAACCATGCGTAAAGTCTCACTAATGAAGTGGAAATCTGATAAATTGAGACAGTTTAAACTGCATTCTTGTGGCTTATGTGTATTTGCAACAGTTTTGAATGGGAAAGACCCAAGGACATACCAATACACTTGCTAAAAGTTCAATGAATTGATCAGGGCTGCCGAGAGATGAATAAGGAACACACGAAAAACCAGAAACTGCCAAAAGATAGACAATAGTAGCCTATGTAAAAAACAAATAAAAAACTTTAAAAAGGTGGAGCTGCTTTTTCACTCTTGCATGGAGAAGATACTCTTGGCAGAAGGCGCCTGTGATGAGTCAAGGAAATGATTTTGATTATGAGGAATTTTTTTAAAGAAGGAAAATAGGGCATATTTATAACTTGTCAGTTATTGTAAGTTTTATGGCTGTGACTTATTAGCTGCCAAACAAGCAAGTGAATGTTTTTCTGTCTCCTGGCAGTCTCTCAGTCACCATTCTTGATGCCTTATTAACAAAAATTAAATGGTATGTCAGTAAGATGGCTTTTATTTCAACACACAAATGTTTTTAATAAGTTTTAAAAGTGGAAATAATTAAACCCATTTTCTCTTTTCAGAAGATGTTTCAACTTTGCTTGTAAGCTGTTAATAAGCTTGAAATCCAAATTTTAAAAAATTCATACAAAACAAGGTTAAAGAGGAATCTGATGGGATGTTAAGAGTGGTTCTCTTATGAATGGGATTTTAGTTAATATTACTTTCCTCTATTTTTCTACTCTAAATATACACTTGTAAATCAGGAGGGAAGTTATTAAAGTGGAAAACATCTCTGACAAAGACCATATTACAACTAGTCCATTTCTCAAGGCAATCATTTCATTTATATAAACAGCAGATATTTACTGACACCCTTTGTTTTTCTTTAGTTCTCCTTAGTTCCTAGCAAGGTTGTATAACAATGGGTTTATGTGTAAGGCACAATATATGTAAGGAATTAAAAAGCTTTTGTCTTACAGGGATCTTATGAATGGTGTCTGTGTTGTACACATTTAAGAAACAGTGTCAGTGAGGTAAGTGAATTGTCAAGTGTCACATAATTAGGAAGTGACTGGGCTAATTGTTACAGTAATGCCCTGCCCCGCCAAGAAGAACCTCTCCTTATATACATACTCTTTTATCCACACTGACTCTAGGCCATATAACTTGTTACATCCAATCAGACATAAACAAAGAAGACACAAGCAGGTATGTTAAATATACTGCAGTAAGAAAGACACAGAGACTCAAAAATGCTGGCTCACTGGGACTTTTCTTCTGCTCTTTGGGACCCTGAGACTACCACTGGAAGACGCTTGGGCTGGCCAACTGGAAGGCGAGACACCAGGTGGAGCAGAGATGGGCTTGGAGAGGAAGGCAGATCATTACTGAATTGATCAAAATGTAGCAAACTAAGAATGGAGTTTTATTTTGTTGTAAATGTGGATTGCTAAGTAAAATTGTAGTAAGATGGCTCAAAAAAGCATGCAATCAGAGCAAGGAAGAAGAGATGGGAGATAATTGCAGCCATTTAGAGAAGCTTCCCAGGTGGCCCTAGTTGTAAAGAATCAGCCTGCCAATACAGAAAATGCGAGTTTGAACTCCTGTTGGGAAGATACCCTGGAAAACGGCATGACAACCCATTCCAGTATTCTTGCCTAGAGAAACCCATGGACAGAGGAGCCTGGCAGGCTACGGTCCATAGGGTCTCAAAGAAATGGACACGACTGAAGTGACTTAGCACATACACAGGGAAGAAGCAAGGTGATAGCCACGTTTTTGGAAATGATTTGAAGCCTGAAGCAGAAGCTGAATTCTCAAGATTTAAAGCCTGATGTTTTGAGAAGTGTGTGGAAGGAGAAGTAATTTTTTATATCTGCTGTGTGCCAAGCACTTTATACTCAATGTCTCCTTTAATTTTTACACCAATCCTAAGTGAGGTGAAAACAATTCTCCCCATTGTACAAAAAAGAAAACTGAAAAAAGAAATTTGAAAGTGAGTGAGTGAAGTCGCTCAATCGTGTCCGACTCTTTGCGACCCTATGGACTATATAGCTTATCAGGCTCCTCCATCCATGGGATTTTCCAGGCAAGAGTGCTGGAGTGGGTTGCCATTTCTTTCTCCGGGGGATCTTCCCGACCCAGGAATAGAACCTGGGTCTCCCGCATTGCGGGCGGACGCTTTACGGTCTGAGCCACCAGGGAAGCCAAATTCCAAGAGTGGTGAAGTCAGAATTAGAACCCCAGCCTGTGGAACATCTGGTTAGGTGGGGGATACTATAAACAGTGTGGAGAGAAGGGTTGAGTTGAACTTGAAACCTGTATCTGAGACACGGACAAGCATTTAGGTGTGGATATTCAGCCACCAGAGGAAGGGAAACTTCAGGTGTCTTGGCCGATGCCAGGAAACAAACTGGAGTCAGCTGAATTTGACTTGCCTCACACAATATACTTACATATGCGCTGATAGATTCAAGTTCTCCAAAAATGCCATTTAAGCCAACCAAATCAAATCTTCGTCATCTTGAACAGAGTGAATAACTGCTCTCTGAAACAAAAATAACTTATCTGCTAACTGAAGCATTCTTTGAATGTTTTCAAAGTAGCAGTGGCACAAGTAATCAAAGTCTTGTATTACTGATGTTGATGTCCAATCTGCTGAATTGGTAGGAAGCCAAAAACGAGAGAGTCAAATGTCAGTAAAACATTTGGAGGACATGATGAGATAAACAAGAGCCATCTATTATTTTATATAAACATTCTTCTTTTCCCCCTTAAATAAGGGATTGGCAAACATTTTCTGTAAATGGCCGGATAGTAAATATTTTAGACTTTGCAATCTATGGTTTCCATCTCAACTATTCGATTCTGTTGCAACTGCTCAGCTATGCCACTGTATTAGGAAGGCAGTCATAGAATAAATGTATACGAATGGGTATGGCTGTGTTCCAATAAAACTTCATTTATATCCAAACAGTGGGCTGGATTTGGTCCACAGGCTACAGTTTGTTAACCCCTGCCTTAGATAATATTGTAAGCTAATAGCAATATTTTCTGATTTATATGTACCTTCTAAACCTTTTCTCAGAATGGATAATTGATTCACTTTATTGCTTTAAAATTATAATTGTTATTTATGAATGCAAAATATTAAGATCATTCAGATTTTGAGGGAAGAAACTATTAACTTTTGATCTCCTGTACTTCACTCATTATTTGGAATATATTAAGTGCTCAATTGATGCCCATTTATACATTGCTGAATTAATTGCTTCTAGTCAACCCCATTATCTCAGAGCTGAAGATATGATACCTTTTTTAAAAATAAATAATAACTTATTTTTAAATAAGGGCTTCCCTGGTGGCTCAGAGGGTAAAGCGTCTGCGGGCAATGTGGGAGACCCAGGTTCGATCCCTGGGTTGGGAAGATCCCCTGGAGAAGGAAATGGCAACCCACTCCAATACTGTTACCTGGAAAATCCCATGGACTGTAGCCTACCAGTCTTCTCCATCCATGGGTCACAAAGAGTTGGACGTGACTGAGTGACTTCACTTTCACTATTTTAAAATTATTTTTATATTTGGCTGCACTGGATCCTTGCTGATTTGCTCAGGCTTTCTCTAGCTGTGATGAGTGGGGCCTTCTCATTGTGGTGACTTCTCTTGTTGTGGCTCACAGGCTCTAGGCACGTAGGCGCAGTAGTTGTGGTACATGGGCTTAGTTGCTCCGTGAAACGTGGGATCTTCCTGGACCAGAGGTCGAACGTGTGTCCCTTGCCTTGGCATGCAGATTCTTAGCCACTGGACCATGAGGGAAGTCCCAGTATGGTACCTTTGAAGAAGCACTGTGGCTACTAGGGGATGCTCAGAACTGCACAATTAGAAGGTATAAGTTCTAGTTTTGATTCTGGCCCTAACATTAAACTGCTGTAAGTCACTTCTCTGGATTCATCTTCATCATCATTAAAACCAGTGAGCTGACTTGTGGCAGACTGTCGACTGCCTAGTCGACAGCCATTCCCAGTCTTCTTCCTTGCCTATCTCCATCTAGAGGTTGAAAATACCCAGTCTTCACTATCTAGCCAACTTTGCAGTCAGAATTGGCTATATGACTCAATTGTGGCCAATGAGATAAAAGGGAAATTATAGGAGGCTTCTGGGAAAGATCCCCTCCCACCCATCCCCACCATGAAAGGAACAGGGCATGTAAGGAGAACTTCTTTCCCACATGTACACCCTGTCATGCATAAGCTGTGGCATTCACATCACAGCCATAAGGCCATAAACCTTTATGAAATCATAGGCACCTCTAGTTTGGTGCCTTTATTTTCCAGATAGATTCATTTCAACCAGTATGATGAACTTTACAGTACCTTTTTGATCTGTGACTAAAGTTACATATGCAGTTAATCAAGGAACTAAGCCTTGAACTGAAAGGCAATGGCACCCCACTCCAGTCCTCTTACCTGGAAAATCCCATGGGCGGAGGAGCCTGGTAGGCTGCAGTCCATGGGGTCGCTAAGAGTCAGGCACGACTGAGCGACTTCACTTTCACTTTTCACTTTCATGAATTGGAGAAGGAAATGGCAACCCACTCCAGTGTTCCTGCCTGGAGAATCCCAAGGATGGGGGAGCCCGGTGGGCTGCCGTCTTTGGGGTCGCACAGAGTTGGACACGACTGAAGCGACTTAGCAGCAGCAGCAGCAGCAAGCCTTGAACTCAGTTACCTAATTCATATGCTTTTACTAGTATATGAATCTGTTTATTTAGTGTTCCATTTTATATTTCATTCATCCATTCATTAACTACATTTATTGGGACTACTCTACAATATAGTCATTTTCTTAAGTAGACATTAATACCCATAGTTCATATATGGTATTTTACATGAATCATTTCAAAAATGACATGCAATCAATTGAGATATGCCTTGATTAAATCTGAGTGTTTGGGGTTCCTTTCTCCTAGATATGTGATCTAATACAAAATCTTAAATGACTTATAACAACTTAAAACCACAAAATACTGAGCAGAGTTGTTTAATGAAAACCAAACAGTTCAGTTCTAATTAGGCCAAGCAGGACAATTCTAGTTTGGCTGGGGAAAAAGAAGTTGCTGGGACAACTTCAAAAACAAGATATTCTCAGAGCATACTAGAAAAATTGAGAAGATACATGTTAATCAAAGTTGATTCAATCGCCCCTAATTCAGAATAACTGTTTTTCATTGGTTGTTTTCTTTTCATGATGAAGTCAAGACTACCCTTTTATAATAGTGAAGTATTTGAGACCAAATATTTAGGAAGATTCATTTTATGCAGCCAACAGACCAGAGAGGATTTTTTAGAAAACTAGAAATAAATGTAAGAGCTGGGGGAAAATTAATCAAAATCTGATATCTAGGTCATTAATGGGACAGATGGGAATGGCAGGAAATCAGAATATAAAAATAGTACTAAGCTGCTGCTTACTATTGAATTAATGACCATATGGCATATTGGAATAATGTTTATAATATTTAATTATAAGAAGTTTAGAAACCAAAAAATGAGGGGAAAGGAATTTGTGATTTAAGTAAGAATAAATAATGTATGTTCTTTGCAAAGAATAAAATAGACTTTTTTAAAAGTAGAGAATGATATTTTTTTTGGTGAACAAAATATCAAATAGTCTCTTTGAGTAGTGATTCAGTTTTATGACTACAGTAGTAAAGTATTACCCATTTTTAATGTCTTGATTTTATCTTTATATACCAAATACTAATTGAACATTCATCTCCCATATCATTTGTATGATAGAATGTGTCACTTTCAAACCATGTAACTAACGAGAAGTTATATAACGGACTAACATTTTTGTTGACTCTGATATATAGTCTTATACTTGCTGGCTTTGGATTTACATAGGAGGTTGCTATTTTAAAATATGACTGCTGTACTTTAAAGTTTTTTTTTTTTTAATATTTTTAATGTATTCATTT
Organism: Bos indicus; assembly: GCF_029378745.1. NCBI lineage: Eukaryota > Metazoa > Chordata > Mammalia > Artiodactyla > Bovidae > Bos > Bos indicus. The sequence goes on along the minus strand of NC_091789.1, from coordinate 120,641,933 downwards.
AGTTGTGGCACAGGGGCTCTTCATTGGGACATATGGAGCTCAGGAGTTGGGACACTCCAGCTTGGTTGCCCTGCAGCATGTGGGATCTTAGGTCCCCAACCAGAGATCAAACCGGAGTCCTCTGCATTGGAAGGCAGATTCTTAACCACTGGACTGCTAGGGAAGTCCCCAAATGTTGGCAGTTTTCATGATAAAGTTTCCATAACACATTTTCCTGGCATAGGATCAAATTGAGAATCTCACACATTCCGTTTAGTCATCATGTCTGTCATACGCAACGGTTGTTCTGCCTTCTTTGTCTTTCATCACATGGATATTTTGCAGCCATTGGTTTGTAGAATGTTGCTTAGTATTGGGTTTCTCTAATATTTACTTACAATTCAATGGAGTTGAGCAGTTTAGTTTCCTTCTTAGCTTGTCCTGTCAGGAGCCACATGAAGTCAGTTGGTCACTTACCGGTGATGGTAGCTTTGATCACTCATGTAAGTCAGTGTCCACTGGTTTGCTCCACTGTGAAGTTACTGGTCTTTTCTCTTGTAAATGACAAGCTATTTGTGAAGAGATCAGGGGACTTAAGGGTAGGGAAGCTCTAAGCTTCCCTATTTGAGGAGGAAGGAGCCAGTGGAGAAGCAAAATTAGGGAAGATAATTGAAAGTATGGAATCCTGGAGGTTGGGAAGAAGTGGTGTTTGATTCATTCATTCATTCATTCCATCATGTAACTTATTCACCAAGAATTGTAGATCTGATTCACATATAATTCATAGTTTTTATTCTGTGCTTTTGTGTGACATCTGAATGATAACCTTTGGATCAGTTACATTGCTCATTAGAGACTACAGATTACAAAAGAAAAATTTTTCTTACTGTTCTAAACAGTAGTTTGATAATTCTCTTTACAAGCTCAATTTGGCCTTGGAAATCAATGCTAATATGGCTCATAATTATCAAATGTTATATTTGTAGTATTATCAATATTTTGTTTGAACACATCTATTTTTCTCTTTATTTTACCTTTCCTCTGTCTGTAAGTCTTTTTAATAAACTTTTTATTTTGAGAAAGCTGATAATACAGAGGGAATTCCTAGGACTTGACACTTTCACTGCTGTGGGCCTGGTTTCCATCCTGGTTGGGAAACTAAGATCCCATAGTCTGCACAGCATGGTCAAAAATCTAAAATAAAATACAGAGAGATCCTATGTAGCCTTCACCCAGGTTCTTCTCATCTTGCAAAACTAGAGTTTAGTATCATAATTGTGTACCATTGAGACTGAAGATTCAGAACATTTCCAGCATCACAGAGATCCCTCATGTTCCCCTTTTATAAACATTCCTACTTCCCTCTCACCCTTAGCCTTCCACTACACCTGTGAGCATAGCTATTATCAATATGTGAATGTGTGTTTAATGAAGCCAAGCTCTTTTTGGATGTGTGCTCCTATGGTATAGGTAAAGAAGTATAAAAGATCCTTTGCTTCTCCCTCCCTTCATATGCCTCAAAAAGTCAAGTAAATAGCAAACATTCATCATCTTCTACAGCAAAAACTAGTGGGACTTACTGTATTTTTTTTTTAATTGAAAAAAGTAAAAACCAAATTTGGCTGTGTTGCACAGCATATGGGGTCTTAGTTTCCTGACCAGAGAGTGACCCTTGCCCCCTGTATTGGAAGCACAGAGTCTTAACTACTGGACCATCAGGGAGGTCCCACTGTATTTTTAAAAATAAACCATAAATTTTGGAATAATTTGGATTTTCAAAAAAGTTGTAAAGATAGTATGCTGCTGCTGCTGCTGCTAAGTCACTTCAGTCGTGTCCGACTCTGTGCGACCCCATAGACGGCAACCCACCAGGCTCCGCCGTCCCTGGGATTCTCCAGGCAGGAACACTGGAGTGGGCTGCCATTTCCTTCTCCAATGCATGAAAGTGAAAAGTGAAAGTGAAGTCGTTCAGTCGTGCCCAACTCTTAGCGACCCCATGGACTGCAGCCTACCAGGCTCCTCCATCCATGGGATTTTCCAGGCAAGAGTACTGGAGTGGGGTGCCATTGCCTTCTCGAAAGATAGTATAGTGTTCTCATATATCCTTCACCTGGTTTCTCTTAATGTTAACGTCTGACATACCCATGATACCTTTGTCAAAAGCAATAGATGAATACTGGTACATTACTACTTACTAAAACTCTTGACTTTATTTGGATTTCACCAGTTTTTATCACTAATGTTCTTCTGTTCCAAAATCCAGTCCATGATACCGCAGTGGATTTAACTATGGCATTATTTAAATTATAATAATTCATCATGTTAGACAATTTAAAATTATAGAAAAATTCTTTCTGATACTAAAATACTTGCATGTGAAGATGATATTGAAATCCACCCATGTAACACATAATATTGATTTAACGCTTTTGTAGGAAGACCTGCCCTAGTACCCAGAGAAAAGAATTGAACTAGTAAACTGATCAGCCATTAGGTATTTCAAACTACTTAGGGAATTGTGCTGATAATATTTCATTGTTATTTGCTTGAGAGAGAAATCAGTTCAGTTCAGCCGCTCTGTTGTGTCTGACTCTTTGCAACCCCATGGACTGCAGACGCCAGGCCTCCCTGTCCATCACCAACTCCCAGAGCTTACTCAAACTCATGTCCATTGAGTCAGTGATGCCATCCCATCATCTCATCCTCTGTCATCCCCTTCTCCTGCCTTCAGTCTTTCCCAGCATTAGGTCTTCTCCAATGAGTCAACTCTTCGCATGAGGTGGCCAAAGTATTGGAGTTTCAGCTTCAGCATCAGTCCTTCCAATGAATATTCAGGACTGATTTCCTTTAGGATGGACTGGTTGGATCTCCTTGCAGTCCAAGGGACTCTCAAGAGTCTTCTCCAATACCACAGTTCAAAAGCATCAATTCTTTTGCGCTCAGCTTTCTTCACAGAGACAGAACTGGAATTTTTTTTTTTTTTTTGTAAATTATTTCTTTGCACCAAGTCTTCGTTGTGGCACATAGTATGTTTAGTTGTGACATGTGAACTCTTACTTATGACATAGGGGATCTAGTTCCCTGATGAGGGATGAACCCGCACCCCCTACATTGGGAGCCTGGAGTCTTTCCTAACCACTGGACCACCAGGGAAGTCCCAGAACCGGAGTATCTTTAAAAAGAAAATTTGAAGTTTCACCAAAACAAGTACCGTTGTCTATCAGCTTACTCCCAGTTTCTGAGTGATGGGTGTATAATATGATAATATTTTAGAAGTCTTCCTTCTACACTATTCATTATTCATTTAGTTCAACACTCTTTCATCAGATATTTGTTGAAGGCCTGCCATATGCCCAGTACCATCTGAAACTCTTGGGATTCCTTGGTATAGAGGGGGCATCCTGATTATAAAGGGTTCTCTCCATCTCCACTCACATATCACAGCAACTGCGGTCTCTCTAGCTTTTATTGATCCCACTTGCCTCTGCAGATCTATGTTGGACTGAAATATTAAATAGACACTCTCCTCCAATGGGACTGTACTCAGGAGTAAATCCTTCTTGTCATATAAACGGTGTTTACCTTTGCTTCTATGACAGGGGTTTTTAGGGCTCAGTCTGGCTTTTTTGATAGGAGAACACTCTTTTTGAGTTAGACTTGGAAAGGGACTCCTTATATTCTACATTTGTTTTTGCTTCTCAATCATACCATTAAATGTCATCTGGGCTGTAACAACCTTAGTTAAAAACTGTCCTCTCCACAAAAAACAGCAAACACACACCCCACAAAGTATGATGCCTCCATATAAAGGTTAAAATAGGCAAAAGTAGTCTATGATGATACATTAAAATAATGGTTACCCTTTGGGGACAATCAACGTGGAGAGGACAAAAAAAAAAAAACCTTCTAGGTGCTGAAAATATTCCATACTCTGATGTGGTTGGTGGTTACATGAGACTCTACATATATAAAGTTGTTCAGACTGTGCTCTTAAAATTTACATACTTTCACATACTATTAATAACTTAAGGAAACAGTCCCTTATCCTCTCTCATTAAAATACTTCTTTTCTTGACATCTGTGACATTATGATTTATAATGAGAAATGTATATTTAGTCTTTGTCCCTTTGCTGGCGAAGAGCTAACATGCTTGGAATTTCCTTAGTAATGAGAGTGATAAAGATGCCTTTGTTATGTTAAGGATAGTTCTTGGAAAACCTCTGTCTCCAAAAATGGGGGCTGGTTGCCAGGGGAATCCACAGTGTGATGAGGTGATGAGAGGGTTGAACCTTTTAGTCCCATCCCCAGGTTTCCTGGAGAGGAGAGGGGCTGGGAATTTAGTTAAGTTACCAGTGGCCAACGATTTAATCAATCATGCCTCCATAAACACTCAAAAGGACAGAGTTTGTAGAGCTTCCAGGTTGGTGAACATTGGAAGATTTGGGGGAAGTGGCTCACCTAGATAGAGCATGAAAGCTCCGCCCCCTTTCCCTACGCCTTGCCCTACTCATCTCTTCCATCTGGCTGTCCCTGAGTTTTGTCTATCATATTGTTGTTCAGTCAGTCATGTTCAAGTCTTTGTGACCCCATGGACTGCAGCATGCCAGGCTCCCTTGTCCTTCACTATCTCCCAGAGTATGTTCAAACATGTCCATTGAATAGGTGATGCCATCCAACCATTTCATCCATGATCTATTAGTAGACGTTTCTCAGAGTTCTGTGAGCTGCTCTAGGAAATTAATAGAGCCTGAGGAGGGAGTTGTGGGAACCTCTGACCTATGACAGGTGGGTCAGAGCAAATGACAAACTGGATTTGAGACTGGCATCTAAAGTATGTGTGTATATGTTGGGGAGGAGCAGTCTTGTAGGACTGAGCCCTTAACCGATGTAATCTCATGCTATCTTCAGGTTGATAGTATCAAAACTGAGTTGAATTGTAGGCCATTGCTCATTGTCCACTGAAAATTGGGGTGGTGGTATGAAAAAACAGACACCGGCCTCTCTCTTTTCCACTTGATCTCATGTTCCACTTGGTCTCTTGAGTCCATGTTTATTCACACGTGTATTTTTCCCCCAAATTTCTCGTGTACATTCCCCTCTAGCTTTGCATTATAGAATATTAGTAAAATCCCTGGTTTGGGATTTTGGTCGGGATTCTGGAGTAAACTGGAATAATGTGGAGAATTAAATTTTTTCATTAAATAACAGAAACTGTTGCCGGCCAAAATCTTGACCTTCTCTGTCCACTGAAGCCAAATGAAATACACGGAGAGAGAGTTTGGGGGAAATAGAAAGGGGACTTTCTATTCTCAGCCAGTGGAGAGAGGAACAGAGTTAGGCTCGTGCCTCAAGCACTGCGCCCCCTCTCCATGGGGAGTCTAGGGGCTTATGTAAGGCAAGGGCTCGGAGTCAAGGGTTGGTAACGAGGAACAAAGGTAATGAGGTAATAGGATCTTGATTTCTTCCTCTTGCATCGTTTCAAAGACACCCAGAAACTGGAGTCAGTAACCCAGTAATTGAGTCTGGCAGTTCGGTGGCCCTGCAGCCTACTTTCTGATATGTAACTACAAGGGGAAGCGTTGTTGTAAGGGTAAAACACCAGATAGGGGATGCACTTAACATAGAACCAATAGCAGAAAATGTGAATTATAGCTCCTGCAGAGTTAGGGGGCGAGAAAGCAGACTTAGTTACAGACATGCAGACTTAGGTGCAATTAAAGTGAAAAACTAAGAATGTTCAGGCCTGCTCACTGTTCTCTTTATCTTCTTTGTTCTCAGAAAAGGGAAAAAGAAAAACTCATTCCTCTTTTTTCATTTTCATAACAACAAAACCCACATATATACCACAAACAGAAGCCATATACTTATATGCTATAAACTGGAACTTGGGGGGTTCTAGAACTAAGAGGAAGATGTGGAAAATGAATCCTGTGGCACAGTTAGGAGGCTGTATAGACCAAGTGTTTCTGGGGATCCCAAGCCCCTTTATATGTGTCCACACTTCTGGTGAAGAAGGCCGTCTTGGCTAGAGGAGCTGGTGTTTCAACAATGAACCATGTCTTTGGAGCTACAGTTCTCAGCTGTGCCGTCTTGTTCATTCCTGATGATGTAAAAATTTCTCCACCAGTTATGTTCCTAAAAAGAAAGGGCACAGGACCCTCTGGTGTTCTTCTCAGAAAGAGGAGGGTCCCAGAGAAGGGTCCTGGGGCCTGGGGATGTTTATAGTTAGTTCGGCTTATGCCTGCAGGCTTTGTTCTCAAGGCAAAGCACCCCTCCTTGGAAGTTTAGGCCCATGTGGCTCTGGCACCACCACACAAGTGTTATTGTCACCGTAGGGTCAAAATCATCACTTCCTTTCAACCCTCAGCTGAGACTGGCTTGCTGTACCAAGCTTCTCTTTACCCTATGACAAAATCTCTCTCAGTGGTCCCATTGTTTGCTGCTATTGGTGTATTTAATTTATTTTTGGCTGTGCTGGGTCTTCGTTGCTGCATGTTGGCTTTCTCTAGTTGCGGTGAGTGGGGGCTACTCTCTAGTTGCTGTGTGCAGGCTTCTCATTACGGTGGCTTCTCTTGTTGTGAAGCACAGGCTCTAAGGCTTCAGTAGTTTGGGGCACAGGATTTGTTGTCCTGCAGCATGTGGGATCTTCCTGGACCAGGGACTGAACCTATGTCCCCTGCATTGGCAGGTGGATTTTTAACCACTAGACCACCAGGGAAGTCGGCCATTGTTCATTCATAAAATATGACTATATTCAGTTGCCCATCCTGTCTCCCAGCAGCCTCCTCTGCTCATTGACTCAAGTATACCATACATTCATTCAACCAAGTCTTTATTAAGCATTTATTATTAGTGTTTACCAGGGAATTTGTACACTTCATATGTATATACAAAACATCAGTAGGGATGTAGGTTGACTTGCTTTTGCCCTGAGTTGTCCTTTAGCAGCACATCTATCAGAGGATGGACTTAGGTGGTAAGAAGGTGTTGCTCAAGTCTACCTATTGGAAGAAGAATCAAGTCCCAGCCCAAAGTCAGCCAAAATGCTCAGTTACATTTTCTTATAACTGAGACAGAGAATTTAGACTATTCCACATGGAAAGCCTGGCCATTACTCAAAGTAAATGTGTTAAAAATAAAAAAGTAACTCAATGTGAGAGTTGCAAGTTAAGTTTTATTTGAGGCAAAACAAGGACTGCAGCCCCAGAGGCAGCACTTCAGATAGCTCTGAGAAACTGTTCCCAGGAGGTAAGGGGAGGAGCCAGGTCATATAGAAGTTTTGCAACAAAGGGCAGGTACTCAGGAACATCAAAAGATTGTTGTTGTTGTTAGTTGCTCAGTCATGTCCTACTCTTTGCAACCCCATAGACTGCAGCGTGCCAGGCTTCTCTGTCCTTCACCATCTCCCAGAGCCTGCTCAAACTTACATCCATTGAGTCGGTGAAGTCATCCAACCATCTCATCCTCTGTCACCCCCTTCTCCTCCTGCCTTCAGTCTTTCCCAGCATCAGAGTCTTTTCCAATGACTTGGTTCCTCACATCAGGTGGCCAAAGTATTGGAACTTCAGCTTCAGCATCACTCCTTCTAATGAATATTCAGGATTGATTTCCTTTAGGATTGACTGGTTTGATCTCATTGCAGTCCAAGGGATTCTCAAGAGTATTCTCCAACACCACAGCTCAAAAGCATCGATTCTTCAGCATTCAGCCTTCTTTATGGTCCAACTCTCACATCCATACGTGACTACTGGAAAAACCATAGCTTTGACTAGATGGAACCTTTGTTGGCAAAGTAATGTCTCTGCTTTTTAGTACACTGTCTAGGTTGGTCATAGATTTTCTTCCAAGGAGCAAGCCTCTTAATTTCATGGCAGTGACTTTGGAGTCCAAGAAAATAAAGTTTGTCAGTGTTTCCATTGTTTTTCCCCATCTATTTTCCATGAAGTAATAGGACTAGATGCCATGATCTTATTTTTTTGAATGTTGAGTTTTAAGCCAACTTTTTCACTCTCCTCTTTCACTTTCATCAGGAGGCTCTTTAGTTCCTCTTCACTTTCTGCCATAAGGGTGGTGTCATCTACATATCTGAGGTTATTGATATTTCTCCCGGCAATCTTGATTCCAGCTTATGCTTCATCCAGCCCAGCATTTTGCATGATGTACTCTGCATAAAAGTTAAATAAGAAGGGTGACAATATACAGCCTTGATGTACTCCTTTCCCAATTTAGAACCGGTCTGTTGTTCCATGTCTGGTTTTAGCTATTGCTTCTTGACCTGCATACAGATTTCTCAGGAGGCAAGTAAAGTGGTCTGGTATTCCCATCTCTTTAAGGATTTTCCACAGTTTATTGTGATCCACATAGTGAAAGGCTTTAGCATAGTGAATGCAGAAGAAGTAGACGTTTTTCTGGAATTCTCTTGCTTTTTCTATGATCCAAGGAATGTTGGCAATTTGATCTCTGGTTCCTCCACAATCCAGCTTGCATAGCAGCAAAAGATTATTGTTAGTTAAAATCAGATATCTCAAGGAATATAGCACTTTTCTATGTGTGGGAAGATTCAAGAGTCTGGGCTCACAGAAGCCGTTCCTTTGATATGCACCTCAACTATCTGGGGTCAGGATCCTGTATTATCACATCCTGAGTTCCCTCAGGGTTCATCATGGGGAGTGGCTGCAGTCTGATAGCTGGTAGATGGCAGGGGTTCTTTCCCTTCCTAAGTGTCCTCAGGGCTTGCCTGCTCACATTGGAGGACTGCAGTCTTTAATGACTGCAACATCCTTTGTTTACTGATATGGCCAGAAATATTCCATTTCTCATGTTTATAGTATTCTGGTAACTAGTTATCAGAAAACAACTGAGAAAAGTAAGCCTGTGTGTGTGTGGGGGGGTGGGGGTTGTGTATGCGTGTATGTAAATGTTTGAATGAGAGAGAGTTCTTTCAATTTGACTTTTGCCAAAAACAGCAGCACAAAATTTGTCAGTTTAAAAAGAGAGTTAATGATGTAAGGGTGTGTGTGTGTGTGCACATGCGTGTGTGAGCTTAGTTGTGTCTGACTCTTTGCAAACCCGTGGACTGTAGCCCTCCAGGCTCCTCTGTCCATGGGATTTCCCAAGCAAGAATACTGAAGCAGCTTGCCATTTCCTTCTCCAGGGGATCTTCCCGACCCAGGTTTTAAACCCATGTATCTTGCGTCTCCTGCATTGGCAGGCAATTCTTTACCACTGTGCCCCAATGTCAGGGTACTTCAAGCAAATATACTTTGATGAGCATGTGATTGAACCAAATCTATGACTCACTTCCAGTGAGGATACGCTCAGAAGTCTCACAGGGAAAGAGCCCCACTCCCACAAAATTGGCAAAGTTAAATTGTTGAGACACTTGCTTTATGCACACAGGATCTCAGGTATTTCACTAAAGTATGTGGTATGTCAGGAGGACAAAATCCTAGTGCTCAGACATTTTAAAGAGGCTGGTCTAGTCCAGTGGTTCTAATCCTTGGCTAGAGACTACCATTGCCTAGGGAACTTTGTTAAAATACTGATTCTGTTCTGATTCAGGTGGACTAGAGTGAGGTCTACTGAAATCTAATCCTGTAGAGCAGCACTGTGCCTTAGAAGGTTGGGAAATTTTTTGTAATCCACATTGGTCTAAAAAGATAATAAAGGGACTAAAACGACAAGCCATCCATCAACTGAAATTCCATAACTCCAGCAATCTTAGGGGAACCAATCATCAGGTATCATCCTCCAAGCAAATGTCCTTAAAGACCGAACCAAGGACAAAGGTCATCTGCTCAAAGCTGGGGGTATAAAACTTAATCTCATTGAGTTTCTAAGATAGAGATAGGCTAGTCCATCTTGTTGGAGATGAGACATAGGGTTCGCTCAGAGGAGACCTAGAGATCAGAAATGAGATCAGCCGGTGCGTTTGTTTTTTTTTAAAAAAAAAAAAAAGCGAAACTCATTTGTGAGGTACATCACACTAAGGAACATAAAAAAGCAGTCCTTTGAAGAGTCTTAACTTCTTCACATCTTGTGAAGTCATCTGCTGCCAGAATTTGCCTAATCCTCCTCCTGTGAAAAATTATAATGATTTTTAGCTTGGTTTTTAAACTGTGAGCTTCAGTTACAATTTTGTAAACTTTTTCTTCTTTTCTTTTTTTTTTTTTTTTGGTGTGTGAAACAATTCAAAAGCATTAAAAAGTAGACACATTTTAAGTGATAGCATTTTGAGATACACACACTTTTACACCTACAATACACGTGGCTTCATTTATTTCATTTCAGCTCCCTGGGGGAGAGAGTATGTGGAATTATTTTCCAGTAGGGAAGTAAGGCATGATGTGTAAGAAGTTGTCTTTAGGACATACATAGTAATTGTGGGGGAAAGTTGAAATGTAAGCAGATAGGGTACATCTTTTTGGTGTCCTGTGTTTCTCTATGAATGGAACAAAGTTGCACATTCTCAAGAGCACGTGCATGTACGCTAAGCTGTTTCAGTCATGTCTGACTCTCTGAAAGCCTATGGACTATAGCCCGCCAGGCTCCTTTGTCCATGGGATTCTCCAGGCAAGAATAATTTAATGGATTGCCATGCCCTCCTTCAGGGGATCTTCCTGACCCAGGGATCGAACTCGTGTCTCTTATATCTCCTGCCTTGGCAGGAGAGTTCTTTACCACTAGTGCCACCTGGAAAGCCCTGAGAGCACAAGGTCATGTAATTTTTAAAACTGAAGCAAAATTGGCATACAATATTACATTAATTTCTGGTGTACAACACAGCAATTTGATGTTTGTGTATGTTGCAGAAGGATCTCTATGATAAGTTTAGGTAAAATTCATCACCATACATAGTTACAGGAATTTTTTCCTTGTGATTAGCACTTTTAAGATTGACCTGCTTAGCAACATCCAAATACACAATACAGTACTATTAACTATAGTCACCACATATTACATCCCTATGACTTGTAATGTTGTAATGGGAAGTTTGTACCTTTTGACTTGCTTCATCCATGTGGCCCACCCCTATTGCCTCTACCCCTGTTGCTGGCAACCACCAATATGTTCTCTGTAACTATGAACTTGGTTTGCTTTTGTTTTAATTCTGCAGATATGTAAGATCATACAATATCATCTTTCTCTGACTTTCTCTGATGTAAGTCATTTAGCATAATACCCTCGAGGTCCATTCCTGTTGTTGTAAGTGGCAGAATTTCCTTGTTTATGGTTTAGTATTGTTTATGCCACATCTTTACTCATTCACCCATCAAAGGATACATAGGTGTTTTCATATCTTGCTGTTGTAAATATTACTACAATGAACATAGGGGTGCATTTATTTTTTCAAAGTAGCATTTTATATTCTTCAGATAAATACCTAGAATTGGAATATCTGGGTCAGAAGGTAGTTTTGTTTTTAATTTTTTAATTCTATACTGTTTTCCATAGCGGCTATACCAATTTATATTCCCACTACCATTGCACAAGGGTTCCCTTTTCTCCACATTTTCACCACACTTGTTATCTAAAGTCTTTTTGATAATAGCCATTCTAATGGGTATGAGGTGGTGTCTCATTGTGGTTTTAATTTGCACTTCCCTGATGATTAATGATATTGAGCATCTTTTCATGGACCAGTTGGCCATCTGTAGGTTGTCACTGGAAAAATGTCTAGTGAGATCTTCTGCCAATTTTTAAATTGGATTGTTCCTCAGGGAGGGGGTTGGGGGGTTGCTAGTTATATTTATGAGTTCTTTATATATTTTGGAAATTACCCCCTTATCAGGTATGATTTTCAAATATTTTCTCCCATTCAGTAGGTTGCCTGTTCATTTTTTAAAATAATTTTATTTTTGGTTGTGCTGGGTCTTTGTCGCTGCGTGGCCTTTTGTGTAGTTGCGCTGAGCAGGGCCTGCAGTTCAGTTGCGGTGTTCTGGCTTCTCACTGTGGTGGCTTCTCTTGTCGTGGAGCACGGGCTCTAGGGCACACAGGCTCAGTGGTTGCAGCACGTGGGCTCTAGAGCACAGGCTGGATAATGGTGGCACACGGATTTAGATGGTCTGCAGCATGTGGGATCTTCTCGGATCAGGGTTCGAACCTGTGTCTCCTATATTGCATGATGAATTCTTAACCACTAGACACCAGGGAAGCCCCTGCCTTATAATGTTATTGATGGTTCCTTTGCTGTGCAGAAGCTTTTTGTTTGTTTGATGTAGTCTGATTTATTTTTGCCTTTGCTTTTGGTGTCAAATCCCCCCAAATTATCACCAAGATCAATGTCCAGAAGCTTGCCAATTTTGCCTTCTTTTAGGAATCGAATGGTTTCAGGTCTTAATATTCAAGTGTTTAATCCATTTTGAGAAAATCCTATGTACAGAGTAGGACAGTGTTCCCATTTCATTCTTTTGAATATGGCTGTCCAGTTTTCTCAATACCATTTATTGAGTATTGAGATTGTCAATCTCAATGAGTATAAGAGATTGTTCTTTTCCCATTGTATATTCTTGGCTCCTTTGTCATAAGTTAATTGATTATGTATGCATGGGTTACTTTCTGCGCTTTGTCTTTTTTTTTTTTTTTCTCATGTGTTCCCCATCCTGAACGTTCCTCCCTCCTCCCTCCCCATACCATCCCTCTGGGTCGTCCCAGTGCACCAGCCCCAAGCATCCAGCATCGTGCATTGAACCTGGACTAGCATCTCGTTTCATACATGACATTTCACATGTTTCAATGCCATTCTCCCAAATCTTCCCACCCTCTCCCTCTCCCACAGAGTCCATAAGCCTGTTCTATACATCAGTGTCTCTTTTGCTGTCTCGTATACAGGGTTATCGTTACCATCTTTCTAAATTCCATATATATGCGTTAGTATACTGTATTGGTGTTTTTCCTTCTGGCTTACTTCACTCTGTATAATAGGCTCCAGTTTCATCCACCTCATTAGAACTGATTCAAATGTATTCTTTTTAATGGCTGAGTAATACTCCATTGTGTATATGTACCACAGCTTTCTTATCCATTCATCTGCTGATGGACATCTAGGTTGTTTCCATGTCCTGGCTATTATAAACAGTGCTGCGATGAACATTGGGGTACACGTGTCTCTTTCCCTTCTGGTTTCCTCAGTGTGTATGCCCAGCAGTGGGATTGCTGGATCATAAGGCAGTTCTATTTCCAGTTTTTTAAGGAATCTCCACACTGTTCTCCATAGTGGCTGTACTAGTTTGCATTCCCACCAACAGTGTAAGAGGGTTCCCTTTTCTCCACACCCTCTCTAGCATTTATTATTTGTAGACTTTTGGATCGCAGCCATTCTGACTGGTGTGAAATGGTACCTCATAGTGGTTTTGATTTGCATTTCTCTGATAATGAGTGATGTTGAGCATCTTTTCATGTGTTTGTTAGCCATCTGTATGTCTTCTTTGGAGAAATGTCTATTTAGATCTTTGGCCCATTTTTTGATTGGGTCATTTATTTTTCTGGAGTTGAGCTGTAGGAGTGGCTTGTATATTTTTGAGATTAGTTGTTTGTCGGTTGCTTCATTTGCTATTATTTTCTCCCATTCTGAAGGCTGTCTTTTCACCTTGCTAATAGTTTCCTTTGATGTACAGAAGCTTTTAAGTTTAATTAGGTCCCATTTGTTTATTTTTGCTTTTATTCCCAATATTCTGGGAGGTGGGTCATAGAGGACCCTGCTGTGGTGTATGTCAGAGAGTGTTTTGCCTATGTTCTCCTCTAGGAGTTTTATAGTTTCTGGTCTTACGTTGAGATCTTTAATCCATTTTGAGTTTATTTTTGTATATGGTGTTAGAAAGTGTTCTAGTTTCATTCTTTTACAAGTGGTTGACCAGATTTCCCAGCACCACTTGTTAAAGAGATTGTCTTTAATCCATTGTATATTCTTGCCTCCTTTGTCAAAGATAAGGTGTCCATATGTGTGTGGATTTATCTCTGGGCTTTCTATTTTGTTCCATTGATCTATATTTCTGTCTTTGTGCCAGTACCATACTGTCTTGATAACTGTGGCTTTGTAGTAGAGCCTGAAGTCAGGTAGGTTGTTTCCTCCAGTTCCATTTTTCTTTCTCAAGATCGCTTTGGCTATTCGAGGTTTTTTGTATTTACATACAAATTGTGAAATTATTTGTTCTAGCTCTGTGAAGAATACTGTTGGTAGCTTGATAGGGATTGCATTGAATCTATAAATTGCTTTAGGTAGTATACTCATTTTCACTATATTGATTCTTCCAATCCATGAACATGGTATATTTCTCCATCTATTAGTGTCCTCTTTGATTTCTTTCACCAGTGTTTTATAGTTTTCTATATATAGGTCTTTAGTTTCTTTAGGTAGATATATTCCTAAGTATTTTATTCTTTTCGTTGCAATGGTGAATGGAATTGTTTCCTTAATTTCTCTTTCTGTTTTCTCATTATTAGTGTATAGGAATGCAAGGGATTTCTGTGTGTTGATTTTATATCCTGCAACTTTACTCTAATCATTGATTAGTTCTAGTAATTTTCTGGTGGAGTCTTTAGGGTTTTCTATGTAGAGGATCATGTCATCTGCAAATAGTGAGAGTTTTACTTCTTCTTTTCCAATTTGGATTCCTTTTATTTCTTTTTCTGCTCTGATTGCTGTGGCCAAAACTTCCAAAACTATGTTGAATAGTAATGGTGAAAGTGGGCACCCTTGTCTTGTTCCTGACTTTAGAGGAAATGCTTTCAATTTTTCACCATTGAGGATAATGTTTGCTGTGGGTTTGTCATATATAGCTTTTATTATGTTGAGGTATGTTCCTTCTATTCCTGCTTTCTGGAGAGTTTTTATCATAAATGGTGTTGAATTTTGTCAAAGGCTTTCTCTGCATCTATTGAGATAATCATATGGTTTTTGTTTTTCAATTTGTTAATGTGGTGTATTACATTGATTGATTTGCGGATATTGAAGAATCCTTGCATCCCTGGGATAAAGCCCACTTGGTCATGGTGTATGATCTTTTTAATGTGTTGTTGGATTCTGATTGCTAGAATTTTGTTTAGGATTTTTGCATCTATATTCATCAGTGATATTGGTCTGTAGTTTTCTTTTTTTTGTGGGATCTTTGGTATTAGGGTGATGGGTGGCCTCATAGAATGAGTTTGGAAGTTTACCTTCCTCTGCAATTTTCTGGAAGAGTTTGAGCAGGATAGGTGTTAGCTCTTCTCTAAATTTTTGGTAGAATTCAGCTGTGAAGCCGTCTGGACCTGGGCTTTTGTTTGCTGGAAGATTTTTGATTACAGTTTCAATTTCCGTGCTTGTGATGGGTCTGTTAAGGTTTTCTATTTCTTCCTGGTCCAGTTTTGGAAAGTTGTACTTTTCTAAGAATTTGTCCATTTCTTCCTCGTTGTCCATTTTATTGGCATATAATTGTTGATAATAGTCTCTTATGATCCTTTGTATTTCTGTGTTGTCTGTTGTGATCTCTCCATTTTCGTTTCTAATTTTATTGATTTGATTTTTCTCCCTTTGTTTCTTGATGAGTCTGGCTAATGGTTTATCAATTTTATTTATCCTTTCAAAGAACCAGCTTTTAGCTTTGTTGATTTTTGCTATGGTCTCTTTTGTTTCTTTTGCATTTATTTCTGCTCTAATTTTTAAGATTTCTTTCCTTCTACTAACCCTGGGGTTCTTCATTGCTTCCTTTTCTAGTTGCTTTAGGTGTAGAGTTAGGTTATTTATTTGACTTTTTTCTTGTTTCTTGAGGTGTGCCTGTATTGCTATGAACTTTCCCTTTAGGACTGCTTTTACTGTGTCCCACAGGTTTTGGGTTGTTGTGTTTTCATTTTCATTCGTTTCTATGCAAATTTTGATTTCTTTTTTGATTTCTTCTGTGATTTGTTGGTTATTCAGCAGGGTGTTGTTCATCCTCCATATGTTGGAATTTTTAATAGTTTTTCTCCTGTAATTGAGATCTAATCTTACTGCATTGTGATCAGAAAAGATGCTTGGAATGATTTCTATTTTTTTGAATTTACCAAGGCTAGCTTTATGGCCCAGGATGTGATCTATCCTGGAGAAGGTTCCATGTGCGCTTGAGAAAAAGGTGAAATTCATTGTTTGGGGATGAAATGTCCTATAGATATCAATTAGGTCTAACTGGTCTATTGTATCATTTAAAGTTTGTGTTTCCTTGTTAATTTTCTGTTTAGTTGATCTATCCATAGGTGTGAGTGGGGTATTAAAGTCTCCCACTATTATTGTGTTATTGTTAATTTCTCCTTTCATACTTGTTAGCATTTGTCTTACATACTGCGGTGCTCCCGTGTTGGGTGCATATATATTTATAATTGTTATATCTTCTTCTTGGATTGATCCTTTGATCATTATGTAGTGACCTTCTTTGTCTCTTTTCACAGCCTTTGTTTTAAAGTCTATTTTATCTGATATGAGTATTGCTACTCCTGCTTTCTTTTGGTCCCTATTTGCATGGAAAATCTTTTTCCAGCCCTTCACTTTCAGTCTGTATGTGTCCCCTGTTTTGAGGTGGGTCTCCTGTAGACAACATATGTAGGGGTCTTGTTTTTGTATCCATTCAGCCAGTCTTTGTCTTTTGGTTGGGGCATTCAACCCATTTACGTTTAAGGTAATTACTGATAAGTATGATCCCGTTGCCATTTACTTTATTGTTTGGGGTTCGAATTTATACACCATTTTTGTGTTTCCTGTCTAGAGAATATCCTTTAGTATTTGTTGGAGAGCTGGTTTGGTGGTGCAGAATTCTCTCAGCTTTTGCTTGTCTGAGAAGCTTTTGATTTCTCCTTCACACTTGAATGAGATCCTTGCTGGGTACAATAATCTGGGCTGTAGGTTATTTTCTTTCATCATTTTAAGTATGTCTTGCCATTCCCTCCTGGCTTGAAGAGTTTCTATTGAAAGATCAGCTGTTATCCTTATGGGAATTCCCTTGTGTGTTATTTGTTGTTTTTCCCTTGCTGCTTTTAATATTTGTTCTTTGTGTTTGATCTTTGTTAATTTGATTAATATGTGTCTTGGGGTGTTTCGCCTTGGGTTTATCCTGTTTGGGATTCTCTGGGTTTCTTGGACTTGGGTGATTATTTCCTTCCCCAGTTTAGGGAAGTTTTCAACTATTATCTCCTCAAGTATTTTCTCATGGTCTTTCTTTTTGTCTTCTTCTTCTGGAACCCCTATGATTCGAATGTTGTAGCGTTTAATATTGTCCTGGAGGTCTCTGAGATTGTCCTCATTTCTTTTAATTCGTTTTTCTTTTATTCTCTCTGATTCATTTATTTCTACCATTCTATCTTCTAATTCACTAATCCTATCTTCTGCCTCTGTTATTCTACTATTTGTTGCCTCCAGAGTGTTTTTAATTTCATTTATTGCATTATTCATTATATATTGACTCTTTTTTATTTCTTCTAGGTCCTTGTTAAACCTTTCTTGCATCTTCTCAATCCTTGTCTCCAAGCTATTTATCTGTGATTCCATTTTAATTTCAAGATTTTGGATCAATTTTACTATCATTATTCGGAATTCTTTATCAGGTAGATTCCCTATCTCTTCCTCTTTTGTTTGGTTTGGTGGGCATTTATCCTGTTCCTTTATCTGCTGGGTATTCCTCTGTCTCTTCATCTTGTTTAAATTGCTGAGTTTGGGGTGTCCTTTCTGTATTCTGGCAGTTTGTGGAGTTCTCTTTATTGTGGCTTTTCCTCGCTGTGTGTGGGTTTGTACAGGTGGCTTGTCAAGGTTTCCTGGTTAGGGAAGCTTGTGTCGGTGTTCTGATGGGTGGAGCTGTATTTCTTCTCTTTGTTCAGTCGCGCTGTGGGGAGGGAGGGAGGGATGCTGCAAACAAATAACACTGGCGTGCGCTCGCAGTGCCTTAGCCACACTGGGTCTGCCCCTGCTCACGGCGGGTGTAGCCTCCCTGCCCACACTGCTCGGGCTCTAGGTTGTTCCGCTGGGAACAATCTGAGGCTGGCCCTGGGTTGCATGTACCTCCCAGGTCCAAGCCGCTCAGGTTCAGGCACTCGGGTAGTCCTCAGAGGTGCAGACTCAGTTGGGCCTGAGTTTTGTGCTCTTCCCAGGTCCGAGCAGCTCAAGTGATGAGGTGTTTGGCGAGCGCCAATGCTGCGACTTATCGCCTCCCCGCCACTCGGTTATCTGGGTGTAAAACCGGCGCACCTTCTCAGGCAGATGTTAACCGTCCAGACCCCCAAAAAGTTTTAGTTAGCAAAGAAGCCTGCTTACAGTTTTATAGATAATGTCTCTCTGGGGCTGTGATTGCCCCCTTCCTGCTCTGGCTGCCTGTCACCAGAGGGGGAAGGTCTGGAGCTGGCTATCTCTGTTCAATTCTTTGTTCCGTGCGCGGGCCTGGCGGTCTTAGGTTAGGGCTGGTTTTTCGCGTGGTAGATATCCCACAGTCTGGTTTGCTAGCCCAAATTATTTCGCTCAGATAGTGCTCAGGGTATTCAGGCCAGATTCTTACTCTAAGCGATGCAGCCCGCGCTGCGCCTCCCTGCCCAGCCCCCGCTTGCTAATGGCGCGTGCAGGCGTCTGCGCTGCTTCTCCGCTGGGGGAGTTACCGTAGGACTCGCAATCTTCGAGTTTTAATTGTTTATTTATTTTTTCTCCCTGTTATGTTGCCCTCTGTGCTTCCAAAGCTCGGCACAGATTCGGCAGTGAGAAGGTTTCCTGGTGTTTGGAAACTTCTCTCTTTTTAAGACTCCCTTCCCGGGACGGAACTCCGTCCCTCCCTCTTTTGTCTCTTTTTTTGTCTTTTATATTTTTTCCTACCTCCTTTCGAAGAGTTGGATTGCTTTTCTGGGTGCCTGAGGTCCTCTGCCGGCATTCAGAAGTTGTTTTGTGGAATTTACTCGACGTTTAAATGCTCTTTTGATGAATTTGTGGGGGAGAAAGTGTTCTCCCCGTCCTACTCCTCCGCCATCTTGGCTCCTGCGCTTTGTCTTCTGTTGCAGTGATCTATGTTTTATTTTTCTGTCGGTACCATACTGTTTTAATTAACATAGATTTTTCCTTTTATTTATTTATTTTTCAAGTACCACTGGCTTGAATGCAAGGATTACTTAGAAACAAGAGTGACCTTTTTTGTTAATTTTATTTATTTGGCCATGTCAGATCTTAGTTGCAGCATGTAGGCCCTTAGTTGCAGCATGTGGGATCTAGTTCCCTGACCAGGGATCCATCCCAGGCCCCCTGCATTGGGAGTGCAGAGTCTTAGCCACTGGATCACCAGGAAAATCTATACTATAGATTTTTAAAATAGTTTGAAATCAGGATGTGACAAAGACATATCCCCAACAGAAAAACTGCATGCAAATTTTAATGCCATAGATTTAAAAAATGAATTAAGCAGTGTCTCTCTTATTTTTTGAAAAAAATTTTTTTACTTATTTTTTATTAAAATATATTTTATATGTGATGTGTCCATTTAAGGGATACAGTGTGTAAATTTGATAAATTTATGGATATATATAGTAATATGATTGCCATTTGAGCACTAACTAGCACCCCTATCTTGTTATATAATTATCCCTTCCTTTTGTGGTTGGAATAATGCCACTGTTTTTGTTTTGTTTTTGCATTTGTTAAGTTATCAAGTAAGCTTTAGAAATTTTTTTCAGGTGAGTTTTTAATATTCAAGTGTAGTTGTTTTCGAATGTTGGGTTAGTTTCAGGTGTACAGCACAGTGATTCAGTTATGCAACACACATTGTTTTTCAGATTCTTTTCCCTTATAGGTTATTACAAAATACTAAGTATATTCCCTGTGCTATGCAGTAGGTCCTTGTTGGTTATCTATTTTACATATATAGTAATGTGTATATGTTAACCACAAACTCCTAATTTATCCCTTCTCCCACTCTCCTTTCCCTTTGGTAACCATAAATTTGTTTTCTACATCTGTGACTGTCTATTTCATAAATAAGTTCATTTGTATCATTTTTTAGCTTCCACAAATAAGTGATATCATATAACATTTGTCTTACTCTGCTTTGCTTACTTTGCTTAGTATAATCATCTCTGGGTCCGTTCATGTTGCTGCACATGGTATTATTTCATTCTTTTTTATTAAGTAATATTCCACTGGATATATACCATATGTTCTTTATCCATTCATCTCTTGATGGATGTTTAGGCTGTTTCCTTGTCTTGGCTATTAAAATGAATGATAGGGTGTGTGTATTTTGTCAAATTATGGTTATCTCTGGATATATGCCCAGGAATGGGATTGCTGGGTCATATATTAGCTCTACTTTAAGTTTACAGACCCTCCATACTGTGCTCCATAGTGACTGTAAGAATTACATTCCCACCAATAGTGTAAGAGAGTTCCTTTTCCTCCACACCCTCTCCAGCATTTATTATTTGTAGAGTTTTTGATGATGGCTGTTCTGGTTGGTCTGAGGTGATACATTATTGTAGTTGTGATTTGCATTTCTTTATATTTAGTGATGTTCAACATCTTTTCATAGGACTTTTGGCCATCTGTATGTCTTATTTTTGTTCTGAGATTTTTCTCTTTTGTTACAGATGTTTTTTCTTTTTTTAAAAAAGCTTATATTGGAGTTCAGTTGATTTACCTTGTTGTGTTAATTTCAGGAGTGCAGCAAAGTGGTTCAGTTATATGTATACATGTATCTATTCTTTTTCAGAGTATTTTCCCATTTAGGTTATTATAGAATATTAAGTAGTGTTCTCTGTGTGATAAAGTAGGTCCTTGTTGATATATATTGTGTATATATTAATCCCAAATGCCTAGTTTATCCCTCCTCTTATGTTTTCCTCTTGGTATCATAAGTTTGTTTTCTATATCTGTGAGTCTATTTCTGCTTTGTAAATTAGGTCACTTGTATCATTTTTTACATTCCACATAAAAGTGATATCATATGATACTTGTCTTTCTCTGTCTCACTTACTTCACATAGGTTGATAATCTCTAGGTCCATCCATGGTATTGGTATATCATGCCATACCATGGCAAATGGTATTATTTCATTCTTTTTATGGCTGTGTAATATTCCATATATATATATATGTGTGTATATATATATGTATATATATATGTACACACACACATATACACACAGATACATATATACATCCTTTTTATGTATTGTTCCACTTGTGAACATTTAGGTTGCTTCCATGTCTTGGCTATTGTAAATAAAGCTATAATGAACATAGGGATGAATGCATTTTTTTGAAATAGTTTTTGTCTTTTCTGGATATATACCCAAGAGTGGAATTGTGGATCATATGGTAACTCCATTTTTAATTTTTTAAAGGACCTCTATATTGTTTTCCATAGCAGCTGCACAAATTGTCATTTGTGTTAACAAATGGAGGAGGATTCCCTTTTCTGCTACACCTTCTCCAGCTCTTCCTAATTGTAGAGTTTTTGATGGTGACCATTCTGACTTATGTGAAGCTTCTCTGGTTGCTCAGATGGTAAAGAATCCACCTGCAATGCGGGAGACCTGGGTTCGATCCCTGGGTTGGGAAGATCCCCTGGAGAAGAGCATGGCAACTCACTCCAGTATTCTTACCTGGAGAATCCCCACGGACAGAGAAGCCTGGTGGGCTACAGTCCGTGGGGTCACCAAGAGTCGGATACGACTGAGTGACTAAGCACAGCACAGATTGTGTTAGTTTCTAGTGTACAGCAAATTGATTCACTATACATATATATGTATCTTTTCTTTTCAAATTATTTTCCCATTTAGGTTATTATGGAATATTGAGTAGTGTTCTCTGTGCTATTGTTGTTCAGTCGCTCAGTCATGTCCAACTCTTTGAGACCCCATGGACTGCAGCACTCCAGGCTTCCCTGTCCTTCACTATCTCCTGGAGTTTGCTCAAACTCATGTCCATTGAGTCAGTGATGCCATCCAACCATCTCATCCTTTGTCACCCCCTTCTTCTCTTGCCCTCAATCTTTCCCAGCATCAGGGTCTTTTCCAGTGAATCGGCTCTTCACATCAGCTGGCCACAGTATTGGAGCTTCAGCTTCAGCACCAGTCCTTCCAATGAATATTCAGGGTTGATTTCCTTTAGGATTGACTGCTTTGATCTCCTTGCTGTCCAAGGGACTTTCAAGAGTCTTCTCCAGCACCACAGTTCAAAAGCATCAATTCTTTGGTGATCAGCCTTCTTTATGGGCCAACTCTCATATCTGTACATGACTACTGGAAAAACCATAAATTTGACTATATGGCCCTTTGTCAGCAAAGTGATGTCTCTGCTCTTTAATACACTGTCTAGGTTTGTCTTTCTGCTATATGATAGGTCTTTGTTGATTCTTTGTTTTACATATACTAATGTCTATATGTTAACTCCAAATGCCTAAGTAATCCATCCCTTAACCTTTCCCCTTTGGAATCATAAGTGTGTATTCTAAGTCTGTTTCTGTTTTGAAATCAGTTCATTTATATCATTTTTTAGATTGTACATATAAGTGATATCATATACTTCTTTGACTTTCTTCACATAGTATATAATCTCTTGGTCCATCTGTGTTGCAGCAAATGGCATTATTTTTTTCTTTTTATGGCTGTGTAATATTCCTATGTGTGTGTGTACATATGTATATATATATGCTGTGTGTGTGTGTGTGTGTGTATATATATATATATATATATATGGTATATATATATATACCATATCTTCTTTATCCATTAATCCATTGACACTTAGGTGGCTTCCGTGTCTTGGCTTTTGTTGATTGAGCTACTATGAACATTGGGCTGCATGTATCTTTTTGAAGTTTTGTTTACTCTGGATCACATGGTAACTAGTTTTTAAGGGACCTCCATATTGTTTTCAATAGCCCCTGAACCAATTTACATTCCTATCAACAGTGTAGGAGAGTTCCTTTCCTCCACAGCCTCACCAACAGTGTTGAAATGTTCCCCTTTCTCCACACCCTTTCCAGCATTTCTTACTTGTAGGATTTTTTTTTTTTTTTGATGATGGCCATTCTGACCAGTGTAAGGTGATACCTCATTGTAGTTTTGATTTGCATTTCTGTAATAGTAATGTTGGACATATTTGTATGTGTGTTATGGCCATCCATATGTCTTTTTTTAAAAGTATTTTTTCTCTTTTGGTTTCTTTTTTCTTGTGTTAAATTCTTTTTTTCAAAATTTTATTGGAGTATAGTTGATTGACTATGTGTTTCCCTTGCACAGCAAAGTGATTCAGTTATACATATACACATATGCACTCATTTTTATTTTCATTTCCCACATAGGTCATTATAGCTACCCCACATCCGAGGTCAGGGGTGGCAGCCGAGAAGGAAGGATGCTAAAGCTGAAACTCCAGGACTTTGGCCACCTCATGCAAAGAGTTGACTCATTGGAAAAGACTCTGATGCTGGGAGGGATTGGGGGCAGGAGGAGAAGGGGACAACAGAGGATGAGATGGCTGGATGGCATCACTGACTCGATGGACGTGAGTCTGAGTGAACTCCGGGAGGATGATGGACAGGGAGGCCTGGCATGCTGTGATTCATGGGGTCGCAAAGAGTCGGACACGACTGAGCGACTGAACTGAACTGAACTGATAGGTCATAAAAGTATTGAGTAAAGAGTATTGAGTAGACTTTCCTGCACTATTCAGTAGGTCCTTATTAGTTATCTATTTTATTTATAGTAGTGCATATATGTCAATCCCAATCTCCCAATGTATCCCTCTAGTAGTCATAAGTTTGTTTTCTACATCTGTAACTGTAGTTGTTTTGAAGAGCAGTTCATTTGTACAAATTTTTAAGATTTCTCATATAAGTGATACCATATGATAGTTGTTTTTGTCTGATGCACTTCACTCAGTATGACAATCTCTAGGGCCATCCATGTTGCTACAAATGGCATTATTTCATTTTTTATGGCTGAGTAATATATCACACCTTCTTTATTCATCTGTTGATGGACATTTAGATTGTGTCCATCTCTTGCTATTGTAAATAGGGCTGCAAAAAATATTGGGGTGCATGTATGTTGTCAAATTATGGTTTTCTCTGGACATATGCCCAGGAGTGGCATTGCTGGATCATATGGTAGTTCTGTTTAGTTTTTCAAGGAAAGTTCATAGTGACTGTACCCAAATTTACATTTCCAGCAAGTGTGTTCCCTTTTCTCCACATCCTCTCCAGCTTGTATTGTTGGTTCACTTTTTGATGATGGCTGTTCTCACTACTGTGAGGTGATACCTCATTGTAGTTCTGATGTGCATTTTTATAGTAAATAGCAAAGTTGAGCATGTTTTCATGTGCCTTTTGGCCATCTATGTGTCTCTTTTTTCTGAGGTTTTTTCCTCTTTCTCAGTATTTTTTCCCTTTGTTTAAGATTTAAGAAACTTTTTCAGATTCTTTTCCCATATGGGTTATTACAGAACATTGAGCAGAGTTCCCTGTGTTATATAGTAGGTCCTTGCTGATTTGCATACAGTATACCCACTCCTCTCCCCTTTGGTATCATAAATTTCTTTTCTAAATCCATGAGTGTTTCTGTTTTGTAAATCAGTTCATTTATATATATCATTTTTCAGACTCCACATATAATGATGTCATGATGTTTGTCTTTGACTTACTTAGGATAATCTCTCAGTCCATCCATATTACTGTAAATGACATTGTTTCATGCTTTTTTATAGCTGAGTAATATTCTACTGTGTGCGTATGTGCTACCACATACCACACCTTTATATATTCCTCTGTTGATGAACATTTAGGTTGCTTCCATGTCTTGTCTATTGTAATTAGGCTGTGGTGAACATTGGGGTTCATGTATGTTTTTGAATTATGGTTATCTCAGGATATATGCCCTGTAGTGGGTTGGAGGATCATATGATACGTCTACATTTAGGTTTTTAAGGAACCTCCATAGTGGCTTTATGAATTTACCTCCCATTAATAGTGTAGGAGGGTTCTACATATCCGCTCTAGTATTTACTATTTCTAGGCTTTTTGATGACGGCCATTCTGACTGGTGTGAGGTGATAGTTTATTGTAGTGTGGATGGACTGGCATTTCTCTACTAATTAGTTATGTTGAGCATATTTCATGTGCATTTTGGACATCTGTATGTCCTCATTGTATTTTTTGAGTTTTTTCCTTTGTCATAGTTGTTTCTTTTTTTAAGAAATTTTTTATTCTATATTGGAGTACATTGACTCAGCATGTGTTAGTTTCAGGTATATAGCAAAGTGATTCACTTTTATATATACATGTATCTATTCTTTTTCAGGTTATTTTCCCATTTAGATTATTGCAGAATATTGAGTAGAGTTCCCTGTGCTATACACTAGGTCCTTGTTTATTATCTATTTTACATATAGTAGTCTGTATGTGTTCATCCCAGATGCCTAGTTTATCCTTCCCCTCACCTTTCCCCTTTGGTATCATAAGTTTGTTTTCTAAATCTGTGAATCTGTTTTGTAAATCCATTCATGTGTATCATTTTTTAGACTCCACATATAAGTAATATCATGTGATATTTTTCTTTCTCTTTCTGACTTTACTTCCCTTAGGATGGTCATCTCTAGGTCCATCTATGTTGCTGCAAAAGGCATTTTGTCATTCTTTATATGGCTGAGTCATATTCCATTTTGTGTGTGTGTCTTTATCCATTCATCTGTTGATAATTAGTTTGCTTACATGTCCTGGCTATTGTAAATACATTTGCTGTGAACATTGGAGTACATGTGTCTCTTTGAATTACTACTTTTGTGTTTTCTGGATATATGCCCAGGAGTGGGATTGTGGATCACATGATAAGTCTAGTTTTAGTTTTTAAAGGGGCCTCCATATTGTTTTCCATGGCAGCTACATCAATTTACACTCCCACCAACAGTGTAGGAGGGTTCTTTTTTCTCCATATCCCTTCCCACATGTAATGTTTGCCGGCTTTTTGATGATGGGTATTCTGACTGATGTGAGATAGTTTTGATTTGCATTTTTTGTGATCACTGACCTAGAGCCAGACATCCTGGAATGTGAAGTCAAGTGGGCCTTAGAAAGCATCACTATGAACAAAGCTAGTTGAGGTGATAGAATTCCAGTTGAGCTATTCCAAATCCTGAAAGATGATGCTGTGAAAGTGCTGCACTCAATATGCCAGCAAATTTGGAAAACTCAGCAGTGGCCACAAGACTGGAAAAGGTCAGTTTTCATTCCAATCCCAAAGAAAGGCAATGCCAAAGAATGCTCAAACTACCACACAATTGCACTCATCTCACACACTAGTAGAGTAATGCTCAAATTCTCCAAGCCAGGCTTCAGCAATAGGTGAACCGTGAACTTCCAGATGTTCAAGCTGGTTTTAGAAAAGGCAGAGGAACCAGAGATCAAATTGCCAACATCTGCTGGATCATCAAAAAAGCAAGAGAGTTCCAGAAAAACATCTATTTCTGCTTTATTGACTATGCCAAAGCCTTTGACTGTGTGGATCACAATAAACTGTGGAAAATTCTGAAGGAGTTGGGAATACCAGAACCACATGATCTGCCTCTTGAGAAATTTGTATGCAGGTCAGGAAGCAACAGTTAGAACTGGACATGGAACAACAGACTGGTTCCAAATAGGAAAAGGAGTACGTCAAGGCTGTATATTGTCACCCTGTTTATTTAACTTATATGCAGAGTACATCATGAGAAATGCTGGACTGGAAGAAACACAAACTGGAATCAAGGTTGCTGGGAGAAATATCAATAACCTCAGATATGCAGATGACACCACCCTTATGGCAGAAAGTGAAGAGGAACTAAAAAGCCTCTTGATGAAGGTGAAAGTGGAGAGTGAAAAAGTTGGCTTAAAGCTCCACATTCAGAAAACGAAGATCATGGCATCCGGTCCCATCACTTCATGGGAAATAGATGGGGAAACAGTGGAAACAGTGTCAGACTTTATTTTTCTGGGCTCCAAAATCACTGCAGATGGTGACTGCAGCCATGAAATTAAAAGACGCTTACTCCTTGGAAGGAAAGTTATGACCAACCCAGATAGCATATTCAAAAGCAGAGACATTACTTTGCCAACAAAGGTTCGTCTAGTCAAGGCTATGGTTTTTCCAGTGGTCATGTATGGATGTGAAGAAGGCTGAGCGCCGAAGAATTGATGCTTTTGAACTGTGGTGTTGGAGAAGACTCTTGAGAGTCCCTTGGACTACAAGGAGATCCAACCAGTCCATTCTGAAGGAGATCAGCCCTGGGATTTCTTTGGAAGGAATGATGCTAAAGCTGAAACTCCAGTACTTTAGCCACCTCATGGGAAGAGTTGACTCACTGGAAAAGACTCTGATGCTGGGAGGGATTGGGGGCAAGAGGAGAAGGGGACGACAGAGGATGAGACGGCTGGATGGTATCACTGACTCGATGGACATGAGTCTGAGTGAACTCCGGGAGTTGGTGATGGACAGGGAGGCCTGGCGTGCTGTGGTTCATGGGGTCGCAAAGAGTTGGACATGACTGAGCGAATGATCTGATCTGCTAATAATTAGCAATGCTCAGCATATTTTCATGTGCATTTTAACCATCTGTATCTCTTCTTTGAAAAAGTGTCCATTTAGATATCCTGCCCAATTTGTGGTTGCTTTGTTTGTGTTTTTTTATATTGAGCTATATGTGCTATTTGTGTGTTTTGGGGGGATTTATCCCTTGTCGATTGTATTGTATTGCACATATTTTCGCCCATTCTCTAGGTTTTCCTTTCATTTTATTTATGGTTATCTCTGCTATGCAAACACTTAAGTTTAATTGGGTCCCCTTTGTTTATTTTTGTTCTTCGATTACTCTAGGAGGTGAGTCCAAAAAGATATTGCAGTGATGCAGGTCAAAGAGTATTTTTCCTATGTTCCTCAAGGAATTATATAGTATCTAGTTTTACATTTACGTCCTTAATCTACTTTTAGTTGACTTTTGTACATAGTGCTAGAGAATGTTCAAATTTTATTGTTTTACATGTGACTGTACAGTTTTCTCAACACCACTTACTGAAGAGACTGTCTTTTCTCCATTGTATATTGTTGCTTCCTTTGTCATAGATTAGTTAACCATAGATGTGTGGGTCCATTTCTGAACTTTGAATCCCGTTCCATTGATCTATATTTCTGGTTTGCACCAATATATACTGTTTTGACTACTGTAGCTTAGTAGTGTAGTCTGAAGTCAGGTAGTCTGATTGTTCTGGTTATCTTTCTCAACTTTTTTTTGGCTATTTGGGGTCTTTTGTGTCTCCATACAAATTTAAAATTTTTTTGTTCTAGTTCTGTGAAAAATGTCATTGGTATTTTGATAGGGCTTGCTTTGAATGCCTTTAGTATAGAATTTAGACAATATTGAGTCTTCCAATCCAAGAACATGTGCTATCTTTCCATCTGTTTCATCTTCAGTTTCTTTCATTAGTGTTTTACAAGTTTCAGAGTACAGGTCTTTTGCTTCTTTAGGTAGATTAATTTCTAGGTATTTTCTTCTTTTTAATGCAGTGGTAAATGGGACTGTTTCCTTAATTTTCTCCTTGTGATCCTTTGTTGTTAGTGTGTACAAATGCAATAGGTTTCTGTGTATTAATTCTGTATCTTGCAACTTCACCAAATTGATAGATGAGCTATAGTAGTTATCTGGTAATGTCTTTAGGATTCTCTATGTAGAGTATTGATGCTTTTGAACTGTGGTGTTGAAGAAGGCTCTTGAGAGTCCCTTGGACAGCAAGGAGATCCAACCAGTCCATCCTAAAGGAAATCAGTCCTGAATATTCATTGGAAGAACTGATACTGAAACTAATACTTTGGCCACCTGATGTGAAGAACTGACTCATTTGAAAAGACCCTGATGCTGGGAAAGATTGAAGGCAGAAGGAGAAGGGGATGACAGAGGCTGAGATGGTTGGATGGCATCACCGACTCAATGGACATGAGTTTGAGTAAGCTCTGGGAGTTGGTGATGGACAGGGAAGCCTGGCGTGTTGCAGTCCATGGGGTTGCAAAGAGCCGGACACAACTGTGCAACTGAAATGACTGACTGATGTATAGTATCATGTCATCTGCAGTGACGTTTTTACATTATTTCCAGTTTGGGTTCCTTTTATTATGTTTTTTCTCCTTTGATTGCTATGACTAGGACTTCCAAAACTGTGTTGAATAAAAATACTGAGAGTGGACCTTCTTGTCTTATTCTTGCTTTCAGCTTTGCACTGTTGAGTATGATGTTAGCTATGGGTTTGTCATATTTGGCTTTTATTATGTTGAGGTGGGTTCCTCCTATGCCCACTTTCTGGAGAGTTTTTATCATAAATGGATGCTGAATTTTATCAAAACTTTTCTGCATCTATTTTGTTGAACATATGCTTTTTATTCTTAAAGTTGTTATTGTGGTATATCACACTGACTTGAGAATATGGAAAAATCCTTGCATCCATGGGATAAATCCCAGTTGTTCATGGCATGTGATCTTTTTTATGATTTGTTGGATTTTGTTTGCTGGTATTTTCTTAAGGATTTTTGCATATACATGTGTATCAGTGATAGTGGCATGTAATTTTCCTCTTCTTTTTTTTGTAACTTTGTCTAGTTTTAGTATCAGGGTGATTGTGGTCTCATGGAATGTGTTTGGAAGTGTTCCTTCCTCTGCAGTTTTTTTGGAATAGTTTCAGAAGAATAGGTATTAACCCTTTGATAAATGTTTGATAGAATTCACCCATGATGCCATGTGACCCTGGACTTTTGTTTGTTGAAAGTTTTTAAATTACAGATTCAGTTCTTGTAATTGATCTGTTCATATTTTCTATTTCTTTCTGGTTCATTCTTGGAAGATTTTTTTCTAAGAATTTGTTTCTTCTAGGTTGTCCATCTTATTGGCATATAGTTGTTGGTAGTAGTGTCTATGATCCTTTGTTTTTCTATAGTGTATGTTGTACCTAATCCTTTCTGATTTCTAATTTTATTGATATGAGTCCTTGCCCCTTGTTTCTGGATGAATCTGGCTAAAGATTTATCAATTTTGATTATCTCCCAGCTTTTAGATTCATTGATCTTTTTATTCTTGTTTTTAAGTCTCTTTCATGTATTAATACTCTGATCTTTATGATTTCTTTCCTTCTACTAACTTTGGGTTTTGTTTGTTTTTCTTTCTCAAGTTGCTTTAGGTGTAAGTCTAGGTTGTTTATTTGACATTGTTCTTGTTTCCTGAGGTAAGCTTGTATTGCTACAAATTTGTGTCTTAAACCTGTGTTTGCCTTGTGCAATAGGTTTTAGATCATTATGTTTTGTTTTCATTTGTCTCCAGGTTTTTTTATTTTTATTTTGTCTTTGAATTCTTCAGCGATCCATTGGTTGGTTAGTAGTATATTGTTTAACCTTCACATATTTGTGTTTTTGCAGTTGTTTTTCTTGTGCTGTGCTTAGTCACTCAGTCGTGTCCAATTCTTTGCGACCCCATGGACTGTAGCTTGCCAGGCTCCTCTGTCCATGGAAATTCTCCAGGCAAGAATACTGGAGTAGGTTGCTATTCCTTCCTCCAGGGGATTTTCCCAACCCAGGGATTGAACCCAGATCTCCCATCTTGCAGGCAGATTCTGTACCATCTGAGCCACCAGGGAAGCCCTGTTTTTCTTGTAGTTGATTTCTAATCTCCTACCCACTCCAGTGTTTTTGCCTGGAGAATCCCAGGGACGAGGGAGCCTGGTGGGCTTCCATCTATGGGGTCTCACAGAGTCGGACATGACTGAAGTGACTTAGCAGCAGCAGCGTTGGATATACCAAAGAAAGGCAATGCCAAAGAATGCTCAAACTACCACACAATTGCACTCATCTCACACACTAGTAAAGTAATACTCAAAATTCTCCAAGCCAGGCTTCAACAATATGTGAACCGTGAACTTCCAGATGTTCAATCTGGTTTTACAAAAGGCAGAGGAACCAGAGATCAAATTGCCAACATCCGCTGAATCACTGAAAAAGCAAAAGAGTTCCAGAAAAACATTTCTGCTTTATTGACTATGCCAAACCCTTTGACTGTGTGGATCACAAGAAACTGGAAAATTCTGAAAGAGATGGGAATACCAGACCATCTGACCTGCCTCCTGAGAAATTTGTATGCATAGAACAACAGACTGGTTCCAAATAGGAAAAGGAGTACATCAAGGCTGTATATTTTCACCCTGCTTATTTAACTTATATGCAGAGTACATCATGAGAAACACTGGGCTGGAAGAAGCACAAGCTGGAATCGAGATTGCTGGGAGAAATATCAATAACCTCAGATATACAGATGACATCACTCTTACAGCAGAAAGTGAAGAACTAAAAAGCCTCTTGATGAAAGTGGAAGAGGAGAGTGAAAAAGTTGGCTTAAAGCTCAACATTCAGAAAATGAAGATCATGGCATCCAGTACTATCACATCATGGAAATAGATGGGGAAACAGTGACAGACTGTTTTCTTGGGCTTCAAAATCACTGCAGATCGTGACTGCAGCCATGAAATTAAAAGACACTTGGTCCTTGGAAGAAAAGCTATGACCAATCTAGACAGCATATTAAAAGGCAGAGACATTACTTTGCCAACAAAGGTCCATCTAGTCAAGGCTATGGTTTTTCCAGTGGTCATGTATGGATGTGAGAGTTGGACTATAAAGAAAGCTGAGCACCAAAGAATTAATGCTTTTAAACTGTGGTGTTGGAGAACACTCTTAAGAGTCCCCTGGACTGAAAGGAGACCCAACCATTCCATCCTAAGGAGATCAGTCCTGAATATTCATTGGAAGGACTGATGTTGAAGCTGAAACTCCAATACTTTGGCCACCTGATGCAAAGAGCTGACTCATTGGGAATGACCCTGATACTGGGAAAGATTGAAGGTGGGAGGAGAAGGGGATGACAGAGGATGGATGGCATCACTGACTCATGAGTTTGAGTAAACTCCAGGAGTTGGTGATGGACAGGGAGGCCTGGCATGGTGCAGTTCATAGGGTCGCAAAGAGTTGGACACAACTGACTGAACTGAGCATTGGATATAGGACTATGTCTAGGGGCATCTGTGGGCTCAAGGGGTCTCCAGGAGCCTGTCTGCTCGTGGATAAGGCTTTGTGGTCACCTGGCTAGTTGACTGTACTGAGGTTTCTCAATACTGGTGCCTACAGGCTAATAGGCGAGGGTAGGGCAGAGTCCTGAGGCTCATAAGGTATATGGGCCGGGGGGGGGGGGGGGGCAGGCAGGGATTCCAAAATAGCACTTGCCAGCACCAGTGTCCACATGATAGAACAAGCTCCCCCAAATGGCTGCCACCAGTGTTTATGACCCCGGGTTGAGTGCCACTGGCCTCCTGCCTCTCTGGGAGACTCACCAAAATCAGCAGGTAAGTCTGACCCAGGCTTCTTTAAAATTACTGTTTCTGTCTTGGGTCTCAGAGTGTATGCATTTTTTGGTTTTTTAAGAGTGGAGCCCTTTGGGACTCTCATAGGTAAGCTTTTCTGGCATTCAAAGCCAAGTGTTCCAGAGTTTAATATTACTGGTGCAGCACCCTCAGGCCGAGGAGCCTGATGTGGGGCTTTGACCCCTCAGTCCTTGGGGAAAACGTCTGCAATTGTAATTATCCTCTGATTTGTGGGTCAGCCACCTGGGGTTAGGGTCTTGACTATACTATGGTTCCACTCCTCCTACCATCTTGTGGTTTCTTCTTTCCATCTTTAGTTGTAGAAGGTCTTTGCTGGTAGGTTCTACTCTTTTTTGTTGTTAGGTGTTCTTAGATATAATTTTGGTGTACCTGTGCGAAGAAATGAATTCAAGGTCTTCCTACTCTGCCATCTTGGCCAGTGTCCTTTCCTTAGACCTTTTGATACTTGTGATTACAAAATTATTACATGCAGGTTTCCCTGGTGGCTCAGCTGGTAAAGAATCCACCTGCAATGTGGGAGACCTGGGTTCGATCCCTGGGTTGGAAAGATCCCCTGGAGAAGGGAACATCTACCCACTCCAGTATTCTGACCTGGAGAATTCCATGGATTGCATAGTCCATGGGGTTGCAAAGAGTTGGACACAACTGAAGGACTTTCACTTTCACTTTGCATCATAAAATAAGAACAGTCCAATGATTTTTTTTTTTTTTAACTTGCCAGAACTGGACCCACATTCAGTTTTTAATTATTTGTTTTGGGTTGCAGTGGGTCTTTGTTGCTGCATGTGAGCTTTCTCTAGTTGGGTTCAGCAGGGGCTACTCTTTGTTGTGGTGTGTGGGCTTCTCATTCTGGTGGCTTCTCTTGCTGGGGAGCGCAGTTCCTAGGCTCACAGGGTTAGTAGTTGTGGCTTGAGGGCTCTAGACTGCAGGCTCAGTAGTTGTGGTACATGGGCTTAGCTGATCCTTGGCATGTGGGATCTTTCCGGATCAGGAATCAAACCTGTGTCTCCTGCCCTGGCAGGCGGATTGTTTACACTGAGCCACCAGGGAAGTCGATGGACCCACATTTAGACTTAGTTTAAATGTTGCCAAATTGATGTCTAGCAGTGTGGGAAGGCCCCCAAGTTCTGGGTATTACATTTTTCATGTATCTACTGTAGTATTTGTTCAAATAGATTACTGTTGAATTCAAGCTATATTTGATTCTTTTGACCTGGACTTCTAAACATAGAAAATTACAATTAAAGAAATCGCCACCAATAGAAAATACACTTACTTTATTACACATGTAGTTTAAAACTAGGAAATAAACAAACCACAGGTAATGCTGGGCAGAAATAAGAAATACTGTCACTGGTGGTTTGGTCACCAGTATAGGAATGGAATTTGTGGAACTGATTACTTAATGAAGAAAGATCAGGCAGTGAAATAAATCAGTGCAGGATCAAAGAATAAAGGGGAAGGGTAATAATTAAAACTGGATAATCCTATATTTTAAAAATATCTATTAAGCAAGAAAAGGGCCCTGTGAAACTATAATAACCAAATGCTGTTTTAATACATGAAAAATTTTAAATGTACAGCTTATAGACACTCAAATGTAAAGTAAATTTGCCTTCTAGTAGCTCAAAATATAATTAATTTCTCACTCTTTATAGAAGATAATGCATCTGATTCAGAAAACAAGGGATTTCCAATTATTCATTGTTTAGATTTTAATATGCATTTTTAAAAATGTGTAACAGGTACACCAAGGGATTCTCAAAAAATTTCAAAACTCAGTATATTCTCCTTATCTTCATCAAATTGATCTATTAAAAATGAAACAAGTTGAATTTTGAAATTCTTTGGCAACATAAAGACACCAGATAGTTATTTAAAATTTTGAAAATGTCTCAAACCAAAACCATTGTCTTTGAATTTTCTCTATAATACTGAGTTCTGTACAAGCATATCCATTATACTTCAACAAAACAACGTTAAAACTTATATACTGTCTTGCTTTTTATGAGAAACTTTTATAGTCTAGTTGAATATGTTAAGAAAAATAGCCCAAATATCTTAGAAATGTGAAATTTCATTTTTTTTGTCCATTGGTTACATATTGGTCTATTGGGCTTACAAACAGCAACACTCTTGGGCTGATATTGTTAAGAATTTTGCTTACATTTTGAGGAGAGAAAAAAATTTCCTAGGTCAAAAATGAATCATGAATAGATTATATGTTGATACCCATAAGATAGATTCTACTCAAATGAAAGGCAATAGTGAATGCAAAATAAAAATGGAATGAAGGCAGCTTGAAAATTAACAAATTAAAAAGCAAAATAGCACTCTATTCAGATGTATTGCCATAGTCATTCATTCCTTAAAAAGCTGTGCGTATAACTAGACTTCAAAAGCAAAACATCGAAACAAGCATTGCACACTGAAGATGCAGAAAGTTTTACCAGAGACACTTTTGTTTCCTAACACCTAACAGAGACATACAAGCAATTTTATTTTGCTCACAGTCAGTTAGCTGTGGCCACCACCCCCTCCAAGTTAACTCTTATTCCAGCTAACCAAATAAGTATCTGATGAAAGAGACTGATTATCATCATCTGGTTAAGTCATTTCAGAAAGCCTCCCAGCTATAGTTTCTTTTTTTTTTCAAAAAGCCTCCTAGCTATAGTTTCCAGTTCTGGGTGTTTCCCTAGGGAATCTAGCACTGGAATATAGAGTTCTGCCTTGACTAGACTTGGATTTTATGATTCTTTCCATTTTTAATAGCTTTGTGTTTCTACATAACAAATGGCCTTACTAATGAGATCGAAAGTTTTTTTCTGCTGAAGTGTTCCCACAGACAACTGCCTATTAGTGTTTTCCCCTGCGCACTTGGAGAGTGTAGGATAGCAGAGCTAGAGAGCACAGGTCTCCTCGAGGCCTGGAAGGCTTTCCCTCAGTAAGCCTGTGACTGTGAGAGGTCAGTGTTCTGGGCTGGGCCAATCTTTGTCCACTCCTGTCTTAGACTTAAAGCTTCTCTCCACTATCTGTCCACGTGTAAATCTTGAAATTGCAGAAGCTATAACTTGTCAATCACATAAATCACACTTAAAGGGTTTTGTTTTGTTTTGTTTTGTTTTCACCACAATGAATGATGAGTAACCTGGCATTTTTGAGCAAAGCCTCTATCACATAATTCTTTCATATGGTTTCTCACCAGTATGAGTTTTCAGCTGGTTACACTGGGTGAATCTCTTCCCACACATGTAGCAGAGGTAGAGTTTGAGTCCTTTGAGTATACTCACGTGCCTTCTCAAGCTGCTGGCTTCTAAAACCACTTCTCCATACATGTTGCACATCAGCTTGCCCTTGGAAAACCTCCAATCCAGTTCTTTCCTGGAGCTTTCCAGCTCCTAAGGATTCTTAACACTGGCTGTATTAGGTACAGTGTGTATTTTCTCCTGGAATATAGTTGAACTGACTTTGCACATTTTGGTTTTACTATTAGTTAGCACGAAGACATCTAATCCTGGAAATGTATTTCATCAACTCAAGTTCTGAATTATTTCTTTGTGCAGCTTGTTCTGTTACAAGTGTGGACGATGTATTTGCATCTAGAAATATTTCAGTAGATGCATTTTCTAAAACATCACTGAGATACCACATTTTTTAATCTGTCATTTTCTGGGAGTTCAAAGCTTGCTTTCAACATAATACCTTTGCCAAAACCTCTTGTTGAGGATTTGCCTGCACTAAATCTGACTTTGTTTTCAATTCTAGTTTTTGGATGAAAAGCTTTAGCTTTTTTTTTCCTTTTATGCTGTTGTTGTCTAGTCACTCAGTCATGTCCGACTCTTTGAGACCCCATGGACTGTAGCCCACCAGGTTCCTCTGTACATGGGATTTCCCAGGCAAGCATACTGGAGTAGGCTGCCATGCCCTCTCTTCCAGGGGATCTTTCTGACCCAGGGGTTGAACCTGGGTCTCCCACATTGCAGGCAGATTTTTTACCATCTGAGCCACAGAGTTGACTCAAATTCATGTCCATTGAGTGGCTTGATTTGATTAAGTAAATTTTAAAGCTTTAATGTCTTGCAATCAGAAAAATGTGGCCTGTATAATTATTGTAAAATTTGAGGTTTTCTTGATAAATCTTTATGTAAATGGTGAACATTAAAAAAAACATTTAGTTCACATGAGATAGAAAATTTGATTATATGGAGATTTAATTATACTGATTATAATATATACTAGTCTGTTCTGCATGTCAAAATTAGATATATTCAAGTTTTACAAATTTAGAATTCTGATGTCACCTTTGTTTATTGTTTATCTTGATAGGTAATATTTTAAAACCCTCTCATGCCCATGTTTCTTCTGTATTTCTTGCCTCTCCTCTATCTGCTGTGTTTGTTCCTTCTGGCATGGCTTATTGTATTTCCTGCATCTATAAATCACATTTTTTGTGTGTGTTAGTTCTGAATTCTAGAATAGTTTCTTTCTTGACTCAGATCTGTGAAGTCTTACTACCTACATTTTTGGTTTAGAACTTCAGAAAAAATTTTATTCAAAAACAACCATTCCTTTTCTCCACACCCTCTCCAGCATTTATTGCTTGTAGACTTTGGGATCGCAGCCATTCTGACTGGTGTGAAATGGTACCTCATAGTGGTTTTGATTCGCATTTCTCTGATAATGAGTGATGTTGAGCATCTTTTCATGTGTTTGTTAGCCATCTGTATGTCTTCTTTGGAGAAATGTCTGTTTAGTTCTTTGGAATACAAACTAGTAGCCACTACGGAGAACAGTGTGGAGATTCCTTAAAAAACTGGAAATAGAACTGCTTTATGATCCAGCAATCCCACTGCTGGGCATACACACTGAGGAAACCAGAAGGGAAAGAGACACGTGTACCCCAATGTTCATCGCAGCACTGTTTATAATAGCCAGGACATGGAAGCAACCTAGATGTCCATCAGCAGATGAATGGATAAGAAAGCTGTGGTACATATACACAATAGAGTATTACTCAGCCATTAAAAAGAATGCATTTGAATCAGTTCTAATGAGGTGGATGAAACTGGAGCCTATTATACAGAGTGAAGTAAGCCAGAAAGAAAAACACCAATACAGTATACTAACGCATATATATGGAATTTAGAAAGATGCTAACAATAACCCTGTGTACGAGACAGCAAAAGAGACACTGATGTATAGAACAGTCTTATGGACTCTGTTGGAGAGGGAGAGGGTGGGAAGATTTGGGAGAATGGCATTGAAACATGTATAATATCATGTATGAAACGAGTTGCCAGTCCAGGTTCGATGCTCGATACTGGATGCTTGGGGCTAGTGCACTGGGACGACCCAGAGGGATGGTATGGGGAGGGAGGAGGGAGGAGGGTTCAGGATGGGGAACACATGTATACCTGTGGAGGATTCATTTTGATATTTGGCAAAACTAATACAATATTGTAAAGTTTAAAAATAAAAATAAAGAAACAAAAACAAAAAAACAACCATTCCTGAACTGATTAATACTTTTTGAGAGATATGTTCAGTTCAGTTCAGTCGCTTAGTCGTGTCCACCTCTCTGCAACCCCATGAATCGCAGCATGCCAGGCCTCCCTGTCCATCACCAACTCCCGGAGTTCACTCAAACTCACATCCATCGAGTCGGTGATCCCATCCAGCCATCTCATCCTCTGTCGTCCCCTTCTCCTCCTGCCCCCAATCCTTCCCAGCATCAGAGTCTTTTCCAATGAGTCAACTCTTTGCATGAGGTGGCCAAAGTACTGGAGTTTCAGCTTTAGCATCATTCCTTCCAAAGAACACCAAGGGCTGATCTCCTTCAGAATGGACTGGTTGGATCTCCTTGCAGTTCAAGGGACTCTCAAGAGTCTTCTCCAACACCACAGTTCAAAAGCATGAATTCTTTGGCACTCAACCTTCTTCACAGTCCAACTCTCACATCCATACATGACCACTGGAAAAACCATAGCCTTGACTAGATGGACCTTCATTGGCAAAGTAATGTCTCTGCTTTTCAATATGCTATCTAGATTGGTCATAACTTTTCTTCCATGGAGTAAGCGTCTTTTACTTTCATGGCTGCAGTCACCATCTGCAGTGATTTTGGAGCCCACCAAAATAATGTCTGACGCTGTTTCCACTGTTTATCCATCTATTTCCCATGAAGTGATGGGACCAGATGCCATGATCTTCGTTTTCTGAATGTTGAGCTTTAAGCCAACTTTTTCACTCTCCTCTTTCACTTTCATCAAGAGGCTCTTTAGTTCTTCTTCACTTTCTGCCATAAGGGTGGTATCATCTGCATATCTGAGGTTATTGATATTTCTCCCAGCAATCTCGATTCCAGCTTGTGCTTCTTCCAGCCCAGCGTTTCGCATGATGTACTCTGCATATAAGTTAAATAAGCACGGTGACAATATACAGCCTTGACGTATTCCTTTTCTTATTTGGAACCAGTCTGTTGTTCCATGTCCATTTCTAACTGTTGCTTCCTGACCTGCATACAGGTTTCTCAAGAGGCAGGTCAGGTGGCCTGGTATTCCCATCTCTTTCAGGATTTTCCAGTTTATTGTGATCCACACAGTCAAAGGCTTTGACATAGTCAATAAAGCAGAAATAGATGTTTTTCTGGAACTCTCTTGCTTTTTCCATGATCCAGCAGATGTTGGCAATTTGATCTCTGGTTCTTCTGCCTTTTCTAAAACCAGCTTGAACATCTGGAAGTTCACGGTTCACATATTGCTGAAGCCTGGCTTGGAGAATTTTGAGCATTACTTTACTAGCGTGTGAGATGAGTGCAATTGTGCAGTAGTTTGAGCATTCTTTGGTATTGCCTTTCTTTGGGATTGGAGTGGAAACTGACCTTTTCCAGTCCTGTGGCCACTGCTGAGTTTTCCAAATTTGCTGGCATATTGAGTGCAGCACTTTCACAGCATCATCTTTCAGGATTTGAAATAGCTCAACTGGAATTCTATCACCTCCACTAGCTTTGTTTGTAGTGATGCTTCCTAAGGCCCACTTGACTTCACATTCCAGGATGTCTGGCTCTAGATGAGTGATCATACCATCGTGATTATCTGACATAGCAGTACATTTTGTTTTGAATTGAAATCAGAAATCAAAGTTTGCTCTTCTGCTCTGATTCTGGTTAGAATGAAGTCCCTTTTCCAGGAGACTAAATGTTTTCATCTGTTGACTGATTTTTAAGGAATGTTTAAAAAGATAATGTGGT
Source organism: Bos indicus (assembly GCF_029378745.1). Lineage (NCBI taxonomy): Eukaryota > Metazoa > Chordata > Mammalia > Artiodactyla > Bovidae > Bos > Bos indicus. The sequence goes on along the minus strand of NC_091789.1, from coordinate 120,602,294 downwards.
CATACTGCTTAAATCTTGTAATCCTAAATGACAAAGAAAACATTAAGTTTTCTATTTTTTTCTGTAGCTTCTTCTCAGAAATTACTTGGTTACAGAGTATAGGAAAGACGTGTACATGCTAAGTCACCTCACTCGTGTCCTACTCTTGGTAACCCCATTGACTGTAGCCCACCAAGCTCCTCTGTCCATGGGATTTCCCAGGCAAGAATACAGGAGTGGGTTGCCACTCCTCCTCCAGGGATCTGGCCGACCCAGGAATTGAACTTGAGTCTCTAATGTCTTCTGCATTGTCAGGGGGGTTCTTTACCACTAGGACCACCTGACGTACAATGTTTTGCTAAGCATTTGCTTCTAGCTAGTCAATAAGCAAATGCCAGTGGGTGCTACTTTTAGGTATTTACTGTAGGGTTGAAGCTTGCTCCTTGCAATGTTGAGCTAGGCTAAGATTTTCCTCCATATTCATATGGCAGCTTGAAGTGACTGAGTGCCTCAGGCTCCTTAAGAACATGACCAAACAAGTTGCACTAAGTAAACCTTTCTTAGACAGCTGTGGTGCAAGTGAGACAGAAGGCAGTTGCCACAATCTCCCCACTTTCTGCTCAGCACATATCCATGTGCTACTCAGAATCTAGGGCTCTTTATAGCCTCCATTTGGGAGCCCCAAAGACTTGATTTATAGGTTAACCTTCAGTGGCAGCTGGCACTGTGCACTGCTTGACACTGGTTGCTAGCACCCTCAGTACACCCCCCATCTGCATCCTTTGGCCATCTGATGCAAAGAGCCGACTCATTGGAAAAGACCCTGATGCTGGGAAAGATTGAGGGCAGGAGGAAGGGAGCGACAGAGGATGCGATGATTGGATGGCATCATTGACTCAATGGACATGAGTTTGCGCAAACTCCAGGAGATGGTGAAGGACAGGGAGGCCTAGCGTGCTGCAGGTCATCGGGTCGCAAAGAGTTGGACATGACTCAACAACTGAACAACATCTGTATCTTGTCATTTCCTACCCTGAGTGCAGCCTGCCCTGTTCTCCAACCCTTAAAAATGTTATCATTAGTTATTTCAGTAGAATTTGGGAAGAGAAACTCAAATGATATTCTCAAAATAGGAGTACCCCTGCCAGCTGTGACCATTTGATTCATTGTGAAAGTGTACAGAGAATGTAAGGTATTTCATTATGCTAATCCAATTTTCTCCTCCCCAAACCTCAAGTGCCTTTCAAATAAAGACCTTTTTTTGTCATGTACACCCAGAGCAGGCTATTTTTAGTGACTTAAAAGAAATTATAACTGGGGGATGGGATTTAGAAATGGCTGTTAGTGGTTCTTGGTCAAGGGAACAGGAGGTTCCCTCAAATCAGGTTCAGTCTCCAAGTGAAAAGTTAGTATTATATTGTTCCCAAATCACCATATGAAACCAAGTAAGCTAGGCTGCATCACTTGATGTTCCCACATTCTCTTTCTTACCACTAGAATGTCAGGAGAGGCTGGCTTAAAGTATACCCATTGCTTTTCTGAAGGCAGGACAAGTGAGATGGTTTGAACACTCTGAGTCTGAAACTGGCGAACCCAAATCCCACCCAAACATTATATATCATATTAAAACCTTTGCAAGCTCCACCTTTACATACCACCTGGACAATGTCTTAGGAAAAGGCCTCTTGGTCCAAGTGAAGTCAGGAAGTCTTTGGAAGAATCGGAGTGGGAGGCACATCCCACACTCAGCAGTCTCCCCACATTTCTGTGTGGGAAACATAACTGGTGAGTACCTGAAGGGAAATCACTGTATGGGTAGTGGGATTACAGATAGATGGTGGAGGTCTCACAGATGCCTAAGTAGCAGAGTGAGCAACATAAGGAAATCACTATTAGGGTATTGAGATTTGAAGTAAATTTCTATTTCAAAACAGATTGTTTAAAAGGGACAACACAGGATGTGGGAAATGATGAGAAGAGGGAAAAAAAAAAAAACAAAAACCTCACATACTCTGTTTAAAGTTATCTTTGATGTTCTATGTTACTTTACACTAAGATGTGGTGGAGGGTAACCAAATACTTGATGAGGTAGTTTCTTATAACTTCTGAGAGGGAGCAAAGGTATACATGCAGGTTAAAGATGTATGATACAGAAGAATCAATTTCAAGTATTCTCAATATTGAGACCCCAGTTTAGACATGCTTATAAAAAACGGTGAAACCATTAGGGAAATTTCACACTGGATATTATCTTGTAAGATCTGATAACATGCTTATGTTCAAGTTTATTTACAGAGAAGTTGCTACAATGTCTAGGGTTTATTTTAAAATAATGGTGGATGGTGGTGGATGAGAAAGTAGATGAAATAAGATTGCCTATATATGGATAATTTTGGAAGTGGGGAAATGAGTAAATGGGGATTATAGGATCCTTCTGTACTTGTGTTTTCTTTTTGCCTTTTCATACTGTTAATGGGGTTCTCAAGGCAAGAATACTGAAGTGATTTGCCATTCCCTTCTCCAGTGGACCATGTTTTGTCAGCATGCTCCACCATGACCCATCTGTCTGGGGTGGCCCTACACTGCACGGCTCAGAGTTTCATTGAGTTAGACAAGGCTGTGGTCCATGTCATCAGATTGGTTAGTTTTGTGACTGTGGTTTCTACTTCTGCTTTATTGACTATGCCAAAGCCTTTGTGTGGATCACAAGAAACTGTATTCCCATCTTCAAGAGATGAGAATACCAGACCACATGATCTGTCTCCTGAGAAATCTGTATGCAGGTCAGGAAGCAAGTTAGAACTGGACATGGAACAACAGACTGGTTCCAAATAGGAAAAGGAGTACATCAAGGCTGTATATTGTCACCTGGCTTATTTACCCTACATGCAGAGTACATCATGAGAAACGCTGGGCTGGAGGAAGCAGAAGCTGGAATCAAGATTGCTGGGAGAAATATCAGATGCAGATGACAGATGACACCACCCTTATGGCAGAAAGTGAAGAACTAAAGAGCCTCTTCATGAAAGTGAAAGAGAAGAGTGAAAAAGTTGGCTCAAAACTCAACATTCAGAAAATGAAGATAATGGCATCCAGTCCCATCACTTCATGGCAAATAGATGGGGAAACAATGTAAACAGTGACAGACTGTTTTTTTGGACTCCCAAATCACTGCAGATGGTGACTGCAGCCATAAAATTAAAAGAGGCTTGCTCCTTGGAAGAAAAGCTATGACCAGCCTAGATAGCATATTAAAAAGCAGAGACATTACTTCGCCAACAAAGGTCCATCTAGTCAAGGCTATAGTTCTTCCAGTAGTCATGTATGGATGTGAGAGTTGGACTATAAAGAAAGCTGAGTGCCGAAGAACTGATGCTTTTGAACTGTGGTGTTGGAAAAGACTCTTGAGAGTCCCTTGGACTGCAAAGAGATCCAACCAGTCCATCCTAAAGGAAATCAGTTCTGAATATTCATTGGAAGGACTGATGCTGAAGCTGAAACTCCTATACTTTGGCCATCTGATGTGAAGAACTGACTCACTGGAAATGACCCTTATGCTGGGAAAGATTGAAGGCGGGAGAAGGGAACAACAGAGGATGAGATGGTGGGATGGACATGAGTTAAACAACAGGAGTTGGTGATGGACAGGGAGGTGTGGCGTGCTGCAGTCCATGGGGTTGCAGAGTCAGACACGACTGAGCGACTGAACTGAACTTGTGTATGTATGTCTGCCAATTTCATATATGTAAAAAATGTAGTGGAAGTGATTCCAACTTTAAAATAAGCCTAATCATTGAAAAAGCTATCTTCAAAAATTCATCTGCAATATTCTCTGTGCACAAGTTGGGAAGGGTGACTATAGAGATTAGGAGGGTGATTATTTCCCTTTGAAAAACTAACTACAAATGATATAAAGAAAAAGAACCAGTCATTCTTTTGTAAGTAACATGTATTAATGTGGAGTGCATGAAAAATGTAAATTCTTAACATATGCCACCTTTTATATAAAATTTGCTTATTTATACTTTTACCTAATTTCTAAGTTACAGTAATGTACAAATACTTAATACCCCAAAAATAACATGAGTACATTTTCTAACAGAAGAACAGAGATGTGATGAAAGATGAGGTTTCTGAGACAGCATATTTCAGTCCAGAAATATGAATGTAGGAACTAGACTGGTTTGATATTATAAATCATTTCTAGCTACACAGAAAGGATACAGAATGTAGTGTTTGCTTTTACTTTATTAATTTATTTCGCAGGAATCGTTGACTTTCCGAATATGTACTGTTTGGAGGTTTGATGCATGCATAGCCTTTTCAAATGCCTTTGTCTTAATACAATTTCACCTCAAAATAATCTGATTCACAGCATACACAGAAATCTAAAAGAGACACGGTATTTACAAGATTTAATAAGTTCTTGCTGTTGTAGGCAAGAAACTGATCAGTTCTTTTACAGTAGGGAAACATGGATATTGGGTGTCATTATAAATAAGAATTCAGAATTGTTCAGTCTCAAAGCAACATTTCATGGCTTTAGAAATTAAAATTGAGTTGTCATTCTGTTAATCTCTGAATGCTCAAGCCGTGCAAAACCTACTTGTATTAAATATTTGGGGATGCAAATAGTACAGGAAAAAAAAATACATGTCTGGTGAATGTGGAATCATCAGAATTACCTTTTACAATAAGAAAATACTGTTAATTCTTTCAAAAAGATACAGTAGTGGTGCAACAGACAGTGCCAAATTTATTGATTTTAAAGTTACATTTCGGTTGTCATTTTTCTCTACAGATATACAGATACACACTGTAATGACTCATTCAAAGTCTGAAGAGTGATTACAATATTCAAATAAATCAATTTAAACTATAAGGGGACATCTTCACATTCCAGGGTACATCATTGATATTTTCGAAGGACAATTTTTCTAGGCCTTATATTCTTGCTTTTTGTTTATACTGTCAAAAGCATTAGTTACCTTTTAAAATACTATATAAAGTTCAGTTGCCACAGAAAGTTGGAATATGAACCTTAGATAACCGGGACAAAGCAATGTCAAAATTTAAGGAAACATTGATTTCTTATAATAATTATAAGTACTAAAGTTGAGACCAGCTCCTTAAAAATTATTAAACTGCTCATCACACTCCCATTTTTTCAGGGAAATAAACAAATTAGCAACACTTTCCCCACCATCATTAATCTGCTCTAAAACTACCTTTATTACAATGAATTTCTTTTGTTTAAAACACCACGCCTCTAACTCTCTCAAACAAGGTCATTATTTGAAACATTTTACAAGTCTTAGAAAGTTTCTGGCTCCTCTTTTGCCACTTTAAACTTTTAAGACCTACCTCAAAATGTAAGGGGCAATGTACTTGGACAAAATGACAAATGTGCTTTCAAAAAACTCAGTTTACAGAACAGTGAAATAATATAAAATGTATAGTCAGGTCTATGTTACCAGATACATCAAACTGGTTGTAATTTAAGAAAACACCTTTTTACTAGGAACAAGAAGTGCACCAACTGATCCAAAAAGCATAGGCACCTCAGCAGCCAGATCCTTCCTAAAAGGCATCTTTAAAGGTGACAGAATTCTTGTTCAAACTGGTCACAAGCCAGAAGTAGTCTATACATGGGACATAGTTAAATATATCAAATGTATCGGTGTCAAGTAATTTTGCTGATTTTAAAAACTGACTACAGCCTATGTTGGTGTATGAAACATGTGCAGAACCAGAAATGAACGTATACAAAACTCCCTTAAACATCAATCTCTGATGTCTCAAACCCCACCCTCTACACCTATCAAATAAGACTGGTATCTCATTTTTCCTGGCAGGTGAAAACAATAATTTACTAGATAGATCACCAAGGGACTGGAACCATGCATCTACTGTGTGATAACAGTTCAATAACCTGGATGTATGTTCATGCAATAGTTTTAAAGTCATCTACATGGTTTTAATAAAGCATCAAACTGTTTTCATACATGCTACCTTCACCCTCAACTGACAACTGCCAAGTTAACTGCTGCCACTTCAGCATATCACTAAGAATACTGGGTAAACCTTTAGCTAGAACATCAAGCAATATATGTATTTTTACCCTATATTGTTACTTAATACCAAGTGGGGTTTACCATCTCTACAGAGAGATGAAACCATACAAAGGCAAAGGCATTGGCATTATTACAGAACAGTAGGACTGATAGACTTACTGGAGACTGACAGACACCAGTGCTACAAAAGCTTTTAGAGAATGAGTGCTATTTGCAGGTCAACGCTTTTAAGCCCGTCTGCTTTCTCACCTTTATTTTCACAGTTTTGCCACAGTTGTTATATGAGAGATGTTTTATCAGTGTAATTACATAGCCACGCTGACTCTGTGAGACAAGTAGATACTTTCAGGACATTTTCCACGTATGAAAAAAATGTTTTCAGAGCTGCAGGTACAGTGTGAAATTGTGATTTTGATGGAAAGCTATGATAAGTTGTTATGCCTTTGGTTTCATTATGCTATTAAGTGCAGCTTGTTTTTCCAGATCTGCCAGAGATTACTGCTAAATTAGCATATAATGACAGCTTGAAGCGAGCGTGCGTGCCTGTGTGTGAGTGAAAGAGAAGGGGGACAGCTGGTATGGGAGAGCAGATACTCCTCAGGTGATAACCTGAGGTAAAATCCTTTAGGATTAGGAAACTTACCAATTTTATTGCTGTTTACATGTACCCAAATAAGGGGAGATTCCAAAATCCAATTCTGAGCTTGGAAGAAACGTCAACCGCCCTAATTCAGTGTCCTATTAATAATTTTCTGGTGGTGCACTTTAGTGAATCAAATGATTTTGTATCTCTTCAGTTATTTATACCCTAAGTTTCTAATTTCATAAATAAAGAGTGCTTTAGTATCATCTGAACTATCTGAACAAACTTAGTATCATCTCTGAATACAGTATGGTAAAAATTAAGTTCTAAATTTCAAAGTCCTTTGTGTTCACCTTTCTCCTAATCTTATTTCTTGACTAGCCTTTTCTTCCTCCCCAAATAGCGCAGTGTGCAACTTTATGATATTGGCTAGCTATAATTTTCCTCACACTGATTTGTTAACATATGTGCAAATACATCTTTATTGAACAAGTAATAGTAATTTTTTTCAGCTAGATTAGGATTATGGCACAAGTATTCTCTGTGCTGTAAACATCATGAACTCATCACAAAATTGGAAGGCGGGACGGCTCTATGAACTGCAAACGTTTCTTATAGAACCACAGCTGAGCTCAAGATTCCAAGTGGATTTTGGAATGGATTTACATTCGGCATACATTCACTATGCTATTGGCAAAGCGCAGTTTTACGAGAAGGTCATTCATAAAATCAGAATTTATAAGGACTTGTTGGTTATTTTAAAAACCAGTGGCCTAATAAAAGCATGCAGTAACTTAAAAAATCTATCTATCCTGCGGCATAATTAGGTCTTAGTTACCAGTGTTGATATAGCTTGATGAATCATTGTACAAGCAAAAGGAATATTATCACCTCTGATTGTACTTTCAAACAAAGGGCACGATATGCCGAATTCCTGACTGCTACAAGTCACATTTTAAAACATCTTGTTTCTGTGTTTGAAATTACCCCTGAAAAAAGCAGCAATTACAAATACCCTTATTGTTTTGCCCCCCACCAAAAACATCCTCTGAGTGCTTTTCCCGTCCTTTTCCTCAGTAGGAAGCAACAGGAAGAAGCCTGGGGAGCCTGGGTTTTCCAGAGATCTGTGACCAGGTAAGTCTGCTCTGGCAATTCACAGTTTGGCTGCATAAACTGTAACATGTTACACCAAGATTCAAAGTTCTAGTTTATAAAATAAGGGTCACTCAGCAGTAACTTGAATGATTGGGGTTTCACAGAAGAGCTCTTGACTTCTCTGTGTACATTCTTTCAGGAGTGAATCCTTTCCCCATTTCAAGTATCCCTTTCTATCTCTAACTGCACTGAGTTAAGACTTGGGGGGATAAACCTTCCCCATTTTTCCTTTATTGAGCACAAGTGGCTACAGTGTCCTTCTCCCCACCCCCCACCCCATGTCGTCTGAAATGAAAAGGCCGGGTAGATGAACAGATTCCCCAGGTTTCCTTTTCTTCTAACGGGTGCTCAAAGTTACACTCTCAACCTAGTGCAGACTCTTGGGAATTCAAGTGTACCGTGGCATCTCACACTGCTCACAGCGATTTAGTGCGGGGTGGTTCAGAAAGGTGCAGCTATCACAATTCCACGGAGCCCCTTCATAGTCTTCATCTCGCGGTTGTGTCCGAGGACTCTGTTTGGAGCTACCTGGGTGCTCTAAGAGAAGTCAGGGATGAGAGAGAGAAAACAGAAAATAGACTGAATTTTTTTTCGAAGTATAATCCAAATGGAAATTGAAAATTACCCCCCACCAAAAGCAAGGGAAAAGGTTTTGTGAAACGAGAAAGCCAAGTTGTTGGCACAGCTGCTAGAAATGCAGAACCAAACAGTAAGTTCAGGATACACAATCTAATTTGTTCTCAACAATTTATTTTATTCCTCTAAGTAGCTAGAAGTCCAGCACAGACTACCTTCCAAGTTTATTGTCTCTAGTGGACAGTTATGCTCTATTCCAGTCAAATGGAAAAATGTTATACAGCATGTTAAATTCTACCTTCTAAGTTCTCCCTCACCACCTCAGCCTGCCAGTGACTCCCACCACCCACAGTACTAGCCATACTATATCAAACATCTCATAAAATCTGTGCCTTCTTCCTTGAGACTTTCAGCTCCAAAATATTCATGTTTTTAATAATGGTTTGTCAATGGTGTGACAGTTCATAAAAGTTTCTCCCAGAAAGGTTAAAACAGAAATATAAAAGACTGTCGTTTTTCATGAAGCTAAATTCATTCAATATGACTTTTATCCTCAGTTCTTCCCTGCCTTTTGTCAATAAACTGAAAGATCTTTCAGATGTGAGTTATTAAACATGTCTATACTTGGCAATATAAAATTCTGGCAGCCTTATGGTGGTCCTCAGGATTTACAAAAAACTTAAAATTTATATTCCTCCTAGGTCCTCATTCTCTCTGGCCTTGTACTCAAAAAGGTTCTTTGCTTTTAGAGTTGCCTTCCATGAACAGTACCTACTGAAAGTGGGTTTAGGGACTGGCAGGCTCCCAAGTTCCAGCTGGAAAACCACCCTGGAATCTGAACAAGGTCAGCAGGCTGGGGAAATCTACCCATACACCTAGAAATCCTCACTAAAAACTGCAAATGGAATTAAGATCTAAGGTAAGCAGCCTTCCTAAGCAGGTGACAAAAGAAACTGAGATCTGGGGAAGCTTTAATCAGTTACCATCTGGGGTTAAGCACACTGGTCCATTGGAAATGTGCTTTATCAGTTGGTCTTTAATGACAAATCGCTGTGTGGCTATTCCCCAAGAGGTAACGAGAACTGAGTTTTAGACCCTGAACCTTTTTGCAGGTATAGTAAGGCTGAGGCTCAATCAGGAAGGTGTTCTCAACCTTCCAGTAGAACAGAAAAACACTGGCTTTTCCAGCCTATTCGTGACTATAAAAAGGAGATGGGTTTGTTGACTCTGGCTTCAACTGTTGCTTTTAACTGCCCATTAGCATCCACCTTGTATCTTATAGCTTGATGAAGTAATAGTTGTATTTTATGGCATGCCCCCTAAATAGAAAATTATTTTCTGCCTGTTTGGGCTTCCTCCTTCCCCTTTAGCATGTACTGTCCATTTGTATCAACCCAATCTCCTTAGGAGATACCATTCCTTCTTAATCTTGTAAAGGGTCAGGATGACCCACTCCTCACTTTGTACATGCAGTTCTGGATTGTATAAACTGTTGACACATTATCTGACACATTATAATCCTTTGTCTAAAACTTGCAGAACTGTACTTGGACTTCTAAGTCCTCACAGCTTTCTGTCTCCCAGGTTATAATCCTCAGGTGGGTTCAAATAAAATTTTCCATTTCTTTCTGAGATCAACTACTGATTTTTTCATTGATATATGCATAGTGAAGCTGGCAGGATATCAGATACACCCATGAGGACAGCTGGAGTCTACCCCAAATCAGCACTCGATACCAGCATGGACCCATTAAGCCCCACCAGCTTCTTGGTACTTCTTAGGTGTTTCAGTGAGTTCTTCTGATATCTGGATCTTATTGCCTTGATAATCCTAAAAATTTTATTTGAGCTGTTTTTAAGACCTGGACTCTTTTAAGAGTCCCACATGCATTTCCTACACAAGGATGGAGGGGATCTTGGGCAGGAGACACAGGGAAACACAGGTGGTTGTGTTTTTGGTAAACTGGCCTAAATTAAAAAGAAAAAAGTTGCTATATGGCTGGAAAAAAACTTCTGGGAGTAAAACAGAGACTGCATTATTTAGCTCCTAAGAACACAGGACACTTGCTCCTTTCAGCCACGTGGTGTTCTCGGGTGACTGACAACCTAGCGTTAGTGTCTGAAGATCAATCCTTGTGACTGGCAGTGGTGGTGCAGCAGCAGAACTCCACTATAACCGTAAATTAAACACTGCTCTTCTAAGGATGCACACAGTAAGGATAAATCATCCAGTGCTCTGATGACCCATAGGCATAGTAGACTGTCAAGAGGAAGAAACTGAGCCAAGGGCAACTCTTTGGGGAACTACAGTGAGAAGCAGCATCTATCTGATCCACCACAGAGTCCTCAGAAAGTTCAGATTATATGCATATTGAAATTCGACCACTAAATCAATACTGGGAAACTGTGCCTCAGGCCCAACAGCTTCCAGGTGGACAGCAACCTATTGGGATACCAGCTGGATTTCTGTATGCTTACAAGTAATTAAATAATTAGGAATTAAAGGAAATCCCACCCTGGAATGGCCAAGGTGGGATTCTTGGGCACTCCAAAACTGCACTAAAAGAAAGCCTAGCAGAATAGGCTTGTCATGTCACTCTCTCCTGGATCCCTTTACTGGAAATAAAAGTGATGAGAGTCGTTCTCTTTTCCAAACTGAGGTTAGCAGGAGAAAATATAGGGCTAGCTCCTTGGATCCTTTAAGTTGGTAAGTCTTCTAAATTGTTAACATTTTAGAGAGCTCTCATCCTGAAATACTGTATTAATAGGTATTTAATTGGTATGCAGAAGCCCCCAAAGGCTTCAAAACTCCCCAAATAACCTCAATGAAAGGTACCTAAACAAAAACTTTATAAGCTGACATAATTATGCTCTCCTCTGTCCTTTGAGTCTTTGTATTCTAGTAATTCTCTGAGTTACCCTTCCACTCTGAAGAAAGTATTGAATGGTTATTAGAAATGAGACCACCTAAGACTGTATGTAAGCATCTTCATATCAAAGACTGAACTGAGTGCTCTAGGTAAAGAATTTCTTAAACCCAGGGTGGACCCTCAAAAGTTTTTGTAAACAGATAATCAAAATGGGAGGCCACTTCTGACTAAACTGATATGTATCTGATATTCAGAGCCTGACTGGATTTTTTTTTTGACTTCTCCCCAAACTAAATGGGGCTTTCTCAGGTGGCTGAGTAGCAAAGAATCTGTCTGCCAATGCAGGAGACACAAGAGATATGGGTTTGATCCCTGGGTCGGGAAGATCTCCTGGAGAAGCAAATGGCAACCAGCTCCAGTATTCTTGTCTGAGAAATCCCATGGACAGAAGAGCTGGGTGGGCTACAGTCCATGGAGCTGCAGAAGAGTCAGATATGATTGAATGAATGGGCATGCATGCACACACTAAGTTAAATGAGGAAATGAGAAACATTCTACCAAAGGTGGATGGGCGTATCAGTCCTTTGATGTCATTAAGCTGGCCATGCACTCCTTTGAGAAATTAAAAAGAGCTGTGCTTGTTTTACAAAACAAGTTTTTACAGAACCAGAGGTGTGGCTCCAAAACAGTCCAAAGCCCACAATCCTTTAACATGCCCCAAATCTCTTCTATTTATCTTAAGAGGCTTGTGTTAATAAACAACAACAACAAAAAGAAACTGGGTTATCGTATATGTCCAGTTTGTCATGCCAGCATTTCCTGATTGGCAAACCAGTTCATAATTACTTGTTTCTTAAGTTTTTGCTAGAAACAGTGGAAACAGTGTCAGACTTTATTTTTTTGGGCTCCAAAATCACTGCAGATGGTGACTGCAGCCATGAAATTAAAAGACACTGCTTGGAAGGAAAGTTATGACCAACCTAGATAGCATATTCAAAAGCAGAGACATTACTTTGCCAACAAAGGTTCGTCTAGTCAAGGCTATGGTTTTTCCAGTGGTCATGTATGGATGTGAGAGTTGGACTGTGAAGAAAGCTGAGCGCCGAAGAATTGATGCTTTTGAACTGTGGTGTTAGAGAAGACTCTTGCGAGTCCCTTGAACTGCAAGGAGATCCAACCAGTCCATTCTGAAGGAGATCAGCCCTGGGATTTCTTTGGAAGGAATGATGCTAAAGCTGAAACTCCAGTACTTTGGCCACCTCATGCAAAGAGTTGACTCACTGGAAAAGACTCTGATGCTGGGAGGGATTGGGGGCAGGAGGAGAAGGGGACGAAGAGGATGAGATGGCTGGATGGCATCACTGACTCGATGGACGTGAGTCTGAGTGAACTCCGGGAGTTGGTGATGGACAGGGAGGGCTGGTGTGCTGCGATTCATGGGGTCGCAAAGAGTCAGACACGACTGAGCGAATGAACTGAACTGAAGGTTTCTAATAAGGAAAACATCTTTGTATGCAAGGAAGAAAAAGGTATAAGAAATGAAAATGTGTTTTGTTAATGGAATGGGAAGTAATTTTGTCATAAAGCTGGTTATTTCTAAATGGGAAAGAAAATAAGGAACAAATTAATATGAATATAGAAAGTTGAAGAAAGTTTATGAGAAAAGAATCTTAAGAATGGAATTCTATGGGTGGTCAGGACTAAGTAAATTTGAGTATATGAATTTTAATATTAAAGGGAAAAATGGTACAAAACCTGAATTTGGTTTTCAAAATTTTCTTCTAATATTAATCTGCTTCTGATAACATATTGTAAAGTTCCTTTACATTTTAAGCAATCTGTTATACCTTTCTGTATTTGGTTTTGAAACCTTTTATTGTCATTTTGACTAAGGGAAAATAAGTATTGCTTCACAATAATCGTGAAGCATGATCACGAACTACTCGTGATCCTGTTTGTGACTAAGTGCTTTGAGACCTTAATATTTTTGACAAAATTCCTTAAGATCACATTCTAAGTGAAATTCTTTTGACTTCTTAGATAACTCTGAGGTTTTTCCAAAGGGCTCCTGGAACACCTCAAGAGAAATGTTTCCTCTACTTATCAATGAAGAGATAATAAATTAATTAGGCTTATCTGATATATTAAATTACATGGGGAGCGTGGTCAAATGGTGACAAATCTTCTTAGGTTATATTATATGGGTAGATGTAGAAATTATATTGAGTTCCTAAAAACCTGGTACATGGTACACACTAACAAAATGTTATCAGTCATAATTATCATAAATCATGGTAATGCCACAGAAATAGGAAAATTTTTGTTCATTTGCATTGTAGTCAGATCTTTTAAAGATGCCTTTTTAAGTCCTGTAGAGACCTTTACTGCTTTATTCTGATGATTTCTGCAAAAAAAAGCTTCATCTTCAAGAAGATATATAGAGAGGACTTTCTGATTGGTATAGATAGGCTTCTAATAACTTTCAGATCATACCACTGAACTGGGTAAGAAATTAGAAGAATGACAAGCTTGATGGCTTCTTAAATCTGATTAACAGAATAACAAAATCAAAGATTAGTCACATAGGACTCAGTGAATTGATGAATATAATATTTTTCCCTCTGAAATATTTTGGGTTTGAACTTGTATTTTCCATATATAAAGAAACCCTTCCCTTCAAGCTAATTATGACTTTCAAGCAAGTTTACTGAAGCCAGACTTATTTTGCAAATCTTAATTTGGCGATATTCTATACAAATGAGGGTAATTTTAGAGGGAAAAATTCTACTAAGGACATTATGTTCTCATGTTGTCTTTGAGGTTTTTGTATTTATTGCCCAAGACTAATTACTGTAAAGGTTGTTTCAGTAATCTATCTTTGGATGAAGATCAAATGCCCCATGACCTGCAACAAGGAGAGTATGCATACTGGAAAATACATTAGATAAAGGATTCTTTATAGCCACACTGGAAGGGGCTGTATCAGGCTCTGCAACTCCTACTTCTGACACCCCAAATGGATGAAGACCAGTGCTACCAGATCACCAGGATGAGGAGAAGACACGCAGGAAGTAGACAGTTGATCCAAGATGCTGGGCCAGGCCAGTATGCCAATTAATTTAATAACTGTTCACATGTTTGCTTATGAACCCAATGGTGTTCCTCCTTATAACTGTGCTTTGACCTCAAATGGATGGAACGGTCCTCAGTACTTTCTCAAAGACTCTCTCCCAGATTATAATTCTCAGGTTAGCTCAAATAAAATTTTTCATTTGTTCTGCAGATCAACTATTTTTTTTTTTTTTTGCATCGACAGGCTCATGACTCCTAAAGATGTAAGTATAATAGTTGTATCTGTTGTCTTATATGGAGGAATAAAAGACACTTCTGTTGAAGCTTCTGTTTGAGGAAAAATGTGCTGTATGCCATTTCCATTAAAGGTCCTCTCTTGAATAGTAGTCTTTATGCTTTTCTAGGGCAGGCAACTTGTTATTTTGTGAAGAATTTATCATAGTCAGAAAAGTTCAGATGTTAAACCCATAAACTGTTATATTCCATCTTTCTGTGCTAACTCCAAACACAGCTTTCAGTTTTAGATTGTGGCAATGCAAATGATTAATATATAAAGGTTTTTCAAACTCCTTTTTTCTAACCTACAGAAATAACTGGAAAATCTTTTAAACTAACTAATCTAGGGTACCTGGGGCTCTCTTCACTGTTTTGACTGTAGGGGAGAAAAATTCTTTTTCCTCTACCTTTCTCAGTTCTTGGCTGAGACACCCCTGCAATAAAAGATTAAAGTTTATTAACATGTATACTCCTGTATACATGAGTGATACCCAGGAAAACTGAGTAACTTGCTGAGATGGCTGAAATCTTAGCATCTTCAGCTAAGACAGAAGAGATTGGAGTGTGTATGGAGTTTACCAGGAAAAGCAGAGTAAATAAGCACAAGGTTTGTTATGCAGATTTAAGTCAGTGCCTTCTCCATTGATGCTCTTGTCATTTAGAGTCACAAGAGAGACACAGAAGGAGACTGCCTTTATAAATGTAAATGTCCCTTACAAAAGGGTATAACTAATATTCTGTTTTCTGAGCTTTCTAGTATCTGCAGTTGCTCAGAATAATCCTAATGCCAAAGAGGCATATTTTGGGATGGCATGTTCTGTTACTCTTCAATACTATAACAATGTAATTTGGAACAGCAAGTCATGCAGAAGTAACTAATCAAAAAATATGTAAAAGGCATCTAAGAATTATTGTTGGTCCTAAAAAAAAGACACTGCTCATTTCATCATAGGGTGCATGCTTGTGTGCTAAGTCACTTAAGTTGTGTCCGACTCTCTGTGACCCTAGGGACTGTAACTCGCTAGGTCCTCTGTCCATGGAATTCTCCAGGCAAGAATCCTGGAGTGGGTTCCTGGAGTGCCATGCCTTAAATCTCTTTCAAGCAATCTTCCTGACCCAGGGATCAAACCAGTGTCTCTTGGGTCTCCTGCATTGCAGGTGGGTTCTTTACCACTAGCACCACATTCCCTGGTGGCTCAGATGGTAAAGAATCCATTTGCAATGCAGGAGACCCAGGTTTGATCCCTGGGTCGGAAAGACACCCTGGGGAAGGGAATAGGTTCCCGCTCCAGTACTCTTGCCTGGAGGGCTACAATCAGTCCAAGGGGTCACAAAGAGTCAGACACTGATGAGCAACTAACAGTCATTGTCGGGAAACTGCTTAAATAAAAGCATGTAAAATCCCAAAGATGTTTGCTTTCATTTGATTTAAGGTGTGAAATGTTTTATGGAATATTAAAAAGCAAAGATGTCTCATGCCTCATGGAAAACAAAACATCTAAAGAATATGCATATTTATATACAAATAAGAACTGAACGTTTCCTTTAAGACTATTTTTAAATGGATTAAACTTAATTGGCCAATTTTTCATAAAAATGACTGTCTTACAAATGTCAAAAGTTAGCAACTTACAGGTTAATCCATATTGTTTATATAATAATGGGAACATAGGAGAAACTGATCAAAAGGATACAACTCAAACTGTAAAAAATTCTCAACATTTTCTATAGTTTTACAGATAACCTCATAGAAAAGTTATTTTTCAAATAACTGGAACTATGCCAAGTAGGCAAAGAAAGGATTTGTTCTGTAATTATATGAAGTACAATGTAGTTTCATGCTTGGTTTGTTCCTATGGTGGAGACCTTTTTACCTAGTTGTATACTATTTCTGCATTTAGGGGAATTTAAGAAGTATCAAGTGTGGCCTTATTTTCTGTGTTGAGTGTGTTAGTCACTCAGTCATATCCAACTCTTTGCAACCCCATGGATTGGGACCTGCCAGGCTTCTCCATCTATGGAGTTCTCCAGGCCAGCATACTGGAGTGGATTGCCATTTCCTTCTCCAGGGGATCTTGCAGACCCAGGGATCAAACCTGTGTCTCCTGCATTGCAGGCAGACTCTACTGTCTGAGCCACCTGGGAAGACTAGACACTATTATTTTATAAGAATCTGTCCAATATGGTGGGCCACTAGCCACTTGATATGCAGTCACTCTGAATTGAGATGTGCTGTAAATAGAAAATATATACCAAATTTTGAAAAGTATGAAATAAGGTACAAAAAACCCAGTTCACTCTTATAAAACTTTGGCTAAGAGAAAATTTTAAATCATGTATGTGGCTCTAATTCTGTTGCTATTGGACTGCACAGCTTTAGAAACTCAGTAAAGAGTAATGTCTTAAAGGAAAAAAAGGTTGACCTTTACTTATGATAACTCTACATGGGTTAACACGTGTTTGGACACTGCACAAAGTCTAGACATACAAGTACAAACCATCTGCAGCTGCTGCCTGGGTGTCATGGACGTCCTCCTGTACTCTGGAGGTCACGCTAATTCTTCGGGCTTTCCTCTCAATTGTGCAAGGGTCTGATGAGTCTGCATGAGAAGAAGCAAAGCCAGGAAGAAGGGATCAAGCCGTTCATTAGAAGAGAGTGGACAGGCTCTCAAGAATCTTTCACGGGACACATGCAGTATTTATTCTTTGTTACTTGATGTTACCATTAGTTCTCCCAGGAAGGCAAGGGCCGTATTTAATACTGCCTTTACAGCCTATCCAGAATGGCTCTTAAAAGTTTTTTCATCCTCTCTCATTACTTGGAATGCATGCCTGATTTCACCAAATTCCCAGGTTCGAGTGAGTTAGGGTGCAAACTTAATGCTAATAATTAAATGTCGGTATGAACACAAAATTTGGGACATTATACTTTACCAATTCCCTGATTAACCAATAGTTACTAGAAAATTATGGGTTTAAAGTCCACTATCCACATTAAAGGTAACAGTAGACTACAGCATTTCATAAATAAAGAACCAAAATAGTACTTGAAAAATCAAAACCAACTGAAAGTAATATTATGTACTGGTAACACATACTCCCCAGTTGTTCATAAATTCCAGTTACCTATGTGTGCAGAAGTCCAGCAGCCCTCACAACATGGACTGCAGGCATATCCATTTCTGGCTAGAATACTGTTTCTATTAATTTTTAGGTAATCAGTAAGCAGTGTTTTGTATTAAGTGAAAACAGTAGAGTCTGGCTGCAATGTGGGAGACCTGGATTTGATCCCTGGGTTGGAAAGATGTCCTGGAGAAGGAAATGGCAACCCACTCCAGTATTCTTGCCTGGGAAATCCTGTGGTCAGAGGAGCCTGGTGGGCTACAGTTCATGGGATCACAAACAGGTGGACACGACTGAGTGACTAACACATACACAAAAGTCAAAAAAGGCAGACTTCATAGTATTTAACCTTAAGAAACAAACATTTAAAATTTTGTAATCCGCTCTGAGCCTATAAGCAGTCCTCTAGTTCAACCAACCTTTGGAGACCAGTGTTTCACAATGTAAGTGTTGTGAAGCAGAGTAAACATCTCCTTTAGGTGCTAAAGAATAAGTTCTATTTCTTAGATTTGTAACCCCTTTTATAGCATCACATACCTCCTTCTCACTGACTCTTACAACAACCCCGTAAAGAAGCTAAATATTTGGACTGATGACCTCTATTGGTGTACAAATTGGATATAAACAAGGTCAGGTGGCCAAGACAATCAGAACCAGTGCTAAAGTTGTATGACAGCAAGGTCAGTGCCCTCTCCACTGTTAAGTCAAGGTGGGGGGGATACTTTCTCAATCAGCTGAAGAGCTTACACACACACGTGTTGCTTAACTGCAAAGTCTAGTCTAAAAAGGTTTCTGTGTCTTTCCTTCTTTCTCTCAAATTATCAAACTTATTCGGATAAACATCTATATTCCACTTGGATATTCTAAGTCTTGTGTATTTCCATATGAATTTCAGAATCAGATTAATGCATACCAAAAAAAGAAAAGTTACAGTTAAAATTGGTATTTCATCAGTATGAAAAGAATAGGTATCTGAACAATATTGATTTTTAAAAAAGACATGGTTTATGACTATTTAGGTATTGTTTGATTTCTTTTGGTAGTGTTTTATCATAGTCAATGTACATATCTCTGGTTAATTTATTAATAAGTGTCACTTATTAATTCTAATTTTCATTTCTGGGTAGCTCTAGATTTTCTTCACAAATAATCATGTCATCTGGAATGGCTACTGTATTCTATCAGATGTTTTCTCCTGTATAATGAAATGACTGTATGCTTTTTCCCTTTATTTTCTGAACACTGCATTCTTGAGCTTAAACCCAAGTTGGTCATGATGTATTATCTTTTTTTATATTGTTAATATTTTATTCATTTTTTGGCTTTTATGTTCATGAGGATTTGATCTGTAAGTTTGTTTTCTTTTTGGGAGTTAGGTAATGTGCATCAGGTTTTGGAATCAGAGTCCTACTGGTTTCATAAGAAAATTAGATGCTTTCCTTCCTTCTGTTTCCTCAGAGTTTGTATGATTGGTATTATCTCTTCATTAAATACTTGATTTCTATGGGGATCATTAGTGTAACCATCCAGTTCTGAAGTTTTCATTGTGGGGAAACTTTTGATAATGGATTCAATTTCTTTAATTACATACACAACTATTAACAGTTATTTCATCCTATCTTTTCATTTCTGATTTTGGTAATCTGGTTTTTTCCTGTTTTTTTATTCTTCAAAGATCAAATGTTTGGTTTTGATAACTTTCTCTGTTATTTTTATGTCATCAATGGTTCTTATATTTTCCTTCTTCCACTTACTTTGGTTCTTTTCTTGATTCTTAGGTAGAATTGTATGTCACTGATATTAGATCTCCTTGTCTTACATGAGCATTTAAAGCTATAAATTTCCTTCTATGTACTACTGTAAAGAATCAGGCCTTGCTCAAAGAGAGGTCTAGCTTTGTCCCTAGCTCCTGGAAGATTAGCTCTAAAATCTTGAAATTTCCCAAGAGATAGAAGTATTTTTATTAAATATGGTGGGCCCTTCAAACCATAGAATTTATGCTAATAAGGTGGTTCACACTGGATATATCCCTTAAATAGGGTGATTCTTCCATGACAGCCCTTGAATCAATTCATTGGATTACCACTATAGACACAAATCTGGTACGTGGTAGTCATCCATTAAGATTCTTTTCACACTGTTTTTAGACAGCAGGAGGCTACTTTAAATTCAGGTCAGTTGAAATATCCATAGTACTATTAAAGAATGGAAATAACAAGTACTCCATTGCAACCTATAAATGAAATACTTAAAACACTTTGTTGCACACAAAGCTGTTCAACCAAAATTTAAGTACTGTAGTGCAAGTAACATCATTTGTGTAGAATTTTCAATTCTGCTTTAAGTTTTGAGATTATAAAATGTTACATCCTTAGGTAATGCATTTTCCAGTATCAATATTATGTCTTCATGATCAGTCTATCTTGAGTTGCTTAAAGCAAAAAGAGATTAAGCAAAAAAACATTAAGATATGAAATGCACAGTTCACGACATTCTTGAGAATTACTAGAATGGAGAAGAAAATGATTAATTGGAAGTTCAGTATATCACACAGAAATGATTTAAGAGTATGCAAAAGTTACTCCTCCAAATCTTGGTTGTGTAGCATTTATTTTGCCCTTGATGAAGAGACACCTAGTGTCAATCTAATTGCTATGCCCACCTGTTAAATACACAAGGATTCTTTTGTGGCCTCTCAATCCTAGAAATTGAAGAAAGTAGAGAAAACCACTAGACCATTCAGGTATGACCTAAATCAAATCACTTATGACTATACTATAGTGAAAGTGAGAAACAGATTTAAGGGACTAATTCTGATAGAGTGCCTAATAAACTATGGACAGAGGTTCATGACATTGTACAGGAGACAGGGATCAAGACTATCCTCATGGAAAAGAAATGCAAAAAAGGAAAATGGCTGTCTGAGGAGGCCTTACAAATAGCTGTGAAAAGAAGAGAAGCGAAAAGCAAAGGAGAAAAGGAAAGATATAAGCATCTGAACGCAGAGTTCCAAAGAATAGCAAGGAGAGATAAGAAAGCCTTTCTCAGCGATCAATGCAAAGAAATAGAGGAAAACAACAGAATGGGAAAGACTAGAGATCTCTTCAAGAAAATTAGAGAGACCAAGGGAACATTTCATGTAAAGATGGGCTCGATAAAGGACAGAAATGGTAGGGACCTAACAAAAACAGAAGATGTTAAGAAGAGGTGGCAAGAATACACAGAAGAACTGTACAAAAAAGATCTTCACGACCCAGATAATCACGATGGTGTGATCACTCACCTAGAGCAGGACATCCTGGAATGTGAAGTCAAGTGGGCCTTAGGAAACATCAGTATGAACAAAGCTAGTGGAGGTGATGGAATTCCTATTTCAAATGACCTATTTCAAATCCTGAAAGATGATACTGTGAAAGTGCTGCACTCAGTATGCCAGCAAATTTGGAAAACTCAGCAGTGGCCACAGGACTGGAAAAGGTCAGTTTCCATTCCAATCCCAAAGAAAGGCAATGCCAAAGAATGCTCAAACTACCACACAGTTGCACTCATCTCACACGCTAGTAAAGTGATGCTTAAAATTCTCCAAGCCAGGCTTCAGCAATACGTGAACTGTGAACTTCCTGATGTTCAAGCTGGTTTTAGAAAAGGCAGAGGAACCAGAGATCAAATTGCCAACATCCTCTGGATCATAGAACAAGCAAGAGAGTTTCAGAAAAACATCTATTTCTGCTTTATTGACTATGCCAAAGCCTTTGACTGTGTGGATCACAATAAACTGTGGAAAGTTCTGAAAGAGATGGGCATACCAGACCACCTGACCTGCCTCTTGAGAAACCTGTATGCAGGTTTCAGGAAGCAACAGTTAGAAATGGACATGGAACAACAGAAGGGTTCCAAATAGGAAAGGGAGTACATCAAGGCTGTATACTGTCACCTTGCTTATTTAACTTATATGCAGAGTACATCATGAGAAACGCTGGGCTGGAGGAAGCACAAGCTGGAACCAAGATTGCGGGGAGAAATTATCAATAACCTCAGATATGCAGATGGTGCTGCTGCTAAGTCGCTTCAGTCGTGTCAGAATCTGTGTGACCCCATAGACATCAGCCCACCAGGTTCTGCCATCCCTGGGACTCTCCAGGCAAGAACACTGGAGTGGGTTGCCATTTCCTTCTCCAATGCATGAAAGTGAAAAGTGAAAGTGAAGTCGCTCAGTCGTGTCTAACTCTTTGTGACCCCATGGACTGCAGCCTACCAGGCTCCTCCGTCCATGGGATTTTCCAGGCAAGAGTACTAGAGTGGGTTGCCATTGCCTTCTCCGAGATATGCAGATGACACCACCGTTATGGCAGAAAGTGAAGAAGAACTAAAGAGCCTCGTGATGAAAGTGAAAGAGGAGAGTGAAAAAGCTGGCTTAAAGCTCAACATTCAGAAAACTAAGATCATGGCATCCAGTCCAATCACTTCATGGCAAACAGATGGGGAAACAATGGCTGACTTTATTTTTCTGGGCTCCAAAATCACTGCAGATGGTGACTGCAGCCATGAAATTAAAAGACATTTGCTCCTTGGAAGAAAAGCTGTGACCAACCTATACAGCATATTAAAAAGCAGAGATGTTACTTTGCCGACAAAGGTCCATCTAGTCAAAGCTATAGTTTTTCCAGTGGTCATGTATGGATGTGAGAGTTGGACCATAAAGAAAGCTGAGCACTGAAGAATTGATGCTTTTGAACTCTGGTGTTGGAGAAGACTCTTGAGAGTCCCTTGGATGGCAAGGAGATCCAATCAGTCCATCCTAAAGGAAATCAGTCCTGAATATTCATTGGAAGGACTGATGCTGAAGCTGAAACTCCAATACTCTGGCCACTTGATGTGAACAGCTGACTCATTGGAAAAGACCCTGATGCTGGGAAAGACTGAGGGCAGGAGAAGTAGGGGACGAAAGAGGATGAGACGGTTGGACAGCATCACCAACTCAATGGACGTGGGTTTGGGTGGATTCCAGGAGTTGGTGATGGACAGGGAGGCCTGTTGTGCTGTGGTTCATGGGGTTGCAAAAAGTCGGACACGACTGAGCGACTGAACTGAACTGAAAGCTATTTAAAAAAAATAAATTATATATTCCATTTTAGTTACCCTTGACAATAACTCTCAAGAGTTAGTTTTGTAGTTTTTTAGAAAGTAAAGTTTATCAATAGCATAACATTTAAAATGCTATCTCTAATGAAATTTCTTTAGCTTTTTAGATGAACTCCAAAATGGTTTTCAAATACATTTCTGTGACGTCTGTGACATTTTGCTACTCACCTTTTTTAGGTGGCTTGGGTGGTACAACTGGACCAGGTTCTATGTTGTCATAAAAGTTATTCATAGCTTTTGGATCAAAGTTTCCTATAAAGAAAATAAAATCAGCAGGCATTTAGGGGTCTTTCTCCTGTTATATGCATTTTTTTGTTAGGGAAAATATAGGAGGAAAAAAAATATGTAAAAAGGGGAGCTGGTTTTCCAGGAGTTTATAATTCATTATACTATCCTACTGTTCTCTCACTGAAAGCATTTAAGCATTGTGAGAAAGGACCCAAGTGTCCTTCTACAATCTATCACGCAAAGGAACATTTTTTAACTATAAAGCTTATCTCTTTTCACAGGATTAAATATGTGGCACAGCTAGGTAAATGAAGAAGAGAAATGAAAGGATGACTGAACTGATTTCCCTGTTTGTTTTGATGTTAATAAACAAAACCATGACACAGCTTACGTTTGTGTCTGTTGTATTTACCTTAAATTTTTATTCATTATAAATTCAGGTAAAGAATAATCTATACATATACACTGACAAAGATTATTGAAGTTGTTATGATATTAGCAGTTTAGGTATTCCAATCTTTAAGAAAAGGAGAATCTTCAATGTTGCCTATGCTGCTGCTTCTGCTAAGTCGCTTCAGTCGTGTCTGACTCTGCGCGACCCCATAGATGGCTGCCCACCAGGCTTCTCTGTCCCTGGGATTCTCCAGGCAAGAACACTGGAGTGGGTTGCCATTTCCTTCTCCGAACGTTGCCCATAGACTTATCAATAAAAAAAAAAAATGATATGCTGTCAATTTCAGAATAATAGAACAATCTCATCTCTCTCATTTAAACTGTTTACTCCTTGATACAGTTTCTGTTTTAGCTCCTTTTCCTGACATGATTTCTCTAAGGTCGGTTTTGATCCAATGCCAGCTTTGGGTCCTATGTTCACATCTGTGAACGTGTCATTGCAACCTGCCAGTAGTTCTGCACAGTTCCAGTTAAACTTTTAAACTGTATCCATGCTTATTCACAGAGGATGTTGTGTGGTACTGATAGCTTAAATACATTGAATCTGCTGAATTTTAAACCCAGTTATTTTCCCCAAGAAAGTTTTGCTCACCAAAAGTAAAAATAAAGCTGCCTTTTATCAAGTCATGTACTGATAACTATCAAATCCAAATGCTGCATGTCAGAAAATGTCTAGAATCTCTAGATGAAAAGTTAAGGTTGGAAACTCAGTACAAAATTTTCCAGAGAATGTAAGAATGGAACTTAGTATAAAGTAGATATATTTGGACCCCTTATGAAGGGAGATTAGAATCTGCCTACAATGTAACAGACCCAGATTCGACCCTTGGGTCGGGAAGACACCCTGGAGAAGGAAATGGCAAGTCACTCCAGTATTCTTGCCTGGAGTGTTCCATGGACAGAGGAGCCTGGCAGGCTACAGTCCATGAGATCACACAGTCGGACACCACTGAGCGACTAACACAGTACCAAAAAGAGCTCTTTGTGGCCCACTGGAGACCAAAAACACAGGTAGGTCTTTGTTTATAAAACCTTAAGAACAGTTTTCCTTGCAGGTCCTATTATAGAAGTACTTTTATTCCATTTAGTTATGCTGCGTTTAATAATTTTCTGAAAACAAATCCCATGATGGCTCATGAAAGCCATAATGGTACTTAATTTATTTATTAGATCTTTTTATGGTTTAAGATGCTGTATATATTATTTCTTCAATTTCTTGAGTTACAACTGCTGCTTTCATTTCTAGATCCTATAAGGCCTTTACTAAAAATATCCTAATGCAATGTTTCAGGGATTCTTGTTTATCTTCAAAGAACACAGAAACAAAATAATGGATGCAACCTTCTAATACAGTAACAGTGGTTTGTATAATCTCCCATACAGTGTCTTTCACTGCTTACAGCTACTAGGCTGTAGAGTTCCTAGGCTTCTGAAAATAAGGGTACTCAACCAGAGTGCTTAAGTTTCACATGGAAATGTGCTTCTGTCTATTGCACAAAGTTCCATATCTTTTTATTCTCCTGCCTCTACTGTGTAATCTAGCTTTAAAATGGTAATGGGGTACTTGAAAAGAGAGTAGAAGCTCTCTCAGCTGCCATAATTTAGAACAGTAAGTAATGTTGGGTTGGCTGACTCGCACACAGAATTGTTAACAATTAATTACACAGCAACCTTAAGGATAGAAAAATAGGATCAAAGCAATATTTCAATGTTAGACCAAGACCTTTTCTTTGTGTGTGTTGACCAGACTTCTATATTGTCTTTCAGAAATAAACTCGACCTGTAATGATGACCTAAAGTAGGGGTGAGCAAACTTTTACTGTAAAGGGCCAGACAATAAACATTTTAAGTTTTGTAGACCTGAAATACAGTTGTAAGCCCTCAACTGTGGTGTTCAAACACAAAAGCAGGCTCAGGCAATATGTAGAGAAATGGGTGTGGCTATGTTCCACTGAAACTATTTACAAAAACAGACAGCAGGCTAGTTTGCTGTAACGCGATCTATAATTTCCTGTTTTCATTTTAGAATGCAGCAAAAAAAGATATTTTAAGAACAGTTAATTTGAGACTAGAATCCTATTAGATGTTTATGATTTTCCTTCATAGCCCTTTTCAGTTGTTTTCACTATATCTAATTCACAGTCTCTATGTTTTTGTAGTGTCTGCCCTTGAGTCTTTATAAAGCATCTGCCTATCATTTTAATAGAAAAAGCAGCATTTCTTACATCCATATCCATTTTAAAAACATTATGCCAGTTACCATCCTTTTGTAATCTAAGCAGGTTTGAGAACAGGCACAACTGTCTGTTGGTAAGCAGACAATTCAACTGATGGGAGCAATAGTACGTGGACTTGCCAGAATGCAGCCTCATGGCTGGATATTTTACAGAGGAAAATGAAGCATATCTCTAACCTAGTGAGCTGAGTATATCAAAGTGAACTTGGGGAGCTTTTACTGTAGTAGACTTCAATAAGAAAGCCACAAAAATGAAATCTCTAAGATATAGTTGAATGTTTTCATGTAACACATAACAAAGAAAACGGAATACAGATTTTCCTTTTAAACTGAGTAATCTGATGTTCTGAGTTGGGATCCCTGTTTGCACAGACATCTTAGATGACTATCACATAAATCTACTGTGTTTTAGAAATAAAACCCAACAGTTTATGAAATAGTCTATGACTAAAAGATGATAAATATAGAGTACCACCATAAAACAGTCTAAATGGTAAGAACTTAATGATGAAGTTGTATAAGTAAAATTGTTTTTGATCACCCAAATCTGATCTGACTGTGAGGTGAGGGATGTCTATACCAGGACTGTGATCTTATAAAAGGTAGTTTTTACCCATTATATCTGTAAAACCAAAATGATTGCTATTGAAGCAGCATAACACACCACAGTATTACTTATGGTTTACCAAATAATCAAGTCTATACCTCTAGATTGAAGGAGGTCAACTTCTTTCAGTGTACAGTCAACATTTATCTGGAGTTGTCTGTTCATGCTTCTCAATCTTGTCATTTCCTCAGGCTAGTAAGAAAGGACCCAAAATAGCAATTGTGGGAAAGTCATTATCAAGCCCAACATTTAAGAACTGGTATTCATGTTAACTGTTCTGATAGGTTATTACCAAGAAAATGGCCTTAATCCCTTAAAGGGCATGTTTAAGAAGGCTTTATACTATGTTTTCCAAGGAATAGGTGAAATGGTGACATTAATATGGACACATAAAAACAAAATCCTCACATAATGTGGCGGGGCTATCATACTACACTATGTTCTCTCATACAAATACTAACATATATTAATCACAGAGCATTGAGAATATTTTCTTTCTACATTTGCATGGTAAGGGAAACTAGGCAACAACCTTGTAAACAAGCAGTTTCCATGAGTTTAGTCTTGTCAAGGCTGGTAAAAATTACAGTGGTACTTCTTTTAATGAATAGTTACTAACTGTCAGGCACTATGTTCGCCAGAAGTCTCTCACTCTTGCCTCAACATTATCTTCCCAGGTAAGTACTGATATCACCCCCAGGGTATATATGATGAAGCTGAGGCACAAACAGGTTATATAATTTTCCCAAGGTTCTTAAAAACTCGTAATGGGCAGATCCAGGATTTATACAGAAGTCTACTTTAGAAACGTCTCTAGAAATCTTTGCATCTTCTGTTTTTCCTACATAAAAGAAAGCTAGTAACCTAGTGCATGGAAACTGCAGAAACAAATAGATTCCATTCTCCCCCCAAGTCTGTTTCTTTCTGCCTTGACATGAACATGAGACACTGAAATGTGAAAAGAGCCCTATTTTTCGATTGGGTAAAGCTTTTTGGAAGCCTCTACTTCCCCCAAAGTTCTGAATGTCTTTACTATTCACATATATGTACAGTAAAAAATGAAGTTCAGAGTTTAGACTCTAGAGGTAATGAAGCTTTCAGCACAGTACAGCTAGGAAACCACTTACTAAGGTGACTGTAACTACATGAAGTAAAAGATAATATCTGCTATCACAGGAAGACAGAAGAAAATAATCTTCTGCTAAACATGGTGTTTTACTAAAAAGCTAAATATAAAAGTGAAGGAAAATCTAGAAAAATGGGTTAATTCTGAATGATGCAAGATACTATCCTGTTAGGACATCTCAGAATATCTGGGAATGTCCATTAAATTAGGTGGTGTCAAAAGTTTTAAGAAAGTAATGTAACAGGCAGTCTATAATAAGTGCAGCAATCCCTTCGAATGATAGGGGAACAAAAACGTCATTGAGAAATACTTATCATGGATTGCTCTTCTCATTCCTATGTTAACATGTAAAATAAATGCTTACATCTTGTCTATATTAACTATTAAAAGTGTAAAACACATCTGAGCATTGTAGTAAAGCACTTGTTCAAGGGTTTCAAAAAGTGATGCTGTCTTCCCAGGAATATATCAAAGAATCTAGTCTTTGCTTTGTAGAATTTTGGAGAAAGTCAAGTACCTAAAGGAGCAAATCCTTCTAACATATTTGCGGGCAGAGGGGGCTATTTCAGGTAGAGTGGTCTTGAACAGTGAAGCTGTGTAATCAGGTATGGAAATAACTATAATAAACGTTATAGTCAAGAGGCCACTGCACATTTGCTAGTAACAACCAAAAGGCTCTTGTCAACATGCTCATTTCCAAAGACAACAGAACCCTTGGTACTCACTGAACTATGATTTTTTTCTGTCAGATTCCTATGCCTCCTAACAGCTTTGGAGTGAGGGGACAATAGCTGTTTCTGGACCATTACTAGTATTTGTAGGACACTATACTGTATTTTCATGAAGGTGGGATTTCAAGATGGGTTTGGTGTCATTTAACCTTGCTTGTTTGTAAAATTCCAGAATACTTAACATCTGACATTTCTAAGGAAAAAAATAGCTTGTTGTACAAAACATGGCAGAAATACCTTAATTCACCTGTTCTATCAGTTGAAGAGTATTTGTCAGAGAGAAGAAGGTCAAAGACCAGTGATGTTCTTTCATGGTTTTGCCTTGATTATGCATCCAGGACTGTGAGTAGGTTGATGCCACCACCCAATTAATCAGAAGACCAATGAAGAGGAAAAAACTTGTGGGATGGAGTAAGTGGAAGCGCTGATGAGTAAAATCTTATTTATCTTTCAAGGTATAACTTAAATTTCCCCCTTCTCCATGCAATTGTCACCTCTTTGAACTCCACTAGCAAACAGCTAACAGAGTTCTATCTCAGAACTCTCAAAGTAGTTAATATCATTACCATGTAGTTGGCCAGCACTATTGATTCACTGTGTTACATTAGCTTTTCTTCCCCCATGTACAGGTTCATGGATCTATGTATGTCTTTTTGCATACAGATGTGGTTAAGCGATGACATCTCTCACAGCATTTAATAAAAGGCTTTGCAAACAACAGCCTGAGAGAAATGATGGCTATTAGGCATTTTTCAACTTCAGTCCTCCTTGGAAAGATTATTTTGCTGATCCTCTAAGTTTCTGCAACTGTACCTATAGTTGGTCACAAATATGCATTTCAGTTTGACGAGGCACATGGGTTTCTAACCAGGTGTTCATGTACTACTGGTTAAAGAAGCCATATAAGCATTAGCAATGAGCCTCTAGGAACAAAAAGGGAATTCTGACTAAATGCTTTGACATTTATATGTTATACAGGTTCCTAAAATGAAAAGAAAATCAAGTATTTTCAAAACATTTCAGATTTAAGCATATTTTTCCACTGTTTTGTAAATCAAAATTATGTAGTAAGAAGACTATTTGTTAAGCATTATATAAACTGTGTAATGCATATTATCTTAGGTTCTTCTGGACATGTAAAAAAATTCTATGAGATGGGTAGTCGTGGATATTGTAGAAGAGAGACCAAATATAAAGAAAGTAAGCTTATCCAAGGAGGTATAAGTGAAATAGGAGAAGAGGGATTCAAAGTCACATGTGCACTGGGAGGGTTTTTTCATCATAAAATTGATTTTGAATTGAAGTATGATGAATCATGTTTGTAATCAAGTATCTCCTGTCTCCATACAGGGAGTCTACAGAAGGATAATATATCAGGTTTGTAATCAATGAAACTGTGTCATCTTCTTTCCCTGTCTCCATAGAGGGTTTCTATAGAAGGATAATGTATCAAGTTTGTAATCAACAAAAGGGTGTCATTTCCTGTTTTCCTGTCTCCATAGAGGAATTCTATACAAGGATAATGTATTAGGTGTGTAATAAATAAGTGTTGTCTCCTGTCTCCTTTGTCTGTTGTTGACAGTCTCCTGTGACTCCTGTTTCCTGAATTGCCTGTCTACTGTTGTGCCTCCTGTCTTGTGTATCCTGTCTATATACACAGATTCTAGAGAAGGATACTAAATCAGGTTTGTAATCAATACGGCTCCTGTTACCTGTCTACAAAGAGGGATTCTATAGAAGGATAATGAATCAGGTTTCTAATAAATAAGTCTCCTATCTCCACAGAGGTATTCTATAGATGCACAATGAATCAGGTTTGTAATCAATAAAAGTGTCTCCTGTATCCTGTCTCCATAGAGGGATTCTAAGAAAGGAAAATGAATCAGATTTGTAATCAGTGAGTCTCCTCTCTTCTGTATCTATAGAGTGTTTCTATAGCAGGATAATGAATGAGGTTTGTACACAATAAGCTTCCTGTCTCCATAGAGGGTTTCTATAGAAGGATAATGAATGAGGTTTGCAATCCCTAAGTCTCCTGTCTCCAGAGATGGATGCAAGAGAAGGATACTGGATCAGGTGTGCAATCCTTAAATCTCCTGTTTCCTGGGATGCTAGAGAAGGACACTGCAACAGGTTTGCAGTCCCCCAAGTCTCCTGTGATGATGCTAGAGAAGGATACTGTATCAGGCTTGCCATCCCTAAGTCTTCTGAGATGATGCAGGAGAACTGCACCATCAGGTTTGCCATCCCTTAGGCATCTCCTGTCTCCTCAGTTGATGCTAGAGAAGGGATACTGCATGTGGTTTGCAATCCCTAAGTCTCCTGTCTCCTGTGATGCTAGAAAAGGATATGGCATCAGGTTGGCAGTCCATACGTCTGCTGTCTCCTGAGACGATGAGAGAGGATAGTGCAAGAGGTTTGCCATCCCTAAGTCATCTCCTGAGACGAAGCTAGAGAAGGATACTGCATGAGGTTTGCCATCCTTAAGTCGTCTCAGTCTCCTGTCTCCTGAAATGATGCTAGGCGAAGGATACTGTATAAGGTTTGTGATGTCTAAGTCTCCTGAGACAATGCTAGAGAAGGATACAACATCAGGTTGGCAGTCCCTAAGTCTCCAGAGAGGATGGGAGAGGATAGTGCATGAGGTTTGCCATCCTTTAGGCATCTCCTGTCTCCTGAGATGATGCTAGAGAAGGGATATTGCATGAGGTTTGTAATCCCTAAGTATCCTGTGATGCTAGAAAAGAATATGGCATTAGGTTGGCAGTCCCCAAGTCTCCTGAGAGGATGCTAAAAAAGGATACTGCATGAGGTTTGCAATCCCTAAGTCTCCAGGGGTGCTAGAGAAGGATTCGGCATCACCTTGGCAGTCCCCTAGTCTCCTGTTGTCTCCCATTAGAGCTAGTATCTTACTTCCCTAACCAGGAATGAAACCCATATCCCTTGCCTTCGGGGGCAAAGTCCTAACCACTATATCAGCTAGTAGCTCCTAAACCCTTAGCTTCTCTTTCCCTCCTTTGTCTCTGAACTTAACCTTGGTCAAAAGAGGTTAAGAATGCCTTCAGGTAAAAGAATAGAGCGAGTTGCTTCCTCAAGAACACACAAGAGTTCTACACAGAACGCTTTAGAGGACTAGTGAGAGCAAAGTACATGGAGGACGCAGATCGACTCGCTGAGGCAACTTCTCACTCAACCTCACAGATCACTTACCATATATAGTATTCAAGTTATTTCTTGAGGGATGGCTCGATTCTTCCCTCTAGCAGGTATACACTAAACTCCTCACTTTGGACCACACTCATAAGCTGAAAAAATTGCTTGCTAAATCAATGTTGAAGAGTCAAATGCTATTTGGGGTCTGAGGTTTTTAAGAATTGTTGAACTTACATAGCTACCAATTTGTTAACAGTATGTGGCCCAAATCTATGCATGACAGTACTTCTATAACCCCTGTTACAACTCCTGTTCAAACTGTTATCTTAGTTTCTACAATTATCTACACTTAAAATTACTCTGCTTGATAATGATCTAGAGTCAACACTTTCCCAAGATGCATATCGATCTTGCTCTAACTCATGTACATTAATGTACTGAGAAAAATAACTGTCTTAAATATATATGTACATAATACACAAAAGCATAAATGAATACCTGTGAACACTTATAAAGCATTTGGTCAAGTTTTACTTCTCATTTCTATTCTAACAGAAAGCAATCTATAGTGACTGAGCTGCCATACATTAATTATCTTTGAAAATACTCATGAAACTACGGAATTCCCCCAAGAGAACAAAAGAAACTATCCATTTATTTGGCTGAGAACAAAAGGCAAACATCCTTCATGTGCTGCTGACAGAACAAAATGCTACCGGGAAGAGAAGTTAACATCAGAAGCAGCAGCCCAGACATGCAACATGCTCCCCAGCCCCCGCCTAATACATCCTAGTAGATCCTACTTACCGTTGGGATCGCCGTGGTGCAGCTGACCCTTCTGAGCCGCCTCTGCATCAGGTCATGCTCCATACCATTAACTTCTGCCTTCAAGCGCTCTAGCTCCTCTTTCTCAAGTTTCAATTGCTTTGCTAACCTCTCCATCCTTGCTCGCTGATGTAACAGCAAAGCTATAGCATTACAGACAAAGTCATTGCAGAAAATAACACTGAACAAGTGACAGGGACATCTGTACATGCATGGCTAATGTATGAAATACCCATAAAGACCCCGGTCATTCAACTTCAGTTGACATTTATTCTAAAGTCTTGCTAATGTGATTTGGCCTTCCTGTGTACTTTAATTTGGATCTGGTTCCTTCTGCCAAAATAATATCATCTATACATTCCTCCTCTTCTATTGTCCTTAGTTTCCCTAAGATTGTCTTCAATGATCCCTGGGTGTCATTTCACATATACTGAAATAGTCAATTCTCCCCTATCTTTTAACAAACTTTTAAGATACTTTCTTCTCTTTATACTGAGTTAGGTCCACTGTGAACTACTCCAATAATGTTTTTCATTACCAACCCTACTTCCCATAAATACACAATACTTAAAACTTCCTTACCCCCTTCAGTCCATCCACTTAAAAAATATTTAAATTTTTCCCTGTGATAAGCTTTAGGCCACCCTCTATGAGTCACTTTTTCCTACTCTGTAGTTGGGGTTTTGGACTATGTTGATTTCACTGGCCTATGATTTTCTCCCAATGAATGCACTTCTTAACATACAGTCTTTGAAGGCACTCTTATCATGACTACATTTTTCTATTTTAAAGTAAAATCTGTAGATGATTCTGAAGCACTAACCCTATTCTTAATAGCAATGCTACTGCCAAATATTTAATACATAGTACATTAATTAAACACCTAATATAAATTATTTGCTTTGAGTAGGAGATTGCCATCGCCCCACAAAGACAATGTCATATAAAAGGGCTGAAATTACCTTGTGTATAAGCATAGTCATCAGATCCAGAACTGGAACTTCTCTGATATTTATGGCTTCCCTTTTCTCCCCCAGAGCCTGGTATCACTGAAATGGGCTGGATAGGTTCTGGGGCTGCAGAACGTTCTTCTTGGTCCACTAAATTTAACAGATTTTCAGTCATGGCTCGGCCTACAGTGATTTTAAAAACGGTCGTTGGGTTTGGTATCATCCGAGGAGATGGTGATGGAGCACAAGAAGGTCCAGTGGGCTGTGTATATGTAATATACACAGGATTGACAGTAAACGGAGGTTTCGGTTGACTGGATATCCCTCTAGAAGGAGAACTTGACGGTGGTGTGGTGGCTGTGTACAATGAGTGCTGATTCCGTGGAGATGGCTGGTTACTGATAGGTGAAGGACTCCTATTCATGGCTGTTCCAGATCTCTGAGAGGGTTCGACTGTAATTTCTATCTTCTTCATGGATCCTTTGGGTAAGCTAGATGTTGTATATGGGAGATAGGCTACCGAATGGCTTCCCTGTTTCTGATAGCTAGGAGGTCCTTGTTGATATGGATGGGGTGGCGTCGTTGAAGGACTAGGTGGCATAAAGACATGAGAACTGGGGTGGCCCAATGGAGACGGTTGTACTTGATGCTGAGGAGAGCTGAAGGGTGAAGGACACTGAGAAGGAGGTGGTGAATGGTAAGCAGGTTGAGGGATCTGCTGTTGTTTGGGAGAATACTGAGAAGGTGGATAGTTTTGTTGATGTGGATACACAGGTAAAGGACGCTGGCTATAATGAGGCACTGGGCCCTGTGGTGAGGACTGCCACGGTGTATTTTGAGGAGTCTGTCTTCCTGATGAACTCTGAGATGTCTGTCTAATATAAATAGAACCAGGAGACCCATACAGATTGCTCGGAATTTGTGGAAGAATTTGTAAAGCTCTTGGTACAGTCTGTCCAGAAGGGAGGTTTTGGGATACTGTAACAGTAATTGGATTGGTACTATACCGAGGTATGTGCATGTAGGAAGGAGGTGGCGGCGGCGGTGGTGAAGGCCCTTGCATAGCAGATGGAGTCATTCCTGTTTGCATGGAAGATGGCTGTTGAGGTGGCTGTGAAGGAGGAGTAGCTGCACTTCTGTTCTGTTCATTCATAAAAAAAGGATTGTAGTTTGGAGTAGTAGCAACAACAGCTGGAGCTGAGTGTGGTTCCTGAACTAAACATATCAGCTGTTTACCTGCTGCATGCTGTGGATCAATATGTCCATCACTTGAGCTATGTACCAGCGTTCGACCGCCATTAAGTTGCACACCATCTCCTGGGTGGTAGCTACTAGGAGAATGAATACCCAGGTTAATATGCAAAAGGCGGTTTCTATTCATCCTGCTGTCATCTGGACTATGGTATTCCATATATAAGTATTTACTACTCTCCTGGGAAAGGGCTCGGCAACAGGCTTCCAGATTGTTGTTATTCTAGGGGGAAAAAAAAGGGTACACAGAACATTGGCAAACATTAACAGATCCTAATAGTGGAACTGAAGCTTTGCCATAGATTTATGTAAACACAATTGTCAGAAAATAAGTAGACAGTAGTATTTTTACACACAAAAAGCTTCACGGTCATCGATCCTGAAAGGCAGATCCCAAACCATTCATATTATTTTACAGACATTTAGCTCACATAACGAGTACTACCGCTACTGCTACTGCTACAGAAATGTACAGTACCTACTAATGAACCTTGTGACTCAACCCCAACTTTTCTGACTCCAAATCCAGGACTCATCTTACACTTGTTGCATCTCAACAAATTACAATGTTGGGCTAATCTTGGATTCACCACACTTGCTGTAATCTACAAGTATAAGTCATATCCATTATTAATATTTACACTGATACACAGGAAAATAACCATGCGTTAGTTTTCAAAAGGCAAACAAACCCCAAAGTGAAAAAAATAACAATAAAACTCCTAAAGATTCAAAACAGTAAAAATTCTCAAGCAGCCTATACTTTTTATTTCACCACAGTTATCCCTATATCACTTCAACTGTTTCATTATGAAAGATTAAGTTAACTGAAGAAATCAGTAAAAAAAAAAAAATCACTCTTTGAATTATGTTTCTAGGAGTCTGCCAAACTTATAATAATTTAACACAAAACCCACCCAGTCTTGACTGCCTTAATGAAATTCATTCACATTCCCACAGTCTCAAAGTTTTTACTTGCTCAAAAGTAGCTTGGTAAACTTTCAAAATTCCAATTTTTAGAATTACACACACACACAAAGATGGTAAATAACAAACTGCCATTTTAGATGTTCCAATCAACAGCAATAAAGCAGTATTCCATTAAACAATATAATTCAGAACTATTGTATTAGTCTAAAACACATTTATTCATGCCCTTTTAAAGTTTCTCAATTATCATGACCATCTCTGTATTTCATAAATATATATACAAATATGCACATATACACGTATTACTGTACTTTAGGGAGAAGTACATTTTATTGAAAGCAATAAAAGCAAACACTTCACTTCTGCTGTGAACCGAATATAGCTAAATAAAAAGCATGACATAAAATGCTTTAATTTTAGAGGGAGAACTCTTAGGGTTTACTGACTCCAACTCAACTCATTCCCAGATGAAAAAAGACATGCCTGGGAAGTTCCAAGACTTGACATCAGGTACTTAACTAGTTAGCTGGAGAGCCAGTTCTAGATTCTTCGTTTCCAGACACTCAGTGCTCTTTCCATTGTCATATAGTAATTTCAGGGGCTACTGTATGATGCCAAAAGTACATTGCTATACTGAAACTTTAAGGAGTGAAAGAAAATTCAGTCAAGCAAACCTGTGTAAGATGAATTCTCAGAAATACAACAAATTGACTTTATCAAAACGCCACAATAACTTTCCTCCTTTTCCTTCTATAAACCTTTTGATACTAAACTTCAAACACTTTTTACATTACCCGAACCAAGGAAAAAAGGAATTGTTGACATTGAAAAAGAAAAGAATTACATTTGGGCTTTTTCTTATCCTGCTTTAAATCATGCTGATCAAGGGTGGAGAGGACACAGATATTAAGATAGAAGATAGATATTGTTATATATCAGTGAATATCAGTGAAATATCAGTGAATTTGGAGCCAAAAGATTCAAACTGGTTGCTGACTAGACAATGCCACTGGCAGATAAATTAAGGGAAGAAAAAAAGAGAGAAAATAAAATAGCTCCTTCAAGGTGTGTATAAATCTATGGATTAAAAGGAGAACAAAATATGGAGTTTTATTTGAAATCTAAAGCAGTTACAGACACTTTATTATTTGACTTTTTTTTTTATCAATTATGTTTTCTTTTATTTGTAATTTTATTTTATTTTTTAACTTTACAATATTGTATTGGTTTTGCCATATATCGAAATGAATCCGCCACAGGTATACATGTGTTCCCCATCCTGAACCCTCCTCCCTCCCCATACCATCCCTCTGGGTCGTCCCAGTGCACCAGCCCCAAGCATCCAGTATCCTGCATCGAACCTGGACTGGCGACTCGTTTCAATTATGTTTTCTACACTGAATTAGTTTCCACAAAAAAGAACTAAATTCTAATGATACAAAGTTGGAAGTAGTCAGCCTATTCATACACATGTCTGTAAGTGACAGGCTGAGCATATTTTCTTAGGAAGAAAAATTTAAAACCATAAATAAAAGATTAAGTGTTTTCTTTATGGAAATATTTTAATAACACCACAAGAGATTCAAACATTGTATCAGACCTGCTAAATGTTTTAAAAAGAAAAAAAAGAATAAAAAATTTATCAAACAGTAAATATGAATAAAAAATGATAATCTGTTCAGCCAAAGAGGTCAGAACTTTTAAGAAAACATATATGAACACTCCTGAAAAGACTGAGGCAATAAGGCATCATATCCCACGAAACTGATCCTCCGTTGGGGGATTACAGCCTAGAGGGATGCTTTAAAGCTTGTATATTAAATTCAAACTACTGGAGAAAGAGGGAGGGAGGGAAGAAGGAATATGTTTAGAGTTGGGGATAAAACAGATAAACAAGGACCTACTGTATAGCACAGGGAACTATCTTATATTCAACATCTTTAATAACTTGTAGTAGAAAAGAATCTGAAAAACAAGGGATATATATATATATAAATTCAGCCGCTCAGTCATGTCCGACTTTTTACAACCCCATGGACTGCAGCATGCCAGGCGTCCCTGTCCATCACCAACTCCTGAAGCTTGCTCAAACTCATGTCCATTGAGTCAGTGATGCCATCCAACCATTTCATCCTCTGTTGTCCCATTGTCCTTCTGCCCTCAATCTTTCCCAGAATCAGGGTCGTTTCCAATGAGTCAGTTCTTCCCATCAGGTGGCCAAAGTACTGGAGCTTCAGCTTCAACATCAGTCCTTCCAATGAATATTCAGGATAGATTTCCTTTAGGATGGACTGGTTGGATCTCCTTGCAGTCCAAGGGACTCTCAAGAGTCTTCTCCAACACCACAGTTCAAAAGCATCAATTCTTCAGCACTCGGCTTTCTTTATATTTATAGTCCAACTCTCACATCCATACATGACCACTGGAAAAACCATAACTTTGACTAGACGGACCTTTGTCAGCAAAGTAACGTCTCTGCTTTTTAATATGCTGTCTACAATGGTCATAGCTTTTCTTCCAAGAGGCAAGCGTCTTTTAATTTCGTGGCTGCAGTCACCACCTGCAGTGATTTTGGAGTCCAAAAAAATAAAAGTCTGTCACTGTTTCCCCATCTATTTGCCATGAAGTGATGGGACTGGATGCTATGATCTTAGTTTTCTGAATGTTGAGCTTTAAGCCAACTTTCTCACTCTCCTCTTTCACTCTCCTCAAGAGGCTCTTTAATTCCTCTTCACTTTCTGCCATAAGGGTGGTGTCATCTGCATACCTGAAGTTATTGATATTTCTCCTGGCAATCTTGATTCCAGCTTCTACTTCATCCAGCCTGGCACTTCGTATAATGTATTCTGCATATAAGTTAAATAAGCAGGGTGACAATATACAGCCTTGACATACTCCTTTTCCTATTTGGAACCAGTCTGTTGTTCCACGTCCAGTTCTAACTATTGCTTTTGACCTGCATATAGATTTCTCAGGAGGCAGGTCAGGTGGTCTGGTATTCCCATATCTTGAAGAATTTTCCAGTTTGTGGTGATCCACACAGTCAAAGGCTTTGGCATAATCAATAAAGCAGAAGTAGATGTTTTTCTGGAACTCTTGTGCTTTTTTGATGATCCAATGGATATTGGCAATTTGATCTCTGGTTCCTCTGCCTTTTCTATATCCAGCTTGAACATTTGGAAGTTCATGGATCATGTATACTGCTGAAGCTTGGCTTGGAGAATTTTGAGCATTACTTTGCGGGCATGTGAGATGAGTGCAACTGTGCGGTAGTTTGAACATTCTTTGGCATTGCCTTTCTTTGGGACTGGAATGAAAGCTGACCTTTTCTAGCCCTGTGGACACTGCTGAGTTTTCCAGATTTGCTGGCATATTGAGTGTAGCACTTTTACAGCATCATCTTTTAGGATTTGAAATAGCTCAACTGGAATTTCATCGCCTCCACTAGCTTTGTTCATAGTGATGCTTCCTAAGGCCCACTTGACTTTGCATTCCCGGATGTCTGGCTCTAGGTGAGTCATCACACCATCGTGGTTATCTGGGTCATGAAGACCTTTTTCGTACAGTTCTTCTGTC
Organism: Bos indicus; assembly: GCF_029378745.1. NCBI lineage: Eukaryota > Metazoa > Chordata > Mammalia > Artiodactyla > Bovidae > Bos > Bos indicus. The sequence goes on along the minus strand of NC_091789.1, from coordinate 120,563,378 downwards.
TGTTGTTGCCACCTCTTCTTAATATCTTCTGCTTCTCTTAGGTCCATACCATTTCTGACTTTAATTGTGCCCATCTTTGCATGAAACGTTCCCTTGGTATCACTAATTTTCTTGATGAGATCTCTAGTCTTTCCCATTCTATTGTTTTCCTCTGTTTTTTGCACTGATCACTGAGGAAGGCTTTATATATGTGTGTGTTTATATGTATAAAAGCTGTTATCATTTTTCTGTACACCCGAAACTAACACAACATTGTAAATCAACTGTACTACAATTAAAGGGGAAAAAAGGTAAACTACTGTGTCTTATATATATTACCCACAAACAGAAATTTTCCAGAGAGAGTAGGTGATAAGTCTCCATACTGATAAACAACAGTAATCCCAGATGAAGAAAAGACTAAAAAACTGACGACAATGTAAGTTATCAATACATCTTCACTGAGCTGAGTTAAAAGTTCCATTCTTTCAACTTAATAAGATGAAAACAAGCCATGAGTAGACTACAGATAATAAAGGGCTAAATTAAATTATATTAAAAAAACAAGGTCAGACCTAGGTGGGGCCCTAGGTAAGTTAGGAAACTGACTGCTAGGAAGTGGTTTACACTACAAGGATTTCACTCCAGAAACCAAAATGGGGCTAAAGAGTGGAAATTCACACTGGAATTGTTATGTGTGAGAAAATAAAGACAAGCTCTAACACAAGAACAAGACCTACCAGAAGGGCTTGCAAACAAAGGAAGCACCTCTGTTACCACCACTGATCTGGAAGTCTCTAGCCTCAAATAACCTCAGCTACATCTAGGTTTATATTATATCCCGGGCAACTCACACTGTAAGGGAGAGCTTGCAGATTATATACAGTAAGGTGGAATTTGAACTGGTCGAGTAAGCAAATTCAGTGGGGAAGGTAGAACTGCTGCTCTCAAAGCTCAACCAACTAGGGAAATGCTACAACCTCAGACACACTGAGATTCTGTGAAGGATGATGCAAAACTCAATAGGTGGAGCATTAGGCATATTTCTCTGCTGCCCCTTGAGTGGGAAGACATGTTCTGTCAGAGATGAAAGATTTATTTCAATAGAAGACAATAGGACAAAACTAACATAATTAAATAAAGAAGTCTTATACTTAAAATTGGATATTAGTGAGCATTTATCAACTAGAAAAACAGGGAAAAAAATGGCGGGGGGCAAGAATGCTCTAAAAACTTCAAAAAATAGGCTTAAAAAGGTATATGGTCTATTAAGTTATAATGATAATCTTACAATTCAAAATTCAGTTCTAACGACTTGGGGACTGATGACAGATGTAAGAAGTGAAATGCATAAAAACTCTTTTCTTCTTTTTGCTACATGCCTTTGTTCTTTTCTCTACATCACTGGTTGTCAATGGGAAAGATTTTGCCTCCCGTGGAACACAGAGATTTTGTCTGCCATGTAAACATTTTTGGTTGTCACAAGTGCAGGGACACTAATGGCATTTAGCAGGTCCTAAACATCCTATAATGCACCAGGCAGATCCCTACAACAGACACTATATCTAGCCCACAATCTTGACTGTGCCATGGTTGAGAAATCCTCCTCTAGATGTCTCCCCAACGTAAACAATAAAACTGAGTTCTTCTCACTACAATACAAAGCCAGCTCTAATAAGGGAAACTGTCACGTAATATCACTATCATTGGCGAGTAATCTACCTGTAACATGCACTGAGACACCACACCCTCTGGAATCTCAGGGAAACGTTGTCGGAGGTCATGGAGAACCTGCATATCAAGCTGTGGACTGCTTTGCGCCATGCCAGAGCAAATGGAGGTCAAGTTTCTCTTAGGAAATGGATGCTAACCGGCCTTCCAATAGTAATGGTCTTCCAATACTGTAGTCATTTTCTATTAAAAAAAATTAAAGTATGGTTAAATTTATTCACATATTTCACTTTATTCCAAAAGAAACCATCAATACCATAAAATAGAGAGATCTATATATTCTAAGTATACCAAATTCTACAGTTGAGACATTGACAAATTCTACTTAGCCAAAGATTTTTCTGATGTAATATATAGCTAATCACTGGTTTCAAAACAACAACAACAACAAAGTCCCCAAACTTCAGTTCCATTTTAATAGTTAAAAGCTGAAAAAAGCAGCAGCTACATTAAAAAATATAGAGTATTACTGTTTGGTGACCATATTTTTCTAAGTCTTTGCAAGTTCTACTTACATATTATCACTCACGTTTTCCTAAGGCCTATCACATGTCATTCCTCTAACGGGGGTTAATCATTTTGAGTGTCTGAAGTAATACAATCAGGCAACACACCACAAATCAAACACGTCCTGTTTGCCTTACATTCTTCCTGTACTTTGAAGTCAAAAGGTTTGAATTTGCAGTTTGAGTAAAGGAAAGTCAGTGTCTAAATGAAATTACCGAACAAACAAACATGGACATGTAGAATCCTTTGTTTTCAAAGACGATGCTGGTGGCCCATCAGTAGCCCGACGTGCCTAGCTATGCTCTCACCCAGTTATGGTGCAACTGGCACAGGCGCTAAGATGCCAGGATTTGAGGGCACACTTTGAGTAGAGGCAAGTGACCCCCAATCTCACTGGTACAAGTTAGGCACCCATGTAATAAAAGGCAACTCGTGAACTTAATAATGAAATCATAAATCAAGTGGCACCATCAAATATCATTAACTGATCCCTTTTTTAGTCTCTGTTTTCCATTTTTATAAGGGGAAAACTGTTCAGTGTATACCACACAATCTCACAGTATTTCTGCTATGATCACTCATGATAGGGTTAAATATTTCTAGCACTAAGAAGCATCTTCCTACAGGTCCCCCCTGAACTTTAAATAATACCATTGTCTGGGGCACTAGAAACTACAGAGAATATTTTACAACTTTAAAATGCTAAAGAAAAATATTGAATTACTTTTGCTGATTTAAAATAAGTATATAATTAAAAATAAATACCATGAATTATCCTTCAATTAAAAATAAATTTAAGAAAAAGGAGAAAAAAAATACCATGTAAACTCTAATTTGACCTTAATTATAAGCAGTGACCTTCATTTTGCATGCAAGCTGTTGACTTTTACTGGGCATCAAGCTCTCTCTTTTCTTCCTTCTAAGCCAAGACTGTCAAGAGTAATCTACACTCTTTGTATCTATGAGGTGGCAACAAAACCCTATGTCTAAGACTCTGCCTAACCATAGGTAAAAATAGCTATTAGGACCACTTTAATGATGTCCAACATCAACATGGAGGCTACTTAGTGAACCTAAAAAAATACAAATATAGGAAAAGAATACAGATACAGATAACACATACATGCAGATTTAGGCTTTCTGGCCTCCCTATGCAAGTCTGTTCCCTGCAGTAAGTCTGCTGTAATCTGGCTCAAATCACTGATCACTGAAATTGTCTTTTCATCATCTTACCACTGCTAAATGCAGACAATGTATCTTCTGGATTCTATACCCCCTAACCTTTGCAGCATCTGACACTACTGATCAAAACTTTTTTTTTTTTCCCCCTCGGTCTCTATAACATCACAATAGCCTGTTTTCCACCCATCTTTCTTGTCACATTAATTCTTGCCTGGATTTTGCCCTCTTCTCATTCTACATCTTTGTGCCCAGTAACGGCACCCACTACTGATGTTTCAAAAACATTTAAAGCTGATGGTTACCAAATTGCTATCTTAAGTACCATGTGAGCTGCCTCTAGGACTCCACAGAGAGTTTACTGCCTACACACAGCACCACCTGGATATTTGCAAAGATTTAGTATGTATAAAAAAGAACTCCTGACCACAATCCTTCCCCAAACAGTGTTCTATAAATACTACTACTATTCAGTTAACATAACTAGAAACCAGAGTGTGCTCCTTGACTTCCCATTCTTGCACAACCAACTAAACAGAAATAGTAAATCAAATGGGTGATGGTATATACCCTGGTTCTGCCACTTAGTAGTATCTAGGAAAGAGACTCCAGCTTTATGCCTTTAAAGCTTCATATTTAAATTGGAAATAGTTGGAAGGTTGTAGCAAAATTTAAATACCAAACAGAAGTAAGCCAGGAAGCATTAGTTACTATTATTTAGGGCATGTCTGAATACTGTTCTCATCAACATCACACCAGCAACTTCCTGCTGCTCTTCCTGTCTCAGGTCTTGCCTTCCCCCACATCATAGCCAGAATATCTGTTTTCTACTCTCAACCAAACAGGATCTATGTGTGACCCTGTGCATGGCTGTCCCACACTGCCTCCTCTCAGGGCATTAGGCCGTGATATTCCATCTGTCTGAGATGCTTTTCTATCTTCCTCCCTCTTCAATGCTTCTCCAAGCCATACTGATGCTGCAAAAGTTGGTATTGGTGGCTCTTCCTCCTCTAAGGAGGCTTCCATTGAAACCACCCTCCCCCAACTTAGTCCTGCTGCTATAACTCTCCTCCTCCTACACTGGGCTAAAGGATCCTCCACTATACTCCCACAGCAGGCTGTGCTAATCCTCATAGGAGAGCCAAACACAATATACTGAAACCACGTATATATGACGTTCTTGCATATGGAAGTGCAGCTCCACCTAGAATGTGTTATTCTAGAGAGAGGGGAAGTACTCAAATAATGATTGGAGCTGGTTATAAGGACCTGAGAGTCAGCTTGAAAAGGTTCCCACTGGCCAACTCTGTGACAATTTGAGCACCAATAATGGAAAATAATGAATTATAGACCTGTATGAAAGAGGAACCCATGAGTCCTAATACATAAGAGTTACATAGCCCAATAATAAACAGTTAAATACACACATGTACAAATAAAAGGAGAAGGGAGGGCTTTTGCTTACAGTGGAATCCAACTGGTAAATATGTGCAGGAAGCGCTGGAGCTGGAGAAATCATCATTTTGCAGCCATCACAGTACAGACTACTTCAAGAAATCACCAATGGATGCTGCACCTAAGGGCAAATTTGGATGAAGTTAGGCTATATTAATGGTCTTAAAGTTTCTCCCCAGAGAACTGCTTATTAGCTAGTTGCAAGGGGGACATTTACCTATACAATGGAGAAACTGAACAACATCTTGGGTAATCAAAATTAACATCACCAATGAGGGACAGATGGACAGTGTACACCACCAGATATGATACCCCGAGAAGAATATATCATTTTATAATATTCCAGCTAGGAATACATCATCTAAAACTGTTCATGAAAAATAGACAAATCCAAAATGAGAAACATGCTATTAAAAATAAAACCCAGGGAGTGGGAAGGTGAGAATGTCATGTTAAAAAAGTGCCAATGTCCTAAGAGACAAAGGCTAGAAAAATATCAAAGACTAAAGACAATACTAGAACCATGACAACTAAATGTAATATCTGATCCCAGACTGTATCCTATAGTAAATGGAGAAAATGTTATAAAAGAAATGAATGGATCAATGGACAAAACTGAAATGTGGACAATACATCAGGAAAAGTATTCTACCAATATCAAGGCTGTATATTGTCACCCTGCTTACTTAACTTATATGCAGAGTACATTATGAGATATGTTGGGCTGGATGAAGCACAAACTGGAATCAAGACTGCCGGGAGAAATATAAACAACCTCAGATATGTAGATGACACCACCCTTATGGCAGAAAATGAAGAACTAAAGAGCCTCTTGATGAAAGTGAAAGTGGAGAGTGAAAAAGTTGGCTTATAAACGAAGATCATGGCATCCGGTCCCATCACTTCATGGGAAATAGATGGAGAAACAGTGGAAGAGTGGCCGATTTTATTTTTGGGGGCTGCAAAATCACTGCAGATGGTGACTGTAGCCGTGAAATAAAAAGACACTTAATCCTTGGAAGAAAAGTTATGACCAATGTAGATAGCATATTAAAAAGCAGAGACATTGCCAACAAAGGTCCACCTAGTGAAGGCTATGGTTTTTCCAGTAGTCATGTACGGATGTGAGAATTGGACTATAAAGAAAGCTGAGTGCCGAAGAATTGATGCTTTTGAACTGTGGTGTTGGAGAAGACTCTTGAGAGTCCCTTGGACTGCAAGGAGATCCAACCAGTCCATCCTAAAGGAGATCCATCCTGAATGTTCATTGGAAGGATGCTGAAGCTGAAACTCCAATACTTTGGCCACCTGATGCGAAGAGCTGACTCATCTGAAAAGACCCTGATGCTGGGAAAAATTGAAGGCGAGAGGAGAAGGGGACAACAGAGGATGAGATGGTTGGACGGCATCACTGACTCAACAAACATGAGTTCGAGTAAACTCTGGGAGTTGGTGATGGACAGGGACGCCCAGCGTGCTGCAGTCCATGGGCTTGCAAAGAGTCGGACACAACTGAGTGACTGAACTAAACTAATTTACTGACTTGATAATTGTGCTGTGGTTATATACAGGAGTATCCCTATTTTTAGGAACTAGGCAATTAGGAGTAAAGCACATGACATAAACACCTTACTTTCAAATGCTCTGTGAAAAAAAAAATCCAACATATGTCTGTATCTGCATATACATATCATGCATGCACACACAAGTACACAGAGAGAGGGAGCAAGTTATGAAGCACACAGGGAAAGGATGTAAAACAATATGGCAGAGGAGGAAGACCCTGAGCTCACCTCCTCTCATGGGCACACCAAAATCACAACTATTTACAGAGCAACTATTGATGAGAGAGTCAGCAATCTACCAGAAAAGATCTACAACTAAAGATATAAAGAAGGAATCACACAGATGAGTAGAAGAGATAGTCACAGTACACTCAAGACCCAAAACCCCGGGTTGGCAATCCACAAACAGGAGGATCATTACAACTGCAGAGGTTCTCCCCAAGTAGCAAGGGATATAAGCCCCATATGAAGCTCCCCAGCTCTGGCGTCCTGCAGCAGGAAGACAAGCCTACAGAATATTTGGCTTTGACGGTTCTCACCTTCAGAAGAACCAAGGGCAGTGGAAAAGAGACTCCACTCTCTTAAAGTCACACATAAAATCTCACAAGCTCCCATAAACCATGACAGAAAAAGAAACTGGGAAGGAGCCTGGGTCAGTCACATCCACTGACCTTAGAGACTCTCCCAGAGGAAACTGGCAGCCGCCATTTTGGGAAGCTTCTATTATATACACACTGGGGCTGGCATGTGCCATTTTGGAATCCTCCATCTAGCTTATAAGCCTCAGGATCCCACTCTGTCCCTTCCACCAGTCTATAGGCACCAGTACACGTCTCAGGCCAAGCAACTAGCCAGGTGGGGACCAGCCCCACCTACCAGCAGAGCAGCAGTACCCACAAGACCCACCAAGTCCCATCCTCACCCACCAGGCCCACACCAGCTCTGAGATACCTTGAGTCCATCAGACAGCCACCCTGGGGTCCAGCCCCACTCACCAGTGGGCCAGCACCAGCTTTGAAAACCATGGAATCCACAGCCAGTGGAGTGGAGAACCGACTCTAATAACCAGCAGGCCAACACAAGAGCAGGGAAGCCCAGCCCTTGAACATGGGTCTGTCTACACCACCCTTGAACATGGGTCTGTCTACACCAGTGAGCCAGCACTAGCCTGAGGACACCTGGCATTCCACAGCCAGTTGCCTCCTGACCCAGCCCACCTACCCAATGTCTACACAAAGCAGGGACTGGTGCCCAACTAGACCAGGGGCCAGACACACCTACAAAACGACATAGTCAGCCTGCCACAAGAGAAGGACCCATACAACCCACATAGGGGGCTCTCCCCAGAGAATACAGTTGCTGACCAGAGGGGAGTACGCTGCTAAAACATGTAGAATGTCTCCTACAAAAGGCCACTTTTCCAAGGCCAGAAAATATAACCGATCTACCAGATACACAGAAATAAAAATGGCAAATTAGAAACACTGAGTCAACACAGTAACATGCTCCAATCAAAGGAACAAGATAAAACCTAGAAAGAAGAACTAAATGAAGTGGAAACAAACCTAATAAAGAATTCAAGGCAATAAACTACAGTTGATCAAAGAATTCAGAGAAGAATGAACACAGTGAGAAGTTTAACAGTTAGAATACATAAAGAAGAACCAAACAGAAATGAAGACTATAGTAGGTGAAATGAAAATTACGCTAGAAGGAATCAACAGTAGACTAAATGACACAGAGGAATGAATCAGTGAGCTGAAGAGCAGATAGCATAAATCACTGAGCTGACCAAATGTAAAAAAAAAAAAAAAAAGAAAAAGACATGATGACAGTTTAAAAGGATCTCTAAGATACTGTCAAGTATACGAACATTCAACTTATAAACATCTCAGAAGGATAAAGAAAGTGAAAGTGAAATCACTCAGTCATGTCAGACTCTTTGCAACCCCATGGACTGTAGCCCACCAGGCTCCTTCCATCCATGGGATTTTGCAGGCAAGAGTGCTGGAGTGGATTGCCATTTCCTTCTCCAGGGGATCTTCCCGACCCAGGAATCGAACCCAGGTCTCCCGCATTGCAGGCAGACACTTTACCATCTGAGCCACCAGGAAAGCCCCCTAGAAGGATATGGCAGAGGCAAAGGGACACAGAACATATTCAAAGACATAATAGCTGAAAACTTCCCTAACCCAGGAAAGGAAATAGACATCCAGGTCTAGGAAGCAAAGACTCTCCAACTGGATAAACCTCAAGAGGTTACACCCAGATATAATGTAATTAAACTCACAAAAATTAAAGACAAGGACAGAATATTAAAAGCAGCAAGGAAAAAGCAAAAGCAGCAAGGAAAAAGCAAGAAGTTACACATGTGGAAACTTCAATAAAGCTATCAGCTGGGATTTTTTTGGAGCTCTGCAGGCCAAAACCAAGTGGCACGATCTTTTTTAAAGTGAGGAAAGGGAAAAACCAACAACCAAGAATACTCTGACCAGCAAGCCTCTCATCCACATTTGATGGAGAAATCAAAACTTCTACAGAGAGTTCAAAACTAGAAAGACTTCAGTACTACTGAACCAGCTTTACAAGAAATGTTAAAGGGTCTTTTCTGAGAAAAAGAAAAGGCCATATCTAGAAACATGAAAAATATGAAAGACAAGACAGGATCAAAATGGCAGAGTAGTAGGACATGGATCTCACCTTCTTCAACAAACACATCAAGAGTGCACCTACATGCTACTGCTAAGTCACTTCAGTCGTGTCCGACATCTGTGCAACCCCATAGACGGCAGCCCACCAGGCTCGCCTATCCCTGGGATTCTCCAGGCAAGAACACTGGAGTGGGTTGCCATTTCCTTCTCCAATGCATGAAAGAGAAGAGTGAAAGTGAAGTCGCTCAGTCGTGTCCGACTCCCAGCGACTCCATGGACTGCAGCCCACCAAGCTCCAGGCAAGAGTACTGGAGTAGGGTGCCATTGCCTTCTCCACACCTACATGAGGAATTATTATCACAGAACATCTACTCAATGCAGACAGGGCAAGAAAATTTCCATGTAACTAGACAGGACAAAAGAAAAAAAAAAAAAAAAAAGAGAGAGAAATTCGGAGGGCTCTTGAGCCTGTAGGAGGGAGCTGTGAAAAAGTTTCTACACACTGGGAAGTTCTCTCAGAGGTAAGAAGATCATCTGGGACAGAGAGGGAGCTTCAGAGCCTCAGAGTACAGTGCAAAAACCAGTCTGTAGAGGCTAAAGCAGAGTGAGACCTGTAAAGATGGTTGGTCTAGACACCCAGCACTTTCTAGCCTGAGACACTTGTCCCCTGGGGCAGAATCCAGTGCTGAGGCTCAGGCTTTGGAGGTCAGAACTGGGCAGAGGACTGCACTTGGCTGCGTGGAAATAGCCTGACGGAGCTAGGGGGTGGTGCACCACACCAAGGGAGTACTGGAAGAAGACTGGGCCCACCACAGAGGAAGGTGCCATTGCTGTCGGGTGCACAAGGAAAGAGGAGGGATCGCCATAGTAGTTTCTTTCTCTGCATGTGCTCTCAGGCAACAGGGCACCACCTACACAAGCTTTGGTGTGGGCATGAGCTGTCACTACCATCTCCCAAGGCAACAGAAATAAAAACAAAAAATAAATAAATAGGGAACTTCCCTAGTTGTTCAGTGGCTAAGAGTCCACGTTCCCAAGGCAGGGGCCCCAGGTTTGACCTCTGGTCAAGGAACTAGATTTCACATGCAGCAATTAAGTGGTCGCATGCCACAACTACAGAGCCTTCATGCTGCAATGAAGACTGAAGATCACTGCAACTAAGACTCAGCACAGCCAAATAGGTATTTTTAAAATAATAAATAAAAATAAACAAATGTGGCCTAATCAAGTTTATAGAAACAATAAAAAAATGAAAATACAACCTATGGAATGGGAAAAAATACTCACAAATGATGCAATGGACAAGGGCTTCATCTCCAAAGCTTCATCTCCAAAACATATGAACAGTTCATATAACTCAACAACACAAGAACCAACCCAATCAGAAAAAAAAGCAGAAGACCTTAACTGACATTTCTCCAAAGAAGACATATAGATGGCCAGTACACCCATGAAAAGACGCTCAACATCATTCATTATCAGAGAAACACAAATGAAAACTACAATGAGGTACCATGCCACACTAGTCAGCATGGCCATTATTAAAAAGCCTACAAAGAACAAATACGGGAAATGGTGTGGAGAAAGGGGGCTCTCTGACACTACTGGTAGGAATGTAAGTTGGTGCAGCCACTGTGAAAAACAGTATGGTGATTCTTTACCAAATGAAAAACAAAATTAGCATATGATCCAGAAACCCCACTCCTAGGCATATACCCAGACAAAACTGTAATTCAAAAAGATATGCAGCACTATTCCCAATAGCCAAGACATGGAAACAACCTAGGTTTCCATCAACAGACAAATGCATAAAGAAGACGTGTTACATATAAAAAATGGACTACTACTCAGCCATAAAAAAGAATGAACGATGCCATCTGCAGTGACATGGATCCAACTATAGATTATCATACTAAGTCAGAAAGAGAAAGACAGATACCATATGATATCACTTAGACATGGAATCTAAAATATGGCACAAATGAACCTAGCTACAAAATAAGAAGAGACTCAAACATAGAATACAGGCCCATGGTTGCCAAGGGGGAATGGGGGAGAGACAGGGATGAACTAAGAGTTAGGGGTTAGTAGATGCAAACTATTACACTGAAAGTGAAAGTCACTCAGTCGTGTCCAACTCTTTGTGATCCCATGGACTATACAGTCCATGAAATTCTCCAGGCCAGAATACTGGAGTGGGTAGCCATTCCCTTCTCCAGGGGATCTTTCCAACCCAGGGACCAAACCCCCAGGTCTCCTGCATTGCAGTCAGATTCTTTACCAGCTGAGCCACAAAGGAAGCCCAAGAATACTGGAGTGGGTAGCCTATTCTTTCTCCAGTGGATCTTCCTGGCACAGGAATCAAAGCAGGGTCTCCTGAATTGCTGGCAGATTCTTTAACAAGTGAGCTATCAGGGAAGCCCAAACTATTACATTGAGAATGGATAAACAACACTGTCATACTGTACAGCAGAGGAAACTATATCCGATCTCCAGGAATAAACCATAATGAAAAAGAATATAAAAAAGAATGTATATATGCTTATAACTGAGTCACTTTGCTGTACAGCAGAAATTAGCACAACATTGTAGATCAACTATTCTTCAATAAAGAATTATGAAAATAAAAAGTTCATTAGTAAAGGTAAACACATAGTAAAGGTAGCAAATCAACCAAGTACAAAACTAGTAGGAAGTTCATAAGACAAACGCGGTAAAATCATCTATATCCTCATTAAGGGATACAAAAACAAAAAGATATAAAATATTATGTCAAAAACAGTAATTGTAGGGGGACTGGAGTAAAAATAAAGGTTGATATAATGCATCTGAAATAAGAGATCAGCAACTTGAAACAATCACGTAAATATATAGATGACTACATATAAACCTCATGGTAATCACAAACCAAAAAATTTGCAATAGAAAAGAAAAAAGAGAAACGAATCTAAACATAACACTAAATGTAGTCATCAAAGTGGAAGAGAAAAAAAGAAACAACAACAAAAAACAGAAAAATAGCCCCCAAACAACTTACAAAATGGCAATAAGTACATATCAATAACTATCAATAATTACTTTAGGACTTCCCTGGGAGTCCATCCAGTAATTAAGAATATGCCTGCCAGTCTAGGGGACACAGGTTCCATCCCTGGTCTGGGAAAATTCCACATGCCATGGAGCAAACAAACCCATGCACCACAACTACTGAGCTTGTGCTCTAGAGCCCATGCACTGCAACTGTTGAAGCCCATGGGCCCTAGAGTCCACGCTCCTCAACAAGAGAAGCCAACACAATGGGAAGCCCATGCACTACAACTGGAGAGTAGCCCCTGCTCATGGCAGCTAGAGAAAGCCCAAGTGCAGCAAGGAAGACTCAGCAAAGCCAAAAACAATAAAGTTAACTAAAAATAAATGAATACATAAAGCCAACCTTATTATTTTAAATAATACTTTAAATGTAAATAGATTAAATACTCCAATTAAAAGACATAGAATGGCTGAACAGATACAAAAACCATATTTATACGGCCTATAAGAGACTCACTTCAGATTTAAAGACACACACAGGGGGACTTCCTTGGTAGTCCAGTGGCTAAGAATCCACCTTGAAATACAAGGGACACTTTTTTTTTTTTCCTTTTAGTTCTTCCAGTTTATTGCTACCAACCCATCTCCATCCTCTTCATGCATGCGTGCTCAGTCATGTAACAGCATGGACTGCAGCCCGCCAGACTCCTCTGTCCATGGACTTTTCTAGGCAAGAACACTGGAATGGGTTGCCATTTCCTTCTCCAAGGGATGTGGTTTTGATCCCTGGTCAGGGAACCAAGATCCAACATGCCACAGAGCAACTAGCCCTGTGTGCCACAACTATGACTCAGTGCAGCCAAAACTAACTAACTAACTAAATAAATATTTCAAACAAACAAACACACACACACAGACTGAAAGAGAGAGAATGGAAAACAGTGTTTCAAACAAATGAAAAACAAGAGAGCCAGGGCAGCAACAGACACATCCATCAACAGAACAGAGAGCCCACAAATAAACCACATATAGTCAATTAATCTATGACAAAGGAGAACAATATGTATACTGGGAAAACTGGTATCTACAAATAAAGGAATGAAATTTGAACATTTTCTTACACCATACATAAAAACAAACACAAAATTGATTAAAGACCGAAATATAAGACTGAAAACCATAAAACTCCTAGAGTAAACCGTAAGTATAACACTCCTTGACCTAAATCATAGCAACGTATTTTTGGAATTTGTCTCCGAAGACAAAAGAAACAAAACCAAAAATAAACAAATGGGACATAATTAAACTTAAAGCTTTTGCACAGCAAAGAAAACCACTGCTAAAAGAAAAAGACCTACTAAATGGGAGAAAATGTTTGCTAATGATATGACCAGTAAGGAGTTCTTAATAATATCCAAAATATACAAACCACTCATACAACTAGATTAAAAAATTAGCAGACATCCTGAATAGACAATTTCCAAAGAAGACATATAGACATGTCAATCCAAAGATTGACAGGCACATGAAAAGATGCTCAACACTGCTAATCATCAAAGAAATGTAAATAAAAACCACAATGAGATATCACCTCACACCTGTCAGAATGGCTATCATCAAAAAGACCACAAATAACCAAAGTGGGCAAGACTGTGAAGAAAAGGGAACACTTGTACACTGCTAGCAGCAGGTGTATTGGCACAGCCACTGGGGAAAACAGTATGGAGGTTCCTCAGAAAACTGAAAATAGAGTTACCATATGATCCAGCAATTGCATTCCTGGATATATATCCAAAGAAAACAAAAACACCACTTTGAAAGGTATGTGCATCCCAATGTTCACAGCAGCATTACTGACAATAGCCAGGATATGGAAGCATCCCAAGTGCTCGTTAAGAGATGAATGGATCAAAATGTTATATGTGTGTCTGTGTATAAAGCAATACTATTCAATCATAAAAAAGAAAATTTGCAACTTAGTGAAATAAGTCAGAGAGAGACATATGTATGTTATTTATATGTGGAGTCTAAAAAATAAAACAAACTAATTACTATAACAAGACAGACTCACAGATATAGAGAGCAAAGCAGTGGCTACCAATGGGGAGAGGAAAGGGAGGAGGGGCAAAATAGGGGCAGGGGATAAGAAGTGTAACAAACTACTGCTACTGCTAAGTCGCTTCAGTCGTATCTGACTCTGTGTGACCCCACAGACAGCAGCCCACTAGGCTCCTCTGTCCCTGGGATTCTCCAGGCAAGAACACTGGAGTGGGTTGCCATTTCCTTCTCCAATGCATGAAAGTGAAAAGTGAAAGTGAAGTCGCTCAGTCGTGCTTGACTCTTAGCGACCCCATGGACTGGAGTGGGTTGCCATTGCCTTCTCCGAACAAACTACTAGGTATACATAAGTTACAAGGATATATTTTACAGGACAGGGAATACAGCCAATATTTTATAACTATACATGGAGTATAATATATAAATAATATATATATAATATATAATATATATAAAAATTTGAATAACTATATCATACATCTGAAACTAATATAATATTGTAAATCAACTATAAGTCAGTTTTTTAAAAAAGCAAATAGTGACAAATATTAACAATACATAAGTCTGTGTAAAGAGCATACAGCATTCTTTGTACCATATTTATTCTTGCAACTTCTCTAGGTTTAGAATTATTTCCCAAAAACAAAGCCAAAACAAGACAAAACCGAAAGGAAAGCCTGTAGTTCTATTCAGGGATTATCCCTCATACACCACTGCATTCCAAAGTCTGACCTAGTACCTGCTCAAATGTTTGCTACATAATGAAGAATGAATTTCACAATAGTAAAGCAAACTAGCTAGTAAGGTAAGAAAATATATATAGATGAACCTTGCCCCCTACCTTCTGTACACCCCATCTCGCAATAAAAAACTGGGGGATCAGGGATCACGTATGTAATGACTTGTGAACGCTAAGGGAAAATGAAAAATGAGTTTAGGATACTAAATCACTGGGTATAGTTTCTAGTTTGCCCCTTTTAAAGCACCCCAGATCTGAAATGCAAAGAGATTCTACCAGTTTAAGCTTAATATTATTCAGCCATTAAAAGAATACATTTGAATCAGTTCTAATGAGGTGGATGAAACTGGAGCCTATTATACAGAGTGAAGTAAGCCAGAAAGAAAAACACCAATACAGTATACTAACGCATATATATGGAATTTAAAAAGAT
Source organism: Bos indicus (assembly GCF_029378745.1). Classification (NCBI taxonomy): domain Eukaryota; kingdom Metazoa; phylum Chordata; class Mammalia; order Artiodactyla; family Bovidae; genus Bos; species Bos indicus. The sequence goes on along the minus strand of NC_091789.1, from coordinate 120,548,051 downwards.
GGTAACGATAACCCTGTATGTGAGACAGTAAAAGAGACACAGTGTATAGAACAGTCTTTTGGACTCTGTGGGAGAGGGCGAGAGTGGGATGATTTCAGAGAATGGCATCAAAACATATATTATTATCATATGTGAAATGGATCTCTAGTCCAGGCCTGATGCATGAGACAGGGTGCTTGGGGCTGGTGCACTGGGAGGACCCAGAGGGAGGGGATGGGGAGGGAGGTGGTGGTGGGGGGGTTCAGGAACACATGTACACCTGTGGCGGATTCATATCAATGTATGGCAAAACTACTACAATACTGTAAAGTAATTAGCCTCCAATTAAAATAAATTAAAATAAAATATAAGTATTTAAAGTCTTTAGTGTTTATTTAACTTTTTTTTTTAAAGAAACAAGGTTTGAATTTTCCACCTTTTTGATCAAAACAAACACTACCTGCCATTTTCACAGTAAGATGATCTATACTTTGCACTAGCCACAGGAGTCCTAACTGGATGAGTAACCTTGCCAAGTCACTGAAGCACTAAGGCAGTGCAGTCCAATTAAACCATAATGTGATTCATTTTATTGTCCTAGGAGTTACATTAAGTAAAAAGAAGCAGGTGAAATTATTAATAATTCTAATATATTTAATCCAAGACAGCAAAAAGACTATTGTTTTTAACATAAATTCAATATAAACATCACTGATATTTTACAAATTTTTTTCAAACTAAGTCCTGGGAGTGCAGGTATACTTTATATTTATAACATATTTCAAGTGCTCAGTATCCACCTGAAGTTACTATCCTCTTTCAACAATAAAAGCGAAGACTCTACACATGGACATCACCAGATGGCCAACGCCAAAATCAGATTGATTATATTCTTTGCAGCCAAAGATGGAGAAGCTCTATACAGTCAGCTAAAACAAGACCAGGAGCTGACTATGGCTCAGATCATGAACTCCTTATTGCCAAATTCAGACTTAAATTGAAGAAAGTAGGAAAAACCACTACACTATTCAGGTATGCCCTACATCAAATCCCTTATATTATACAGTGGAAGTGATAAATAGATTCAAAGGATTAGATCTGATAGAGTGCCTGAAGAACTATGGACAGAGGTTCGTGACACTGTACAGGAGACAGGGATCAAGACCATCACCAAGAAAAAGAAAAGCGAAAAGGCAAAATGGTTGTCTCAGGAGGGCTTACAAATAGCTGTGAAAAGAAGAGAAGCAAAAGGCAAAGGAGAAAAGGAAAGATATACCTAGCTGAATGCAGAGTTCCAAAGAATAGCAAGGAGAGAATAAAGTCTTCCTCAGTGATCAATGCAAAGAAATAGAGGAAAACAATAGAATGGGAAAGACTAGAGATCTCATCAAGAAAATCTGAGATACCAAGGGAACATTTCATGCAAAGATGGGCACAATTAAAGGACAGAAAAGGTATGGACCTAACAGAAGCAGAAGATATTAAGAAGAGGTGGCAACAAAAGACAGAACTGTACAACAAGATCTTCATGACCCAGATAACCACAATGGTGTGATCACTCACCTAGAGCCAGACATCCTGGAACACCAACTCAAGTGGGCCTTAGGAAGCATCACTATGAACAAAGCTAGTGCAGGCGATGGAATTCCAGTTGAGCTATTTCAAATCCTAAAAGATGATGTGGTGAAAGTGATGCACTCAACATGCCAGTAAACTTGGAAAACTAGCAGTGGCCACAGGACTTGGAAAAGTTCAGTTTTCATTCCAATCCCAAAGAAAGGCAATGCCAAAGAAAGTTCAAATTACCACACAATTGCACTCATCTCACACACTAGCAATTTAATGCTGAAAAGTCTCCAAGCCAGGCTTCAACAGTATGTAAACTGTGAACTTCCAGATGTTTAAGCTGGATTTAGAAAAGACTGATGAAGCACAGATCAAACTGCCAACATCCAATGGATCATCAAAAAAGCAAGAGAGTTCCAGAAAAACATATACTTGTGTTTTATTGACTATGCCAAAGCCTTTGACTGTGTGGATCACAACAAACTGTGGAAAATTCTTCAAGAGATGGGAATACCAGACCACCCGATCTGCCTCCTGAGAAATCTGTATTCAGGTCAAGAAGCAACAGTTAGAACTGGACATGGAACAACAGACTGGTTCCAAATCGGGAAAGGAGTACATCAAGGCTGTATATTGTCACACTGCTTATTTAACTTATGCAGAATACATCATGTGAAATGCTGGGCTGGATGAAGCACAAGCTGGAATCAAGATTGCTGGGAGAAATATCAATAACCTCAGATATGCAGATAATACCACCCTTATGGCAGAAAGCAAAGAAGAACTAAAGAGCCTCTTGATGAAAGTGAAAGAGGAGAGTGAGAAAGCTGGCTTAAAACTCAACATTCAAAATACTAAGATCATGGCATCTGGTCCCATCACTTCATGGCAAATAGATGGAGAAACAATGGAAACAGTGACAGACCTTATTTTTTGGGGCTCCAAAATCACTGCAGATGGTGACTGCAGTCATGAAAATAAAGATTCTTGCTCTTTGAAAGGAAAGCTATGATCAATGTAGACAGCATATTCAAAAGCAGAGACATTACTTTGCCAACAAAGGTTCATCTAGTGAAGGCTATGGTTTTTTCAGTAGTCATATATGGATGTGAGTTGGACTATAAAGAAAGCTGAGCACCGAAGAATTAATGCTTTTGAACTGTGGTGTTGGAGAAGACTCTTGAGAGTTCCTTGGACTGCAAGGAGATCCAGCCAGTCCATCGTGAAGGAAATCAGTCCTGAATATTCATTGGAAGGACTGATGCTGAAGCTGAAACTCCAATACTCTGGCCACCTGATGCAAAGAACTAATTCGTTGGAAAAGACTCTGATGCTGGTAAAGATTGAAGGCAGGAGGAGAAGGGGACAACAGAGGATGAGATGGTTGAATGGCATTACGGACTCCATGGACATGAGTTTGAGCAAGCTCCGGGAACTGGTGATGGATAGGGACGCCTGGTGTGCTGCAGTCCATGGGGTCACAAAGAGTCAGATATGACTGAGCGACTGAACTGACTGACCTTACTGGTCAGCGCAACTCTAAGGCCTTCAGGTTTTGATTTTAAATTACAGGCTAAGAGCTACAACTTTTAAGATTCCCCAAATCATTATCTTCTTTCCAAATCAGTATCTTCTTTAACAGTATATAATTGACTAGGCACAGGGTCTAGCACAGACAAGGTGTTCAATATTTCTTAGGTGAAATGAACAAAATGCAATTCACTACATTTAATGATAGGAATGGCTTTATGGTCTTCCCTCATAACTCAGTTGATAAAGAATCTGTCTGCAATGTAGGAGACCCTGGTTTGATTCCTGGGCCAGGAAGATCCACTGGCAAAGTGATAGGCTACCCACTCCAGTAAACTTGGGCTTCCCTTGTGGCTCAGCTGGTAAAGAATTCACCTGCCATATGAAGAACTGGGTTCGATCCCTGGGTTGGGAAGATCCCTTGGAGAAGGGAAAGGCTACCCAATCCAGTATTCTGGTCTGGGGAATTCCATGGACTGTATAATCCACAGGGTTGCAAAGAGTCGGACACAACTGAGCGACTTTTGCTTCACGCTTCATAACTTTAGGTAATCAAATCTGTTGATATTTATAGAAATTATAATGGCTTTCCTACCAAAAAGGGATTTAACCACATCCAGACAACCTGATGGCTATTTAATTATCGTCAATAAAGAGCTTCAGAAGCACCCAAAGGCTTCACTCAAGCTTTCCAAGGGGCTTCAAAGAACGGTTTTTATTAATTTCTCAACCCTACTTTCAAGTCCTTAAAATATAAGGGCAATACAACTGCCTTTTTATAAGAAAGAAAAACAAAGGTCAATAAAAACAAGGATATTTCAGATGACAAGAGCCTGGGATCCACAGACTATTTCAGACCTCTTCGGGGTTTCTAGCTCCTGGCTAGCTTTATTACCATTCAGAACCTCAGGTGCACTGAGACCAAAGTTACTTAAACTGCCTTTATCACCATTATTTATCAGCTACCATTTACTGAACAACTATGGCATACCCTGAAAAGTAGTTATAATTACCTCCACTTTACAAATACGAAATCAAACTCAGAATGGGCACATGGCAGATTCATGACTCAAACCCAATCCTGCCTTCTTCAACGTCTTTTCTTTCCACAATGTCATTGGTAGCTATCAAGGATGTTCCCAGCCGAGTGACGACAAGCACTCTTCTTTCACTAGCTGCTAGTGGGGAAAAGATAGCAAAGTCTCACCAATTTATCATCCCAATTGCGGGGTACAGGTGTGTAGGATGCGGAAGGCAGAGAGGGCAGGAAAGAATCCTTCTGCAAATCAGCTGTTTTCAGACATACAAGAAACAGATGAAGGGGAAAAGCTGCCATTTTCTTTTTTTAAGGATTACAAATACTTGCCTTCGAAAAAACATTAAAAAGCATCTTTACAATCAAGGCCAACAGCTTGCTAACCCACAAAGATGGCTACCATCTGAAAAGATGATTAATAGTAGACCTACTTTTCACAAGGAGTAGGAATCTAAACTGATAAAAGCTCATTCTCTTCAAGGGATTGTGTCAATAATCTCAAATGTGGTAAGCAGTCTGTTCTGTACAAATATTCACTCACATAAGCAGTAAGTAACATGAATAATCATTATGTATTTCACAACATATAACGTTCTCAAATAAACTTGACTTTTGAGGACGATAAAATACTGAAATACTTTTTAAAAAGCTATTTCCTTTCTGCTCAGAGGGAGGTTAAGCCAACAGATAGTTTACAAACAGAAAATATTCCAACCAATAAGATCAACCAATTTCTTAAAAAACAAAGTTTTATAGTAAAGTACTACACTGGATTTGTGTATTTAATCTCATAGATAGAATACAACTAAAATTATACACTGTCATATAGGATCTCATATTACAGATTTGAAATATTCAGATTAAAACATACAATCGATTCCTGCTCATATATATTACAGTATTCAACAACTATGCAAAACACATACAGACTTTATTACTTAACAATATTATAATGGGCTGTTACTTTTCATATCATACTAAAATGAGTCATGATGTGACACCTTAAAACCAGCCATAAGATGAGAGTAGTATTTGAATTGTACTAGGACATGACCAAACTCCTGGGACACCCCTGAAACACCCCAACTACACCACAGATGGCCACAGTTGTGGACTGTGGAGCCAGATCAAGAACGAACAAATATCAAAGGCATAAACCCTACGACTGTCACACAGTTCCAAAGCCATATAAACCAGGAGATTCTGTAGCATTGAGCCTTTGTTGCCTGCAAACTTTGCAGGATTCCGTATTTCTTAAGGCACTATAGCAAGTGAAGGGCTGGGATGGTATGCTTACCTAAGGCTTCCTCCAGCGGTGCAGAATTTCTCTCAACAGAATTCCCCCTTCCAATCAGAGAAGAAGTTCCCCATAGCTCTACTCCTATGCCACAATTCTCTACACTACAGAAGATGACCTCAACACCTAGTGCTTTGTCTCCACAGCCTTTTCTGAGCTCAGCAAATACTGAGGGCTGTGATGACCCTGACTGTTTACCTCTGCCAAAATTTTAGCTCACTTTCTAAGATAACTACATCACAGGTTATAACCCAATGGTCTGTGGGCCAAAACCAGCCCACCAATCTGTTGGGTTTGGCCTTGGCGTGATAAAAAGAAAAAAGTTGAGCCACACTTCAGGACGATTTTACATTAAACCTTGGGTATCTAGCTTTTGTCTGAAAAGTCAGATCTACCAGTAGTAGTCAACAACCAGCTGGCTGAAGCTAAGGACATACTCTCTAGCGTGCCTAATCCCTACACTCCCCTCACGTGTTCCAAACAGAGGCCATGCCTTGCTCCATTCACTGACATACTTGTTGGGTGTCTTGACAGCTGAAATGTGTTCAATAGAGAAGCTGAAAGGTAGTACTACACGTATTAGTCTGCCTAGTGTGTCTCAACAGTATGCTATTGATGTGGTAACGTGGGGCACAATGATTCATCATGCAAGTCCACTGCACGTGACACAAGGTGTTTGGCATCCTGGTCTCCCCCTGTAAAATCCCAATAGCACCTCCAAATGGCCCCAGGAAAGGTAACAATATCTGTGGCTGACAATCACTGCTAGAATGTTAAGTTTAGTGAGGTGAGCATTTCCCAGGTTTGAAAAAAAGTTAGCCTTATCGTGAGAGAACTTTTAAGATAATCTTTCAGTGGAAGGCTAAGAGGATTTTTCATACATATACCTGAAAGGATGTTACCAAAAAACAAGTGAGAAATAGGAATAGGATAGTTATTATTTCCCCTAAATGAGCCTTCCAAATAATTTCTAAAACTATCATCCTACGGGATTTTCATTCATATTAGAAACTTTTTTGACATAGTCACATATTCACAGCACTGCATCTATCTCAAATTGTTATATTCTCAAGAGACTACAGACCAAAGTAATATTCATATTCAAAGATTCATCAAAGCTATTTTCAAGTTAAATATAAATCCCAAAAAGAAACAGAAGCATATTCAGATTAAATTGAAGCTTAATGCCCCTCCCCATGAGTATCTATTTGCCAGCTGCCACCTATACAGGACATACCATACATGCCACTGCCTGCCTTCCCCCACGAATCTCCCCAACAGAAATAAAAATAAAGGTACTTGGTATTTCCTCCCAATTCCAAGGCTGGTAACAAAGAGGTAGGATATTAAAAGATAAACAAAGCTTAATGACCTTATATAGTGGTAATGGACAAAGAAATGGGAAAGCCTTGATTCTTACTTATTAGAAATATTTTGTTCAATTAAGAATGAGTTGGTAATAGGGGAGAAAATGGTATCTCGGTTAGAGAAATCAAAGATTTCCTTCATAAAGTGACTTCAAAAATATTTCAAGAACATTCTAGAAAAGGCAAAACAATAGAAGACAGTAAAAAGACCAACAGTTGCCAGAGGTTTCTGGGGAGGATAGGAGGGCTCATAGGTGAAACATAAGAGATTTTTAGGACAGTGAAATAATTCTGCATCACAATGTAATGGGAGGTACATGACATTATGCACTTGTCAAAACCCATAGAACTTTTTAACACAAAGAACCAACCTTAAAGTATACACATTTTTAAAAATCTTTTAGAAAGTCAGGGAGTTCCACGAAGGAATGGAGACCATATGATAAAATCTAACTGTATTACTAGTATACAAAACAGTTATCACTGCAGGGGATGGGGGAAAGCTGCCAATCTAAATAACTTTGGAGTAGTCTGTAAAGCTAAAGACAAAAGGAACTGTACATGAGTATTGTATTCCAGCTGATCTGCCACAGGGGTACAAGTTAACAAAACTCATACACAACTATGCATGCACAATGGGATTAAACAACTAAGTAAATGGATGGTGACTGGTGGGGGCCAGATTTCTCACTGTTGGAGTGGGAGGTTGCAGAAAAGTAAGGGGAGGAGGCTAGAATGACCTATGTGGTAATGGATTAGACTTGGAGACATCAATATGAACTCATGTTTACCTACACAGAGAGAGAGAGAGAGAGAAATGAATACATAGAAATACTTACAGATATGCATAAATATACAGGTAACATATACATAGGATTTCAGCTAAGAGGGCCTAGAAACAGGAAAATCCTAGTAGCCACACGCACACCTAGCACCTAGATCTTCATTTCCAATGGCATTCTCTAATAAAAGAAACCTGGTCTTTTAGTACCAGAAAGTAAGGACATGTTCTAAAAACAAAAAACACAAAGAAAAACCAAGAAACACATGAAGATGAGGGCATGCCAGAGTGAAACAGGAGCCAACCAAGAGAGTTCCATGGCCAAAACAAAAAAATTTGAGCAACAAAATAAATAAGGTGGCATTGGATTATGACCCACCATAGAAAAGAAATACCCATAAGCCCGAACGGATAAACAAATGACTGAATAAATAAATAAATAAATAAATAAATAAATAAATAAATCTCCCATGTAGAATTCCCAGTAATTTACGTAGAACACCCTCAAGAAGACAGAGCAAACTTCCTACTCCTTAGGAATAAGACAGGACTACACTTAGTGACTTAGTTCCAAACAACACAGCATGGAACAGAGTTTTTACAAAAAAAAAAAAAAAAGTTAACTTTAGAGCAGAGAAACTTGACAAACATATTCTTAAGCCAGGTTACAGAGTAAACATTAACAGTGGTAAATCATGATGACAGCATGTACCCTTTATATAACGTAATGAGAATGGTACCTTACCTCTATGGTCTTCCTCCCCCAAACCCATAATAACCCCAGTCTAACCATGAGAAAAATATCAGATAAATCCTAATTGAGGGACATTCCACAAAATACCTGATCAATTATCTTCAAAACTGACAAGGTCATCAAAACAAGGAAAGTCTGAGAAACTGTCACAGCCAAGAGGAGCCTAAAAAGACATGACGATAACTGAAATAGGGTACCCTGGTGGGATCCTGAAAGAGAAAAAATACATTAGGATAAAAACTAAGGAAATCTGCATAAAACATAAATTTTAGTTAATAACAGTTTTAATATTGGTTAATTAATTGTAACAAGTATACCATGCTACTGTAAAGTTATTAGTAACAAAGGAAATCCAGTGCAGGGTATAAAGGAACTGTCTATTAACTTCTCAATTTTTCTGAAAAATTAAAACTGTTCTAAAAAATAAACTTTGGATTTTAAATTACCTCAAAATGGTTTATGAGCCGTGGCACAGGACTCTTATTCACATCTCCAGCTCTCAAAGCACATTCTTTTCAGTGGACTGGAAATCTGACAACATGAGGAGATAAGTTGTCCTTTTATTAACTTCCTAACTCAATACAGTGACTTAAGCAGACAGGGTGCTAGACCACACTTTTGGGGCAAGTGGTTCTTTCCCAAGTATCATCACAGACTCTTCTTTTCCTTTAGGTCACAAATATCTTCTACAGTAAATTCTACAGTATCCCACAGAATAGAGCAGTTCAGAAAGACAAAAAGTCCACTGCCTGTTTTCTCATAAGGCTTGTGTAACACACCTGGTTGTGATTTACCACCTTGAGCTCCCCATTCCATCAAGAGTAGAAAGGATGAAGCCCAGGCCTATCAAGCATGTACAAAATTTTCAATTGCACAGGCAAAATAGTATATAACTTTTAAAACAATGCTACTGTATAACCCATTTCTGCTCCATGAAGAATAATTTTTATATACAATAGTCATCTTACTGGCTTATTTTGACAGATGAGCATTCTCTCTCTCCATCATTTAGGAACTATATCCATTCTTAGTAAATCTAATAATTCAACATTAACCTTATCATTTTAGGGCAAATACTGGCTTGTATTACATATCAGAGCCATCATGCATATAAGTTTCCAATTAATCTACTGACTCAACCTCCTTATAACCACAGCAGAGCTAAAATAACATTTCCTGTTTATAATGTAGTTTTTTCAGTGTTTTACTATATTAAAAATTTTTTTTTTCCTTCTCAGTTACTTTATCTTAAATAGTACCTGAAAACTTAACTTCAAGTATGAGCAAGAAGTGCTTGTACCTACATGAAGGCTGTTTTCTACCATGTGAAATAGCTTTTTCAGATCTCTGATGTGACAAAAATCCACCCTACATTCATGTTAACCTTATCCCCATCGACTTTAATCAGAACAGTTTTCTCTCCTTCCTAAATGACTATAAAAGCTATTGTGTGTTTGTTACCATATTGAGCACTTGAAATAAGGTTTATCAACTTTTTTTCCTCTGGGCTTTATAACTGTAAACCTTGAGAATGAGAACCAGACATGTTTTTTGACCTACAGTGCCTTGTGCACACTAAATAAATAAATGTATAAAGTTCCAAATAAGTACAAATCTAATTTTCTTTGGTTGAGGTGTTCCAACGTCTTCATTACGTCAATTATTAAAAGACATCATCTAAAAAGACACAGGACAACCTACTGGTAACCTATACAAGAGGCAAATCATCTTGACATTTTATTACTTCAAGAGTTTACTTTGAACAGTGTTTTACAAATGGTTGGCTGTGACAGTAAACCATATAATAAATTTACTAGGTGATTAGTATTTAGGGAAATAAAAACAAATATAATAGAAAATATCAGAGCGCTTCAAACTTGGGGCTTCCCAGGTTTGATCCCTGTGTCAGGAAGATCCCCTGGAGAAGGAAATGGCAACCCAATCCAGTGTTCTCACCTGGAGAATCCCATAGACAGAGGAGTTTGGCAGGCTACAGTCCATGGGGTCGCAAAGAGTCAGACATGGCTTCTCACTTAGTTCAGTAAATACTGACTCAAAAAACTGGTATGTGTGTACTAGATCAAGATTAAAATGTATTTCTTACTATGGGCTGCTTTGATAAATATTGACTTATAGACTCTGAACTATGATGAGATATTCTAGGTTCTATAGGAAAATTATTTACTACCTTTCTTTTTCTCTATTATCTGAATAGATGGCACCTTTCTAATTAACAAAGTGGAGTCATCTGAAACACATTTGGATATGACAGTTGGAACAATTCTATTTTGAATTTTCATGAGACTTTATTTTTCGCAAAAGCAACTTCAATTTGTTTTGTGTAGCTCCCACAAACACTTTAGGAGACTCACATTTTATTAAAGAAATGTGAGTTGTCAATCTCACTAACCCAGAAATTAAAGATCAGAAACTGTGGTAATTTCTGATTGGAAAGATTTGAAAGATTAACCAAAAAAATGCCATTTTAATCATTTATTTTTACAATGTCTAACCTTCAATACTCCTGAATCCACTGTTCATTCATTTAATAAAATCAGAGCACTCAGCTTGGAGATAAAGAAGGCCCATGCCCTCAAAGTGAAAGAAATGCACTGAGAGAGACAACAGAGTGAGGTTAAGTCCTATAATTTGCCAGTAAAAGAATTAAGAACCAAAAAAAAGGGGGGGGGGAGGGGGTGTGGGGCAAAGCTTCATGGAGATGACGACATTTAAACTGGGTTGCAAAGAGCAGGATTTTTAAAAATAAAAACCACAGAATTATAAAGCTGGAAAGAAATCTACACATCATCTAACATAGTGTTTTTCAACTGGGGATGAGTTTTGCCTCACAAGGCGCATTTGGCAATGTCTGGAGACATTTCTGTTTGCCATACTGGGGAAGGTTGCTGTTGGGATGTGGTGGGCACAGGCCAGGGATATTGCTCATCATTCTACAGTAAACAGGACAAGTCCTGTCAACAAAGGATCGTCTAGCCCAGTATGTCAAGAGTTCCGAGGCTGAGAAATCCTGAACCCAACCTCCAAACAATGCTCTGCTAAGTCACTTCAGTCATATCCGACTCTGTGCGACCCCATAGACAGCAGCCCACCAGGCTCCCCGTCCCTGGGATTCTCCAGGCAAGAACACTGGAGTGGGTTGCCATTTCCTTCTCCAATGCATGAAAGTGAAAAGTCAAAGTTGCTCAGTCGTGTCCGACTCCTAGCAACCCCATGGACTGCAGCCTACCAGGCCCCTCGGTCCATGGGATTTTCCAGGCAAGAGTACTGGAGTGGGTTGCCATTGCCTTCTCCGTACAATGCTCTAGAGGGATTTAAAAATTTGCTAGAAAGCTAAGACTACAAAACAGGTCTCATAACCTCTCTAGTGTTTAATTCACAACACACACACACCCACATATGTTATTATACTAGAAAACAGATGTTAAAAAGAATAGGAACATTATTATAAGGAAGAAAAATGAACTATCCATAGACATCAAAGCTGACGCTGTTATACTGTTGTTGTTTAGTCACTCAGTCGTGTCCAACTCTGCAACCCCAAGGACTGCAGCACATCAGGCTTCCCTTCATCATCTTCCTGAGCTTGCTCAAATTCATGTGGGTTGAGTCAGTGATGCCACCCAACCATCTTATCCTCGGTCGTCCCCTTCTCGTGCCTTCAAGCTTTCCCAGCATCAGGGTCTTTTCTAATGAGTCAGCTCTTTGCATCAGTTGGGCAAAGTATTAGAGCTTCAACTTCAGCATCAGTGCTTCCAATGAATATTCAGAGCTGATGTCCTTTAGGACTCACTGGTTTGACCTCCTTGCAGTCCAAGGGACTCTTAAGAGTCTTCTCCAACACCACAGTTCGAAAGTATCAATTCTTCAGTGTTCAGCCTTTTTTATGGTCCAACTCTCACATCCATACATGACTACTGGAAAAACCATAGCTTTGACTATACAGATCTTTGTTGGCAAAGTGATGTCTCTATTTTTTAACACACTATGTTTGTCATAGCTTTTGTTCCAAGGAGCAAACATTTTTTTAATGTCACTACTTCCACTTTTTCCCCTTTTATTTCCCATGAAGTGATAGGACTAGATGCCATTATCTTTGTTTTTTGAGTGTTGAGTTTTAAGCCAGTTTTTTACTCTCCTCTTTCACCTTCATCAAGAGGCCCTTAAGTTCCTCTTTGCTTTCTGCCATATTGTTATATAGTCTTTCTTGATATAGATGTACTAAAGGAATTAGGCTATAATACCATTTTAAAATTATACCCTTATTTTTTCCATTATATAATACTAGACTTTTCATCTATACAACTCATTTATTGAACATGTATCTGAGACTAGAAATATTACAATAAAACCCAGCAAGTTGGAAGATAAGCATAGGTGCACACACCCAGTTATTTCTTGGGGCAAAATGTCTTTTAAATTTCACCAGCTCAAACCACGGGGGTTCTGGGACCTGGGTAGGATTCAGTTCAGTTCAGTTGCTCAGTCCTGTCCAACTCTTTGTGACCCCATAGACTGCAGCACGCCAGGCCTCCCTGTTCATCGCCTACTCCCAGAGTTTACTCAAACTCATGTCCGTTGAGTTGGTGATGCCATCCAACCATTTCATCCTCTGTCATCCCCTTTTCTTGCCTTCAATCTTTCCCAGCATCCGGGTCTTTTCAAACGAGTCAGTTCTTCACATCAGGTGGCCAAAGTATTGGAGTTTCAGCTTCAGCATCAGTCCTTCCAATGCATATTCAGGACTGATTTCCTTCAGGATGGACCAAATGGATCTTCAGTCCAAGGGACTCTCAAGAGTCCTCTCCAACACCACAGTTCAAAAGCATCAATTCTTCGGTGCTCAGCTTTCTTTATAGTCCAACTCTCACATCCATACATGACCACTGGAAAAGCCATAGCCTTGACTAGATGGACCTTTGTAGGCAAAGTAATGTCTCTGCCTTTTAATATGCTGTCTAGGCTGGTTGTAGCTTTTCTTCCAAGGAGCAAGCGTCTTTTAATTTCATGGGTAGGACTAGTCCTCTTTATTCAAAATCAATGGCTAAGTTACTCTTTCATTTCCTGATGAAGTTTCTAATAGCAAATGAAATGGACAAAGAACTTGCTTTGGGTCCTGACTCAGGGCCTAATTTTTAACATATGAACCTATCTGGACATCTACTTTTATTTTTTCATCCTTGTTATTAAATGCACAAAAGGGATGGGGGCAAGGAGATGGAGTAAACAAACATGTTGACAGCAATACAGATTAGTTTTCAAAAAACTTTTCTGCTCTAATATGATTACAAAAATACACAAACACAGATAATACATTCCTTATCTTCAATGTTTGAACTGGTGAAACTTCAACTAAAACACCTTGTCCAGTTTGACATGCAACAACAATTCAGGATAAAAAAAAATAAAGAAAATGCTGAAGACACTATCCTAAACAAATGAAAGACTGAAGAGGTATGATTCAAACTATGAAAGACTTAAGGAAGGCTACATAAGCAAGTGATACAGTATACAAATAAAAGATCAAGAAAAAGGAAAGCAGCCATTTGTACATATTTACTACCTGAAATTTCAATGATGATGCTTATATTTAATCAGTAACAAAATGTTCATCTGACTGCCTGAGCCACTCTGATCCCCTTCCCAGTCAGTCACCTCTAGTGCCTAAGGCACAGCTCACAACTGCTGAAGGAATGGCCAAAGCTTTTCTGAGGTTTCTGCTTCATCCCTGGCAGACCAGCAGGGGTCCTTGCAGCACTGCATGATATACTAGTTATTAAATTTTGATGTGTTTGATTACAAAAATGTGCTAAGACAGTTTAAAGGCCATAGATCTTTAAATGACTCTATATGAGTCTATACAGACTCTACATTGAGTCTAATTTATTCTCTGGGAAAGTAGAAGAATGTTTAAAAATTAGCCTGGTGGGCTGCTGTCTATGGGGTCGCGCAGAGTCAGATACGACTGAAGCGACTTAGCAGCAGTAGCAGCATACCTCAAGTAAGCACCACACCCTCAGTGCAAGACCCAACAGTGAAGAGGGTATGTTTGGGGTTTTTTCCCCCTTTGTCTCCCCATCCCCCACACCCCACTATACCTTAAAAGAATTGCGACTGCTCACTCAGGACTGGGAGGCCCTCCCAATAATCCAATCCACAAAACCATTAATCTTCCACTCAAGAATAACTTTTAACTTCCTCAGGAAGGAAGAAAAGTATTGTAAGCCTTAGTGAAATAATATAAAGTCTTAGCTAAAAAAGAAAGCAGCCTTCTTTCCCCAGAGAACTACCGAGATATTTTAGGTTAATCAACTAGTTTAAGTGAATGAGTAAAAAGTTCTTTGAGATAAAAGTTTCAGCTAATAATGGCAGAAGTGACCAATTTACAACACTATTTTGCAATTTTTAATTTAATAACAAATCCATACAATTGTAGGGCTTCCTTCTGTGGTGGCTCAGCAGTAAAGAATCTACCTGCCAAGCAGGAGACTAGGGTTTGATTCCCTGGATCATGCAGATCCCCTGGCGAAGGAAATGGCAACACATTCCAGTATTCTTGCCGGGAAAATCCCATGGACAGAGGAGCCCAGTGAGCTACTGTCCATGGGGTCGCGAAGAGTAGGCCATGAGTTAGCAACTAAACAGCAACCACCACCACCATGCAATTACAGATAATGAATTGTAAAAGCATTAGGTGAAAACTGGGGCTTCATGAAGGGATCAGGCTGTCAACATCTGAACCTTCTCAACAAACTGACTACAAAAAGAAATTTTTTTTAGATAACTAGGAACACTTGAACATGGATTAGTAGTGTTGATAGTGCAGTAGTAGTGTCAGTTGCTAAGTTGTGTCCGACTCTTTGCAAGCCCACGGACTATAGCCCGCCAGTCTCCTCTGTCCACGAGATTTTCCAGGCAAGAATACTGGAGTGGATTGCCATTCCCTTCTCCAGAGGATCTTCCTGACCCAGGAGTCGAACCGTGGTCTCCTACACTGCAGGAGAACTCTTAACCCTTTGAGCTACAGGGAAGACCTGAACATGGATTAAGAAGTATTATATATGTAATTAAGGAATCGCTATCAAGTGTGTTATATATGATAACACATTGCAGTCATGTACGAAAATGTGTTGTTTTACATACATGTTACCTAAGGATGAAATAATGTCTTGGATATGCCATAAATTCTCAGCAAAAAAGAGTGGTAAGGGGACTATGACACAACTATGGTGAAATGTTGATGAATGCAGCATAGATATTCACTGAACTTTTTTTCCTGTACATTTCAAAATGTTCCAAAAAAAAATTTAAAAAGAAAATGATCAACCGAACGTTACTACAAAGTCCTTTAAGGAAGGAAAAAAACAATGTATTCAAAATAATACTTAAAAGCTGATGATTTTCATTCTTTTGTATAGAGATGACATAAAAAGAAGCTAAAAATATAAAACTACTGAAAAGATTCTTAAGGCAGTCCAGAGATGATAAATCCTTAAAGGGACAAAACCATTATATTTAAAGTCAGTTAATATTAACTAATATTATGATTAATAATTATATTAATCAGAAATTATAAGCATAGTTTATAATTATGTTAAATTCAAACTTTTAAATATTTATTGGATATTATATGCAAGGCCCTGCAACAAATAAATGATAAGGCAAAATGGTGAAGCCCATGCCCTTTTTATTTTTTTAAGCTGTCCATGCCATGTCTTAAAGCTTACTCATGAGCTGGTGAAAAATAACATACACACGCTGTACCCTGATAACAAAAAGAGTTCAGAGAAAGGAGAGATAGATTCAAGTAAATCAAGTATACTGAAGAAAAATAAAGTGGACAACAGAAAAGATACAGGATTAAAAGAGAAGGAAGAGGGAAAAGTGCAAAGGTCTGAAATAGGAGGACATTCAAAAGATACTGGTACCAATCACAGTTCTATCAACATTTTAAAGCATGAAAGTTTTGTGAATGAGATGGGGAAGAAACCCAGTGAATGAACTTCCAAGAAAACCTTGGATAGGTAGAGGGAGGGCTTCCCTGGTGGCACAGACTCTAAAGAATCTGCCTGCAATATGGGAGACATGGGTTTGATCCCTGGGTTGGGAAGATCCCCTGCAGACGGAAATGGCAACTTGCTCCAGTATTTTGCCTGGAGAATCCCATGGACAGAGGAGCCCGGCGGGCTACAGCCCCTGGTGTTGCAAAGAGTTGAAGTGACCTAGCAGAAGCACCAGAACAGCTGATTCGTGTTGATGCTTGGCAGAAACCAACACAGTAAAGTAACTGTCCCTCAATTAAAAATAAATAAATTTAATTAAACATTAAAAAAAAAGAATCCTTGGATAGGGACAAAAAATTATAGTGACAACAGTTCTCAAGAGAAAATGCAGTAGTACTAAATTTGAGGAGGATGCATCCTCATACCTGTAAACAAGTAATAACTGAACACTATATAAATGAAAAAGCTTCAAGTAAACAAGGGCATTTGACATTCACAGTTGGATGGCATCAGTGATTCAATGGACATGAACCTGGGCAAACTCCAGGAGATGTTGAGAGACGGGGAGGCCTGGTGTGCTACAGTCCATGGGGTCGCAAAGATTCAGACACAACTTGGCGACTGATCAAGGACAACAAAAATGTAAGGTAACTGTTCAAGGCTTTCATTATATGGATGCTAAAAGTAAGATGTGAGCACCATTCAGAAGCAGAAGCACCACCAGACATATAGAAACACTGACACTACTGCTAGGAAAAGCTTCTGAGGCATAAAAGCTTTTTGCTTTCTGTAAGATTCAGAGGATCTAAACAAATAAGATTTAGGCTAGGATCACATAAACAGTGATTAGAAAAGAAAGGAAAGCTTACAGAAAATACCCAGTAAGGTTAGAGACTTTGAGGTTAACCATGAGAGTGACAAGAAAGATAACAAGTACATTGGAAACAAGAGAGGCATCTTTTTTAGAATTAGAAAAATTGAGGCATGAGTAAATAGGGAATGGGATTAACTATACATGTGGGGTGATAAAGGATTAGTGACA
This sequence comes from Bos indicus, assembly GCF_029378745.1. Lineage (NCBI taxonomy): Eukaryota > Metazoa > Chordata > Mammalia > Artiodactyla > Bovidae > Bos > Bos indicus. Next base: position 120,530,678 of record NC_091789.1, on the reverse strand, counting down.
AAGCAAACTTTACAATAAGGCAGATGGGTTGGCAAATTCTAGTGCATGACCATATTCTAGAAATGGGGTCAGGCGAGAGGCATCGAGGATGGGATATGAAGGAATAATGTCCCAATTATCTCAGTCTTTAGGATACAAGTCATGAGATCATTATATTACACGGTACACAGAAAAAAGAAAGCATAATGTGACAAAACTGGGAAATCAGGGCCATCTATAGGCAAGCGTGAACTAGCCACAAAATGAAACACTGTAATAGTCACAGACGACATAAACCACTCACCAGCTGTGGGGCCACAGACAAGTTTCTTAACCTCTGTTAGCCCCTGTTTCCAAATCCTTTGCTTAATACCATACCTCACAAGATGTTGTAGAAATTAGTTTTACACAGAAGGAAAATGTCTGTAATTTGTAAAGCACCATATTCATTTATGAGGATGCTTGCTGCTGCTGCTGCCAAGTCACTTCAGTCGTGTCTGACTCTGTGCGACCCCATAGACGGCAGCCCACCAGGCTCCCATTCCTGGGATTCTCCAGGCAAGAATATGGAGTGGGTTGCCATTTCCTTCTCCAATGCATGAAAGTGAAAAGTGAAAGTGAAGTCACTCAGTCGTGTCCGACTCTTCGAGACCCCATGGACTGTAGCCTACCAGGCTCCTCCATCCATGGAATTTCCCAGGCAAGAGTACTGGAGTGGGGTGCCATTGCCTTCTCCAAGAGGATGCTTGAGAGCTTTAATAATACAGCAAATAAGAATTTCAACAGAACCGCCTCCTTTTTTCTATTTCACCAAGACAAACACTATTATATTTACAAATGGGCACACTAAAACAGAAGTCATAATGGTAACAGTAGAACCAGAAAACCATTCTTATCAACAAGCAGGGAAAAAAAAACTTAATTGATACAGTATACCCCAATTTCAATATCAATTAAAAGGGACTTCACGTTCTGTAATTCCAGAGACTTACTTTTAGCTGAAACTTTAATTTGTCCATTGTCAAGGACTAGAAACTGCCTAGGTGGAAGGAACTAAAATTCTGCTGAGTATTCAAGTAACAACTTATTTATAATCACACACACAAATGGATTGTAACCTTTTAATTAAAATGAACAAAGTTAACCAAGTGACTACAGCTACACAAAACAAAATTTAATGAACAAGGGTCTGAGTCTGACCTAGAAAATAAGACAAAATCATGTTCTGTCATAAGAGCCAATGGGAAGGCTCCTTTTCTTGGTTATGGCATATTAGCTAATTTGAACCAAACTTCCCCCTAAAGACAAATAATAAAGCTGGACAAAATATAAAAAATGACTTTCTTAAAGGATCAAAGAACGAAAATGAGATAGTGCTTTCCGATCCATTAAAGGATTGGAATTCAGGGAGGTGAAACCAGCAATTCAGAAGAAACTAAAAGTTAAATTGTACCTTACAGCTAGGTAGGCCCAGAGGGACAACAGGAAAATCCTCTTCACTAACCTCAGATTAGAAACCTGAAGGGAGCTTAAAAATATAGGTGAGCCAGAAATTAAACAGTCCATAAATTGAAAGCAATTTGGCCCTGAGTCATTTGGTTAGGCCAAAAATATCTTGAGAGCAGAGATTTGTCTAAGTAATCCTAGATTCCCTCAAGCAGATGCCACTACCCCCAATCCCCCGCCCCAAAAAACCCTTCCTGGATGATATTATTCGTGGCTCATGATTTCTCAAGTAATTTTTCCAATTTCAATGCCCAATAAACAATTAATGACAACCAGGCACTTAGGGAAACAAGACACATAAGATCAAAAGCAACAGAAACATGAAATAACAAAAAGAGGCTCACAGAGACTCCAAATAATAGAATTAACAAAGACTTTATATTATACTTAACATGTTCAAGGAGATTAAAACTTTAAAATCTCAGCAATGAACGTGAAACCATAAAACCTGATATACCAGATTTTCATTAGAAGCAAGTAATTATTTTGTTGAAAAATACAAAAAATGAAATTAACCATTCAATGAACAGGTTTAACAGCCAATGGACACAGCTGAGAGAGTGAGTCAGAGAAGGGCTGGTAGGAAAAAAAGCTCAGAATAAAGACAGAAAGAAACATGGGGAAATGGTGTGATGATCTAACATACAATACAGTTATCTGGAATTCCAGAAGGAAAGGAGAGAGAGTATGGGGTAGAAGCAACATTTGAATGGCTGAAAATTTCCAAAATTGATGAAAGATGTCAAGCCACAAATTTAAGAATATCAATGAATTCTTAGCTGAAAATGAACAAAGAAAAAGCCACCAAGGCATCCTAAGGTGGAAAGATGATTACTTTCAAAGAAGCAACAATGCTTAATTCTCAATGATAAAGATGGATGCTAAAATCATGTGTAATGGAATCTCTAAGTAGCAAAAAGAAAAACAACTGCCAACCTACAATTCATTCCCATGCAGAGAAAATACCAATCAAGACTGAAAAGTAAGGGAAAGGAGACACAATTGCAGAGTAGAAGAAAAAGAGTTAACCTCTTCTTATAAAAAGATCAAAATCACAACTAACTGCTGAATGACCATTGACAAAAACAAACAAACAAACAAACAAACACTGGAATCTTCCAAAATGATATTCTACATCCAAAGACAAAGAAGTCACAAGATGGTAGGAGGAATACAATTGTGATAAAATCAAATCACGTAACGGCCAGGTGGACAACCCACAAATTAGAGAAAAATTATACCACAGAAGCTCTCCAACAGACATGAAAGGTCTGAGCCTCAAGTCAGGCTCCCCAGCCTGAGAGAGTAGGGCAACAGGAGAAGAACACCCAGAGAATCTAGCTCTGAAGGCCTTTGACTGTAGGAATTTCACCAGACTTGGAGAAACAGAAACTACCAGAGGAGGGTTAATACAAGATCTTATGCACACCAGGACCCAGGGCAAAAAATCAGTTGACTCATAAGAGCCTGAGCTAGACTTACCTGCTGGAATTTTAGGGCCTTCTGTGGAGGCAGGGGGTGGCTGTGGCTCACTGCAGAGACAAAGACACTGGTGGCAGTAGTTCTGGAGAGTACTCATTGACATGGGCCCTCTTCTCACCAAGACCTGGCCCCACCCAACAAACTACAGGCTCCAGTGCTGGGATGCCTCAGGCCAAACAACAGGGCGGGAACACAGCCCCACCCATCTGCAGACAGGCTGTTTATAAAGTTTTCTGGAGCCCACAGCTGCCTGATAAGCACAGCACCTGACAGGACCCTGCCCACCAGAGGGACAAGACCCACCTGCACCCACCAATGGGCAGGAACAAGTCCCTTCCACCAGGAAGCCTGCAGAAGCATCTAAGACAGCCTCATTCACCAAAGGAGACAGCAGAAGCAAGAACCACAACTCTGCAGCCTGTAGAATTGAAACTACTACCACAGAAAGTTAAGACAAAATGAGATGGTAGATGAGTATGTCCCAAATGGAGGAATAAGATAAAACCCCAGGCTTCCGGTTCAAGATGGTGGAGTAGAAAGAAGTGCACTCATCTTCTCCCATGAGAGCACCAAAATCACAACTAGCTGTTGAACAACCATTGACAAGATGCTGGAACCCACCAAAAAAAGATACTCCCACATCCGACTAAGAAGAAACCCCAGCAAGACGGTAGGAGAGGCATAATCATGATTAAAAATTAAATCCCATTCCCACCAGGTGGGTAGCCCACAAACTGGAGAAAAATAATGCCAAATAACTTCTCCCACTGTTGTGAAGATTCTGAACCCCATGTCAGGCTTCCCAGCCTGGGAATCTGACAAAGGGACTGGGATTCCCCAGGGAATCTGACCTTGAAGGCCAGCTGGATTTGATTATAATACTTCCACAGGATTGGGGGAAACAGAGACTCCAGTCTTGGAGTGAAAATATAAAACTTTGCATGCATCAAGACTCAGAAGAAAGGAACAGTGACCCCATAGGAGACTGAGCCAAAACTACCTGCTAGTGTTGGAGGGTCTCCTGTGGAGGCGTGGGTCAACAGGGGCTCACCACAGGGATGGGGGAACTGGCAGCTGCAGTCCTGGAAGACTCCCCTTGGAGTTAACACTCTTAGTGGTCGCCATTAACCCAAAAATGGAGCCCACAGACCATAGAGTCCATAGGGCTTGCTTGTCTCAGGCCAAAAAAATTACCAGGAAGGGAGCGCAACCCCACCCACCAGCAGATAATTGGACTAAAGCTTTACTGAGCAAGGCCCTGTCCACCAGAGCAGGATCCAGTTATTCCCACCACCAGGCCCTCCCATTAGGAAGCTTATGCAAGCCTCTGAGCCTCCTCCTCCATCAGAGGGCAGACAGAAGAAGCAAGAACCATAGCCCCAGAGAGACTAAAAGAAAAGCCACATTACAGAAAATTAATCAGCATGAAAAAGCAGAAAGTTATGTCTCAGATGAAGGGACAAGATAAAATCCCTGAAAAATAATTAAATGAAGTGGAGATAGGCAACCTTCCAGAAAAAGAATTCAGAAAAATGATAAGTGAAGATGATTCAGGATCTCAGAAAAAGAATGGAGGCAAAGACTGAGAAGATTCAAGACATGTTTACTAAAGACCTACAAAAACTAAAGAATAGACAGACAGATGAATAATGCAGTAGAAGGAATCCACAGAATAACTGAGGCAGAAGAATGCATAAATGACCTGGAGGACAGAATCGTGAAAATCACTGCCAAAGAACAGAATATAGAAAAAAGAATGAAAAGAAATGAAGACAGGCTGGGAGAACATTAAACACACCAACCTTCGCATTATAAGGGTCCCAGAAAGAGGAGAGAGAGAAAGGACCTGAGAAAATATTTGAAGAGATAATAGCTGAAATTTCCCTAATGTGGGAAAGGAAATAGCCTACCAACTCTAGGAAGCACAGGGAGTCCCAGGCAGGATAAACACAAGGAGGAACACACTGTGACACACAGTAATCAAACTGACAAAAATTAAAGACACTGAGAAAATACTAAAAGCAACAAGGGAAAAATGACAACATACAAGGGAACTCCCATCAGGCTATCAGCTGATTTCTCAACAGAAACTACAAGCCAGAAGGGAATGGCATGATATATTTAAAGTGATGAAAGGGAAGAACCTACAGCCAAGAATACTCTACCCAGCAAGACTCTCCTTCAGATCTGATGGCGAAATCAAAAGCTTTCTAGATAAGCAAAAGTTAAAGAGAATTCAGCACTACCAAACCAGCTTTACAACAAATGCTAAAGTAACTTCTCTAGGCAGGAAACAAGAGAAGGAAAAGACTTACCTATAGAAAATAAACACAAAACAATTAAGAAAAATGGTAATAGGCTCATGAAAGTGAAAGTGAAGTCGCTCAGTTGTGTCCAACTCTTTGCGACCCCATGGACTGTAGCCTACCAGGCTCCTCTGTCCATGGGATTTTCCAGGCCAATAGTACTGGAGTGGATTGCCATTTCCTTCTCCAGGGGATCTTCCCAAACCAGGGATTGAACCCGGGTCTCCTGCATTGTAGACAGACACTTTACCATCTGAGCCACCAGAGAAGTCTCATACATATCGATAATTACCTTAAATGTAAATGGATTAAATGCACCAACCAAAAGACACAGACTGGCTGAGAAGAAGAAAACGTGTGTACGTATGAACTTCCACTTAGCACATCACTCTGCTTGACCCCTGAAATTGTATGTAATAATTTTATATTGTTAGGTTAATCATGTTCCTATTATGGCTTGCAGTTGCAGTTGTAATTATCTTTTATTTTTTTGTCTGGCTATTGATTGTGAAAACTAATAAACATCTTTTACTATTGTGATTATGTCACTATTACTCACTTAATACCATTGTATCATGACTGGTCAACAGGAAAATAATAGAATTCTGTATCACAAAACTACCATTCAATAGAAAAATCTGTAATCACTTTTTAAAACAAGATGCACACCAGAATTATCTTGGACTTTTTGAAAAATACAAATGCCCAGGTATTGCTTTTTTTCATCAGAGCTCCAGATATGTTTCTAGAAAGCAGTCATGTTTAAAAACAACTAGACTATGTAAGGATCTTTTACTTTTATCTAGTTTGTTTCACTTTGTCTATTTCATATTCAGTGTTCCCATTTCACTTAGTTTATGTTTTCCAATTTCTCCATCTCTTTTGTTTTGATGTTCTTTCTCAAGCCTTTTAGGGCTTCTCTGATAGCTCAGTTGGTAAAGAATCCACCTGCAATGCAGGAGACCCCAGTTCAATTCCTGGGTCAGAAGATCCCCTGGAGAAGGGATAGGCTGCCCACTCCAGTATTCTTGAGCTTCCCTGGTGGCTCAGCTGGTAAAGAATCCACCTGCAATGTGGGAGACCTGGGTTCAATCCTGGGTTGGAAAGATCACCTGGAGAAGGGAATGGCTACCCACTCTGGTATTCTGGCCTAGAGAATTCCATGGAGAGAGAAGCCTGGTAGGCTACAGCGCTGGCGTCACAAAGAATCGGACATGACTGAGAGACTTTCACTTTTTCTTTCTCAAGTCTTTATCAAGCATAGTAGAAAAGCTTTTGTATAAATATATGAATAATACGTATTATATATATATTTTAGAAAAATTATTAATTTTTGCCTAGCTAAACAATTTATGACATTTTGATTCTACCTGTTTCAATTATTACCAGAATGCTAGATTTCTAATTTAAAAATTAGATATACACCAAACAACAAAGATTTACTGTATAGCACTGGGAACTATAGTCAATATCTTGTAATAACCTACAATGGAAAATAATTTCAAAAATAATATATGTGTATATGTATAACTAAATCACACAGAAAAAGAATTCTACTTTTTGAAATTTAGGTGTTTATTTTTTTGCCACTTTTTCAAAATGTCCCGTGGAAATCTAGTAACAAGGTATGAGATACAATATTTTAAATATATTTGTGTAGGACAGAAGATTAATATAAATTGATGTAAATACAAATCTATTGTATTTAAATTATTAATGACATCATTCAAGATGCTCCAATTCTTATTTTTTCTGTACTTGATAAGATATTCTCAGAGGAATGTTAATATGTCTCAGTATGATTATATATATATATATTTTCTTTTCCCTTACATTTCTTCTGATTTTTGCTTTATGTACCTTTCTTAGTTATAAGGTGTCTAATGGTTTATGAGGTCTATCTTTGTGAACTGTACCTTTTATCATTAAAAATGTTCATCTTTGTTTCATTTAAAAATAAATAAAAAGAAAAACAATAAAACCCTAGAAGAACAACTAAGTGGAGACAGGCAAACTACCCAAAAAAGAATCTGGAGTCATGATAGTAAAGATGATCCAAGGTCTTGGAATAAGAATGGATGCACAGATTGAGAAGATATAAGAAATGCTTGACAAAGACCTAGAAGAACTAAAGAACATACACACGAAATGAATAATACAAATACCTGAAATAAAAAATATATTAGAAGCAACCAACAGCAAAATAAGTGAAGGATATGTGATCTAGAAGACAGAATGGTGGAAATCACTGCTACATGATAAAGAAAAAAGAATGGAAAAAAATGAAGACCATCTAAGAGACCTTTGTGTTATTGTTCAGTTACTAAGTCATGTCTGACTCTTTGTGACCCCATGGACTGCAGCACACCAGGCTTCCCTGTTCTTCACCATCTCCCAGAGCTTGCTCAAACTCATGACCATCAAGTCGGTGATGCCATCCAACCATCTCATCCTCTGTCACCCGCTCTCCTCCTGCCCTCAATCTTTCCCAGCATCGGGATTTTTTCCAATGAGTTGGCTCTTTGCATCAGGAGGCCAAAGTATTGGTGCTTCAGCTTTCGTCCTTTCAATGAATATTTAGGGTTGATTTCCTTTAGGACTGACAGGTTTGATCAAACCAGCCAACCAGCCAAGAGACCTCTTGGAGAACATTAAATGTACCAACAACTGCATTAAAGGAGTCACAGAAGGAAAAGAGAGAGGGAAAGGACCTGAGCAAGTATTTGAAGAGATAACAGCTGAAAACTTCCCTATCACGGGAAGGAAACAATTCCCCAAGTCCAGGAAGTACAGAGAGCTACAGGCAGGATAAGCCTAAGGTGAAGCATGCAGAGGCACGCAGTAATCAGACTGACAAAAAATAAAGACAAAAGAAAAAAATGAAAAGCAACAAAGGGAAAAGCAACAAATAGCTATGAGAGAATTACTACAAGATTATCAGTTGATTCATTAGCAGAAACTCTGCAGACCAGAGAAGGCAACGGCACCAGACTCCAGTACTCTTGCCTGGAAAATCCCATGGATGGAGGAGCCTGGTGGGCTGCAGTCCATGGGGTCACGAAGAGTCGGACACGACTGAGCGACTTCACTTTCACTTTTCACTTTCATGCACTGGAGAAGGAAATGGCAACCCACTCCAGTGTTCTTGCCTGGAGAGTCCCAGGGACAGGGGAGCCTGGTGGGCTGCCATCTATGGGGTCGCACAGAGTCAGACACGACTGAAGTGACTTAGCAGCAGCAGCAGCAGACCAGAATGGAGTGGCAGGTTACCTTTAAAGGCTGAAAGGGAAGAACCTGAAAGCAATACTGTAGCCAGCAAGGCTCTCACTGAGATTTGACGGAGAAATCAAAAGCTTTACAGACAAGCAAAAACTAAAAGAATTCAGCACCACTAGAACAGTTTTGCAAAATACTAAAGGAACTTCTCTAGGTGGGGAAAAAAGGGGTGGGGGGACAACTGCAAATAAGAATACTACAAACAAGAAAGCTCACTGGTAAAGGAAAGCATACAGTAAAGATAGGACAGCATCCACGCATAAATATGGTATCAAAACGGCAATCATGAGGAGTACAAACTCAGATAATAGGAAACTTAAAATGATCTTGTTTATATATACAGATCGCTATATCAGAATCCATGGGAACCGCAAAGCAAAAATCTACAACAGATACACACATACACACACACACAAACACACATGGGAACCGCAAAGCAAAAATCTACAGCAGATACACACATACACACACACACACACACACGTGGTCCAGTTATTTTGACTCTGCGCTCCCCACTGCAGGGAGCATGGGTTTGATCCCTGGTCAGGAAACTAACATCCTGCAATGAGGGAGAAGAAGAGGGAGAGAAAGTAATACAACACAACATAAAATGTGGTCATGAAATCACAAAAGAAAAAAAGAGGATGGGGAGAAAAAAGACCTACAAAGATGAATCCAAAGCAATTAACAAAACAGACATCAATAATTAACCTTAAATGTAAATGGTTACTCATTCTGTGAGGCCACCATCACCCTGACACCAAAACTAGACAAAGATACTACAACAAAAAAGAGAAAATTACATGTCAATATCACTGATGAACAGAAGCATAAAAATTCCCAACAAAATACCTTCAAATCAAATCCAACAGCACATTAAAAGGATCATACACCATGATCAAGAAGAATTTATCCAAGGGATGCAAGCATTTTTCAATATTCACAAATCAGTGTGATATAATGCATCAACAAATTGAAGAATAAAAATTGAATGATCATCTCAATAGATGCTGGAAAAGCATTTGACAAAATCTAACACCCATTTATGATTAAAAGAAAAATTCTGGAAAGGTGGCATAGAGGGAACATACTTCAACATCATAAAGGCCATATATGACAAACCTATCGCAAATATCATACTCATTTCCTCTAAGATCATGAACAAAACAAGGATGTCCACTCTTGCCACTTTTAGTCAACACACTTTTAGAAGTCCTAGCCATGGCAATCACAGAAAAAAATAAAAGGAATCCAAATTGGAAAAAAAAAGTAAAACTGGCACTCTTTACAGATAACATGATACTGTACATGTACATGCATGCATGTTCAGTCATGTCTGACTTTCTGCGATCCCATGGACTATAGTCCACCAGGCTCCTCTGTCCATGGAGTTTTCCAAGCATGAATACTGGAGTGGGTTGCCTTTTCCTACTCCAAGGGATCTTCCCGACCCAGGGATTGAACTCACATCTCTTGAGTCTTCTGCATTGGCAGGAGGATTCTTTACCACTGAGCCACTGGGAAAGCCCCGAAAATCGTACAGATGCTACCGGAAAACTACTAGAGCTCATCAATGAATTCAATAAAGTTGCAAGATACAGAATTTATATACAGAGATCTCTTGCATATCTACAGACTAGCAACAAAAGGGAGAGGGCAATGGCACCCCACTCCAGAAATCCCATGGATGGCGGAGCCTGGTAGGCTGCAGTCCATGGGGTCGCTAGGAGTCGGACACGACAGGGCGACTTCACTTTCACTTTTCATTTTCATGCACTGGAGAAGGAAATGGAAACCCACTCCAGTGTTCTTGCCTGAAGAATCCCAGGGACAGGGAAGCCTGGTGGGCTGCCATACATGGGGTCGCACAGAGTCAGACACGACTGAAGCGACTTAGCAGCAGCAGCAGCAGCAACAAAAGACCAGAAAGACAAATTAAGGAAACAATCCTATTTACCATCACATCAAAAAGAAGAAAACACCTATGGATATACCTACCTAAGGAGGCAAAACACTGATACTCTGAAAATTGTAAGATAAAGATGAGTGAAATCTAACATGACATAGAAAGATGGATAGATAGATCGTGTTCTTGGATAGGAAGAATTAATAGTCAAATGAGTATACCACCCAAAGCAATATACAGATTCAATGCAATCTCTATCAAATTACCAATAGTATTTTTCACAGAACTAGAACAAAAATCCTAAAATTTGTACAAAGATACAAAAGAACCAAAGCAATCTTGAAAAAGAAAACAGATCTGGAAGAATCAGGCTCCCTGACTTCAGGCTATACTATAAAGCTACAGTCATCAAATCAGTACTATGGTACTGGCACAAAAAGAGAATACAGATCAATGGAACAAGACAGAAAACCCAGAAATAAACCCACCCACCTATGGTCAATTAACCTACAACTAAAGAGGCAAGAATATACAATGGAGGTCTCTTCAATAAGTGGTGTTGAGACAACATGACCACTACATGTAAAAGAATTAACTTAGAAGATTCTTGCGACTTCCCTGGTGGTCCAATGGTTACAAATCTGCCTGCCAACCCAGGCAACATGGGTTTGATCCCTGGTCCAAGAAGATCCCACATGCCTCAGGGCAACTAGGCCCATGCATCACAACAATTAAGCCTGCACTCTAGATCCCATGAGCTGCCCATTATGAAACCTGCACACCTACAGTCTGTGCTCCACAACAATAGAAGCTACTGCAATGAGAAGCCCACACAGCAATGAAGAGTAGCCCTTGCTCACACCAACTAGAGAAACTCCATATGTGACAAAGATCCAACACAGCCATAAACTGTCAAACAATATGAATAAAAATAATAAACTGGAACATTCTTTAATACCATTTACAATAATAAACTCAAAATGAATCAAAGACCTAAATATAAGACCTGATACTATAAAACTCTTAGAGGAAAACATATGAAGAACACTCTTTGACATAAATCACAGCAGTATCTTTCTTGATCTACTAGAGTAATGGAAATAAACACAAAAATAAACACATGGGACTTAATTATACTCAAAAGCCTTTGCAAAGGCAACCATAAACAAAATGAAAAGACAACTCACAGAATGGCAGAAAATATTTGCAAACTAAGTGACCAAGAAGGGATAAATCTCCAAATCTACAAACAGCTCATGCAGCTCAATACCAAAAAAACAACTCAACCAAAACATGAGTGGAAGGCCTAAATAGACATTTCTCCAAAGAAGACACACAGATGACCAAGAGAAACACGAAAAGATGCTCAACATTACTAATTATTCAGTTCAGTCGCTCAGTTGTGTCCGACTCTTTGCGACCCCATGAATTGCACCAGGCCTCCCTGTCCATCACCAACTCCCGGAGTTCACTCAAAATCACATCCATCGAGTTGGTGATGCCATTCAGCCATCTCATCCTCTGTCATCCCCTTCTCCTCCTGCCCCCAATCCCTCCCAGCATCAGAGTCTTTTCCAATGAGTCAACTCTTCGCATGAGGTGGCCAAAGTACTGGAGTTTCAGCTTGAGCATCATTCCTTCCAAAGAAATCCCAGGGCTGATCTCCTTCAGAATGCACTGGTTGGATCTGCCTGCAGTCCAAGGGACTCTCAAGAGTCTTCTCCAACACCACAGTTCAAAAGCATCAATTCTTTGGTGCTCAGCTTTCTTCACAGTCCAACTTTCACATCCATACATGACCACTGGAGAAACCATAGCCTTCACTAGATGGACCTTTGTTGGCAAAGTAACATCTCTGCTTTTGAATATGCTATCTAGGTTGGTCATAACTTTCCTTCCAAGGAGTAAGCGTCTTTTAATTTCATGGCTGCAATCACCATCTGCAGTAATTTTGGAGCCCCAAAAAACAAAGTCTGACACTGTTTCCACTGTTTCCCCATCTATTTGCCATGAAGTGATGGGACCAGATGCCATGATCTTAGTTTTCTGAATGCTGAGCTTCAAGCCAACTTTTTCACTCCCCTCTTTCACTTTCATCCAGAGGCTTTTTAGTTCCTCTTCACTTTCTGCCATAAGGGCGGTGTCAAATGCAAATCACAACTACAATGAGGTATCACCTCACACCACTCAGAACAGCCATCATCAAAAAGTCTACAAATAAATGGTGGAGAGGGTGTGGAGAAAAGGAACCCTCCAACATTGTTAATGGGAATATAAATTGGTACAGCTACTATAGAGAACAGTATGGACATTCCTTAAACTAAAAATAAAGCCATATGACCCTGCAATCCCACTCTTGGGCATATATTGGGAGAAAATCATGGTCTGAGAGGATACATACATTCCAATGTTTACTGCAGCACTCTTATTATCAATAAATATGACATGGAAGCAATCTAAATGTCCATAAACAGAGGAATGGGTAAAGAAGATGTACATATATACAATGGAGCATAACTCAGCCATTAAAAAAAATGTAACTTACCAGTTTAATGAAGAAATAAACCCATATCAAGCATCTTTCCCAAACATGGTATAAATTAGAAATCAATCACAGGAGGACAACTGAAAAATTCACTAACATGAGATTAAACAACATGTTACTGAACAACTAATAGGTCAACAGAAAAATCCCTGGTGGCTCAGATGATAAAGAATCTGTCTGCGATGTAGGAGTCCTGGGTTCAATCCCTGGGTTGGGAAGATTCCCCTGGAGAAGGAAATGGCTACCAACTCCAGTACTCTTGCCTGGAGAATTCCATGAACAGAAGAGCATGGTGGGCTACAGGCCATGGGGATGCAAAGAGTCAGACACAATTGAGCAACTAACACACACATGCAAAAAATGCCTTGAGACAAATGAATATTAAAATACACCAAAATTATGAGGTTCAACAAAGTAATTCTAAGAGGGAAGTTCATAGTAACAAAGGCCTACCTGAAGAAACAATAAAGATGCAAATAAACAACAGAATATTACACTTCAAGGAACTAGAAGAAGAAGAAAAAAAAAGTCCAAAGTTAGTAGAATGAAGGAAATAACAAAGATCAGAGTGGAAATGAATGAAATAGAGACCAAAATGACAACAGAAAAGATCAATGAAACTAAGAGGTGGTTCTTCAAAAAAGTAGACAAAACTGACAAACCTTTATAAGGGATACCACAAAAATACAAAGGATCGTAAGAGACCACAATGAACAATTAAATACCAATAAAGGGGACAACCTGAAAGAAATGAATAAATTCCTACAAACAGTCTTCCAAGAGTGAATCATGAAGAAATAGAAAATGTGAATAGATCAATTACTATTAGGGAGACTGAATCAGTAACCAAAAATCTCCCAACAAAGAAGAGTCCAGGATCTGAGAGCTCTATTGGTGAAGTCTACTGAACATTCAAAGAAGAATTAATACAAATCCCTCCCAAACTCTTTCCAAAAAACAGAAGAGAGAAAAAACAACAACAATAACAACAAAAACCAGAAGAGAACACTTCCACACTCATTTTAAAAGGCCAGAATTGGGCTGATACTAAACTAGACAAGGATACCAAAACAAAGAAAACTACAGTCCAATATCCTTGATGAACATAGAGGAAAAATTCTCAACAAAATATTAGCAAATGAAAATCAACAGTACATTAAAAGAACCATATATTATAATCAAAGGGTTTATTCCAGGGAGGCAAGGATGGTGCAATACCTGCAAATCAGTCAACACAATGTACTACATTAACAAGATAAAGGAAAAAAATCATATTATCATCTCAATAGATGTAGAAAAAACATTTGACAAAATTCAACATTCATTCATGATTAAAATTCTCAAGAAAGTGGGTACAGAGGGAGTGGAAAGATATATGTACAGGTCTACTGCTAACATCATATTCAAAAGTATAAAGCTGAAAGTTTTTCCTCTATGATCAGGAACAAGCTAAAAGTGTCCACTCTCATCACTTTTATCCAATGTAGCATTGGAAGTGAAGTTGCTCAGTTGTGTCTGACTCTTTGCGATCCCATGGACTGTAGTCTACCAGGCTTCTCTGTCCATGGGATTTTCCAGGCAAGAGTACTCAAGTGGGGTGCCATTGCCTTCTCCATTTTCTTCCTAGCATTGGAAGACCTAGCCAAAAAATTAGGAGAGAAATAAAAAGCATTCAAACTGGAAACAAAGAACTATCAATATCTGCAGATGACATGGTATCATATATAGAAAACTCTTAAGACTCCATCAAAAAACTGTTACAACCAATAAACAAATTTAATAAAACTAAAAGATACAAAATCAATACAGAAAAAACTTTTGTTATACTACTAAAATGATGGCTCAGTCAGTAAAGAATCCACCTGCAATGCGGAAGACCTAGGTTAGATCCCTGAGTCAGGAAGATCCCCTGGAGGAGGGCATGGCAATCCACTCCAGTATTCTTGCCTGGAGAATCCCCATGGACAGAAGAGCCTAGTGGGCTGTATTATAGTCCATGGGGTCACAAAGAGTCGGACATGACTGAGTGACTAAGTACAGCACTGCACAGAGAAATTAAGAAGACAATCCCATTTACAACCACATCAAAAAGAATAAACTACCAAGGAATAAATCTAATGAAGGAGGTTAAAGATGTATATACTGAAAACTATAAGACACTGTTGAAAGAAACTGAAGACAGAAAAAAAGATAGTACCTGCCCATGAATTGGGAGAATTAATATTGTTAAAATGTTCATACTACCTAAAGCAATCCACAGATTCAATGAAATTCCTATCAAAATTCCAATGGTATTTTTCACAAAGAGAACAAACAATCCTAAAATTTATATGCCATCACCAAAGATCTCCAATAATCAATGCAATTGTGAGAAATAAAAATGCTGGAAGCACCATGCTTCCCGGTTTCAAACTATATTACAAAGCTATACTAATCAAAACAGTATGGAGTTGGCATAAATACAGACATATAGATCAATGGAACAGATAGTCCATTACAACACAGAAGCCATGAATATATATTGGGAAAATGACACAGTCTCTTCAATAAATGGTGTTGAGAAAACTGGACAGTCACATGCAAAACAATAAATGGATCATTATATTACACTATACACAAAAATTAATTCAAAATGGATTAAAGACTTGAACATAATACTCTAAACCATAAAAGTCCTAGAAGAAAACATAGACAGTAAGCTCCTTGACACAGGTCTTGGTAATTATTTTTGGACTTGACATCAAAAGCAAAAAAACAAGTGGGATTACTTCAAAACAAAAATGCTTCTACACAGAGAAAGAAACCATTAAGAAATGAAAAAGCAACCTATAGAATGGGAGAAAATATTTTCAAATCACGTATCTGATAAAGGACTAATATTCAAAATTGACAAAGAACTCACATAACTCAATAGCATGGAAAAAATCTGATTAAAAAATTGGCAGAAGCTATGAATAGACATTATTCCAAAGAAGACATACAGATGGCCAAAAGGTACATGAAAAGCTGCTTAGCATCACTAATCATCAGGGAAATGTAAATCAAAACCACGAGAGACCACCTTACATCTATCAGAATGACTATTATTAAAAAGACAAGAAATAACAAATGCTGGCAAGGACGCAGAGAAAAGTGAATGCTTGTGCTCTGTTGGTGGTAATTTAAATTGGTGCAGCCACTATGAAAAACAGTAGGGAGGTTTCTCAAAAATATTAAAAATAAAACTAGCATACAGTACAGCAATTCTGTTGGGGTATTTATCTAAAGAAAACAAAACCACTAATTTGGAAAGTTATATGCACCCCCATGTTCACTGCAGCATTATTTATAATGGTGAAAATATGGGAACAACCTAAGTGTCCATCAAGGAATGAATGAAGTGAACTATGGTATATATACACAGTGAGAGCTCATTTCTAGCATATAGTAAAGAACTTCTACAAATGAGCAAGTCAAAATAAGCAAGGAAGTACATGACGCATTTCTGAAGGAATTCTACCGAAAACAGTTATAAAAGCACAACACCTAGATCTAGTTATAAATATCGACACTTTAAGATTTATAAAGTAAAACATTTTACCATATATTAACAGTTGCAAAATTGTCAGATGCCAAGCCAGTTTTCTCATTCTCTAGTCACAACTCTAAAACAAATATATACATTGAAAAAGTCCTGTTTAAGAAATTTTTGCCTACTCCAAAGTCAAAAACTGAGACCTACCTACATATCCATCAACAGTAGTTGATGGATATATTGATACATTCACACAATGAAATATACAGTAATGAGAAAGAACAGGTAACAACTATACACAATGTAGATAAATCTCATATTCATAATTTGAGGTTTATCTATATTCTAATGTTGCACAGGAGACTACAGTAGGATTCTATTTATATAAAATACAAAATAGGCAAAAACAATCTCTGATGTTAAAAGTCAGGGAAATGGTTAGAGGGCAGTAAGTGACCAAAAGGGTACAAAAAGGGGTACCTAATTTTCAAAACTGATTAGAGGATATGAGAGCAAAAAAGTTTGAAGTCCACTGCTTTCAGGGCAAAGCACAGAAATTAAATAACAAAAATCTTAAAAAGCAGGTATCATATAATATGCTAATTACCAAAAAATATTGCTACAGCTCTCAAACTAACTGGAGATTCTTAAACTTATAGTGACAGTGGTTTGTAATTATTCAAACCTCAAAAGATAAATTGATTTATATCCAGTTTAGTGACTAATGCTGATTCATAAAGATGCAAGACAAGCAACATGATCTTATAAGGGTTTTAGTTTATTTTATTCAAGTAAGTTGATTTACAATGTTGTCTTAATTTCTGCAGTACAGCACAGTGATTCAGTTATATATACATTCTTTTTCACATTTTTCTTCATTATGGTTTATCACAGGATACTGAATATAGTTCCCTGTGCTATATAGCTTTTCATTAAATAAGAGGTTCTTTCAAATCTTAGAAATGAATAGACTGACACATCTAGTCAAATCTCCTAAATTCATAAACGAAGAAACTAAGGTCCTTTGAAATTGGGTAATTTGTCCAAGGTCATAAGCAGCTCTTGATAAGTAGAAACAACTGAAAATATTTAAGTTCTCCCCTCTCCCAGTTTTCTGTAAGTTCTAGAGCACTTAAACCCACCAAGGGTTTGTTTATTGGCAGGGTCCCTTAACACATACCACATTCAATTAAAACATTTTCACCCAAATGTTACCAACACAAAATTAATTTGTTTGCCATCCATGACTAATAGCCAAATACTATTTCTGGGGCAGAAAAGATAAGACTTTCTAAAGTAAAGTTCATGACGTGCAACCTAACAGATAACTTTCTGTTTACACTAAATGATGACTGTGACATCAAATGTAAGGCATAAGTGATAATTTAGAATGACAATGGCACCTATAGCATACAGTACTCCTGAAAAAGACAAAATAATGATCAATCATGACCTCGCACTGAGGTCAATACATATAAACAAACATAAATGTGCTAAATTAGCAACAAGTTATTGTACAAACTTAAATTAATTTCTCAACCAGAATTACAAGTACTTTCTGCAATTCATTCCAGTTAGCTTCTATATCCAATATGAATTATTTCTTTTATATATCTTTAACGATTTTAAAAGATGTCTTGTCATTCTGAAGCTAAATCCATCGAAACTGAACAAACAGTACATGAAATAACCCGTTTAGTCCAACATATTTCTAAATTATAAAAATGCTTTAGTCTCCACCCTAACACCACAGCATTCTTTCCTCTATCGTAGGACTCTTCTTTCATTTCAAACTATAAAGTTCACTGCCAAGATGAATCCCTGAACTAGACATCCCCAGGGGAAACACATGGCATTTTGAGGACCTGCAGAAAGATTAAATCAGAAAATGGTTTTATGGCCACAGAAACGTATCCCCTAAAGATTAAAAATGACCTAGTAACTAAATGCAACATGGTACCCTCAAATGGATCCTAAGACAGAGCAGGACAGTAGTGGGAAAACTAGTGAAATCAAATAAATCTCAGTTTAGCTAATGATAATATACCAACGTTAGTGTCTTAGTTTTGACAAATGTACCATTGCTATATACACCTGGATGAAGAGTATATGGGAAGTCTGTTCTATTTTTGCCTATTTTAAAAAAAATGACTTAGCAAGAACTACCAGAAGTCAAAACATTTATACCTCAATTCTGATCCACAGTCAGTATTTTCAGGCAATGCATCTCCACATCCCTATAAGACCTAAAACGGGGATGAAGAGATACACACAGAAGGGACTCTTTACTTAAAGAGTCACCTATTTCTCCAATGCTTCAATATTATAAAATAAACTCCCAGAAAAGCCTCAAAAAAAAAAAAAGATGCTTATTTTAGGCAGGGATGAAAATGAAAAGCTATGAAAGTATTTCTCAGTGGAAGAGGAGGAGAATAATCCTATTTTACTACAACAGATATGTGCAATGAACAGCCAAAGCTTAATAATACACACACACATACACACATACATATTACGTTTCTTAGGCACTCACCAATGGGCCAGGTGCTGTTTTAATTGCTTTATATTTATTAACACATTTAACACTGCCCCAAACCTTGTAAAGTAAGCAGTACTTACATCTACATTTTACACAAGAAGTTCTGTGACAGAACAGAAATTTGACGGCAACCACTAGGCATGCTGCAATCCATGGGGTCACAAAGATTCAGACCCAACTTAGCAACTGAACAACTATACTACACAGCTTTTTGAGGAGGCAAGCCAAGAAAAACCTCCTCCCTTCTAGAGACCAGGTCCCACTACTTACTCTGTGCTTAGCTTCCACCACAAAAGAAATTTCTCTGCACAAGGCTTGGGAGTCCTTGCTAGAATTGTGAACAAATATGACCCCAACACACCATCTTCAAGATTGTGCTCATAATCTCTCTGTACCCGATGAATGCAGTGCGTATTCTTGTTGAGACATTGTTAAACATACAGGTTCGTTTTTATAGTACTATCAGTCCTCAAATTCAGATATGTTGGGCTGGCCTGGGAATCTGAAGGCCATATGGGACATTATTTCTGTGGGAAATTGGTGCTGATTTTCAAAAAGTAATACATATAAATGAACCATTTAGAAATTAAGGCTCTGTCTACATAGACTCTGGCCTTATACTTATACAAATTCTAATAAAGACTCTCTGGTTACTCAAATAACCCAGTTTTGCTCATAATGTCAAAGTGGCACAGTTCCTTTTATCTAATATAATAGAAACCGTGTAATTGGAAAAAATTAGTTTAATATTTTATGGATTTTCTACTCTGTGGCCAATTTTGGATGTATCCAACAATGAATATACTGCTCTCCCTGCCATTCCCCCCAAGTTTTGCATTAAAAAACTATTACACAATAAACAAATATATCTTACACATACATACAAACCCCCAGAACAGAAGGGGAATCATATCAGAGGGTAGCTAAAGTAGTAATAGCAGCAGTAATAATGATGATGATAAAGTAATAACAGAACTAACTCTTTTTGAGCATTTACCATTGCCAGGCATGTTCTAAATACTACACATCCTCGGCTCATTTAACCTTCATGAAAGTCCTGTGAGGTAGATATTACATTATCCCAATTTCAAAAATGAGGAAACAGGTCAGAGATTAAGCAACTTGCCCAAGATCACAGAGCTAGTTAGTGTGAAAAGTAAGATTTGAATATCTGAGCATTTTACCCCTAGAGATTATATTTTAACCACTGCAATCTGTGTGTAATTAAATAATTTGGTAAACTCTTAAATAAAGGGCATGAGAGTGTGCTTGGTGGCTCAGTCATGTTCAACTCTTTGTGACTCCGTGGTCTGTAGCCTGCCAGGCTCCCCTGACCATGGGATTCTCCAGGCAAGACTACTGGAGTGGGTTGCCATGCCCTTCTCCAGGGGATCTTTCAGACCCAGGGATCAAACCAGTGTCTCCAGCACTGGCCGGTGGATTCTTCACCACCTTCAACAAAGGGCTGCTGCTGCTGCTAAGTCACTTCAGTTGTGTCCGACTCTGTGCGACCCCATAGACGGCAGCCCACCAGGCTCCCCTGTCCCTGGGATTCTCCAGGCAAGAACACTGGAGTGGGTTGCCATTTCCTTCTCCAACACAGGAAAGTGAAAAGTGAAAGTGAAGTCGCTCAGTCGTGTCCGACTCTTCGTGATCCCATGGACTGCAGCCCACCAGGCTCCTCCGTCCATGGGATTTTCCAGGCCAGAGTACTCAAGTGGGGTGCCATTGCCTTCTCCACAACAAAGGGCACTTAACTCTAATTCATTTTTTAAATGAGTGGCTTGGAGACAAAAAAGCGGGGCCCATCTTGCCTTTTAGTAGGAATATGTGAAAGTCGTGTCCGACTCTTTGCAACCCCATGAACTATACAGTCCATGGAATTCCCCAGGCCAGAATACTGGAGTGGGTAGCCGTTCCCTTCTCCACGGGATCTTCCCAACCCAGGGATCAAACCCAGGTCTCCCACATTGCAGGTAGATTCTTTACCAGCTGAGCCACAAGGGAAGCCCAAGAATACTGCAGCGGGTGGCCCATCCCTTCTCCAGTGGATCTTCCCAACCCAGGAATCGAACTGGGGTCTTCTGAATTGAAAGCAGATTCTTTACCAACTGAGCTATCAGGGAAGCACTTATTAGCAATATGCCCTTCAAACAAGCTAAGACTGAACACATTTAGGGATAACAAAATTTAAATGTATTTTGCTTTGCTTTTATCACTTTGAAATTCCTTGTTTGAACAATACAAATGGTGGTAACAGCATGCAACTTCAACAACAAACTAGTAAAACTTAAAACACACTGTCCATGTTCATCACTAAGTAAAGAAACTTGGGTAAAATAACTGCAATAGTTCCAATACCCCTGAAAAGTTTCAGAACAGCAGCAAGAAATAGTGGGAACAAGATATTCTTTCATGATAAAGAAAAACTCTGTTCTTTCCACAACACTGTAACATCTGCTCCAAGGACAAACATTAATCCTGGATAGACTGAACTTCAATTGTATTTCAAAACACATTTCTAAATTCAGAAATTCTCCACTGACCATCTAAAAAGACTATCAGCTTATCTCTGCAAAGAGCCACCTGATTCCCCTAACATGTAATTTTGGATAGCTAAACATCTGCTCCCTACCATTCCACTGAGTAACAAAAAGCACACCACCCCAAACAACTTCTGGAGCGCAAGCTGGTTTTTTCAGTCACCTACCTGAGCCTCGAACTTGCCTTCCCAGGAAACAAAGATCCAATGTGCCAAGCTTCCAAGACAGTCCACTAAAGCTTAAACAACCATAAGCATACAGAAGTATAATAAAATACTGAACCTTCAAGAGCAATGTTCCTATCAGAAAACTCATTTAGCAGTCAAGAATAAAAGAATATCCCTGCCCCACTAAACCTTGGAAGTAGAAAAGAATTCTTCCCTCCTCTTAACTGAGTCAGCTCCCCTAGAACCACAGGCCTAGGCTTCCATGATCAAGGCCAAGCAGGAGGAAAGGTATAAAAGAGGGCAGTGGACAGTGTACTAGGCTTCAGAGTTATAAAGACAAAAAGACAGCGCTGTGGTGGAAGGAGATCCTGGGATGAGAAGGCAACACCTACTTGGGAGTAAAGGAAGAAGGGTGGGATGGCAGCTAAAAGGAGCAAAGCAAAGCCTGTGAGTGTTGGGCTGGACTGCAAAAGACAATGAGGGAACAGTGGCTACTTCCACAGCAGATGGGCTGTTACAAGCTTTCCCCCTTAATGCTTAGGAGAGACAAGGAAAAGAAAGAAACCACAGGAAGAGTCTTGACAAAGCCTCCCTCTTTCTGGCTACTCTTATTCTACTGTGCAAGAATGCAGTGAGTTAAGGGGTCTTGACCGGGTCCCTCTTGACCTCATAGAGCAGGTGGATCTGGAGAAGGGGAGTGGACCTAGAAGAGTTTAGTTGCCCTCTTTGTCATCATCCATTCTGCAGAGGACCTCAGTGTCAACTGAGAACTAAGGGAAAGCTCCAGGTACCAACAAAAACAGGGTCAGAAAGAGAGGAAGGAAAGTAAAGACAGAAATTTGAAGCAGGGGGGAAGTAAGATATTGGAGGGTCAGACAAATAAATTAACAGAACTGCCAATGAATCAAAGTTTCATATATGTTCTTAAATATGTAGAATTCATTTTGACAGTTTCAAATATTTCATCAGGACCATTTCACTTTTCGATATGAATATCTGTGGTCACAGTAATAAACTGAGGCTTATTATGAGGAAGGTATGAAGCTAAGCTTCTAAATACATATGAGACAATTTCCTGGTATCTTTTTTTAATACAGTGGCAATATAAATCATTTAAGAAAGGCTTTTTTATTTACTTGGTGAGCACTCACTTACATTATCATTTATTGACTTCTTTGGCCTAGTAGCCCAAATATCATGAGTAATTAACCTTCACAAATAAGGAATTATTTAACCCGTTCTTGGGAGTGTACCTATTAAGAAAAACTTGCTCAATCATTACCAAATATGACCCATGAAGTCTTCAAGATATTATATTACAAGCAAAGCTCCAAACTCCATAAAACATGAACGGATGCTGAGGAGCACAGGACTTCTTTTTCCTCCACCCTCTTATGCCCATGTTTCCAGAACTTCCAGCCTGGGTTAATTAATTTGACATGTAAACTTAACCAAATGACCTGCTAGAAGATGAGTGCCGGCACTTAGCATTTGTTGTTGTTGTTGTTTTTTTTTTTAATTTCAGCTTTCAGTGGCTACTCTTCCAGTTGAACTCTCTCTTGAACAGAGATAACGGTCAGGTAGGCAAGTTCAGCATCATGACAAACATACAGGAGCACAGACCAGTGGGGGACAAAAGTGAACGCACTGGCATGATGTTTCTACTGTTTCACCAACATGGTCTTTCACTCCCTAGACCCGTTAAAGATTATGCTGGATCCCAGAATAGCTGCTGTATTTTTCTGCAAAATACAAATTTGGTCCAAAACCTCTGTACTAAATTAAAGAGAAGAAAAACAGCATCTGCTATAAAGTACTTCACTTGCTGGAGAAGGTAGGTGGTTGGGTGAGTAGGTGGGTGGATATGTGTGCGTAAACCTCCAAGTTATGATAAAGCAAATTCAAATCCTTATAATAGTTTATATTTTATTTTAGTCATATAACTACTCAGGACCAGAATAAACAAGATGTTTGATCTCTGAAGTATCTTTGGCATGCTGAAACTTGAAGGCAAAGTTACTGAAAATATCTGAATTTTAGATAGGTCACTAGTGGCTACTAGGAATTCTCACTAATCAGCAGGCTTGTGCTAAAATGCTACCCTGGCTAGAAAATTGACACATATGAAAAGGAAAAAAAAATAGATAATTTTCAACCAAGGACACCGACTGCATTCAAGATTACCAACAGAAC
Source organism: Bos indicus (assembly GCF_029378745.1). Classification (NCBI taxonomy): domain Eukaryota; kingdom Metazoa; phylum Chordata; class Mammalia; order Artiodactyla; family Bovidae; genus Bos; species Bos indicus. Next base: position 120,506,722 of record NC_091789.1, on the reverse strand, counting down.
TGAAAGATTTCTTTGTAATAAAAATTTCCATTTTCCCAAAATGTGTATTAGTCAGCACATATACTTATGCAGAGTACAGTAGAAAAAGCACATATTCTAGAATCAGACACACATCAGTTTGAGTTCTAGCTCCACAATTTACCAGCTATATGACCTACTCAGGAAAGTTACTGAAGAATACTGGAGGTTAGTGTCCTTATCTGTAAAACAAAGATAATATTATTACCTTTAGCACACGGTACCTATGAGGATTAAATGCAAACATACATAACCCACCAAGCCCAGTGTCTGAATACTCAATGTTTGGTCCCTTTGCTCCAATACAAACTGTACAGAGTGTGTTGACAGTGTCAAAGAAACATGTGGAAGAAAATTCAGAGTGACAGAACACAGATTATTACGTCCTGTCAAATGTAAAGATAAAAATCACATATGTAATATTTACCTTCACTAAAGTCTATTGATTAAGAAACCTGTAAGGGGGAACGTGCTAAAATTCAAACACTTCCTATCATAGAGGCATTTAAAATTATGTATGTATATATGTTTGCATTCTTCAGGTATTTATAAAAGATACCATCACAAAACTTACCATGGCTAACACAACACTGTAAATCATCTATACTCCAATAAAAAAAAAAATTTTAGGTACGTTAAAAAAAAAAAAAAAGAAACTTTACCAGGGGTGATGCCTATGGTACTGCTTTTAAAAGCCAGGATGATGCCTTTAAAAGCGAATACTGTGAAACATTAAACTCTCCTCTCAAAAGCCCTTTCTTAATAGAAATTTTTCTTTCTTCTTACAAATGTTCTGGTATATTATTGCAAAATATCTGCAAAGCAAAGACATAAACTAAATCCCCTTATCGTTCCAAAAGGAAAAAGTGTGTAAAAGAAACGAAGTTTGTCAAGTTGTTCTTCTTTCCCATTCATTCTTGTTCTTCTACAAACCAGAATGCATGACAAGCAAAATTATTGTCTGATTGACAAATGTCACTAAGGAACTCATGGAATTGACAGGCCGTGTCTGGACCAAAGGTGACAAGTTTTCTTAGGCAATTTAAAATAAATTACGTTTCAGTAAGGACAAAAATGCTTTGCATCAACAGTATGAACTTTTGATTTTACATGCAGCTTACTTTTTAACCTACCTTGTCCCCCATCCACCGCCCCCTCCCCAAGTCCTGCGTTTATTTAGGCACTTTAATGAGCTGCCACACAGCACTAAACTATAGAACTCCAACTGGGAATAACTGTTTTGGACCTCAGAGGACTGCTTGTGTGATCTTCTTTAAAAGAACGTCGACAGTACGTTCGCCTTACTCCACACCTGCCAATAATCATTGGCAAACGTCTTTTCGAACAATTAACTCCTATCGCTACTAGTCTTCCCCAGGTTCTCTCAACACCCTCAAAAACCCCAACCTTGCTAGTCTTCATTTCCAAACGCTTTTGGGGGGCTTGAAGCCAGTACACAGAGGTTCACTATTTGCAATGCCCAGGGTCCCGGCGAGGAAGGACATCATCCCCTCTGCTGGGGGGCGAAGGCCAACCCAGGCCCCCGGCCACTCCCTCTCTTCTCGGCCTCCCGGGGCGTCCCGGGCGGGCGCGCCAGGCCCTGCGCAGACCTCCGGCAGCCCTGCAGTGCTCCGAGTCCGCCGCAGCCTCGGGCCGAGACGAGTCCCCGGGACACCTGCAGACCAGCACACGCCCACCGCCCTGGAGCGGGGTCACCGAGACGACCCCGGGGCCACTCCCGACGCCCCGGCTCGGGCAGGTGCCGGGCCTCCTCGCGGACACTCACCCGCAGCCGCTGCTCCCTGTTCGCCGCTGCCGCCGCCTCGCCTTCACACCAGTCGCCAGTTCCCGCGGGGGGTCCGGGCCCGGCGCCGCTTCCCTGCCCGACCCCCCTTGGGTGCGCGCCGAGCGGGGCCCGAGTCCGGTGAGAACCGCCGCCGCCCCCTTCCCTCCCTCCTCCTTCAGTGCGTCCCTCCCACCGAGGCCCGCCTCGTATTTCCTGGATCCGGTCTCGGCGAGAGCTTGGCAAGCGAACCTCCAGCTTTAGGGCTCGCGTTGAGCGCCGTCGCTCGCCAGGCACAAAGATGGCGCCGCCGGGGACGGCCGATGGCGATCTCGCGAGGCTTCCCCCACACACACGGGAGGGCGGGGACCCATGGGAAAGGCGATCAATGAGGATAGCCTGAACTGACTTCAAACGCTACCCCGAATCGGAAACGGGCAGCACCAGACGAAAGTTACTGCGCCTGCGCGCGGAACGACGAGGACGCATGCCCAAAACAACTCCTGAACTAGTACCCAGTTCTCCGTGTTTTACCTGTTTCCTCCGGAGGCGCGGGGCAGAGACGAAGGGGGCGGAGTAACCTGAACTGAAACCCGGGCAAGGACTGGGCGGGACCCGGAGGCGAAGTGAGCGACGTCACTTAAGGCTTGGTCATCCCTCGAGAGCTCAAACAACCTGCACACTTTGAAGGCTCTGGGAATCCTCCAACCCTTTCCTCTCCCTACTCTCCCTGTCACCGAGTATTCTTTGCAAAAAGCCTCAGCTGCCCCTTTATCCTGTTCTCGGTTCGCTTGCTGTGTGCAACCACAGTCCTCCTGTTTCCCACGGCACCATCTAACTTTCTCTTTCATTTTGCGCTACAGGAGCCTTCCAAATCTCATACTAAAACAGCTGCTTTTGTTCCTGTTTTATTTTCCTCGCTCTTTCATTTATTCATTCATTCAAACTCAGTGTTTTTCAGAGTTTTTCCTATGTGCCAGTCACTGAGGAAACATGTGCTCTGACCTCAGGGATTTGTTGGCCTAGGATGGAGACGGGCAAGAACAAAACTATGATAGTTCAGCACAGTGAATTCTATGATAAAAAATGAGGAGAGGCAGATACTACGGGCGAGAAAATTCTTGAAGGGTGTCTCACAATCATGGGATTTAGTCCAGTGAATTAGTTGGAGAGATGTCAGGAAACAAACCATCCCGAATATTTTCACGGAGAGAATTTAAAGACTTGATCATTAGATGACTGAAAAGGCAAGAGAACTCTTATATTGTTGACGTAGCAACTGCGTGAAGCAGCTCCGATGCCTAGAGCTGGTGGAACCAAGGAAAGCGGTTAGGATTATTCCAGTCATTAAAACTTGGATATTTAGACCAGGGGCATTGTGGAGCTGAAACCTCTGAGCTGGAAGCAGCATCTCCCGATGCTGGAATCTCTGAGGGAGGCTTGAGATGCTGTGTCTGCAAGTGGGAAAACGGCAAACTGCTTTCCAACTGCTGCTATGGGAAGGAGCTACTGTCCTGAGAGCTTCCAGTCTCCTTGCAGCCTGGGAATGAGAATAAGACACATAGTGCCAAACTGAACCTGATCCACGTTCTGAAGCAGAGCAGCTGCAGTGTTGAGAACCACTTATTTTGGAAGCTGGGTGTGGTCAGAAGGGGGGCCATTCAGTCAGGTCACACACCCACACATAGTGGGAACCAGTGTGTTAAAACATTTGTAGCAAACCTGCTTCAAGTTCAAGGATTCATACCAAACAGAACTGCCTCAGCCAACTCACAAAACCATGAGTGAGCAATAAACCTGTATTGTAGTACAGCACTGAGGCTTTTGTTTATTACATGTCATAAGTGGACTAATATAGCTGCTCTGTCCCACAAAGTAAGCAAGAGTTGCATGCTAAGTCACTTCAGTTGTGTCCAACTCTTTGAGACTCTATGGACTTGGGCCACCAGGCTCCTCTGTCCATGGAATTTTCCAGGCAAGAATACTGGAGTGGGTTGCCATGCCCTCTTCCAGGGGATCTTCTCAACCCAGGGATCAAACCCAGGGATCTCTTATGTCTCCTGCATTGGCAGGTGGGTTCTTTAGCACTAGCGCCATCTGGGAAGCCCTGAGCAAGAGTTAGTTCCCTTCTATCCTGTTTCTTCACCATCCCTAGACTTGCCATCCTGGTATATTTGGTCCAGTATGGCTGAGCACCACATGACATTCTAGTCATTAGGAAAAGGAAGGCATCCCCATTTCCTTTAAGGCCACTACCATGGGTTATTACCATCACTTAACCATGTTATTTTATCTATATGCAGGGTAGATTGGAAAATGGGGTCTTATTCTAAGCAGTCTTACGACTTTAGAAAAAAGTTTGGGAACACAACCAACAGTTCCATAAAATGATCAAAACTCAGACCTTGATTTAAAATTGTTTCTTCTCTCTCCAGTTCAGTCCTGCCCTCAGAGGGGAGCTTAAAGTCAAAGAAGCAGGTATAAGCCTTATCTTTCTGTTCCTTAGGCTTCTATTTCTCCCCTTGTTTTGCTAACCACAGCCTTTTCTAGGGAAGAGAGTGGCAATGAAGATGGTAAATTATTGCTTTACAGGTACAATCATAGGATAGCTTTATCCTCTCTGGACATGACAGATGTCTAAAATTAGCTCTTTCTCTGTTTCATTTGGGGGTTCTTCTTAGGCTCCCACTGAGAAGATGTGATAGCACATTCGAGGACATAAATGATGCTCTTTCTTCTATTTGGCCTCTCTCTCCTCAGCCCCTTGTCTCTTTTACTTTTTGATGCTATTTTAAGTCCTCTCTAGGCTGTCAATTTCTTTTATGTGACAGGCATCCAAATGCTGGCTCTCTCAGTGGGTGAGTATGATTCTTCAGCACCTTCCTTGTGGCTTGGTTCTTTGATATGAATCAAGCTTTTCTAATTTCTCACTTCCTGCCTCCTGTAGAATACCCCCAACTTCTTACTTCCGGTATCCCCTCATCCACTGGCAGGGCACAAGCAAGAGGCTCAACCTTTTTTGCTTTCTGTGCAAGTCACTAGATCTGTGAGAAACTCACATATCCTGGCCATGCTGAACAACAGACGTGGCACCCTGTCACTGCTGCTCAGCAAGCTTCCAGCCTTCAGAATTCTTCTGGCAAGAAGCAGGCAGTATTGTCTATGTTGCCACAGGTCTCCAAACCCCAAAGATAGTGGTTGACTCGCCCTAAAATTCTCTCTAGATTCCCTCTAGATAGGTACTAACAGCTGCAGTTCAGTAACCAAGCAGTTGGACAATGATACATCTTGAAGACATTCCTTGCTCAGCTCTCAGAAGTCCCCTTGCTTACCTTTGCCTTCCCCATTGGGAGAGAAAATATACAACACTCTCAAAGGTGATAACTAATAAAAATTTCCCTTCTAGTCTTCTCTCATTTAAGCTACAGGAAGTGTTAAAGTTATACATAGTCACAGAACCAGTTTTGCCACCTCTTGATGAGCCTTTAGGGAAGGGCCTAGAAGCTCTCTCCCCAGTGTTCATTGTAGCAGTATTTACAATAGCCAGGACACGGAAGGAACCTAACCTGGAGAAGGGCATGGCAACCTACTCCAGTATTCTTGCCTGGAGAATCCCATGGACAGAGGACCCTGGCGGGATATGGTCCACAGGGTTGCAAAGAGTCGGACACCACCGAAGCAACTTAGCAGCAGCAGCAGGAAGCAATCTAAATGTCCATCGACAGAGGAATGGATACAAATGTGGTACATATATACAATGGAGTATTACTCAGACATAAAAATGAAAGAAATAGTGCCATTTGCAGAAACGTGGGTATACCTAGAGATTGTCATACAGACTGAAGTAAGTCAGAGGAAGAAAAACAAATATCATATAAGATTGCTTGTTATATGGAAGCTAGAAAAATGGTACAAGTGAACTTATTTGCAGGGTAGGAATAGAGTCACAGATATGGAAAACAAATGTATGGTTACCAAGAGGGAAAGCAGAATGAATTGGGAGACTGAGAATGACATATATGCACTACTCTGTATAAAATAGGTAACTATTCCCTGGTGGCTCAGATGATAAAGAATCCACCTGCAATAGAGGAGACCCGGGTTCAATTTCTGAGTCAGGAAGATCCCCTGGAGAAGGAATGGCAACCCACTACAGCAATCTTGCCTGGAGAATCCCATGGACAGAGGAGCCTGGCAGGCTACAGTCCATAGGGTCACAAAGGGTTGGACACAACTAAGTGACTAAGCAGAGAATGAGAACCTACTGTATAGCACGGGGAACTCTACTCAGTGCTCTGTAGTGACCTAAATGGGAATGAAATCTAAAAAAGAGTGGACAGGCATTTCTCTGGTGCTCCATGGTTAAGAATCTGCCTGTCAATGTGGGGGACACAGGTTTGATCCCTGGTCTGGGAAGATCCCACACTTTACTAGAAGCAACAATTAGAACTGGACATGGAACAACAGACTGGTTCCAAATCGGGAAAGGAGTATGTCAAGGCTGTGTATTGTCACCCTGCTTATTTAATTTATATGCAGAATACATCATACGAAATGCCGGGCTGGAAGAAGCACAAGCTGGAATCAAGGTTGCCGGGAGAAGTATCAGTAACCTCAGAGATGCAGGTGACACCACCCTTATGGCAGAAAGTGAAGAAGAACTAAAGAGCTTCTTGATGAAAGTGAGAGAAGAGTGAAAAAGTTGGCTTAAAACTCAACGTTCAGAAAACTATGATCATGGCATCTTGTCCCATCACTTCATGGCAAATAGATGGGGAAACAATGGAAACAGTGACAGACTTTATTTTCTTGGGCTCCAAATCACTGCAGGCGGTGACTGCAGCCATGAAATTGAAAGACGCTTGCTCCTTGGAAGAAAAGTTATGACCAACCTAGATAGCATATTAAAAGCAGAGACATTACTTTGCTAACAAAGGTCCATTTAGTCAAAGCTATGGTTTTTCCAGTAGTCATGTATGGATGTGAGAGTTGGACAGTAAAGAAAGCTGAACGCCGAAGAATTGATGCTTTTGAACTGTGGTGTTGGAGAAAACTCTTGAGAGTCCCTTGGACTGCAAGGAGATCCAACCAGTCCATCCTCAAGGAAATCAGTCCTGAATATTCATTGGAAGGACTGATGCTGAAGCTGAAACTCCAATACTTTGGCCACCTGATGCGAAGAACTGACTCATTGGAAAAGACCCTAATGCTGAGAAAGATTGAAGGCAGGAGGAGAAGGGATGACAGAGGATGAGATGGTTGGATAGCACCACCGACTCAATGGACATGAGTTTGACTAAATTCTGGGAGTTGGTGATGGACAGGGAGGCCTGGAGTACTGCAGTCCATGGGGTTGCAAAGAGTTGGACACGACTGAGCGACTGAACTGAACTGGGAAGATCTCACATGCTGCAGAGCAAATAAGCCTGTGTGCCACAACTACTGAGCCCGCTTTCTAGAGCCCATGCTCTACAATAAGAGAAGCCACTGCAAGGAGAAGTCCACACACCACAGCTAGAGAGTAGCCTCTGCTTGCTGAAACTTGAAAAAGCTCACACATAGCAACAAAGACCCAGCCTACTGATTCACTTTGCTGCACACCAGAATGCAACACAACATTGTAAAGCAACTATACTCCAATAAAAACTAATTTAAAAAAAGAATGTGATAGAATTTGTAATATATCCTCTTCAGTTGTTTCAGAGACGTGTATCATTTAAGATATTTTTGGCTTCATTTGTTGAATTAATAAACTATTGCCACGTAACCAAAGCACTCTAAAACATAATAGCCTAGAATAATAACCATTTTATTTGCTCATTATGCAATAGATTTGCAATTTGGGTTGGGCTCAGCTGGCAGCACTTCTTCTGGTCTCACCCAAGGTCACTTAGGGTGATAAGAATAGAGGCAATTCATGGTACCAACAAGGGCTCCCTCTCACCAAGTCACCCTAACTCTACAGAGTATGGTCTAAAAGCTAAAAAGTTAGTTGGGCCTTTAATGGGTCATTTCATTAGGCTGTCTGAGGTATGTGATGAGACCAGTGATTCTGATGGTCATGTGCAACTTCTTTGCAGTTAACATGGGTCCATTGCTTTTAAGCAATATGGTGTGGGAGACCACATCAATAGGTGACCGTTTTGTAAACTCTTGAATGGTGGTGCTGCTGGGGGAACTGTGAATAGGAAAGGCAAACTCATAATGAGAGTATGAATCAGTTCTGGAAAGAATGAATTTCTGCCCCACAGTCATACACACACACCCCATGTGGAAGGGATCCAAAGCAATCAATTTGCTCAAGTGGTTGGCTGGTCTCCTTGAGAAACGGTGCCATAATGTGGCTCAGTGTTTGTTTCTGCAGGTGGTGGGTTGGGCCAGCAATGGCTAATTGTGCCTGAGTGAGAGGGAACCCTTGTCGAACCTGAAGAGCCAGCCTGGATTCTGTTGACAGGATCACTGGCTCTGCGTCCTCTTAGAGCAAGCCTATGAGGAAACATTGGTGATAGGCGGCTGGGTGCCAGGAAATCTGGATTTGGGGTGCCAGCTGCTTAGATGCATTGTCTGGGACTCTGAGGCTGAAGAGATGTGACAGTCCTGTGAGAGAAGGAAGTCCCACGGGAAACTGAGCTCTGGTGCAACCCACCCCTCTGGGAGAAGGGCAGGTCTCTGGTTCCAGTTAGCTTTATGCCTGAAACCCAGCATGAATTTTTTTTAAATTTATTTTTAATTGAAGGATAATTACAATACTGTGTTGGTTTCTGCCATACACCAACATGGATCATATGTCCTCTCCTAGCATGAATTTTCAGAATCACTTTCAGACAAATTTGTATTAAGAGTACTGTATTTAAATAATGTTAATTTTCACTTCTGTGTAGGCCCTTGATTTACTTTTACCTTGTGATTTGGTGGTTCTCAATGAGAAAGGGATTCCTTATAATCTAAAATTTCCCCTATAATCTACTTTGCTTCCCACCTAAGCTTCACTTAGCACTTCCCTCGGTATTGGCCAGCGTCCTAATAATGAGGGTGTCAGAACGCTTTCTGAGCCTGCCGAAAGAACTAAAGGTAGCCTATGCTTACTTTTCCTATCATAACCACAATGAAACAAAACTGAGCCTTTTTATAACAAGACACCTAAAGAGGGGAAAAATTATTAATGAAGTGCAAAAGACAAAGAATGAAGAGACACCAGTTGCCCATCACCCCCACCCTTTTACCCCTGATCCCAGGGCAGAATGTACTCATTGTTTCAAAATTCTCTAACTTGACAGTTGTGTATCTGGGGATGGGTGGTGGGTTAGTGCTCCTCCTGGAACATGACTCACCTACACTCACCAGGACTATTTTTGGAACAACCCAGAGGAATAGCGTTGGGTCTCAGGATGTGACCTGAGCTGGATGCAGCAATCTCGGCAACTTCAGCTGGTGACCAGGATCAATCCTTTCACATTCCTCCCTTTCTCTGCTAGCCCTCATTTCTAAATACTAATGCTCCTATCCAGCGGTCAGTTCCTCACTGGATCATCTCTACCAAGGCAGTCATCTCAGCAGTGATAACCTTTCTCTCAGAAGAAAAAGTCTCATTAAAATTGGCTCATCATCTTTTTCTTGTCTGGAGTCAAAAGTCAATTAATAATAGGAATAAAAACACTTAGGGAGTCAGTTCTCTAAACCAGTACAAAGTTATCTCTAATTTCGTTTCCCTAAAGTCCATTTCAAATAGAATATATGCTCTATATTTACTCCAAAATAAATGTATTGTGACTTTCCTTCATGCTAGATCAGCTCAATGATGCTGTAAGAGAATCCTCATACACAGGCTGGGAGAGCTCACTTTCCCAAACCATTAGGTTGAAAGAATCACAAATAGATTTAAGCCAGCAAGGTAGGTTTGCTACAGATCCAGTGGGTTGATAAATGATGTACAGCATCCTTCCTAGACAGGAGAGGAAAACACCATTTCTGACTAGGCAGGTAGAAGAGAATGAATGGATAGGTAAATTAGGAAGAATTTCATATGGAGTGACCTCACTAAGATTACAGCAATGGTACAGAACATATGTAGTGAATACTGTGATGCCACCAAGATCCCATCTTCAGGGCAATGTATCCGTTCCTGAATTACTGGAGCTACCCATTTCCAACAGCTTACATCTATGTCCCTTGCTGGGAATTACCTGCCTCCTGAGAAATCTCCATGCAGGTCAAGAAGCAACAGTTAGAACTGGACATGGAACAAGAGACTGGTTCCAAATTGGGAAAGGAGTACATCAAAGCTGTATATTGTCACCCTGCTTATTTAACTTATATGCAGAGTACATCATGAGAAATGCTGGGCTGGATGAAGCACAAGCTGGCATCAAGATTGCTGGGAGAAATATCAGTAACCTCAGATATGCAGATGATACCACCCTTATGGCAGAAAGCAAAGAAGAACTAAAGAGCCTCTTGATGAAAGTGAAAGAGAAGAGTGAAAAAGTTGGCTTAAAACTCAACATTCAAAAAACTAAGATCATGGCATCCGGTCCCATCACTTCATGGCAAATAGATGGAGAAACAATGGTAACAGTGAGAGACTTTATTTTCTCGGGCTCCAAAATCACTGCAGATGGTGACTGCAGCCATGAAATTAAAAGACGCTTGCTCCTTGGAAGAAAAGCTATGACCAACGTAGACAGCATATTAAAAAGCAGAGACATTACTTTGCCAACAAAGGTCCGTCTAGTCAAAGCTATGGTTTTTCCAGTAGTCATGTATGGATGTGAGAGTTGACAGTAAAGAAAGCTGAGCACCGAAGAAGTGATTCTTTTGAACTGTGGTGTTGGAGAAGACTCTTGAGAGTCCCTTGGACTGCAAGGAGATCCAACTAGTCCATCGTAAAGGAAATCAGTCCTGAATATTCATTGGAAGGACTGATGCTGAAGCTGAAGCTCCAGTACTTTGGCCACTTGACATAAAGAACCGACTCACTGGAAAAGACCCTGATGCTGGGAAAGATTGAAGGCAGGAGAAGGGGATGACAGAGGATGAGATAGTTGGATGGCATCACCGATTCAATGGACATGAGTTTGAGCAAGCTCCAGGAATTGGTGATGGACAGGGAGGCCTGGCATGCTGCAGTCCATGGGTCGCAGAGTCAGACACGACTGGGGGACTGAACTTAACTGAAGACAAAGTTTCTGGCTTAGAGGTATTTTCCAGTCTTTTGGAGAAAAATGTCACATCAACAAGTAACTATAATGATAGTGAAAGTTGCTCAGTTGTCATGTCTGACTCTTTGTGATCCCATGGACTATATAGTCCATGGAATTCTCCAGGCCAGAATACTAAAGTGGATAGCCTTTCCCTTCTCCAGGGGATCTTCCCAACCCGGGAATTGAACCCAGGTCTCCCGTATTGCAGGCAGATTCTTTACCAGCTGAGCCACAAGGGAAGCCCAATAAACATAATGGAGTGTAGAAAATGAAGCCATAGTTCATGCCTTTGGTGTCCTAGAAACTATGGGTCTGGAGAAAGTGTTTGGGAGAGGGAAAATTGAGAAAAGTTACAGGAAGAAGACATTTGGGGAGATTGTCTTGAAAGAGGTCATGTGTAAACTCAAAATAAGTAAATATATGCTCAGTTCTTAGAAATGAAACAATAAATATTCAGTTATATTGTTATTTTAATTTTACCAAGGAGAAATTATATGGAGAATTTTTTAGAATTTGTCCTTTTCATACCTAGAAAGATCACTGATTGTCTCTCAAATCCTATGTTCCCAATCAGAGGGAACTCTTCCTTAACTTCTCACTGTATAATCTTCTGACCTGTGGTCATTGGCATACCAAATTGGGAAGTGATAGCTGGGAGATGATAAATCAGGGTATATGACAGTGAGTTCTTGTGATATTGTGATTCTTAAAAAGGGAACAACAAGCCTAAAATGGAGTCACTTGTGCTAAGCTCACAACACCAAACCGAGACTTAATATCTAAATTGCAGTTTCAATCTCTTTCAGAAATGGAACCTTAAACCAGTCAATCTAGAACTACCTGGTCAGTAGTAGTGAGGTAATCTGATAGATCCCCTTCTGTCCCCCAAAGAAAGGTGACCTGGCTTGAAATAATCAGCTCTTTGCTAGAATAACTTCCTAGTCCTGCCTCCTTCTGCCTGTAAGTCTTCCACTTTTTATAGCATTCTGGAGCTCCTTTCTATCTTCTAGATGGGATGCTGCCCAAGGCATGCCTTGTTTTCATTTTCCTTTTGGCCATGCCACAGCATACTGGATCTTAGTTCCCCAATCAGGGATTGAATCCGTGCCCCCTGCTTTGGAAGTGTGGAGTAACCACTGGACCGCCAGGGAAATCCCCCATAAATTGTTGAATAAAGACAATTTTACTCAGTTGAATTTTGTTTGTTAATTTACTCCTACATATTTTATTCTTCTTTGGAGGTAATGATGCTAAAGCTGAAACTCCAGTACTTTGGCCACCTCATGCGAAGAGTTGACTCATTGGAAAAGACTCTGATGCTGGGATGGATTGGGGGCAGGAGGAGAAGGGGACGACAGAGGATGACATGGCTGGATGGCATCACCAACTCGATGGACATGAGTTTGGGTGAACTCCAGGAGTTGGTGATGGACAGGGAGGCCTGGCATGCTGCGATTCATGGGGTCACAAAGAGTCAGACATGACTGAGCGACTGAACTGAACTGAACTGATTTTATTCTTTCTGATGCTTCTGGTGTTTTTTTTTTTTTTTTTGGCTCCACTGCATGGCATTCAGAATTTCCCAGGCCAGGGATCAAACGCAGGCTCCCTATAGTGGAAGCTCATAGTCTAAACCACTGAACCACCAGGGACATCCTAAATTTTATTTTTTAAATTTGTTAGTTAATGTCTGTTCATTTTTTTAAAAAATTATTTATTTATTTGGCTGTATTGAGTCTTACTCATGGCTGCATGTGAAATCTTCCCAGACCAGGGACTGAACCCATGTTCCCTGCACTACAAGGCAGATTCTTTACCACTGAGCCACCAGTGTGTGTGTCAGTTTCTTAGTTGTGTCCAACTCTTTTGTGACTCCATGAACTGTAGCCCACCAGGCTCCTCTGTCCATGGTATTCTCCAGGCAAGAGTACTAGAGTGAGTGGTCATTCCCTTCTCCAGGGGATCTTTTGGACCCAGGGATCAAACTCTGGTCTCCTGCCTTGCAGGTAGAGTCTTTACTGTCAGAGTCACCAGGGAAGCCCCGGGAAGTCCTCAAATTTTATTTTTTAATGCAATTTATAATAAGGAATATATGTGGTCTTTGTCCCCATTCTTGGCACAGAACTCTAAAACCCTTGGAATTTCTTAAGTGAAGCTCCTAGTCACCAGGGCTGGTTCCCAAGGAAACCAACAACAGTGATGAGAGAGTTGGATGCTTTGGTCCCATCCCCCAACCTGTGTTGTTTTTCAGTCACTCAGTCTTGTCTGACTCTTTGTGACCCCATGGACTGCAGCACACCAGGATTCCCTGTCCTTCACTATCTCCTGGAGTTTTCTCAAACTCATGTCCATTGAGTTGATGATACTATCCAACTGTCTCATCTTCTGTCACCCCCTTTTCCTCATGCCCTCAATCTTTCCCAGCAGCAGGGTCTTTTCCAATGAGTCAGCTCTTCACATCAGGCGCCCAAAGTACTGGAACTTAGCTTCAGCATCTGTCCTTCCAATGAATGTTCAGGTTGATTTCCCTCAGGATTGACTGGTTTGATCTCCTTGCTGTCCAAGGGGCTCCAAGCATTTTCTCCAGGATCACAATTTAAAAGCATCAGTTCTTTGGTGCTAAGCCTTCTTTATGGTCCAACTCTTACATCCATACATGACTACTGGAAAAACCATAGCTTTGACTAGATGGACCTTTGTTGGCAAAGGGACGTCTCTGCTTTTTAGTACATTGTCTAGGTTTGTCATAGCTTTTCTTCCAAGGGGCAAATGTCTTTTAATTTCATGGCTGCAGACACCATCCACAGTGATTTTGGAGCTGAGGGGAGAAGGACTGGAAGTTGAATTAATCACTAACATCCAATGATTTCATCAACCATGCCAACTTAATTCAGTCTCCATAAAACACCAAAAGGACAGGGTTGGCAGAGCTTCCAGGTTGGTAAACACATGGAGGTTCTGGAAGGATGGTGTGCCCTGAAAGGGTAGAGAAGCCCCGTGCCCTTTCCTGATACCTTGCCCTAGGCATCTTTACCATCTGGCTGTTTCTGAGTTATATCCATTTATAGTACACAGTTAGTCTAGTAAATAAATTGTCTCCCTAAATTCTGTTATCTATTCTAGCAAAATTAATCAAACCCAAAGAGGGGATTATGAGAACTTCCAATTCATAGTCAGTCATTCAGAAGCATAGGTTATAACCTGGACTTTGAATTGGTATCTGAAGTGGAAAGGGATGGGGCAGTTCGGTGGGATCTAACACTATCTCCAGGTAGATGGTGTCATTGACCAGAACTTAGTCATATGACGTCTAACTTCATATGCCCATGAAGCAGGTTAGAATGGATTTTAGTATATGTATTTTTGTAGATTCTTACTTTACCTATCATTATATCAAACATTTTCTGTGTTATTTTCAGTCTTCATTATCATGGAAGATGTTACTATTTCTGAAAATAGTTGTTATCCTTTTCCTCTGGGTCCATCCCTAACAGAACCAGTTCCTGGTGGGCTTCCCTGCGGTAGTGACATGGAGTCTGCCCCACTGATATCAGGCTTGGTCATGTGACTTGCTTTGGTCAGTGGCATCTGACATATCCCACATATGAGCATACGCTTTAGCTCTTAAATTATTAAATTATTGTACTAATCTATCCTCGCTCTTTCTTCACTGCCTTGAGACCAATATGGAGCTAGTCCTTCCAACTGGGTCCTGGGATGAAGCAGAGTTGCAACTGAATTGCAAAGGATAGGTAACTGAGTGAGAAATAACTGTGATAAATCACTGAGATTTGGGGATTATCTGCTACTGCAGCAAAATCTACCAAAGCTGACTGGTACAATAACAACTGCATATTATTCCATTGTGTTATGTACCCTGATTTTTTTAGTCCATTCTTCCAATATTGGACATTTTGGTGGTTTCCAATGTTCTGATACTGTATTATTAATATAAATAATGCTGAAATGGACACCTATGTACCATTTTTGTTGTTGTTTCTCTTCAGTTATTTCCTTAGGAAACATTTTTCAGCACAGAAAACTGGATCAGCATGTATGAACATCATTATGGCTCTTATTCCCCAAAGGGGTATATTGTCTGTATATGAGTCACATTTCAGCAAAAGTCATGAAAACCACTCTAATACTTTTAACAGAGGGAAAATAAAGCAGAAAATTGGCTTTATAAGTAATAGAGAAGCTAAGAAGTCAAAAGTGAAATAACCCAGAGATTGGCAATAGCAGAAAGATTCTGCCAAACTTAAGCATGGAGGGAACACTTGGATGAGCTGGTATTACCAGAGGCAGAAACCAGGACCATCTAAACAGAAATAGAACTATGATGGAGTCTGTCTGGTCAGACTCTCCATTAGTAGCTGGGATCATCAAGGAAGGTATGGTTTGGGAAAAGGTGGACTCATGGAAGATATGCTGTAGAAAACAGAAAAAGTGACAGAGATAAATACTTTGGACTCTTCCATCTTCTTGCTCTCCAATCTTCTGCAAGTATTGTCCATTGAGCAAACCTACCCTGAAGCCAGAGAACAAAGGAACTTGGAAAATATAGTTTTCTATGACACAGAGGGCAAGAGAAGGGCAGTGAGGTGTCTGAAAGCAAGCTGGACAGTAATGGATGAGTAAACCACTTAACCAGTCTTTCCAGCATTGTGCATTATCATTGTTATAAATGTTGCTATCGTGGCATGAGATGCAATGTAATTTACTGACACTGAAGTCACTCTTGGATTTGAAACCTGCTCAAAGCTTTTCCCGGAGAAAGCAATGGCACCCCACTCCAGTACTCTTGCCTGGCAAATCCCATGGACGGAGGAGCCTGGTAGGCTGCAGTCCATGGGGTTGCGAAGAGTCAGACATGACTGAGCGACTTCCCTTTCACTTTTCACTTTCCTGCATTGGAGAAGGAAATGGCAACCCACTCCAGTGTTCTTGCCTGGAGAATCCCAGGGACGGTGGAGCCTGGTGGGCTGCCGTCTATGGGGTCACACAGAGTCGGACACAACTCGAAGTGACTTAGCAGCAGCAGCAGCAAAGCTTTTCCTAGTTACATGACCTTGGGTAATTTGCTAAACCTCAGATTCTCTTATACAAAATTGTTGTGAAGGAACTTCCCTGGCAGTTCCGTGGTTAAGACTCCATGCTTCCACTGCAAGCAGCATGGGTTCAATCCCTGGATGGGGATCTAAGATCCTGCATGCCATGTGGCATGGCCAAAAAAAAGAAAAGAAAATATTGTGAAGATGGGAACTTCCTGGTGTCCAGTAATTAGGACTATATGCTTGCACTGCAGGATTCAATTG
This sequence comes from Bos indicus, assembly GCF_029378745.1. NCBI lineage: Eukaryota > Metazoa > Chordata > Mammalia > Artiodactyla > Bovidae > Bos > Bos indicus. The sequence goes on along the minus strand of NC_091789.1, from coordinate 120,490,403 downwards.
CTCGTTAGGGAACTAAGATCCTGCAAGCCATGTGGCCCGGCCAGAAAACAAGATGTGAAGACTAAATACATGAATATAAATACAAAACACTTAGCATAATGTGCAGCATGAAATAGCTTGTTTGGTCAGGCCACACAAGATTGCTGTTCTCTTGCTCTCTGTACATCCCCTGGCTGACCACTGTGCCTGCTTCACCTCTACCCTACACGCACGACTGACCTTCTTCTGTATTGATACTTGCCCCAGGCCCCAGCTAATGATTGTTCTTACCCTATCTTATCATCTTTGGTGTGCCCCTCTATTTGTTTCCCTGGTAACTAATAATGAACCCACCTGATGTCAATTCCCCTATAACTGGTATTCCCCCTCCCTCTCACAAACCATTGGCCAGAACTTAGTTCCATGACCACATCTAAGTACAATGGAGACTAGGAAATGAAGTTTTTATTTTAGGTGGCCATCTACTCAGCTCAAACTTCTGTTATGATAATAGAAATGGCAAACAGGTATGGGGTGGGGGGAACTACTGGCCTCTCCCATTCTGCTATTCTGGCCATGCGAACATTTATGAGTGCTCTTCTTCCTATATGTATTAATGGAACATACACATTGCCAAGGGAAACTCTCAAGTACAATCCCATTTTACTGAAGGGGAGCAACATTTGCTACCCCCAAAATATGATTATCTTGAGCTAGTTAAGTTCAAGTAGGAAAAGATAGGCGACGCTCTGAAAACAGAGAAGTTACTCTTTTGTAAGAGATATTTACATTTATAAGGGAAATCTTCATTTGTAAGGGTTTTTCCCTCTCTGTACTAGGAAAAGGAAGGTGACTAAAACTTTAGTCTTCTAGTGGAGAAGGCAAAAACTTAGATCTGCCTCACAACCTTACCCATGATTACTGTGCTTTTCCTGGTCATCTCCCGTAACTGGCCTCCCTCTTCCCCCAACATCCTTCTTTTGTCTTTAACTGAAAATGCTGGTGGCATGGACCATTTCAGGGAATTACTCAGTTTTCCTGTGTCTCATCCATATCTACAGGAGGTATCCATATTATTAAACTTCTATTTTTCTCCTGCTAATCTGTCTTTTATTCAGGGAGGTGGATGTTCAGCCAAGCACCTAGAATGAGAGAGGGAAAGTGATTTTTCCTCCCCTAAACTACATACAGCTCAAAATCCAGGACCTCTGAGTGATATGTGACCCCCAATGTCAGGATCGGATGTGTTTCCTTGTGATCCTGAAATCTCTAAAAACTCTATAAAAAATAAGATAGTGATGTGCCCCATCCACACCATCATGGTGGATGGAGTAGGAGCAAGGTGACAAACACAGAAACACCAATGGAAAGGGAGAAGTGGAACCACTCAGCAGTCATCTGTTCATGGCAATTACTGAGTCCTGGTTTGGAAATGCAAAAGCTGCTTGTCCTGGCATTGGATTAAATCACTTAATTAGCTCATCTGATAATCTTTAGCTTTCCTCTCTTAAAGGAACGCCATGTCTGTTTTACTCTATGGCCCTTGTCTTTGTCCTCTGGAAGTTTCATTTCTATTGGTTATTATGGCCACATCTGAAGTGGGTCTTTCTTGGGGATTGTTCAATTTTCACAGCCTGTTTCCTGCTGAGCAGTTTGGGGGTCTTAACACTGCTTGGAGGTAAAGCATGCGTGCTCAGTCACGTCCAACTCTTTGCGACTCCCTGGACCATAGCCTGCCAGGCTCCTCTGTGCACGGGATTTTCCAGGCAAGAATACTGGAGTGGGTTGCCATTTCCTACTCCAGGGGATCTTCCTGATCCAGGGATTGAACCCACATCTCTTGTGTCTCCTGCATTGGCAGGTGGATTCTTTACCACTAGCATCACCTGGGAAGCTTGGAGGTAAAGGGGAGGAGAATTTACCATCCCAAAATATGTCTCTTTGGCATAAGGATTATTTTGAGCTGATTGTTTTCAAGAAACAGCAGATACAGAAACAATTCTGAAAACCAAGTAGAAGTTATTTACCCTTTTTGAAGAGATATTTACATTTATAAGGGAAAGCTCCATTTGTAGGGGTGTCTCCCGTTCCATGGGCTTCCCAGGTGGCAGAGGGGTAAAGAATCTGCCTGCCATGCAGAAGAGGAAAGAGTTGTGGATTCAGTCTCTGGGTCAGGATTATCCCCTGGAGGAAGACACGGCAACCCACTCCAATATTCTTGCATGGAAAATTCCATAGACAGAGAATGCTGGTGGGCTACTGCTTATGGGGTTGCAAAGAGTCAGACACGATGAAGCACGCACACACATACACATACACACACTCCCTCTCTGTACCAGGACAAGGAGAATGATTCTAAATATCTGGGAACTGTAATCAAGGGAGAAGGCAATGACCTACATCTATATGCCCACCATACCTTTATTCACTCTGCTTTGCCTGGTAAGCTCCCCAATCTGACTGCCCCTGCTCTGTCCCCCGTGCACCTGCCCCAGCCCCATCTTCTTTTGTCTTTAGCTTAAGATGGTATTTAAGTGATGGTTCAGGTCATTTGGGGGGAGTTACTGAGTCTTCCTGGGTATCTCAAATGTATACAGGGAAGTACACATGTTGCTAAACTTCCGGTTTTCTCCCATTAACCTGTCTTTTACTACAGGAGGGTCTCAGCCAAGAACCAGAAGGTTAGAGGGAAAATGACTTTTCCTCCCCTACAGTGACTCTTAATAATAAGCATGGTCATTTGCCAGGTTTCTAGTTTCTTTGGCTTTCAAATTCCTGTAACACCTAATAGGCTTCTGTTCTATTTGCTGCTTGTAAATTACACACAGAAGTAAGGAGCTGCTAGACAGCAGAAGTCTGTCTTGACCATGAACTTCTCTGGATGAAGGAGGCAGAAGGAAGTAACAGCCCAGGGATAAATGGGCTCGCAGTCCCCAGGAACTAGACCACGAGGTGCAAGTGCCCAAGGCCCGGTCCTATGACCTGTCATGGCCCTCTGGAGCTGCGCTTCCAATGGATCCAAAGCCATCCTGCCCCGGGCACCCTCCTACAGCTGTCCCAGTTCTGCAGCTTCTCAGCTGAAGATGTGTAGCAATGGGTGGACACCAAAGGGAAATAGTGGTCCCCCCTGCAGCTGGGGGACCCCAGCACTGGCTCTCATCTGGGCCAATCTGGGTCTGGATCTGTTGATACCCTTGGTAACCCCACAGGCTGCACTCTGGATGCTCACTTATAGCACACTGTGGCAGTACTGGCCATCCATCCTGCTCAAAGGCCCGTCCTGCTGGGGAAGATGCATTCACCTCAAATGCATCCACCTCACCTCAGTGCTCCCTGGGGATCATGGTGTCGTCAGTGGCATGCAGCCAAACTGCGAAGTGGCCGTGTTCATTAATGGGCCCTTGGCCCTGGCAGATGAAATACCCTTCTTCCTCTCTGTCAGTGTGGTGATCCTGATTCTAGGGAATGCTAATGCCTTCCTGTTTCCCAAGTATTTCCAGAAGGTGCTGCAGCTATGCCTTATGTCAAAGCCTCTCTCCTTGACTGGTAATGAGTAGACAGTGTCAGAGTGGTCCCAAGCACAGCTCCAGAGGGTAAAGTTTGATCCAACAATAATATATTCACTTTTTTTTAAATGTAAAAAGATAATCAAAACAGAAAAGTTAAAGAAGAAGTAACCACAGCCCAAGATCTCTTCTAGGTAAATTCTCTTAACCATTCCACTCTTCTCTGTGCTGACTCATCTTCCTCTCCTTCAACTTGATGGTTGCTTTCTTAAGCTCTTCTTAATAGGTTTGGGTGGGAAATTGATATCCTTAATACAGTTGTCCCTCAGTACCTTAGGGAGATTGGTTCCAGGATCCCCATGATATGCAAATCTATGGATGTTTACATCCCTTATATAAAATGGCATAGTATTTGCATGTAACCCTTCTTGTCTGGAGAATCCCAGGGACGGGGGAGCCTGGTGGGCTGCCGTCTATGGGGCTGCACAGAGTAGGACATGACTGAAGTGACTTAGCAGAAGCAGCATACACATTCTCTCATATGCTTTAAATCATCTCTAGATTACTTATGATATCTAATATAATGCTAATGCTATGGAAAATAGTTACAAATACAATGTAAAATGCTACATAAATATTTGCCAGTGTCATAAATTCAAATTTTGCTTTTTGAGACTTTCTGGAATTTTTTTTTCCTTGAAAATTTTCTATCCTAGATTGTTTGAATCCATGGATACAGATCCTGCAGATACAGAGAGTTGAGGTATGGTCTTTACCTCTGCTCTGGCTCTCATTTACTGGTTGAGAGGGAAGGTCCTTGGGGAGCCACAGTATTATCTCTGGCCAAGTCTTCCTCTTCAGCAGCCCCTTTAAACAGCTTCACTGTGGAGTTGCAGAAAGCAGTTGACTTTTTCAATTGTGTGGGGCTCTGAAATCACAGGTCACATGCAAAGAATGACTCCTGACCAAGCTAGGTTTTCTTCCATTTTGGGTTGTTGTCTGGCTAGCTCTGACTGGGGTCCATCCCTCTATAGGATGTTGCTAAAAGTAGGAAGAAGCCACAGGCTACTCAGCTTGTAAATCTTTCTTATTTACCCCAATGCTATTGCTTCTGATGCCTGTGAGCTGCTTTCCAAGATCTTGCCAACCTTGGTAAATGCTGTGCCCAGCTAAGATTCTATTTCCTTAAAAGAAAGAGCAAATACATGCCAGGGGAGGACTAGCACTTTCTGCCACAAATACCTATTGATTCAGACAGGTTCTTAATTCCACCCCATAAAGTGAGTCAGCAACTTGCAGAAGGCACAGGGGCCAGCCAAATAGAAAACTGGCAACCATAGATTGCCATATCATATAGTAGCAAAGGATTCACTTTCAAAAAGGAAATAGCTCCTCCCACAAAAAAAAATTGCAGCTAAACTTTTGCTAGTTTTGGTATGATTGGTATAAATGCTCAAATTGTGTCTCATAACTAGCAATGAAACTGACTTTCTGGGCTCTGTCAAAAACTTGACTTTGAAAGTTGAGTAAAACAGCAACACAGTGACTTCAGTAACTGTAAACACGAGAAAAACATGCACCGTTATAAGTTTTTAATATGCTTGCCAGACTGCTGATGTTACTTCCCAAAATCGTCTCATTCTCTTTCAGATATATTTAATGTGAATTTGGAGCTTGGAACATATTCCAAGTACCTGATAATGTTTCCTCCTTTCTTATAAAATAAACCTTTAAGAAGGATGAAAAATTAATGATTGTCACAAAGAGATTTTTCTTTTTCTTCTCAGCACATTCATTTTTATAATATGTTATTTTGTTGTTCGTTTTGTATGCTAAACGTTTTGTATGCTAAATCCCAGATTCCTTTATCTCTTCTAGTACTAAAGATAGCTTCATCAATTTGCACTGTCTAAATACAAATTAAATACCAATTTTATTTGAGAATGGAGACAATGACCATTCTAAAAGGAAGTTCTGGAACAAAGTCAACAGATTTTAAGAAATTTGTATTATTATAGTTATTTATACTGGTATGACATATAAGGGTCTACTTGGTCTATTTTGTTCACTGCTCTATACCTGGTACCTATAACGTTATTTGGTGGACACTGAATAAATTTTTATTTGGTTAATGAATTAATGTATTTTCCTTTTAATAATCCTAAAATATACTAGAATATATTTAACCAAAGTAGTTGCAAGAGAGTTGGATCTTTTCTAGTCTAACGAGGAGAAGGCATGGCGGGATTTTTTAATTCAGACTATTAAAATTCATGAAAGCAGTCACACTGGGTAAAAAGACTTAACCTCACTTTAATGTCTCTGAATATTCAACCAAGAGAGAGGACTAAGGATACAAACTGTGGAAACACAATTATGTGATACAGCGTCTCAGTTCTGTATCTCTGGTGGGAGATAATGGCTGAGAAGACACCAGCCCAAATGACTGGCAACATTAATATGACAATTAACATTTGAATGCTCTTCATATAGTCTCCTGGTCTCACAACAAATTAGAGAAGTGCTTTCTATTACTATTCTATCCGTATTTACACATGTGGAAAATGAGCTTCACACAGGAGAATAACTTGCCTGAAGTCCCATAATGGCTCATGATTGGTAGAGCCAAGATCCAAAGGTCTTTAACAACCAAGTGCATGTTTGATAAAATTCATGCTTTTGCTCCACTGGCATGCAGCTACTCTGTGGTTCTCTCTTTGCCCCTCACCCACTTCTGCAGCATACCTCCCTTTCTTCTTATTAAGAATATTGTATTAATGTTGTAATGTCATTATATGCTCTAAGTTAATAAAGGGTTGCTTTCCTCTTAGTGTCCAAAATGATACATATTTTGGAGTATTTGCCGAGTCTTCAAGAAGGAAATAATGATGGGAGCCAAAGTCCCAGAATTCCCCACAAGCAATCTGCCATGATACACATTTCTGGGAAAGCTGTTTAGTAGGAACACTGTATTACAGACTGAAGGTTTGTCTCCCTCTTTACTGCTGGTACTATTTTTCTCCCTGAAATTTACTTTAACATTAATATAATTGAGCTTCCCTGGTAGCTCAGCGGTAAAGAACCTGCCTGACAATGCAGGAGATGTGAGTTCTATCCCTGAGTCAGGAAGATCCCCTGGAGAAGGAAATGACAACTCACTCCAGTATTTCTGCATGGGAAATCCTGTGAACAGAGGAACCTGGTGGGCTACAGTCCATGAGGAAGCAAAAGAATCAGTATGACTTAGCAACTAAACAACAATTAATATAACCACTGTAGCTTTATTTTGATAAGTATTATTTTGATATGGTATATATTTCTCTATTCTTTGCTTACATTTTTAACTTATTTGCATCTTTAAATCCAGTCAGTCCTAAAGGAAATCAACCCTGAATATTCTTTTGAAGGACTGATGCTGAAGCTGAAGCTCCAATACTTTGGCTATCAGATGTGAAGAGCTGACTCATTAGAAAACACCCTGATCCTGGGAAAGATGGAGGGCAGGAGAAGGGACGACAGAGGATGAGATGGCTGGATGGCATCATCAACTCGATGGACATGAGTTTGAGCAAGCTCGAGGAGTTTGTGACGGACAGGGAAGCCTGCTGTGCTGCAGTCCATGGGGTCGCAGAGTCAGACATGACTGAGTGACTGAACAGCAACAAAAATAATCTTTAAATCCAAACTGGGGTTTTGAAGGCCACATATTTTGATCCTGCTTTTGCATCCAATCTGATGATCTCAAAAGTTGTTAGAAGTTCTACACATGCTTATTTTCTATTTCAAGCATTTAAAAATTCTTTACTGTGTTTGTGTGCCTAAGTATATATTTTATAAAGGGACACACACAGACACACACATATATATTAAGAGTGTGATCAAAAATCTTTTTAGTAATAGGGTAAACAATCAAAAATTTATGGAGGGACTTCCCTGGTGGTCTAGAGGTTAAGAATCTACCTGCCAATGTAGGGAACATGGATTCCATCCCTGGTCCGGGAAGATCCCACATGCCATGGAGGAACTAAGCCCGCACACTACAATTACTGAGCTACCCTCTAGAGCCCGTGAGAAGCCGCCGCAATGAGAAGCCTGAGCACCATAATGAAGAGTAGCCCCTGCTGGCCACAACTAGAGAAAGCCTGTGCACTACAACAAAGACCCAGTGCAACCAAAAATAAATTTTAAAAATTAAATGTTAAAAAAAAATAATTCATGGAAGCCATGGCTTTAAAGGCAATGTGAACAAGTGACCCATTTCGAGTGCACAGAAACAGAACTGGAGGGTGAGGCAGGGTCTACACAGCATATAGCTGTAATTGAATGGCACTCTTTGGATCAAGCCTGTGAATGATGCTCCCCAGAATTGTGCTAAGCTATGGATCCATTTACCTTCCCTGGTGGCTCAGAGGTTAAAGCGTCTGCCTGCAATGCAGGTGACCTGGGTTCGATTCTTGTGTTGGGAAGATCCCCTGGAGAAGGAAATAGCAACCCACTCCAGTTTTCTTGCCTGGAGAATCCCATGGACGGAGGAGCCTGGTGGGCTACAGTCCACGGGGTCGCAAAGAGTCGGACACGACTGAGCGACTTCACTCACTCACTTTATGGATCCATTTGGAGGGAAGAATTAGAGTCACACATGAAAAACGCTGTGAGGGATCTGTTTCAAAGTGGACACAGGCGAAGCAACCTGTCCCAATTCACATCATTGTGCATATAGAGGAAGAAAACTAATTTTCCCTCTAGTCTTCCAGGTTCTTGTCTGAGAATCCCCCTGTAAATAAAAGAGTAACAGGAGAAAAACAAACATAAATTTAGTAACATATTTTCCTCCTGTATACATGGGAGAGACCTAGGAAAAGTGAGTAACTCCCTGAAATGGCTTAAGCCACCACCTTAAATACCATATCCAAGTCAAGAGAAAGGAAGATGTTGGGGGGACGGGAGGGCAGCCAGTTATGAGAGGCTATCTAGAATCAAGGGTAAGGAATCAAGGATAAGGTTGTTCTGCAGATTTAAGCCCCTGCCTTCTCCATTGATGACAGGTTCTAGAGACTTCAAAGTCATTTTCCTCTTTCTGAAGCAAAGAAAAAGGAGCCCTGACAAATGGAGATTTCCTTTATACATGTAAATGTTTCTTACAAAAGTACATCTTCTTTGTTTTCAGAGATTCTCTTGTCTGAAGTCTCAAAAATAATCAGCTCAACAATTTGCAGACCCCTTCACTAAGGATGCAGATTGCATTCAGCTCAGCTCTGTAAATGGTGTGAATATTTTTAAGGGCTCCCAGGTTAGTCCTATTCTGCAGCTTCAGGTAAAAGGAAGAATCGCTGAGAATCAGTTTTCTTCTAAGGGGATGGGGACTTCCCAAGGTTCTGAGCTGGGGAAAGACACATTCGGACTTGCTTTTAAAAGCACCTGGTGGAAAAGAGATGGGCAGGAAGGAGACGCCAGAGGAGGTGGCTGCGACCACCTAGGCATGGGCCAGTTTGGACTGGTTGGTGGAGCTGGGCTGGAGAGAACTGGTTGGATCCAGGTATGTTCTCACCAGCCACTATTTAAGTCAGGTGGTGAGAGATAAAGGACTGAACCTAGAATTTGCCTGAGCAGCTATAAGCCTGTTTTTCCCTTTGAGATAAAGGGCACAGGACACAGAGCTTGGCAGATGGGAGCAGGAACCTAGTTTTGGACATCTTCAGTTTGAAGTCTAAGTCAAAAGCTGAATAGCCAGGTGAGAATGAGAACTGAGGCCATACATCTAGAAAGGTAACCTTTACAGGATTCCTTAGACGAAATAATGTTCATACTGACCCTAACCTCTGCTGATAGTCATGTTTTTTACCCCAGAATAAAGGAAGTTTATGAAATGAGAAAAAATAATAATAATCAGCCCCCCAAAATCAGTATGCCAAAGAGGCATATATTGGGGTGGCAAATTCTGTTTCCTTTAATCCGTGAATCCAAAAAAATTGTCCAGGGACTTCACTGGCTGTCCAGTGGTTAGGACTCTGAGCTTCCACTGCAGGGGGCATGGGTTTGTGCGTGTCATGCAGCCAAAAGTAAAAAACAACACCCAAAAGCCAAAACCAGAAAGCTGTCCAGTGGAGGAAGATGTGTATGCTGGGCAGAGTACTAGAAGGCACCAGACAGAAAAGATCCATAAACCCACATGGGGTCCCTTTGAGGTCTGAATACTAAGCTGTGTGCATGCAGGATTTAAATATATAGTGTGTCAAGAAGTTGTGAAGGCAAAAGTTTAAAGTATTGCCTCTGAAAAGGAGACAGTCTATAAAAGCTAAAGCTTATAAAACACACTCTCCAAATAGTTTACTTGGGTAAAAAGGGACATTCTGTTGAAAAATATTGGTAATCACCTATTTTAAAATGATAGTTTTAAAGACTAAATGTGTGTATAGACTCACTAAAGCTTATCTGATTCAATATCAGGCTTCTTGAATTTACTTTGTGAACTTTTTCCAAAACCAATCTAAAGCTTGGTATTTTGCAAGTTGGGGATTGAAGGTACGAATTTCCTTCAGCCCTTGTAAGGAAGCACTTTTGAATTCATTTCGCTGACATGAGATTGCTCTCCCCAAAGCAATTTTGGAGGGAACATTAAGTGCTATAGAACTGGAACTGGAGAAATGTGCCCCAGAAAATGTTTTTAATCAGGGCTGTGTGGGAGCCTATTTAATCACTGGACAATGGAAGACGTTAAAGGAACAATACTTTGTTTAAGGGACTTACTGACTAAGAGGTTCATTTAAACTAGGTCCTCTCTTCTCTGGCTTCTCATTTTGGAACTGTTTGGCTAGGATTGAACTCAATCTTTCTGGTAGCTTCATCTTCATCCTTTGACCTATAAATGGAAATTCACATGTTTCGGTTTTTGTCTTTGCAAATTATACTTGTCTCTGACAATTCCCTTTGCATTTGAGAAAAGCCAGAGTGGTGCTGGATATTTTCATTCATATTCTCTCTGGTATCAAATGTCACAGCTGGGTTGCATGAAGGTTTATTTGTATTATAACAGCATTTCCTTCAGATCTCAGGGGGCCTCTATCTCTAAAATCACTTGTCTACATGAACTTCAGGGAGAATTACTTGACCTTTCTAAAAGTAAACTTTCCAACTGAATATCTCCCTCTGGATCTAGGTTCAGACGTCGGTTTTGTGTGTGCCCTGAGTTTTTAGATTAATGTAGATTCTTACTTTTAAAGTAATACACTGTTCCTTTGATTGCCCAAACAGAGAGAACTTTTGTTAATTATGGGCATGAGTAAAGTCTAAATATTATGGTGAGATAATTTACTGACAGCATAATGTATGTTCTTCCTCCCCTCATTCCAGACGATTAGTCAATTCTTTTTATGCTCCTTCTCAAACTTGTATTTGTAGACTGAAATAGGGGGACCGACTCTCTCAGTTTGTCCAGGACTTGCTTAGAGGGAGTTGCTGGCATGTGAAACTTCAGTACAAAAAGTGGGAAAGTCCCAAGCAAGCTGGGACAAGTTGGTCACCCCAGGCAAACGTTAGTACAAGATACCTCCTGTCCCAGAATTTTTTCTAAACCCCAAGTTCACTGAAGAGAAGTGGCCTTGAGGGGCCAGAGAGAGTGGGATACCATGTTAATGTAACCTTTTAATTGAAATATAACATATATAATGTGCAAATCATAAGTGTGTAGCTATATAAAATTTCACCAAGTGAACACATACATGTAACTAGTATCCAGATCAAGAAAGGGAATATGTTCAGGGTTCCAGAAGCCCTCTTGCGCATTCTTTCCCTTGAATAACCACATGAGCGAGGAAAACTAAATTTCCCTTTACCCTTCTGAGCTCTTGGCTGAGACTGTCAGTAATAAGAGACAGATTAATGGGAGGGAAAAAAACAGTTTATTTATATATATTTCTTCTGTGTACATGGGAGAGACCCAGGGAAACTGAGTAAAGCTATCCAGCATGGCCTAAGACACCACTTTAAATACCATTTTCAGGAGGGGGTAAGTGCTAGTGGTAAAGAACCTACCTGCCAATGCAGAAGATGTAAGAGACTTGGATTCGACCCCAGGGTCGAGAAGATCCCCTGGAGGAGGGCACAGCAACTCACTCCAGTATTCTTTCCTGGAGAATCCCATGGACAGAGGAGCCTGGTGGGCTACAGTCCATGGGGTCACAACTGAAGCAACTGAACATGTATGCAAGGAGACCAGTTCTGGAAGGTTACCAGAAAAACACAGAATGCTGTTCATGCCTTCTCCACAATGAGAGTTCCTTGTGATTTACAGTTATCCTCTTCTTCCTGGTACAGAGAGAGACACCCTTAAAATGGATATTAACCTTAGGAATGCAAATTTTCCTCACAAAAGAGTAAATTCTACTCTGATTTTAGAGCTCCTCTTATGTCGTCTGTGCTGTCGCTTCAGTCTTGTCTGACGCTGTGATTCTATGGACCGTAGCCTGCCAGGCTTCTCTGTCCATGGGATTCTCCAGGCAAGAATACTGGAGTGGGTTGCTGTTGCCTTCTTCAGGGGATCTTCCCAGCCCAGGGATCAAACCTGCATCTCTTACGTCTCCTGCATTGGGAAACAGGTTCTTTACCACTAGCGCCACCTAGGAAGCCCTCTCGTTTGTCTACTTTTTCTCAAAAATATGTCAACTCAAAATAATCTTTATGCTAAAGAGGCATATTTAGGGGTAGCATGTTCTGCTCTCCTTCAACTAGTATCCTTAAATACTTTAGTTTGACCTGTTTTTAAAATTTATATAAATGAAACCATACAGTTTTGACTTGCTAGGGAGGAAGAAATTTTTCTTTACAATTCCAAGTTCTTCTGGCTGGTCTAAAAGTCAAATTGACAAGAAACAGATTAACAGGAGACAATAAAACACAAATTTATTAAAGGTAGACATGGGAGAGACCCCGGAATACTGAATAACTCACCAAGATGGCCAAAGCCCTCACCTTAAATACCATCTACAGCTAAACACAAAAGAGGATGACTGAGGGTGGGAGAGTCAGTTATGGGAGGTTCCCTGGAAGGTCCCCTTCACAGTAAACAAGGGTGATTGTGGTGCACATTTAAGTCCCTGCCTTCTCCATAGATAGGTTTCTAGATTTTTGGTCATCCTTCTCTTCCAAGTACAGAGATGGAAGCTTTCTATGCCTGCTGTTTCTCAGAAAATAATAGTTTAACACATATTGACTAGGGGATTTTTATAGAAACTAATGCCTGTGGCCAGTGATTTGTTATGTAAGTGAATACTGAAACACTTTGGTCAATAACTTTTGGGTAACAAAAGACATGATAATATATCTCTGGTCAATAAGTTGTTAATTAATATGCCAAAGAGACATATTTTACGGTGACAAATTCTACTCGCCTAAATGTTCTTGTTTCTAGTTTCTCTCATTTAACATTGTGAAATTCATTCATACTGTTGTGTGGCATGTCGATTTGTTCACTCTTGGGGCTGTATAATACCCCACTGTGTGACTATACCACAATTTTGGGGCTATTATGGACAGTGTTACTATGAATACTTTTGTTGCTAAGGAGAGAAAGGGAGCAGTGATTTGGCAAAATCTCAGGGAGGCAGCAACATTCAAAGAGGTTGGTGCAAGGTGGACATAGCCATGGCAGGTGTGGTTCATACCTCTGCAAATTCTGTGACACACAGGGCATAAGAGCAAAGGGCTGGAGACTCCCCTGATGGTCCAGTGGCTGAGACTCCATGCTCCCAATGCAAGGTGCCCAGGTTCAATCCCTAGTCAGAAGACTAGTTCTTATATGCCACAACTAAGAGTTTGAATTCCTCAAGTCAAGATCCCACATGGTGGCAACTAAAACCTGGAGAAATCAAATAAATAAATAAATAAATATATATATATATATATGACTCACTGGAAAAGACCCTGATACTGGAAAAGACTGAAGGCAAAAGGAGAAGAGGGTAGCAGAGGATGAGATGGTTAGATAGCATCACCAACTCAATGGACATGAATCTGAGCAAACTCTGGGAGATAGTGAAGGACAGAAGAGCATAGTGTGCTTCAGTCCATGGGGTTGCAAAGAATTGGACACAACTTACATATATATTCTATGTATTTACACACACACACACACACACACACACACACACACACACATAAAGCTATTTAACAAAAGCATTTATAAAAACAGCAAAGGACTGTTGTATCTCAGAACAGATCAGTCGCTCAGTCGTGTCTGACTCTTTGCGACCCCATGAATCGCAGCACACCAGGCCTCCCTGTCCATTACCAACTCCCGGAGTTCACTCAGACTCACGTCCATCGAGTCAGTGATACCATCCAGCCATCTCATCCTCTGTCGTCCCCTTCTCCTCCTGCCCCCAATCCCTCCCAGCATCAGAGTCTTTTCCAATGAGTCAACTCTTCGCATGAGGTGGCCAAAGTACTGGAGTTTCAGCTTTAGCATCATTCCTTCCAAAGAAATCCCAGGGCTGATCTTCTTCAGAATGCACTGGTTGGATCTCCTTGCAGTCCAAGGGACTCTCAAGAGTCTTCTCCAACACCACAGTTCAAAAGCATCAATTCTTTGGCACTCAGCCTTCTTCACAGTCCAACTCTCACATCCATACATGACCACTGGAAAAACCATAGCCTTGACTAGACGGACCTTTGTTGGCAAAGTAATGTCTCTGCTTTTGAATATGCTATCTAGGTTGGTCATAACTTTCCTTCCAAGGAGTAAGCGTCTTTTAATTTCATGGCTGCAGTCACCATCTGTAGTGATTTTGGAGCCCAGAAAAATAAAGTCTGACACTGTTTCCACTGTTTCCCCATCTATTTCCATGAAGCGGTGGGACCGGATGCCATGATCTTCGTTTTCTGAATGTTGAGCTTTAAGCCAACTTTTTCACTCTCCACTTTCACTTTCATCAAGAGGCTTTTGAGTTTCTCTTCACTTTCTGCCATAAGGGTGGTGTTATCTGCATATCTGAGGTTATTGATATTTATCCCGGCAATCTTGATTCCAGCTTGTGTTTCTTCCAGTCCAGCATTTCTCATGATGTACTCTGCATAGAAGTTAAATAAACAGGGTGACAATATACAGCCTTGACATACTCCTTTTCCTATTTGGAACCAGTCTGTTGTTCCATGTCCAGTTCTAACTGTTGCTTCCTGACCTGCATACAAATTTCTCAAGAGGCAGATCAGGTGGTCTGGTATTCCCATCTCTTTCAGAATTTTCCACAGATTATTGTGATCCACACAGTCAAAGGCTTTGGCATAGTCAATAAAGTAGAAATAGATGTTTTTCTGGAACTCTCTTGCTTTTTCTATGATCCAGCGGATGTTGGCAATTTGATCTCTGGTTCCTCTGCCTTTTCTAAAACCAGCTTGAACATCAGGAAGTTCACGGTTCACCTATTGCTGAAGCCTGGCTTGGAGAATTTTGAGCATTACTTTACTAGCGTGTGAGATGAGTGCAGTTGTGCGGTAGTTTGAGCATTCTTTGGAATTGCCTTTCTTTGGGACTGGAATGAAAACTGACCTTTTCCAGTCCTGTGGCCACTGCTGAGTTTTCCAAATTTGCTGGCATATTGAGTGCAGCACTTTCACAGCATCATCTTTCAGGATTTGGAATAGTTCAACTGGAATTCCCTCACCTCCACTAGCTTTGTTCGTACTGATGCTTTCTAAGGCCCACTTGACTTCACATTCCAGGATGTCTGGCTCTAGGTCAGTGATCACACCATTGTGATTATCTGGGTCATGAAGATCTTTTTTGTACAGTTCTTCTGTGTATTCTTGCCATCTCTTCTTAATATCTTCTGCTTCTGTTAGGTCCATACCATTTCTGTCCTTCGTCAAGCTCATCTTTGCATGAAATGTTCCTTTGGTATCTCTGATTTTCCTGAAGAGATCCCTAGTCTTTCCCATTCTGTTGTTTTCCTCTATTTCTTTGCATTGATCGCTGAAAAAGGCTTTCTTATCTCTTCTTGCTATTCTTTGGAACTCTGCATTCAGATGTTTATATCTTTCCTTTTCTCCTTTGCTTTTCACTTCTCTTCTTTTCACAGCTATTTGTAAGGCCTCCCCAGACAGCCATTTTGCTTTTTTGCATTTCTTTTCTATGGGAATGGTCTTGATCCCTGTCTCCTGTACAATGTTATGAACCTCATTCCCGAGTTCACCAGGCACTCTATCTATCAGATCTAGGCCCTTAAATCTATTTCTCACTTCCACTGTATAATCATAAGGGATTTGATTTAGGTCATACCTGAATGGTCTAGTGGTTTTCCCTACTTTCTTCAATTTGAGTCTGAATTTGGCAATAAGGGGTTCATGGTCTGAGCCACAGTCAGCTTCTGGTCTTGTTTTTGCTGACTGTATAGAGCTTCTCCATCTTTGGCTGCAAAGAATATAATCAATCTGATTTCGGTGTTGACCATCTGGTGATGTCCATGTATAGAGTCTTCTCTTGTGTTGTTGGAAGAGGGTGTTTGTTATGACCAGTGTATTTTCTTGGCAAAACTCTATTAGTCTTTGCCCTGCTTCATTCTGTATTCCAAGCCCAAATTTGCCTGTTACTCCAAGTGTTTCTTGACTTCCTACTTTTGCATTCCAGTCCCCTATAATGAAAAGGATATCTTTTTTGGGTGTTAGTTCTAAAAGGTCTTGTAGGTCTTCATAGAACCGTTCAACTTCAGCTTCTTCAGCATTACTGGTTGGGGCATAGACTTGGATTACTGGGATATTGAATGGTTTGCCTTGGAAACGAACAGAGATCATTCTGTCATTTTTGAGATTGCATCCAAGTACTGCATTTCAGACTCTTTTGTTGACCATGATGGCCACTCCATTTCTTCTGAGGGATTCCTGCCTGCAGTAGTAGATATAATGGTCATCTGAGTTAAATTTACCCATTCCAGTCCATTTGAGTTCGCTGATTCCTAGAATGTCGACATTCACTCTTGCCATCTCTTGTTTGACCACTTCCAATTTGCCTTGATTCATGGACCTGACATTCCAGGTCCCTATGAAGTATTGCTCTTTATAGCATCAGACCTTGCTTCTATCACCAGTCACATCCACAGCTGGATATTGTTTTTGCTTTGGCTCCATCCCTTCATTCTTTCTGGAGTTATTTCTCCACTGATCTCCAGTAGCATATTGGGCACCTACTGACTTGGGGAGTTTCTCTTTCAGTATCCTATCATTTTGCCTTTTCATACTGTTCATGGGGTTCTCAAGGCAAGAATACTGAAGTGGTTTGCCATTCCCTTCTCCAGTGGACCACATTCTGTCAAATCTCTCCACCATGACCCGCCCGTCTTGGGTTGCCCCACGGGCATGACTTAGTTTCATTGAGTTAGACAAGGCTGTGGTCCTAGTGTGATTAGACTGACTAGTTTTCTGTGAGTATGGTTTCAGTGTGTTTGCCCTCTGATGCCCTCTTACAACACCTACCGTCTTACTTGGGTTTCTCTTACCTTGGGCATGGGGTGTCTCTTCACGGCTGCTCCAGCAAAGCACAGCCATTGCTCCTTACCTTGGATGAGGGGTATCTCCTCACCGCCACTCTTCCTGACCTTCAAAGTGGGATAGCTCCTCTAGGCCCTCCTGCGCCCGCGCAGCCAGGCTCCGGGTAACTCAAGGGTAACTCAGTCTATGACTACAGAAGAATCAGCTCTCATGAAATGAAGATTAGAATCAGCTAATTCCTACTTGGAATTAGCCAGACTGCAAGGTTAAAGATACAGTCTGAGAGATTGCCAATTCTGCCCAAGAACTCTGACACTAACTACAAGTGCAGAAGTTTTTCCTTTTCCTGTTTTTGCAGTTTTACTGAGCTCTAATTAACACACAATACTGTATAATTTTAAGATGTACAGCATACTGACTTGACATATATATACTGCAAAATGATCACTGCAATGTTTAATTAACTTCCATCACCTCATATAGTTACCAAAAAACAATTTTCTTTTTTGAAATATAAACTTTTAGGATCTACTACTCTCTTTCAGGTAAGTCTCTCAGTCATGTCCATCTCTTTGTGATCCCATGGACTGCAGCATGCCAGGCTTCCCTGTTCATCACCAAAGTTCAGAGCTTGCTGTAACCCATGTCCATCGAGTCAGTGATGCCATTCGAACATCTCATTCTCTGTCGTCTCCTCCTCCTGCCTTCAAACGTTCCCAGCATCAGGGTCTTTTCACATGAGTCAGTTCTTCACATCAGGTGGCCAAAATATTGGAGTTTCAGCTTCAGCATCAGTCCTTCCAATGAATATTCAGGACTGATTTCCTTTAGGATGGACTGGCTGGATCTCCTTGCAGTTCAAGGGACTCTCAAGAGTCTTCTCCAACACCACAGTTCAAAAGCATCAATTCTTTGGTGCTCAGCTTTCTTTATGGTCCAGCTCCCACATCCATACATGACTACTGGAAAAACTATAGCTTTGACTAGATGGACTTTTGTCAGCAAAGTAATGTCTCAGCTTTTTAATATGTTGTCTACATTGGTCATAGCTTTTCTTCTAGGAGCAAGCATCTTTTAATTTCATGGCTGCAGTCACCATCTGCAGTGATTTTGGCGCCCAAAAATCAAGTCTGACACTGTTTCCATTGTTTCCCCATCTATTTACCATCAAGTGATGGGACCAGATTGTCATGATCTTAGTTTTCTGAATGTTGAGCTTTAAGCCAACTTTTTCACTTTCCTCTTTCACTTTCATCAAGAGGCTCTTCAGTTCCTCTTTGCTTTCTGCCATAAGGGTGGTGTCATCTGCATGTCTGAGGTTATTGATATTTCTCCCAGCAATCTTGATTCCAGCTTGTAGTAACTTTCAAATTTATCATAAAACAGTGTTAACTATCATGTTTTACATTACACCCCTGATACAGATTCTCCCCAACTTAAAATGAAGTTGCCTTGCCTTTCTAAGTTGCTTCAGTCATATCCAACTTTTTGTGATCCTATGGACTGTAACCCACCGGGCTCTTCTGTCCATGGGATTTCCCAGGCAAGAATACTGGAGTGGTTTGCCATTTCTTCCTCCAGGGGATCTTCCCAACTCAGGGATTTACCCGGCATCTCTTACGTCTCCTGTATTGGTGGGTTCTTTACCATTAGCACTACCTGGGAAGCCCACAATGAGGTTATGTCCAGAAAAACCCACTGCAAGTTGAAAACACTGAAAGTTGAAAATACGCTTAGGACTTCCCTGGTGGTACAGTGGTTAGGAATTCAGCTACCAATGCAGAGGACAGAGTTTCAATCCCTGCTCTGGGAAGATCCCACATGCAACTAAGCCTCAGCACCACAACTATTGAACCTATGCCCTAGAGCCAGGGAACTGCAACTACTGAGCCCTTGTGCCACGACTACTGAAGCTGGTGTACCCTAGAGCTCATGCTCCTTAAGATGAGAAGCCACCACAATAAGCAGCCCTCACACTGCAACTAGAGAGTAACTCCTATTTGCCACAACTATAGAAAGCCCATGTAGCAATGAAGACACAGCATAACCATAAATAAATTAAAAAAAATAAAATGCACATAATACACCTAACCTATTGAATATCACACTGGCATCTAACCTACCTTAAAGGTGCTCAGAGCATTTAACAGTAGCTTACACTTAGGCAAAATCATCTAACTCGAAGCCTATTTAATAATCTCATGTAATTTATCGAATACTCTACTGAAAGTGGGACTTCCTTTGTGGCTCAGCTGGTAAAGAAACTGCCTGCAATGCCGGAGACCTGGGTTCGATCCCTGGGTTGGGAAGATGCCCTGGAAAACAGAAAGGCTACCCACTCCAGTATTCTGGCCTGGAGAATTCCATGGACTATAAAGTCCATGGGGTCACAAAGAGTCTCACACTACTGAGTAACATTCACTTTCACTTTTCACTTTCACTCAGTTCAGTTCAGTTCAGTCGCTCAGTCATGTCCGACTCTTTGCGACCCCATGAATCGCAGCATGCCAGGCCTCCCTGTCCATTACCAACTCCCAGAGTTCAGTCAGACTCACGTCCATTGAGTCAGTGATGCCATCCAGCCACCTCATCCTCTGTCGTCCCCTTCTCCTCCTGCCCCCAATCCCTCCCAGCATCAGAGTCTTTTCCAATGAGTCAACTCTTCGCATGAAGTGGCCAAAGTACTGGAGTTTCAGCTTTAGCATCATTCCTTCCAAAGAAATCCCAGGGCTGATCTTCTTCAGAATGCACTGGTTGGATCTCCTTGCAGTCCAAGGGACTCTCAAGAGTCTTCTCCAACACCACAGTTCAAAAGCATCAATTCTTCGGCACTCAGCCTTCTTCACAGTCCAACTCTCACATCCATACATGACCACGGGAAAAACCATAGCCTAGACTAGATGGACCTTTGTTGGCAAAGTAATGTCTCTGCTTTTGAATATGCTGTCTAGGTTGGTCATAACTTTCCTTCCAAGGAGTAAGCATCTTTTAATTTCATGGCTGCAGTCACCATCTGCACTGATGTTGGAACTCAGAAAAATAAAGTCTGACACTGTTTCCACTGTTTCCCCATCTATTTGCCATGAAGTGATGGGACCGGATGCCATGATCTTTGTTTTCTGAATGTTGAGCTTTAAGCCAACTTTTTGACTCTCCACTTTCACTTTCATCAAGAGGCTTTTTAGTTCCTCTTCATTTTCTGCCATAAGGGTGGTGTCATCTGCATATCTGAGGTTATTGATATTTATCCCGGCAATCTTGATTCCAGCTTTCACTACTGAAAGTGAAAAACACAATGGCTACACAGGCACAGAATGATTGTTAGTGCTCTCCTGGTTTATTCTCATGATCATGTGGCTGACTGGGAGCCGTGGATCACTTCTACTGGTGCCCAGCAACATGAGAGAACATTGTTGCACATATCCCTAATCTGGGAATAAAATCAAAATTTAAAATGCAAAATATAGTTTCTGTGGAATGTTTATCACTTTCACACCATTGTAAAGTAAAAAAAAAAAATGGTTAGCTGAATCATCATAAGTCAGAGACTCTCTGTGCTTGTTTATCTTAAAACTGGAAGTTTGTGACTTTTGGCCATCTTTATCCAGTTCTCCCATCTCCCACTCCCATTTTTCTTTAAAAAAAAAAAAGAATTTATTTATTTTTGGCTGTGCTGGGTCTTCATTGTTGCCAAAATATTGGAGTTTCAGCATCAGCATCAGTTCTTCCAATGAATAGTCAGGACTGATTTCCTTGAGGATGGACTGGTTGGATCTCCTTGCAGTCCAAGGGACTCTCAAGAGTCTTCTCCAACACCACAGTTCAAAAGCATCAATTCTTCGGTGCTCAGCTTTCTTCACAGTCCAACTCTCACATCCATACATGACTACTGGAAAAAGCATAGCCTCGACTAGACGGACCTTTGTTGGCAAAGTAATATCTCTGCTTTCCTTCCAAGGAGTAAGCGTCTTTTAATTTCATGTCTGCAATAACCATCTACAGTGATTTTGGACCCCCCAAAAATCAAGTCTGTCACTGTTTCCACTGTTTCTCCATCTATTTACCATGAAGTGATGGGTTCGGATGCCATGATCTTAGTTTTCTGAATGTTGAGTTTTAAGCCAACTTTTTCACTCTCCTCTTTCACTTTCATCAAGAGGCTTTTGAGTTCCTCTTCACTTTCTGCCATAAGGGTGGTGTCATCTGCATATCTGAGGTTATTGATATTTCTCCTGGAAATCTTGATTCCAGCTTGTGCTTCACCCAGTCCAGCGTTTCTCATGATGTACCCTGCATATAAGTTAAATAAGCAGGGTGACAATATACAGCTTTGACGTACTCCTTTTCCTATTTGGAACCAGTCTGTTGTTCCATGTCCAGTTCTAACTGTTGCTTCCTGACCTGCATACAGATTTCTTATGAGGCAGGTTAGGTGGTCTGGTATTCCCATCTCTTTCAGAATTTTCCACAGATTATTGTGATCCACACAGTCAAAGGCTTTGGCATAGTCAATAAAGCAGAAATAGATGTTTTTCTGGAACTCTCTTGCTTTTTCCATGATCCAGCAGATGTTAATTTGATCTCTGGTTCCTCTGCCTTTTCTAAATCCAGCTTGAACGTCTGGAAGTTCACGGTTCATGTATTGTTGAAGCCTGGCTTGGAGAATTTTGACGTTAATTTACTAGCGTGTGAGATGAGTACAATTGTGTGGTGTTTGAGCATTCTTTGGCATTGCCTTTCTTTGGGAATGGAATGAAAACTGACCTTTTCCAGTCCTGTGGCCACTGCTGGGTTTTCCAAATTTGCTGACATGTTGAGTGCAGTACTTTCACAGCATCATCTTTCAGGATTTGAAATAGCTCAACTGGCATTCCATCACTTCCACTAGCTTTGTGTGTAGTGATGCTTCCTAAGGCCCACTTGACTTCACATTCCAGGATGTCTGGCTCTAGGTGAGTGATCACATCATCATGGCTATCTGGGTCATGAAGAACTGTTTTGTACAGTTCTCCTGTGTATTCTTGACACCTCTTCTTAATATTGTCTGCTTCTGTTAGGTCTATACCATTTCTGTCCTTTATTGAGCCCATCTTTGCATGAAATGTTTCCTTGGTATCTCTAATTTTCTTGAAGAGATCTCTAGTTGGTCCCACCCTAAGTCATTAACATAAAATACTAGCTGTGGTCCAAGGAGATCACTGTGCATAAAAACACACTCCTATCACAAGGAAATTTCCCAGTGTTCAATAGTTAACTTCAAGAGCCAGGACAAAGACCTGACCACTCATTTGGAAAGATCAAATTCCTTACTGCAAAGGACTTTCCCCCCTTTCTCTGTAAGACTCTTGGATTCTGATGTAATGGCAAAAGGGGAGTTGCCCCAGTAATGCTTGAGATTACCTGCCCTGTGTGAATGGAAACAAAACAGAATTTAAGGTGATTTAAAGACAACAACCAGGGCTTCCCTGGTGGCTCAGTCAGTAAAGAGTCTGCCTGCAATGCAGGAGATGTGCGTTCAATTCCTAGGTCAGGAAGATTCCCTGGAGAAGAGAATGGCAACCCACTCCAGTATCCTTGCCTGGAGTATCCCATGAACAGAGGAGCCTGGCAGGCTATATTCCATGGGTCCACAAGAGTTGGACGCAACTGAGGAATTAAACCTACCTATAGACAACGAAGCAGTGCCATATTTCCTATAGCAGAATAGTATTTTGCAATTTAAAGCAATGTGATTTTCTTTATTAGTAATTTCTTTATAACCTCACATCACTTCCCTTATTAACAGGTGCAGAAAGAGAGAAAAAAATCATTTACTTTTGTGCTACAAAAATATGCTTTTGAAGCTCTCTGCAGAACTGATATAAATTTATGAGAGAAAAGATTCTGGATCCAAGGAGCCCGAGTGGTTTGGGTATCAAAAGCCAAGGCCCCAAAGGCTTCAGGGTAGACACAGAAATATGTAGGAAACCAGATCAATCAGAATCACCTGAAGCTATATAAAGGCTTCCCAGGACTAGAAGAGAGGAGAGTCAGAGGGGAAAAAGAAACTCATAAATGTGCTCCTGAGAAGGGGTTCTATACTCTGCCCGTACTGTGTCCACCCCCACCTAGGGAAAGGGAATGAAGGACATTCTACAGTCCAATGAAAGACAGAGACACAGTCCCACTCTCAGTGCCCCATCCATCACCTTCCCATCCTAATCATTTCACTGTGTTCTTTCTGACTTCCACTGGTCAGCAGCTGTATCTCTATGTCTAAAGGTTTTGTTCTGGTTTTTTCTTTTTCCTGGAACTAGTCTGCTTGGTGCAGCAGGGCAGAAGTGCCAAGGAATGAACTCACTGCCAACAGCCCTCAGCCAAAACTCTCATTGAAATTATTATCCCTCATTATAAGTCATATCTCATTATTAATACTCCAGCTCTTGCTTCCCTTGGGTGGGATAATTCAGAGCTGTGTATTTGATACCATTTCTCCAGAGTTGCCCCATAAAGTTAAGTTAATGTTCAGGTACCCATCATAGTAGTTGGTTTAAAAATCCACCTCATCTAACTTGCCTGATGGTCCACTGGTTAAAAGTCTGTGCTTCCAATGCAGGAGGTATGTGTTCAATCCCTGATCAGGGAACTAAGATCCCACATACCTCACCTCAGCCAAAAAGTGGTGGGAAAAAATAGGACCTTATCTGCCTTGCCTTCTCTGCATCAACATCCCTACCCCCAAGTGATTTCTTTTTTTTTTTTAAAGAAAACCACATATTTTTATTTATGTTGAATCCTAAATAAAATCAGAGTAAACAGAATCCAGCAGCACATTAGAGGAGTAAAAATTTTTCTATGGCGAGATGGAGATGAGCATTAAAATTGTTTAAAATTTTAAAACTTTTAAAGACAATTCACCATATTAGCATATCTCACTAGAAACATCTACAGTTAGTAGATATGGAAAAGGCATTTTATTGTGTTAACATCCATTTTGATAGATTAAACATTTAAATAAAAGAATAGATATTTCCTTACCTAACCATGATAAACATATCTAACTTGCATCAACACCATCCTGCTTTCAGAGGAAACATCTTATGCCTTCTCTTTGAAGTTAGCAACATGTTAGAAAAATGTCCATTCTGATTACTATTATTTTCTATTGCTCTGCAGGAACTAGACAATGCATTTAATGAGAAATAAGTTAGAAAAGAGTTAAAATTATATGAAGGTATCCAAGGATTTATTTATAAAACTAAATATACTTATAAAAATAAACAAGAGAAATCAATTTCACACACACAGAATGAAAGAAAAGATCTCCGTTTTCAATAGCAACAAAAGACATAAAACAGAAATAAAATTTTTCTATTTTGTTATATTTATTCATTTGGTTTCTGTATAGCCCGAATGACCTGCTTGCACTAAATTGCATGTCTCAGAATCACCTTCCGAAGGTGCCCAAACAAAAGCACAACCCTTTCCATTGCAAATGTTCCTTTTTGACATGCTCATTAAGAATAAGGAAAACGGACAGGATAATTCTCCCACACGTATTACATTTCTCTGTGGCTCCTTGCAAGGGACTCTTTGATTATCAGCACCACTCAGAGCTGACCCTCCAGGCAGAGAGTATCCTCATGTACTTTGCAATTATTTTTTGTTGTTGTTGCTCATTTTGAGCTCATTTTCAGTGGGAGTTCTCCTCCATGAGAATCCTCTGTGTGCCCTGGCTGAGGAGGTATCTCAGTTAGATGGTTTAAGATTTGCCTCTGTTTTGGCCTTGCAAAATTCACAGATGTCGGATCAGTTTCAAACAATAAATTTTTCAGCAGAGGAAACTCATACTCTAAAGTAGTGCAAACTTATTCCCACCTCCAGGCAGAGATCATGCTCAGGGTTCTAGTTTCTTGCAGTAGCTCTGTTTCCTCCAGTGGCCCACGGTGGGCACTCTTCTTGGGTACATTCTACTGCTACTCCCTGACTAAGGACAACAAAACCCTTTTCTAGTGCCCACCTTTGTTTAGAGAGCCTAGGTCTGAGTTCTTGATTTGACGGGCTCATTTAGCCTGGGATCCAGTCCAGTACTCATGTAGACAGTACAACCCCTGAGTTATGTCTTCAGGCTCAATACTCCAAAAGTTGTGTGCCTTCAATTCCTCCTCAGTGCTTTGATTCTAACATTCCTTGTTCTTCTGACACCTGGAAATTTACTTTTGAACTCAGCTATGCTTTAAAAAATACTTTTATCCTATTTAATCTGGCATTTCTACATGTTAGGAGTAGAAGAGGCTCCAGTATCTTGCCAGGCATCAATAGTTCCCATGACACAAAGCAGCATAAACTCTCAGCATTTCACACTTCCCACAAGAAAAACAATTCTTTTTGCATTAGACAGAGTAGACTGATTATTCATAGTACATTTGGGAATAAGATCCTGGCTTTACCTTTATGTGTCCCTAAGACTTCCCAAAGCAAAAGAGCCCTCAAAGAGGAATTCAAGCCTCTGCTTCAAACACGCAGGCTTTGATTCAAGGTTTCAAAAATCTCAGGAACAATTTTTTTTAGACTGATCTCCTGGTCAATTTTCTTGGGCTCCAAAATTACTACAGGTGGTGACTGCAGCCATGAAATTAAAAGACACTTCCTTTTTGGAAGAAAAGGTATGACAAACCTAGGCAGCATATTAAAAAGCAGAGACATTACTTTGCCAACAAAGGTCCATCTAGTCAAAGCTATGGCTTTTCCAGTAGTCATGTATGTATGTGAGAGTTGGACCATAAAGAAAGTTGAGCACCGAAGAATTGATGCTTTTGAACTGTGGTGTTGGAGAAGACTCTTGAGAGCCCCTTGGACTGCAAGGAGATCCAACCAGTCCATTCTGAAGGAGATCAGCCCTGGGATTTCTTTGGAAGGAATGATGCTAAAGCTGAAACTCCAGTACTTTGGCCACCTCATGCGAAGAGTTGACTCATTGGGAAAGACCCTGATGCTGGGAAAGATTGAAGGCAGGCAGAGAAGGGGATGACAGAGGATGAGATGGTTGGATGGCAGCACCGACTCGATGGACATGAGCTTGAGCAAGCTCTGGGAGTTGGTGATGGACAGGGAGGCCTGGCGTGCTGCAGTCCATGGGGTCAAAAAGAGTCGGACACGATTGAGCGACTGAACTGAACATTGTCAATGTACCTGAGCTGTTATCTCCTCTAAAATCACTGGAAGAGGAAAACTCTTCTCAAACTCATGACCCAAGATGGGGGTCTACCCTTGTCATGAGCAGAGGTACGCAGCATAAAATCTCTCAATTCTAGAGAAAATTAACCTCAGAAGGTCACAGTTCTTTTTCTGTTCCAATATATCCCAGAATGCCCATCTTGAAAGATCATCTAATATGGGGAAAGACCAAGGACACTGAAGTTAAATATCATAGTGTCAAAGATTGATTTTTGAAAGCTAAAAACATGGTTCTCAGACCAATACAAAATGGACATATGTCAATGATTTTATTCCACTTGTTAATGAGGGGATCAGTAAGAAAGTAATACTAGTTCAAAGGACATTTTCAGGACCAGCATATTTGTTGTCCACCAGGAAAGGCAGTTTGAAATAAATTTACTAACAGAAAAAAATGGTTAATGTCCAAAGGAAGGGCAAGGAAACTAAAAAATTACCATACAACTTTTGTTGTCTGAGCCCTTAATTAATAGTAAATGGCAAATGCATACACATACATCCCCTAGATCCTCAGGTGATCCTGTCAACATCCCAGGATAGCACTGAAAGGACAGGCAACCCAATTTTCCTCTTGCTTCTCAAGTTTTAAACAATGTGTCTTAATAACTACTACACTTAACTGCGCAATATAGCAGCTTTGGAGCAATGACCTAAGTTCCCTGGGATTCAGTTTATTCATCTGTAAATTGGGATAATAGTATATATCTTGCCTAATTATTTTATTTTTTCTTGTTCCCCAACTAGAGGAGACCAAGCAGGGATAACCCCTGTGTAGGCAGAAGATGGAGCTAGGTGCCTTTTATGACTGGGAGTAGAGACCTGAGGGTGCCAGGGTGTGGGTCAGGTATCTGAGTGAGGAGCCGAGAAGGAAAGCCACGTGTAGCCAAAAGGAGAAGAAACTCAGAGATGAAACCAGGAACATGAGTCAGCCAAAGTTTTATACAGATTCAGAGTTCAAAAACTAAAAAGGTGGGAGAGAGGGGACCAGAGTGAATCTGAACCTGAGTCAGGGAAGGTGGCAGCTTTTGATCTGTTCACTTTTGCCAATAGTGTGGGATGGTCCATCCTTGGAGGTAAGGGTTACCTATGGGCAATGAATAGTGTGAAGGTTAAAGAGAATTTCTACTGGGTACCGTGTTTAGTATTTAAAAATATCAGATGCTTAATAAATAGTATTAATGAATATTATAGTACTAATTACAAAGTTTTGGTCTACATTTCTCCTTGTGCAGGTTGTAGGTGAGGCAGTTTTCTCTAAAAAGGATCCATGAGAATAAAATTCTCTGTAACTTACTTGTTTAGCATAGAAGGCATTCATATTATTGATGAAAGTGAGGGAGACATCTGTTTTCTCCTGTGATGGCAAACTTGTATCTTCACTCAAGAAAGAACTTATTCTGGGACTTGCCTGGTGGTCCAGTGGTTAGGACTCTGTGCTTTCATGGCAGGGGATGCAGGTGCGATCCCTGTTCAGGAACTAAGATCCTACATACTGCAAAAAAAGAAAGAAAGATGGCAATTAGCTGATAGCCCCCAAATTCACTGTCTTCAGCAGGTGCCTCAGCACATCATGGTGAAGCCCAGCTCTTCCAGGTTGAGCCCTAGCCAGTGACTGAGCATCATGTGGCTACAAGGACCCAGCCACTGCTGCCAAACATAGGTGTTCACTAACAGGCAATCTTTGTTCAGAGCTCCTCAATGGGTTGACTGAGACTTTGTCAGATCTGCATTGCAGCCTGAGGTGCTCTCACTCTGATTCTGTTAATACTTTCACCTTGACATTTTTTCCCTATAGGTGTCTAATCTGCATCACAGTTTAAAGGTGACATAGACTGGAACCTGGGACCCTTTGCTGCCGAGTTGCAATGCCTGCACCTGGACACATTTCTCCTAGAGCTACAAAATACAAAGAAACTCTATGGGACTAAAAATAATTATGTGCCTGCCCATTTGGTACAAATTCTGGACAAAGGATACAAATAGACTAAAAAACTCAACTGTCACTTTGAAGAGCCTGGAGCAAAAGCAGGGGGTCAGGAGCAAAAGCAGGGTACTGTGTGCATATGCCCTCTGCATACAACACCACCTAAAGGTGAGCAAACCACTTATGTCACACTCTGCACACCCTCCCTACCCTCACCCCATATAAAAAACAAGCTCACCACACCCCACACCCCCTTAGCCATTGAGCAAGCAAGGGAACCTGCCCTTTGTTCTTGTTCCCCTCTGCTGCAGACAGGGCCCCAGTAAAGCCTTGCCTGAAGTTCTTCTCTGGCCTCTGATCAATTTCTATTGATTAAGGAGGCCAAGAACACTAGTTAGCAACAAAGGCTTTCTCTGTGGCTTCTATTTCCTCTTTCTTCATTTTCCCTAAGTGTCAACCAGCCCCAGTAAACTCTGTCTCACCATTTGCTCCCCAGGGCACCTGACACAGTTGGTACTGGAAGTGGTCTGAGAAAGCAGGAGTAAAGATCGGAAGTGGTTGCGACATCCCTGGTTGTCCAGTGGTTAAGACTCTGCACCTCCACTGCAGGGAGCACAAGTTCATTCCCTGGTTGAGGAACTAAGATCCCACATGCTGTGCAGCCAAAATTAAAAAAAAAAAAAAAAAAAAAAAAAAAAGATGGGAATTTGTGACTGGTCACTTACCACCTGTCTGGCAATAAAGACCCCATTTTGGGTTGTATGTAGGACATGGACAGATCAAGGCCTCAAAAAAGTGAAGTGAAGTGAAGTGAAGTCGCTCAGTCGTGTCTGACTCTTTGTGACCTGACAGACTGTAGCCTACCAGGCTCCTCCGTCCATGGGATTTTCCAGGCAAGAATACTGGAGTGGGCTGCCATTTTCTTCTCCAGGGGAACTTCCCAACCCAGGGATCAAACCTGGGTCTCCTGCATTGTAGGCAGACACTTTACCATCTGAGCCACAAGGGAAGCCTTGTGGTCTAATTGCTAACACTCACACTGGTGGTGATTAGGGAGGTTCTGTTAGGAGGGGACTACTCAGCCTGGTACCAGGATAGATTTGAAAAGTCCAGAGATGTTGAGTGGGAGTGGGGTGAGGGGGAGAGGTGGCAATGCATATAAGGAAAGTAGAGCTGTGGAATTCTCTGGTTGCTATTAAGTTTCACTGACACTCTATAGAGAGATAATGAAAAACTGAGGGCAGTTAGTAAACAGCTGAAATACAGGTGTGAAGGCCTGAAGCCCTCTTTTGTAGTTTACAAAGAGGCCCTTATCTCCTGCAGTGGAAAAGCCAAAAAAGCTGAAGACAAAACTCCAGATTTAATAGTAATATTAACCGAACCTTCAAAGATGATTGAATGCTCAACTGAGGCATTATGTGATACCAAGGTCAGAGTCTTGTTTTGGGCAGTCTGGGAATCTGATACATGGGATGAGGATGTATGG
The DNA here is from genome assembly GCF_029378745.1 of Bos indicus. Taxonomy (NCBI): domain Eukaryota; kingdom Metazoa; phylum Chordata; class Mammalia; order Artiodactyla; family Bovidae; genus Bos; species Bos indicus. Next base: position 120,460,816 of record NC_091789.1, on the reverse strand, counting down.
GGGATGCTCCTAAAGATTTTGGCTTCCCAGTGTTTAAAAAAAAAAAAGATTAGGCCCAAGATGGAGTTGCTCATGCTAAGCCCCACATGAGCAAACCAAAGCTTTCCTAACTTTCTATGCTATCTCTCCCATAAAAGGAAGGTCTGGGTCAACCAATCAGTGCCTGCATGCTCAGCACAAGTTACCTGACTCAGCGCAAAGACTTCCTTTTGTGCCATATAAGGGAAGTAACCGTGCTTTACTCACACAGCAAATGCCCAGTACAACTTCCTTGTTCTTGCTCACTTTGGTCTTGAAGGGGAACAGAACCTGCTATCCCCATATATGCCTCTTTAGCATAAGGATTATCTTGAGCTGATTATTTTTAAGAAATGGTAGGCAAAGAAGAATCTCTGAAAACAGAGTAGAAGTTATCCTTTTGTAAGAGACATTTACATTTATAAGGGAAATCTTCATTGGTTAGGGCGTCTCCCTTTATGCTTCAGGAAGAGAGGAATGACTAAATCTCTAGGAACTCTTAGCAATGGAGAAGGCAATGACTTATATCTGCATAACGACCTTACCCTTATTTACTGTGCTTTTTCTGATAACCTCCCATAACTGGCTCCCTAATCCCCCAGCATCTTTTGTCTTTAGCTGAAGATGGTATTTAAGGTGGTGGTTTGGGCCATCTTGGGGGATTTTTTTCCTAGGATGGACAGATTTGGCAATTGATTTAACCCCCACTAGAACTTGGCCAGTGTGTGAGGTAAGAGCTTTTATAATGTGGCCGACCAAGTGGATGAAACACTCCTTCACTCTCATCCCCAGTAGTTAAAGTAGTAACTCAGAAACAATATTGTATCCTAGGGGATGGCATAGATTATTGCTGCCCTTAAGGATCTAAAAGGATCTCATGAATCCTTTAATTTGCTAGTTTGAAGCCTGCAGAAACTGATAGATCCTGGGGAATGATCTTGGACCACTGCATAACAGGCCCATCCACAACTGCCATGCCAGACCTGGTATCTATGTTATCACAAACTAACATGATGTCAGGTACATGATATGCAGCCACTGATATGACACATGTGTTCCTTTCTATCCCAATCAGTAAAGAGGATCAGAAGCAGTTCTCATTTAGTGGAAATGGACAAACATATGCATTGTGTTATACATATACAGTTTTGCCACAAGGCTATATTAACTTGCCCGTCCTGTATAATCACATAGTCCAAACTGATATGGGTATTCTTACAGAATATTGCATTGATCCATCACACTGATGACATATTCTGAACTGGGAAGGATGAGCAAGAAAGTGGTTAGTGAGCTGGAGGCTAAGGTAAGTCTCATGCACTCCAGAGTGTGAGAGATTAGTGCTATACTTCAGTATATGAGAGGAAGAGAAACTTCATTTAGGTTCAAGCAATGTTTCTAGAGTTGCTATCACTTCCAGCTAAGCTTAATTCTGATACAGGACCCAAAATAAGGGTGTTTTAGAGTAAATGGTTTTAAGAAGTATTTCTGATGATAATTAGACAACAGAACTAATTGTCTGTTGATATCACTAAGTTCATGTCAATAAAAAAATACTGATATTTCTATTCTACAGTGTGAGTTTAAGGACATATTTTACCTACGTAATTTTTTTTACTTAAAACATTTCTCTCAGGCAGTAAGAAGTTTGTAATAAGGGTAACTTTAATAAGATACTACAAGGTGACCTCTTTTGTATCTCATTTCACATGGCACCATGTAGGTTAAAGTTTTGTTTTGTTTTGTTGCATCCCTCCCAATAGTACTTGTCAAACCAGAAACTGGGAGGGTGAGGCCCACATTTACCAAAACCTAGAACATGATTTTAATTTTCATTGGTCTGCTGTTAGAAATGAAAGAGGAAGTGTCACTCAGGAACTGAGGGCAATTTCAAGAAACAGCAGGAAATTGCCAGTGGAATTAAAAACAAAAACCTTCTTGCTTTGGAATACTTTTCTCAATGTTTGAATCTCCCTATCCAATTAGACTAATTAAGACTTCCAGACAAGTCATCAGTTGAAGTGAAAGAGAACTATACATGTTCTACAGAGCTCCAAATACTTATAATAAAATATAGAGCACTGGCCTCAAGGGTATAGACAATACTTTCCCAAGATGTGTCACATTTCTTATCACTCAGCAAAATGTAATTTATAATTAGTTTGTTGAGAAATTTTACAGGGCTATGGAGACATAGCCCTGGCTTCCCTTTGTCAGTTGGGAAGTTAAGGTTTACAAAATGGATCTTTAAATAATAATGAATATTAAAATTGGTAAAGACTAACAGAGAAAAACACAATCTCAGGCACACTTGAAGTGTAAGTTGGGATAGATTTTTCTGAAGGACAACTTAGGCAATATATGTTGAAGCTTCAAAAGTGCATTTTCTCTAAGCACCTTCACTTTAAGGAATTTTTATAAGAGTATAATCACATACCTGAAAAAAAGACATTTATTAAATAATATTTATTATGGTTTTGATTGTGGTGGTTTAGTTGCTAAGTCATGTCCAACTCTTACAACCCTATGGACTGTAGCCTGCCAGGCTCCTCTGTCCATGGGATTTCCTAAGCAAGAATACTGGAGTTGGTTGCCATTACCTTTTCCAGGGTATCTTTTCTGATCCAGGGATCAAACCCACATCTCCTGCATTGGCAGGCGGATTCTCTACCACTGAGACACCAGGGAAGTCATAGTTTTCATTATGACAGCAAAAATATTAACAAATATATGACAAGACTGGTTAAAAACTATGATACAAATATGTAACAAAATATTATAAGCCATTAAGGTATTTTATATATATATATATATATATGCATTAATATATATATGCATAACAAAGATCATGGCATCCAGCCACATAACTTCATAGCAAATAGAAGGGGAAAAAGTGGAAGCAGTGACACATTTTATCATCTTGAACACCAGATTCACTGCAGATGGTGACTGCAGCCATGAAATTAAAAGGTTCTTGCTCCTTTGAAGGAAAGCTATGACAAACCTGAACAGCATATTAAAAAGCAGAGATATCACTTTGCTGACAAAGGCCAGTATAGTCAAAGCTGTGGTTTTTCCAATAGTCACGTACTGGAATGTGAAATCAAATGGGCCTTAGGAAGCATTACTATGAACAAAGCTAGTAGAGATGATAAGAATTCCAGCTGAGCTATTTCAAATTCTAAAATGATGCTGCTAAAGCACTGCACTCAATATGTCACAAAATTTGGAAAACTGAGCCATGGCCACAGGACTGGAAAAGGTCAGTTTTCATTCCAATTCCAAAGAAGAGCAATGCCAAATAATGTTCAAACTACTGCACAATTGAGCTCATTTTACATGCTAGGAAGGCAATTCTCAAAATCCCTTCAAGCTAGGCTTCAACAGTAAGTGAACTGAGAACTTCCAGATGCACAAGCTGGATTTAGAAGAGGCAGAGGAACCATAGATGGGTGAGAGGAGAGAGGAGACATGAGAGAGGAGAGGCCCATATAGTCAAAGCTATGGTTTTTCCTGTAGTCATGTATGCATGTAAGACTGTGAGAAGGATGTGAGAAGGCTGAGCATCCAAGAACAGATGCTTTTGAATTGTGGTGGTGGAGAAGACTCTTGAGAGTACCTTGGACTGCAAGGAGATCCACCCAGTCCATCCTAAAGGAAATCAGTCCTGAATATTCATTGGAAGGACTGATGCTGAAGCTACAATACTTTGGCCACCTGATGTGAAGAGCTGGCTCACTGGAAAAGATTCTGATGCTGGGAAAGATTGAGGGCAGGAAAAGAAGGGGCTGACAGAGGTTGAGATGGTTGGATGGCATCACCGGCTCAATGGACATGAGTCTGAGCAAACTCCGGGAGATAGTGAAGGACAGGGAAGACTGGTGTCCTGCAGTCCATGGGGTTGCAAAGAGTCAGACAGAACTGAGTGATTGAACAACAACATGTATTAACATAAAAGCTATTTATGATACTTGGAGTGAAAACAGAATGCAACAAGGTACTATGAAGACTAGGAGCTCAATATTGTTTAAAATATGAACTAAGTTATTTGTATATATATGCATAGTAAATCAGAGAAGGCAATGGCACCCCACTCCAGTACTCTTGCTTGGAAAATCCCATGGACGGAGGAGCCTGTTAGGCTGCAATCCATGGGGTCGCTAAGAGTCGGACACGACTGAGTGACTTCACTTTCACTTTTCACTTTCATGCATTGGAGAAGGAAATGGCAACCCACTCCAGTGTTCTTGCCTGGAGAATCCCAGGGATGGGGGAGCTTGGTGGGCTGCCGTCTATGGGGTCACACAGAGTCGGACACGACTGAAGTGACTTAACATAGCATAGCATAGTAAATGTCTAGAAGTTTACAGCAGAAAATGTAAAGTAGGAATATTATGAAATATTGCAAACACGCCAAGTTATGGAAAATAAAATACTTACATACTTAACACTTGGCTTTATCAAATGTTAACATTTTTCTGTATTTGCTTCAAGTACATTTTAAGTAATGAACACTAGAGACAAATGCAGCCTCTGTATTGACTCTTTCAACCCATTCCTCTCTCTCCCCTAAAGCTCACCACTACTCTGAATTTGCTAAAACGTTATGCTTTCCAGAATTACATATTACACATAATAATATGAATATGATAACTCCATATATGTATAAATCTAATTATTATATATTTTATGTATATGTGTTATTTCTTGCAGTTAAAAAACTTTATATAAATGTTGTTATAAAGAATGGGTCCTGCAACTTCCTTTTCTCTATTTATAGTCTGTTTTTGAGATTTAGGCATATTGATGATATATGTCACTCTGGATCATTTAAACAATTAATCTAGCATTCTGCTTTTTGATGTACCACAAATTATTGATGCATTTAACTATTGGTTATTTCTACCACATACAGGTTATTTCCAATTTTATGCTATTATAAACAATGCAATTCAAATCACAGATATAAATTCTTCAACATATCTTCGCAACCATCTGTGTAATAATATCTTTTTACTATATTCCTAGTAGTGAAATTGCTAAATTTATTTCTGTTCCAATGTCCCAATCTCACAGTTTATATAGCTTTATAATAAGGAAGGATATTGTACAAAAGAAATCTCCCCTCCTTGATCATCTCCTTTCAAATGACTTCAGCAATTCTTGGTATTGTATACCACTATAAGAATTTTAGAATCAGCTTTGCAGGTTCTGGAAAATCAAAACAGATGAGAGAAACCAAAACTGGATACATACATATACATACATTCCCCCAGCTCCTACCCCCAACAGCAGCAATAACCAAGTTGGAATTTTTTTAAATTGCATCAAACTAACCTCTTTATTTGGGAAGAGTTGACATCTTTTCAATATTGACTTTTCCTATGTGTGGTTGATGACACAATTATTCAAAATGTTCACTTTCTCTTTCTAGGAGAGCATCATATATTCACATCCATTTGACATAAAGTTTGGCCATATGACTTACTTTAAACCAGTTGATGTAAGAAGTGACCTGTACTGCTTTGAATAAAAATTCTAGACATCACGTCTCTTTTCACTCTTTCAATGCGAGCAGCCATGCCCCAGATGGCAGCTGCCCCTTTAGCCAGCATACCAGAATGAAGAGGAACTTGAGCGAAGCCACAGCTGTCCTGTGATAGAAATGACACAAAAGCAAAAGTCAACTTTGTTGTCGTAAGGCACAGAGTTTTCTGTGAGCCATTTGCTACTGCTTTAAAACTCAGCCTAAACTAACAAAAGGAGATAATCAGGACCCAAAGTAAGGGTGCTGCCATAAAACACATCCAATTATGTGGCATTGGCTCTGAAGTTAAGTGGTGTTTGGAAAAGGTACAGTTATTAAAGGCTGGAAAGAAGGCAATCATACTATGAAGTGGCAAACATTCTGTAAAGAATCACTAGTGATCCCTCAGAGAGGCAGATACTGTGCTGAATGAGCCTGTGGGTTTAGGGAGAAAGGGCAGGAGACAATATTAGCCATGTGGCTTCACTCCTACTGGCTGCATTTGAGGAGATACTACAAGCAAGAGATATACCTGACCAAGATGTGGTCCACTTTGCAATCAAGAATGAGAGAGAATAGAGTGAGGCCGGGATTCTGGGACTTTGTAGGTATAGAAGCACCAGATTCCTACCTGTAAGGTCAGCACAATTTAGCCTAAGCTGACTGATGCAACATCCTTGAACACCCTATCTCTCTCTCTTTAGATATTCTTTTACATCCTTTATCTATTTATCTGGCTGTGCTGGGTCTTAGTTGCAGGATATGGGATCTAGTTCCCCCATCAGGGATTGAACCTGGGTCCCCTGCATTGGGATCGTGCAGTCTTAGCCACTGGACCACCAGGGAAGTCCATTTTTTACATCCTTTAATAACAGCTGAACTGATTGGTAGTGACAAAAGCATTTTTGTTATTGTTGGTAATGAGATCTCTCTTTTTAAATACTTCTTAGTTTTATGGGTAATATATATGTGTGTGTGTGTGTGTGCATGTATATATATTTAAAAAACCATAACAAATCTACCAACATATTAGTAATTCCCATGATCACTGTTATTTTTCATTTACTACTTCTCTTTAGTTTCATTTTCTGATGGGCCAAATCTTTTCCTTTACTATGTATTACTATTTTAGGGCCAGTCTGTAAGTCTGTGTCAAACTATTTCCCACTCTTGAATTTTAGTTTTGCAATTTGTCATCAGCCTGTCATTCAGACATAGATCTTTTCTCTCTCTCTCTCTCTTTGATAGCTGTGGCAGAGACTAGCTACATGATTAACAACCCAGTTTTCTCTTCTTGGGTGCAAAGCTAAACTACATTTCTCAGTCCCCTTGCATCTAAGCAGAGCCATGTGACTAGTAGTTCTTGCCCCTGTAACGTGACTGTAAGTGATGTATCATCTCTGATATGATGCAGTTAAGACCTGCTATGCTCTTTCTTTATTTCCTGACTGGATACAGCAGTACCAGTGGAAGACCACAAGGATCACAAGGATCTAGCAAATAGAGATTGGATTTTTAGAAGGTCATGTGAGAGGCTTTTCTTTTTTCCCCCAGCTTTCTTGAGATATAATTGACATGTGACATTGTGTAAGTTGAAGATGTGCAATGTGTTGATTTGATCCACTTATATACTGCAAAATGATTACCAGCACAGTGTTAGATAATACCTCCATCATGTCACATAACTGCCTTTTTGTTTTTGTGATGAGAACATTTACGATCAACTCTTTGAGCAACTTCCAAGTATACAGTACAGTATTATTAACTATAGTTACCATAGTGTACATTGGATCCCAGAGTTTATTCACTTTATAACTGTAAGTCTGTGCCCTTAACCAACATCTCCTCATTTCCCACTGGCCCCTGGCATCATTTTACTCTTTGTTTCTAGTTTGCCTTTTTTAGATTCTACACATAAGTGATATCATATATAGTATTTGTCCTTTTTGTCTGACATCTCATTTAGCACAATGTCCCCAAATCCATCCATGCATTTATATTTAGCATCTAGCTTTATTTATCTGGAGTGGGACAGTAGGTAACTAAAATTTTCTTTCAACCTTTGATATTTTACAGTTTCACTATAATATACAGGTGCACCTCAGAGATATTATGGGATCAGTTGCAGACCACCACAATAAAGTGAATATCACAGTAAAGCAGTCACGCAAACTTTTGTTTCCCAGTGCATATAAAATTGTGTTTATACAACTTTTAAGTTGTGTAACTTTTAAGTGTGCAACAGCATTATTTCTATAACATAGACATAGTGTCTGTGTCTAAAAAAAACAATGTACATACCTTAAATTAAAAATACTTTATTGCTAACAATGCTAACCATCATCTGAGCCTTCAGCAAGTAATAATTTTTTTGCAATAGCAAAGATCATGGTCACAGATAACCATAATAAATAAAATAATAATGAAAAACTTGGAAATGTGAGAATTACCAAAATTTGACACAGATGTGTAGTGAGCAAATGCTTTTAGAAAAGTGCACTGATAGATTTGCTCAGTGCAGGGCTACCACAAACCTTCAATTTGTAAAAAAACATAATAAATGCAAAGTGCAATACATATGAGATATGGCTGTATTTGATTGTGATTTCACTTTATTCTGCTTGGTACTTGGGGTGCGCTCTTTTAAAAATGGAGGATTCAATTCTTTAAACACAGGAAAATTCTCAAATGCTATGTCTTCAAATATCGCCCTTTTTGCTATATCCTCTTTCTCTTCTTCTCTAACCCTATCAAGCAAATCATGTAACTTTACAATCTATTTTCCATGTCCCTTATCCTCTCTCTGACACTTTATTGTGGTAAAATATACATAACAAAAAATTACTTATCATTTTAACTACTTTTAAAAGATATTTATTTTTTAATAAATAAAAAATAAAATATTTTTATTTATTTTTAAATTTATGCTCTGAGTCTTAGTTGTGGCACCTAAACTCTTAGTTGTGGCATGTGGGATCTAGTTCCCTGACCAGGGATCGAACCTGGGCCACTGCATTGGGAATTTGGAGTTTTAGCCACTGGACCACCAGGAAAGTCATTTTAACTACTTTTAAGTGTGCAATTCAATGGCATTAGGTTTGTTCACAATGTTGCATAAACATCACCAATATCCATCTCCAAAACTATTTCATCATCCTAGATAGAAACTTTGTACTCATTAAATAGTAATTCCCCATCACTCCTCTCATCATAACTCTTGGTAACTTCCATTCTACTTTTTTCTCCTATGAATTTATCTATCCTAGGTACCTGATATAAGTGAAATTATACAATATTTGTCTTTTTGTGTGTGGCTTATTTCACTTAGCAAAATGTTTTCACGTTTCATCCATGTTGTAGCATGTGTCAAAATGTCCTTCCTTTTTAAAGCTGAATAACATTCCATTCTATGTATATACTACATTTTGCTTATCCATTACCTGTGGACACACATTTAGTTTGTTTCCACCTTTTGGCTATTGTGAATAATACTGTTATGAAAATTGATATACAGGCATCTCTTTGAGTTCCCACTTTGAATCTTTTTGGGTATGTATTGAGAAGTTGAATTATTACACCATATGGTAATTCTATGTTTAACTTTTTGAGGAACCATCAAAGTGTTTTCTGCAGTGCTTGTAACATTTTGCATTCTACCAGCAATGCACGAGGATTGCGATTTCAATTTCTCCATATTCTCAGCAGCAGTTATTTTCTGTGTGTGTGTGTGTGTGTGTGTGTGTGTGTGTGTGTGTGATGTTAGCCATCTTAATCCAGATGAAGTGGTATTTCATTGTGGTTTCAATTAATATTCTAATGACTAATAATGTTTATCATCGATTCAAGTACTTATTGGCCATCTGGATATTTTCTTTGGAGAAATGTCTATTCAAATCTTACCCATTTTTGAGTTGGGTAGTTTGGGTTTTCTGGTTGTTGAGTTGTAGAACTCTATATATTCTCTCTGATATATTTTCTCTCTCTTCAGTGTTGCTTCTCTGCAGAAAATCCACAAAAGCATGAGCAGGGAGATTCAGGCTACAGTGGAGAGCCTTGACACCAGAGCACACTTTTGCCTACAGGCAAAAAACTAGAGACCTTCATTTTTAGGAACACTTTGCCATGTGCCCATTGCTCTCTTGCTAACATTTGGGCCATGTATCTTAAATTGGGGGTCACTCAGAACATAGTTGGACACGACTGAAGCGACTTAGCAGCAGCAGCAGCAACAGAGCTATGAACTGTTGGGGATGAGCAGACAGAACTGAAGCTGTGGGAGAAGTTCTGCTCCTCCACCTGCAGACAGAACGATGGTCACACACATCAGGGAGCAGTGACACAAGACGGACCCGACTGGTGCCCCTCTGCGCCCCTTGAGCACAGGGAGTAGGATGAAAGGCAGAGGAGGGGGGTGTCACACGCCAGCCCATTAACAAAGCCCAGGAAATAAAAATAAAATCTGAGTAACAAACAAAGTCTAACCTTCTTTTCCTTTGCCTTTGTACTTTGTCGAGTTCTGCTTGCTCATAGAGGGCTGTGCGCAGAGCCCTTCCACCTGGCTCTTCAGACCTGGGTTGTAGTGAGAAAGGGCTGGGCTGATGTCTCAGCTCTGCCTTGAGCAGGCCTGACACTGTCATTCAAGATGGCCGCAGCTGGTGTGCAGAGACGATGCATCCAGGACTGGTGTGGGGTACACCTGTGGCTGTTCTCGCCTCAAGAGAAGGCCTCATCTCGTCCTCCACCCCCAACTGGGGAGATCCCTATGAAGCATCTCTGGTGGCCCCAGCCTGGAGCAGCTTGAAGCTGGGTATCAGTTCCAGGCCAGGGACTGAGGCTGGATCTATGCGGTGAGGGCACTGAATCTTAGCCAGGAGACCAGTGGTCAGTGAGAAGGCCCTGGCTTTTCAACTTTGCAGAAAATAATTCCCATGAAGATGGGAAGTACTGAAACAGGTGTTTGTTAGGAAGAAAAAGGGGGCTTCCCTGGTGGCTCAGTGGTAAAGAATCTGCCTGCAATGCAAGAGCTGCTGGAGATGTGGATTCAATGCCTGGGTCGGGAAGAGACCCTGGAGAAGGGAATGGCTACCCACTCCAGTATTCTTGCGTGGAGAATCCCCATAGACAGAGGAGACTGGTAGGCTATAGTCCACAGGGGACACAAAGCGTCAGACGCGACTGAAGTGACAGTACACATGCATGCAGTTGGAGAAACAGTACAGTATGTGTGAATAGACATGGGTGGACTCAGAAAGCGGGTGGACTCAGAGTTGTGCCTTGGGGTCCTTTAAATCAGTAACTTTTATGGGGCATTTCTTCTGGGTTTCTTTTCACCAGTCATTTTGAATTGCCTGCTTCAGAGCCCATATTTGGTACATCTCAGGGTCTTTCCATGTGTGCAGGTACATCTCTGAACCAAGATGGATTCCAGTAAAGAGGCTTTTAGATAGCTTAGCATCACTCCCCTTTTGACCTCCAAGGAGCTTTCTAGTTGGGAGGTTTTCTTGACTTCTAGAATGAGAAATATGTGGTCTCTTATCTCTTATCTGGGCAGAGCCCATCCTGTTCTCACCTGTCCTACTATTGATATTCTGGTGTTTCTGTCCACAAGGAATGAACTCCAATCGCTCACCCAGGGGTAGAGGGTGGGGCATCTACCTCTTGTCTCAGGTCCAACCTATGGTGCCCCATGTATTGAGTTTCCTTTCAGTATCTATAATGTTTCCTTTCAGATAGTGTACTTTTCATCTCAAAATTCTGGTAGGACATTTATCATATCTTTCATTTCTCTTCTAAGCTCATGTTTTACTTTAAATACTTGAACATAGTCGTAACAGCTCTTTTAGAGTCTTTTCCCACTAAATCCATCACAGCTGTCATTTCTGGTTCCATTTCTAGTGACTGATTTTTTCCTCTTGGTTATGAATCACATCTTCCTGCTTCTTTGCATGTCTAATGATTTTTGATTGGTTGTGGTATATTATGATTTTACATTGTGGGATGCTAGGTCATGTTTTTCTTTAGCGTGTTGGGCATTGTACTAACAGACATTTAAATCACTTACAAATCAACCTGATCCCATCGGGGCTTGTTTTTGGCTTTATTAGGGTGGATTTAGAGTAACTTTTACTCTAGTTTAGCCTCTCTACTAAAGCATGATCCTCTGAGCTCTTCAGTGAAGGCCTGGATGTTCAACATGAAACTTCTCTAGCTGCCCAGAATTTAAACATCTCACAGTTCTGTGTGGAGAATCTCTGGGAATTATTCAGATTATAGCTCCAATTTCTCTTTTAACCAGCATCAAGTATTTTCACCCTATGCATGTATACCTTAGTATTCAGCAACAGATTCAATGGTTTTCCTAAGTTTATTTTTGCAGCTGTTTTCTCTGAACATCTCCCTCTTCCCTGGTACTCTCCCCACAAATTCCAGCCCTCTGAAGTCTTCCTGAACACTCACGGTCTCTTTAATTTCAGCAGCACCTCCCAGCTATGCTTGGAATTCTATCTCACAGTCAGGAAATTGCCTCTAGGAAGAAAGTTGAAGCGATTGTATGTCTTACCTTAATTTTTTTTTTTTACATCCTTATGATCCTGTACTGCCTGTTATTCAATGTCCCAAAATTATTGCCTCATATATTTTGACCAGTTTTGTGGTCTATGATGGGAAGGTATTTTGAGCTCCAGTTATTCCATCATAGCTGGGAGTAGGAATCTCAGTCTTTGAGTTTTTAAGGCCACATTTCCAGAACTTCCCTGGTGGTCCAGTAGCTAGGACTTTGAGCTCCCAATGCTGGGGACCCAGGTTCAACCATTCAGGGAACTGGATTCCACATGCTGAAACTGAAAAACCCCACATACTGCAATGAAGATCGAAGTTCCTGAGTTCCACAACTAAGACCTGAAGCAGATAAATAAGTAAATATATAAATAAATATTAAAAAAAATAAAGCCACATTTCCTCCTCAAGAACTTGGATATAACAACAAAATAAACAACACTTTCCCAGTTATTCAGGTATGGTGTCAAGATGAGGAAAGTCATGGAAGTGGGGGTGAACTGTGGTCTTCCTGAGTTATCGAGAATAAGTTTGGAGATATTAAATTTGGAAGTGATGAGACATTTGCTTGGAGATCTTGGAACAGGAGCCATTAGGGGAGATAGGGTATCTAATATAATAAATGCCCTCAATGTTCTGCTTAATATTCTTTGGACTTGCCTGAGTCACTTGAAGCCATGGACATTCCCAGTAAGCTACAGCTTCCCATTGCCAAGTATCTGTATATCTCTGCTCTTTTGCCCAGGGTTTTCTCTGGTACTGCAAAAGCTTGCTCAGCTTTATGGGGGCACAACCTATGAGGGGACAGCTGATGGCCCCAGGGACAACTTCCAACCCAGGGGTAATAGGAAGAGCTGGATAAATTCCTCAGTGTCTTTAACCTCCAATGGGACCATTTATTATTATAGGATGTCATCATCAAAGTAAAGCAGGTAGATATAGTTATCCCTTCTCTCTTCGGTGCGCTGTCTTTACAGTAACAATTTTTCTTTAAGGCTGTAACTGATTTTTAAAAATCCACTTATATTAGGGTAAAATTGTTCAAAGTAGAAGGAAGAAGCATCAAATATCAAGCATTGTGGGTCCAACCATCCTAGGGATAGCCTGATACATGATCAAGAGTGAGAAAGGATTAAGAAAAGTTCTTCCAACTTGTAGAAGCCCCCTGACATTTTCTGGGCACCTTATTCCTGATTTCAAGTTGAGTGTCCACATTTTCCTTTTCATTTTAATTTAAAACCATGGACTGTTTGGGCTGACTGACCTGAATATGTTAATGGTATGATCAATGTTTTTTGAGGAAGTCATCTTATAACTAATTATGTGTGACACAAAAAGAAAAATGAAGCCTAAAAGTAGTTTTGATGCCTAGAAGAAAAATCAGCTGCTATTATAGCTAATGCAAATTTCTGCAAAAGGGAATCATGCCCTAGAGAAACAAGGTATTTTGGTAAAGAATATCCTGCCCAAACAAATTTACAAATTCAGATTTTAGAATCATCAATTGCAAACTGCTTTGTTTTTACTTTTTTTCCCCTAAAAGTTTGAAGAAGACTAAGTTCAAAATAAGAAGATATTCTCCAGTATGAAGGCAGTAGTTGAAATGTCACCCTTTATTTTTAAAGAGCTTTAGAGTTTTTAAAGAATTTTTTTTCCCATTTCACTCTCTTTATAAACTCCTAAGTGAACCAGAGCATGAAGCTTAGCCATAAACTACAAGGTAGTAAGAATGTATGGTGATGTAAGAGTAATTCCTATCCCAGACCAGCTTGATTCTATTAGAGTAAGGACAGAATGATTTTGATACTGAAAACTCAGCCTCTGTGCACCAGTGCTGAATTGAATCTCAGAGACAGAGTTTTGGGTGAAGTAGAAAAGAATAGCTTTATTGCCTTACCAGGCAAAGGGGGACACAGAGGGCTCCTGCCCTGGAAAACTGTGTCCCAGCCTGTGGGAATTTGGTGAGGAGTTTTATAGCAATAATTCAAGGGAAGGATTGCTGATAAGATTAGGGTGTGTGGAGGGCCTGCACTCCTTTAATCTGGCCTCAGATAGTCTGCTAATCTTGATGAATTTCCTGGTTCCTTTAATCTTGCCTCTGGGGGTCTCCTAATCTTGATGAGTTTCTCAGGTTTCTATAATCTGGTTTTAGGTAGTTTCTTGACTGCTTCTCCTTTGTCTCTGCATACCCTCGCTTCCTTGATGAACAACTGTCTGAATCTGCCCTTTGGGACTCAGGGAAGATCTAGGAGGCTGGAGTCTGTTCCCTACAAACAAAAAATGGGGTACATGGAAAGTTTTCCTTGCCCAGGAGCCCCACAGGGTCCTGCTTGGTTTCAAAATCTGGAGGGGAAATGAGGGAGTTAGAGATCAGTGGGTGTCCCTGAGAGTGTGCTGGGGGCCTGGCCCCCACTCTCTGTGGTGGGTCCGGGCCCTTGGGGAGTGATGCCAGCCTCTGATGGGTTTGAGGTGATGTGAGGGTGGAAGGAAGGAAGCATGCCACACACCTCAGATGTATCTAGGAGACTGCAAGCCTCTAAGAGAAGATTCTCACATAGCCAGGCTCCAGAGCAGAGGACACCAGGCTAAAAGAGGTCCCCCAGCAGATGGCCCTGAGGTCAGCCTTCACAGACGCCCATGCACCTCGGTCTGCTGTGGGGACAAGAGTTGAAGTGTTTTAAAACCTCTCAGAGTGCACCAGTGGGTCTGAGGGTGGAGAAGAATCAGAACTATGTCCTGGTGACCACAGGCCATGATGGGATTAGAGACTTCAAGCAATGAATGCCAGAACTCAACCATGAACATTAGATGAGCAAGCTAAATTCTGATTAATTTGGGTAAAAGACAGGACCTCTGTATCAAGAACCCTCCTCAGATCAAAGCCTAATTTGTAATAAGTCACCAGAAAGAACTAGCTAATTACTGAGAACAAGGGATGGTGAATACAAAGTTATTCAAGAGCTGGAGTTTCAAGCTGAAAATGGCTGTTACCTTGAATTGGCAAGGGTAAGGGCTCTTTTTTAAAATTTTACTGAAGTATAGTTGATTTACAATGTTGTGTTAATTTCTGCTATATAACAAAGTGATTCAGTTATACATACATTTTTTCATATTTTTTTCCATTATGATATATCACAAGATATTGAATATAGTTCCCTGTGCTACAGAGTAGGACCTTGTTTATCCATTCTGTATGTACTAGCTTGTGTCTGCTAATTCCAAACTCCCAACCCATCCCTCCCCCACCCCCACCCCCCATCTCCATTCCCCCCCACCCCCACCCCCAGCAAGAGTAAGTTCTACACTACTGACTGCTTGGAGTATCAGTAGCTACATTAAATATAGTTAAGGGAAAAGAAGAAAGTTACATTTTTCTAGGTTATTTGAAAGTTTAGTTATTTTAAAGAGTTCCCTGGTGGCTCAGACGGTAAAGCATCTGTCTACAATGTGGGAGACCTGGGTTCGATCCCTGGGTTTGGAAGATCCCCTGGAGAAGGAAATGGCAACCCACTCTAGTACTCTTGCCTAGAAAAATCCCATGGACGAAGGAGCCTGGCGTCCATGGGGTTGCAAAGAGTCGGACACGACTGAGCGACTTCACTTTCACTTATAAAATACATTATTTAAAGGATTCTTATAGTGATTACTTTAAACAGTAAGAAAAATTGTCTCACAATTGGGACTTACCTGATGGTCCAGTGGTTAAGACTCTGTACTTCTAGTACAGGGGGCTTGGGTTCAATACCTGGTCAGTGAACTGAAGTCCTACAAAAAATACACTGTCTCATATTTGAGTTTTCTCATATTTGCACATTAAATTTAAATGTTATATCTTTATGCACTCACATTTTGAGATTTTGAATTTAATATCCATGACCTTTGTGTGAGTAAGTTACCCATTTCCTTATCTCATGGGAAAAGGTCTTCTGCTTTTGGAAAGATTGCAGGCAGGATGTATCTGTATAAATCACCCTCTCTGTCTCCATCTCTGTTGGTTCACAAACTCAGGAGCTTTTCAGGTGAAATATGAAACTAGTCCCCATACACGGAGGGCATGGAGCAATGGAAGGAAGAGCAAGATCACTCCATATTGGCCTTAACAGGGTTCTGTCACAGGTACTATCCAGATGGTAGCAACAACACATTAGTTTCTCAAGGTGGTGTCCCTGAGGCAGCTTCTGTGTGGGGAAGGCAAGCAGAAGACACATTCCAAGGACAAAGCTGGGGGTGAGGAGCTTCCAATTGCCTGAGTCCACCTTGAGGGTCAACTGGTGGACATGTCCTCTCTCTGACCTCCTGCAACAATCTCAATCTCTATCTGTCTTTATATCTCAGTTTTAAGGGTCCTTATGATTATATTTGGCCCACCAGGTAATCCAGAAAAATCTCACTGTTTTAAGGTCAGCTGATTATCAAGCTTCATTCCACCTATAACTGTAATTCCCCTTTTGCCATGTAAAATAACATATTCATAGGTTCCAGGCATTAGGACATGGACATCTTTGGGCAAGGGGGTTCATTAGTCTGCCGACCACATAGAACTGTCATTTCCCCTCATAATTAACTATGCATTTAATGCAATGTCTATTAGAATCTTGATAAGGTGATTCTAAATATCATGGAAAAGAGATAATGGACAAAAATAATAAGAGGTTTTTGAAACATACAAATAATCATGGGGTCTTGCTCTACCAGACATAAAACATGCTGTATGGCTAAAGTAATAAAAATACTTTGGCATTGGTGAGTGATAGATGGTGTTATGAAAACTGAAAATTCACTGGGTTAAAAGTAGAGCCTTCTGGGCTTTCCTAGTGGTGCAGTAGATAAAACTGCACCTGCCAATGCAGAAGACACTGGTTGGATCCCTACTCCAGGAAGATCCCACATGCCTCGGGGTAACAGCCTATGTGCCGCAACTACTGAGTCCACGGACCCTAGAGCCCATGCTTCGCAACAAAAGAAGCCCACAAACCACAATGAAGAGTAGCCCCCACTCACAGCAACTAGAGAAAGCCCTCATGCAGCAAGGAAGATCCAATGCAGCCAAAAAGAAAGAAAGAAACAATTTTTAAAAGAGCAGAGCCCTTCTGTACATAGAATACTAGACACATTCCAGATGACTTAAATACCTAATTGTTAAAAAAGAAAAACCCTTAGGAAGTACTAGAGGTACACACACACACACACAGAGTCTCAGACTGGAGAAAATTCTTTTTAAAAACCTGGAGGCCATAAAGGAAACTACTGACTTATTTGAACACATGCAAATCTAACATTTCTATACATTGAAACATACCATAAACAAAGATAAAATATTAATGACAGTCTGGGAGTATATTTTAAATACACATATCAAAGAATCAATACCCATGACATATATATATATATATATATATATATATATAGGACTTCCCTGTAGCTCAAACAGTAAAGAACCTGCCTGTGATGCAGGAGAACAGGGTTTGATCCCTGGGTTGGGAAGTTCATCTGGAGAAGGGAACAGGAATCCACTCCAGTATTCTTGCCTGGAGAATCCCATAGACAGAGAAGCCTGGTGGGCCACAGTCTGTGGGGTTGCAAAGAGTCGGACATGACTGAGCGACTAACACACATGCACACACACACACATACATATATGCAATAGAAAAACAATCCAATTAAAACTGAATATAGGAAATAAATTAGTAATTTATTGAGGAAGAAAATCAATTATCTAATAAATATATAGACGAATCATGGTTTGAAATCAGGAAAATGTAAATTAAGCTATAATAATATGTCTCCAATTAGATTAGGAAAAAAATACCTGTAATATCTGATATTCACTGGTACTGTAGAAATGGACCCTCATATCCTGGGGTCCATTTGGAATAGCTTTTTTGGGGAGAGTAAATTTGGGAGTATTTTTGAAAGTTAAAACTATGTCCATTTCTATAAATAGAAGTGCTCTCATGTTTACAACCCTATTATGTATAATTGCATTTGTGGAGGAAGTTTTTTTTAAAAAAGTATGTGAATAATTATGTTGTTACAGTAAAATACTGGAAACAATGGAAGTGTCCAGGGATAAGAGAAGGATTGAATAAAATATGGTACATACTCCCTTTGCAATTTGAAAAAAATGTGACAGATCTACATGTCCTGATATAGAAAGATCTCCAAGACATATTGGTAAGTGAAAGAGAAAACTGCAGTAGATCTAGAATTACTTCATTTGTGTAAAACAAAAACATATAATATCTGCAACAAGTAAGATATAATTATAATACAATCTTTTATGTAATATGTTTGTAAGGGCACACACTAGATTGATACTTCTCTGCTGCCCACTGTCTCTGCAACACACACACACACACTCAATAGAATTGTAATATTCAGTTCAGTTCAGTTCAGTTCAGTCACTCAGTCATGTCCGACTCTTTGTGACCCCATGAATCGCAGCACGCCAGGCCTCCCTGTCCATCACCAACTCCTGGAGTTCACTCCGACTCACGTCCATTGAGTCAGTGATGCCATCCAGCCATCTCATCCTCTATCGTCCCCTTCTCCTCCTGCGCCCAGTCCCTCCCAGCATCAGAGTCTTTTCCAATGAGTAAACTCTTCGCATGAGGTGGCCAAAGTACTGGAGTTTCAGCTTTAGCATCATTCTTTCCAAAGAAATCCCAGGGCTGATCTCCTTCAGAATGGACTGGTTGGATTCAGCCACAAAAAGAAGGAAGTTCAGCCTTTTGCAACAACATGGAAACATGGACGGACACTGGGGGCATTATACTAAATGAAATAACTCAAGTAACTCAGAGAAAGAAAGATAAACCTGTAATCTCACTTATCTGTTGTTATCTTAAGTAAAAAACAAAAACCCAAACCAAAAAAGAAACAAACTCATTGAAAAAGAGATCAGATTTGTATTTATGAGAGGCAGAAAGTGAAGTGTGGAGGAACTGGATGAAGGTGGTTAAAAGGTATAAACTTCTAGTTATAAGATAAATACTGAGGATGCAAGCAAACAAACAAAAGCAAACTCTGATTAATGTTGACTCTAGACCCACAGCAATACATTTTTGTAAGAAAGATACTGAAATCTGAATGCACTCCTGATATGCTCTTGTTCTCTTAATGTCCTTAGAAATGCATGGCATTCAGTCAAAAGACTAAAGTGAAGGTTTTTTTCTCATAAGCTCAACTAATCATGGAGTTAGCTATCTCTGAAAAGTAGAATGACTTCTTAGTGACATTCTTAAAGAGTGACTGTAAAACTTGTCTTCCATAGGCTGAATCTAGGACAAAATTGTTGAAAAAGATGAGGAGGTGATGACAATATACATAAGTACTTCAATGTCCCTGAATTTGTCACAAATGGAGAGTTTAAAAAATAAAACCTACAACACTTTAAAAAGTCTGCCTCAGGCAATCTCAAAATGTTTGACATTTCATTTATTGGAAAAATGTAGCTTTTTGTAATTAAAAAAGTTTTGACAACTGAAAGTGACTTTAAGACCTGTTAAAATCAGGTCAGTGAAGCTGCTGCTGATCTCAGAGCTTTCATTCTTCATGTTGAGAGACTGGAGGCTGTGGAGTTTTAGCTGCACATGTAATAGGTACTGCAGAGGGAAAATGCAGAGTGAAAATGCATCCCAATGAAACATTTTTAGAGTGCAATGATGCACAGAATTGCAGAAGCCTGGGGAATCCAAAATAAGTTTTATTCATGTCCTACTTTTATATGGTAGCTACAAAAGAAATGAGCCCTATTACTGTAGCATTCTGTTGGAAGTAATCCTTAGTTCATCTGTCAACTCCGTCAATAGTATTTCGACTGCAACAGTCATGAATGTTCACTGGATCAAGATAGCTACTGAAAGCCATATATGAAGACAACACAAAGATTAATTATGCCAGTGGGGCCCTCACTTCACCCCCTATGTCGTCTGGGTTCGGTGCCTCCTTTATTGTTTGGGTCCAGGCTAGTGGATGCTAGGATGGTTAAAGCATGGTTCACATTTCACTCTAGATACAGTCTATGCGACAGTAATTGCTAAGGAAGATCGCCTACTCCCTAAACTGCCTCTGATTGATTATCAGACTGCAGCTTCATTTATTTGCAGAACTCTGCAGTCCTCAGTCGCCTTCACTACCAGCTCTGCCTGTTCTCTCATCAGCCTCCTATGACCTGCCTCTTCTAGGGATGAGAGGAGTGTTCCAGCCTCTTTTCAGTTGATGGGAAAGAATTTACAGATTGGGTTCTTAACAAATATGAACTTTCTTGAATTCTCAGCTTCAGTTGAGGTTTGTTTGTTTGGAAGTAAAGTAACTGACTCTTCTATATTTATATGAAAATAGACTTTACTGGAAGGATATGGGGTTGCTCACCAAATCAGAGGAAAAACAGAACTTGATGGGCTTTAGAAAACATAGGGACCAGGAACAGGAATTAAGGACACTTTATGGAGAAATTCCAGAGGTGGGAGGAGAAGGAGTGCATTGATCTGGCTTGTATTGCATTGGCCAGGGGGAGTGTGGGGCATCTTCATAGACAGTCCATGGTGACTATGCAATGTGGGAGGAGGTTATTGTTCAAGGAAACTTGACACCCTACTCACCAAATGACATGGCATGAATGCTGGGTGGACAAAATCAGGAGATGCTCCTACATTTTGAAACATATTATAATAGATGCCACAGTGCTCATGATCAAGCATCCTCTTTGGGTGTAGAAGTCCACTGTTTTGGTTTTCAAGCATTCCATCCCTCAAATTCACAGAACTTCACTGGGTGGCACTTATTTAGATTCTGGATCCAGACTGCCTGGATTTGAATTCCAGTGTTCAAACCTGTGTGTGCTTGGAGTTGTTGCTTAACCTCTCTGGATCTTGGTTTCTTCATTGGAAAAAAGGGGATAATGAAAAGTGCTTTCATTGTAGTGTTCTTATGATAGTCAAATGAATTAACACATTAAAAACCTTCATAATAGTGTCTGACACCCAAGAGCTATATGTGTGTGTGTGCTTAGTTGCTCAGTTGTGTCCAGCTGTTTGCGACCCCATGGACTGTAGCCTGCCAGACTTCTCTGTCCATCGGATTCTCCAGGCAAGAATACTGGAGTGGGTTGCCCTGTCCTCCTCCAGGGTATATGAGCTATTATTAGGGAGAGATAGTACACTGTCATATGGTCTGAGGTAATTAACTATTGTTTAAAATACTAATTCTGCTTATTAAAATGAAAAAAAAAAATGATCTCCCTTTCCTGGCTTCACAGGCAGCAATATTCCTGTTGGATGTTCCTCATGATGGTGCTATGCCCATAGACTGTCACTGTATTGATTTTATTTGGTGCTGTGACAAATCACAAGTTCAGATGGCTTGTGCTGTGTTGTACTTAGTCGTTCAGTTGTGTCTGACTCTTTACAACCCCATGGACTGTGCCCGCCAGGCTTCTCTGTCCATGGGATTCTCCAGGCAAGAATACTGGAGTGGGTTGCCCTGTCCTCCTCCAGGGTATATGAGCTATTATTAGGGAGAGATAGTACGTTGTCATATGGTCTGAGGTAATTAACTATTGTTTAAAATACTAATTCTGTTTATTAAAATGAAAAAAAAAATGATCTCCCTTTTCTGGCTTCACAGGCAGCAATATTCCTGTTGGATGTTCCTCATGATGGTGCTGTGTCCATAGACTGTCACTGTATTGATTTTTTTTTTTTAATATTTTATTTAATTTTTTAACTTTACAATATTGTATTGGTTTTGCCATATATCAAAATGAATCCGCCACAGGTATACATGTGTTCCCCATCCTGAACCCTCCTCCCTCCCCATACCATCCCTCTGGGTTGATTTTATTTGGTGCTGCTGTGACAAATCACCACAAGTTTAGATGGCTTGTGCTGTGCTGTGCTTAGTCGTTCAGTCGTGTCTGACTCTTTACAACCCCATGGACTGTAGCCCATCAGGCTTCTCTGTCCATGGGGATTCTCCAGGGAAGAATACTGGAGTGGTTTGCCATGCCCTCCTCCTCAGTTGGCATAATTATACACATTTATTATCTTATTGTTTTGGAGGTCAGAGTTGCATTGGGCTAAAATCAAGGGTAGGCATGGCTGCATTCCCTCTGGAGGTTCTATAAGAGAATCTGTTCCTTCTCTATTCCATTTGTTTGGTCCATGGCCCCTTCTTCGACCTTCAAAGGCAGTGATAACATTCCTCTGACCTCTGTCATCACATCTCCTTCTCTGCCTCCTTCTTTCCCTTATCAGGACCTCTAACTTTACATTAGGCCTGCCTGGATAATCCAGCATAACTGCTCCTTGCAAGATCCTTAATTTCAGCACATCATTTTGCTTTACAGGTTCTGGAAATTAGGACATGGACGTCTTTGGGGGAAGGTACTATGCTGCCTATTGTAGCCACTTATTAATTAACTGCTACATTAAGAATGTTTAATTATTTCTTATCAAGAATGGTTGAGCTTGATCACTGAGGTCAACATAGCTTCTCTGTTATTCTTGGGTAATAATTTGTCAGAAGCCAAAATTGAAGGGTCAGGTTTTTGAATGAAAAAATACTATTATTGAAAAAATAGATTTCTTTTGTCAGATGTGTCTTGGTTTGATTTTGAAATGGATTAAGACAAGGATTTGTGGGTTTCCCTGGTGGCTCAGTAGTAAAAATTCACCTGCCAGTGCAAGAGACACAGGTTCCATCTCTGGTCCATTCCAGGAAGATCCCACATGCAGCAGAGTAACTAAGCCCAAGTTCCACAACTACTGAGCCTGTAGAGCCAGGGAATCGCAACTACTGAAGCCCAAGAGCCCTAGAGCCCATGCTCTGTAACATGAGAAGCTACTTTGGTGAGAAGCCCGCGCAGCACAACTAGAGAGTAGCCCCTGCTCTCCACAACCAGAGAAAAGCCCACGAAGCAACGGAGACCTAGCACAGCCAAAAATAACTAACTAACTAAATAAAAAATGTTTAAAAAGGATTTCTTCCCAAATAGACCTGGTGTTAGTGGTAAAGACATTGTACAGGAGGGTGTGATCAAGACCCCCTGTGATCCCCAAGAAAAAGAAATGCAAAAAGGCAAAATGGCTGTCTGAGGAGTCCTTACAAATAGCTATGAAAAGAAGAGAAGCAAAAGGCAAAGGAGAAAAGGAATGATATACCCATTTGAATGCAGAGTTCCAAAGAATAGCAAGGAGAGATAAGAAAGCCTTCCTCAGTGATCAGTGCAAAGAAATAGAGGAAAACAACAGAATGGGAAAGACAAGAGATCTCTTCAAGAAAATTAGAGATACCAAGGGAACTTTTCATGCAAAAGAAGAAAGAAAGTGAAATCGCTCAGTCATGTCCGACTCTTTGTGACCCCATGGACTGTAGCCTACCAGGATCCTCTGTCCATGGGATTTTCCAGGCTAGAGTACTGGAGTTGCCATTTCCTTTTCCAGGGGATCTTACTGACCCAGGGATGAAACCCAGGTCTCCCACATTGTAGGCAGACATTTTACTGTCTGAGCCAGGGACACAGACATCTTTCATGCAAAGATGGGCACAATAAAGGACAGAAATGGTATGGACCTAACAAAAGTAGAAGATGTTAAGAAGAGGTGGCAAGAATACACAGAAAGAAAGAAAGAAAGAAAGAAAGAAAGAAAGAGAAGTCGCTCAGTTGTATCCGACTCTTTGCAACCCCATGGACTGTAGCCTACCAGGCTCCTCTGTCCATGGGATTTTTTTCCAGGCAAGAATACTGGAGTCGGTTGCCATTTAGAAGAACAATACAAAAAAGATCTTCATGGCCCAGATAATCATGATGGTGTGATCACTCACCAAGAGCCAGACATCCTGGAATGTGAAGTCAAGTGGGCTTTGGGAAACATCACTACGAACAAAGCTAGTGGATGTGATGGAATTCCAGTTGAGCTATTTCAAATCCTAAAAGATGATGCTGTGAAAGTGCTGCACTCAATATGCCAGCAAATTTGGAAAACTCAGCAGTGGCCACAGGACTGGAAAAGGTCGTTTTCATTCCAACCCCAAAGAAAGTCAATGCCAAAGAATGTTCAAACTACCACACAACTGTACTCATCTCACTTGCTAGCAAAGTAATGTTCAAAATTCTCCAAGCCAGGCTTCAACAGTACGTGAACCGTGAACTTCCAGATGTTCAAGCTGGATTTAGAAAAGACTGAGGAACCAGAGATCAAATTGTCAACATCTGTTGGATCATCAAAAAAGCAAGAAAGTTCCAGAAAAATATCTACTGCTTTATTGATTATGCCAAAGCCTTTGACTGTGTGGATCACAACAAACTGTGGAAAATTCTTCAAGAGATGGGGATACCAGACCACCTGACCTGCCTCCTGAGAAATCTGTATGCAGGTCAAGAAGCAATAGTTAGAACTGGACATGAAACAACAGAAGGGTTCCAAATCGGGAAAGGAGTACATCAAGACTGTATATTGTCACCCTGCTTATTTAACTTATATGCAGAGGACATTGTGTGAAATGCTGGTCCGGATGAAGCACAAGCTGGAATCAAGATTTCTGGGAGAAATATCAATAACCTCAGATGTGCAGATGACACCACACTTATGGCAGAAAACGAAGAACTAAAGAGCCTCTTGATGAAAGTGAAAGAGGAGAGTGAAAAAGTTGACTTAAAACTCAACATTCAGAAAACTAAGATCATGGCATCCAGTCTCATCACTTCATGGCAAATAGACAGGGAAACAGTGGAAATAGTGACAGACTTTATTTTTGGGGGCTCCAAAATCACTGCAGATGGTGACTGCACCCATGAAATTAAAAGACGCTTGTTCCTTGGAAGAAAAGCTATGACCAACGTAGACAGCATATTAAAAAGCAGAGACATTACTTTGCCAACAAAGGTCCCATCTAGTCAAAGCTATAACTTTTCCAGTGGTCATGTATGGATGTGAGAGTTGGACTATAAAGAAACCTGAGTGTTGAAGAATTGATGCTTTTGAACTGTGATATTGGAGAAGACTCTTGAGAGTCCTTTGGACTGCAAGGAGATGCAACCAGTCCATCCTAAAGGAAATCAGTCCTGAATATTCATTGGAAGGACTGATGTTGAAGCTGAAGCTCCAATATTTTGGCCACCTGATGCGAAGAGCTGATTCATTGGAAAAGACCCTGATGCTGGGAAAGATTGAAGGTGGGAGGAGAAGGGGACGACAGAGGATGAGATGGTTGGATGGCATCACCAACTCAATGGACGAGTTTGAATGAACTCCAGGAGTTGGTGATAGACAGGGAGGCCTGGCATGCTGCAGTCTATGAGGTCGCAAAGAGTCGGACATGACTGAGTAACTGAACTGACTGAACTGAAGTGGTAAAGAACCCACCTACCAATGCAGGAAACATGGGTTTGATCCCCAGGTCAGGAAGATACCCTGGAGGAGGGCATGGCAACCCACACCAGTATTCTTGCTGGAGAATCCCAAGGATGGAGAAGCCTGGAGGGCTACAGTCCATGGGGTTGCACAGAGTTGGACATGACTGAACACACATGCATACACAGCGTTGGCAAGTTTGACACCTTTGAATTAAGGAAGTTCAATGCTTGGTCTTTGGGTTACAGGAAAGGCCTGTGTGTTCTGTCTCAAGTTCTAATTACAGACTCTATCTTATCCACGGTTTACCCTGGTGGCTTGGTTGGTAAAGAATCCGCCTGCAATAAGGGTGACCTGGGTTTGATCCCTTGGTTGGGAAGATCCCCTGGAGGAGGGCATAGCAACCCACTCCAGTATTCTTGCCTGGAGAATCCCCATGGACAGAGGAGCCTGGTGGGCTACGGTCCATGGGGTGACACAGAATTGGACACAACTGAGCGACTAAGCACAGCACACCTCTCCATGGGTGGCTTTGTGCCTTCCTGTTGGGCAGTGGTACTCCATTGAGAGGTGATTTGGCTCCCCTCCTCCACCCAGGGGATATTTTGGTTGTCAATGACTGAGGGTAGATGAGTGCTACTGACAACTGGTGGGGAGAGGCCAGGGATGCTGCTAAACATGCTATCAGGCAGGGAACATTTTCAACCCCCGAAAGAAAGAATGGTCTCACCCCAAATGTCAATAGTGCCAATGCTGGGAAATCCTGTTCTGGTGAGTATACTATTTTTTCCCCTTGATTATTTGACTTCTGAGACAGTACACTGGGCTTCCCAGGTGGCTGAGTGTTAAAGAATCCACCTGCCAATGCAGGAGACACAGGATGCATCCCTGGGTCAGGAAGATCCCCTGGAGAACCCACTCCAGTTATTCTTGCCTGGAGAAACCCATGGGCAGAAAAGCCTGGCGGGCTACAGTCCATGGTGTCACAAAGAGTCAGACACGACTGAGTGACTGAGCACACACACATGCATAGGACAGTCTATTACAGACTATAGGAAAGGTTTCCCAGCCAACTGAATTTAGATTTTACCAAATCATGTTTTCTTATCATTAAGCAAATGTAATTTGGTCTGTTAAAAAATAGCCAGAAGTTTATGATGATTCTATTTGAAAAATAATGATATACTGAAGAAAACTCTGGATATGAGGCAAATTCATTCTATTTTATTTTTTATTGACATATACTTGATATACAGTATTACATGTTACAGGTATAGAATGTAGTGATTCACAGTTTTTAAAGGTTATACCCCATTTATAGTTATTACAAAATACGGGCTATATTCCTTGTGCTGTACAATAAATCCTTATAGATTATTTTATTTTAAAACTGTTTTTGATGGTGTCTCACAGATTGCAGGCTCTTAGTTCCCCCACCAGGGACTGAATCTGGGCCCTCAGCAGTGGAAGCGCAGAATCCTAAACACTGGACCAACAGAGAATTCCCCATGGTAGCTTATTTTACACATAGCAGTTTGTATCTCTGAATCCCCTACCCCTATAATGCCCCTTCCATCCTCCTCTCTGGTAACATCTAGTTTGTTCTCTGAATCGGTGAGTCTGTTTCTTTTTTGTTATAGTCACTAGTTTACTGTACTTTTTAGATTTCATATGTAAGTGATATACATTATTTATCTTTTTCTGTCTAACTTATTTCACTTAGTATAATACCCTCCAAGTCACCCATGTGGCTGCAAATGGTAAAATTTCATTTTTTACAACTTAGTACATACATATATAAATATATATAAGTATACACACACACACACACACACACACACACACATATGCCACATCTTCTTTATTCATCTGTTGATGGACACTTAGGTTGCTTCCAGATCTTGACATTCATAAATAATGGTGCTATGAACATTGATGTGCACATATGTTTTCAAATTAGTGTCTTTATTATTTTCTTTTTCAGATATATACCCAGGAGTGGAATTGCCTGGAAAATCCCATGGACGGAGGAGCCTGGTGGGCTGCAGCCCATGGGGTCGTGAAAAATCGGACACGACTGAGCGACTTCCCTTTCACTTTTCACTTTCATGCATTGGAGAAGGAAATGGCAACCCACTCCAGTGTTCTTGCCTGGAGAATCCCAGGGACGGGGGAGCCTGGTGGGCTGCCGTCTATGGGGTCGCACAGAGTCGGACACGACTGAAGCAACTTAGCAGCAGCATAACAGTTTTATTCTTAGTTTTTTGAGAAACCTCAGAAACCACACTGTTTTCCGCAGTGGCTACACCAATTTACATTCCCACCAAAATTACTAGGGTTCCCTTTTCTCCACATTCTTGCCAACATTCGTGATTTGTGTTCTTTTTGATGATAGCCATTCTGACAGGTGTGCGGTGATAATTCATTGTGATTTGATTTGTATTTCCCTGATGATTAGCAATGTTGGAGGCAAATTCATTATAGACTCAGTGTTTCAGCTTTTTTTTTTTTTTACATAACTGATTTAAATAAAAGATTTATTTTCCTTTCTGTGAGAGGGGTGCATGGCTATGATTACAAATTTCTTCTCAATGAAGGGTTTGTGAATCTTTTAAGACATAACTTTCCAATTTCCTACATCAATCATGTGAGGCTATAAACTCAGAAAGTATTTGATGTAGACGAGGAAACAGTATAAAATGGTCTTCTGCTGTCTACCTGACTGGAGGACAAAGGTACACAACTCCTCCTTCAGAAACCTGAACGAGACAAAGGAAGAATTCAGAGTTGTGACTTTCTCCTAGCAGCTGGAGGCTTGCAGCTGGGTGAAAATCAACCAGTCTCCTGGAGATGGCAGTAGCAGGCAGGGATGGAGATATTTTGCCAACCAGCTACTGCAAGAACGCCGGCTGGCTCCTGCTCCGGATCTTGGTCTGTTCAGACAGCCAGCCATGATGCATCCTTGTGACCGCAGAGAGCTGATACTGGGGGGCGGGGGGGGGGTTATTACAGTGAAATTCCACCTTCTTCTTGGAAATTTAGTTCTCCAGTGCTGCCTTAAGTGCTTTCTGAACAAGGTCTTGTGTAAGTGAATGCTTGTTTTGTTTTGTTGTTCAGTTGCAAATTCGTGTCCAACTCTTTTTGTGACCCCATGGAGTATAGCTTGCCAGGCTCCTCTGTCCATGGGATTTCCCAGGCAAAAATACTGGAGTGGATTGCCATTTCCTCCTCCAGGGGATCTTCCCAACCCAGGGACTGAACCTGTGTCTCTTAGGTCTCCTGGGTTCTCCTGCATTGGCAGGCGGAATCTTTATCGCTGAACCACCTGGGAAGCTCAAGTGAATGAATACATAAATAATATTCCTAGAGCTGATTAAGCCCTATCACGCCTGCTTTATGGGTAAGCCCTACCACATTTGAAAACCTACTGAATTACAGGTACAATATTGATAGGCACTAAGAAACCAAAGGTGATAAGAGCATATTCTTGGGTTAGAGACATTTAAAAAACATACAAATCAGTGATTACAGTATAATTCTCCACGACCAAATAACCCAGTGCTGTAAAAGCCCATGGATCAACTTAACCCAGCTAGAGGGGTCAGAAACATTGTCCTGATGAGATGGGACCTGAGCTGAGTTGTAAAGAATACATGACAGTTACCCAGGTGAAGAGAGTTAAACAGTGTTCAGGCAGGAGATGTGATATGAATAAAGAACTAGGGGTGGGAAACTGTGACATTTGCTGGATTACTGGATTGCAAAGTGTCAGGCAGGGGGACTGGAAAGTTATGTGGCAGCCAAATTATAGATATGCTAGAAAATAAAACTTTGGAATTAAAGATGTCCACGGTGTGCAGAAGACTCCTCTGGAGTTCTTGTTTTCAATGGATTTCTCGTCTCCATCTGCAGAGATTGCTACACACCCTGCCAACCTGTGGACCTTGCGCTGGAGGTGAGTGACTCATAGTTCCCGGGGTTCAGAGCATGCTGTCATCTCCATGCTAAGTTCTTCTTTTATGCTTGTTTGTTCGCTTATTCCTTTCCATGCCCCACTCCTGCCCTGCTTATTCTTGGGCCTCACTCTTATTCCAGTTCCCCCTCTGCAACCCTCTCTGTTCATGGATCTTTGCTTAAAAAGAAATAGTGTATTTATTTATTAATTTTTGGCGATCACGGGTCTTCATTGCTGCACAGGCCTTTCTCTAGTTGCAGCAAGTAGGGGCTACTCTCTAGCTGTGGTGCACAGGCTTCTCATTGTGGTGGCTTCTCTTGTTGCAGAGCATGGGCTCTAGGGCTTGCAGGCTTCAGTAGCTGCAGCATGTGGGCTCAGTAGTTGCAGCTCTCAGGCTCTAGAGCACAGGCTCAATAGCTGTGGTGCATGGGCTTAACTGTTTGGTGGCATGTGTGATCTTCCTGGACCAGGGATGGAACCCATGTCCTCTGAGTTGGCAGGCAGATTCTTTACCACTGAGTTACCTGGGAAGCCCCCAAATAGTGTATTTTTTTAAAGTATGCATTTGAAATTTATGTAAATGGTATTGTGCTCTGAATTATGTTTCTTGCAATATTCATCCAATGATGTTTTTCTGCCCTTGCCACATTGCTCTGTGGTACCTCTGGCTCCTTGCCTGTGACTGCAGTATGCCTCCCCACATTTTGCTTACCCAGTGGATCATGCTTGATACATTGTTTTTCTCTTTCAAATCCTTCCCAGGCCAAACTGGCTTTGAAGAGCATTCTCATTCACACCACATCCCTTTATGGGCCAGATGAACATTTTTCTACCCCACAAAGGTTCTATTTCAATGCATCTAAGGTCAGGCTCAAATAATTTAAGTACAATTAAGCTGCTCTGCTGCTGCTGCTGCTGCTAAGTCGCTTCAGTCGTGTCCGACTCTGTGTGACCCCACAGACGGCAGCCCACCAGGCTCCCCCATCCCTGGGATTCTCCAGGCAAGAACACTGGAGTGGGGTGCCATTTCCTTCTCCAATGCACGAAAGTGAAAAGTGAAACTGAAATCGCTCAGTTGTGTCCGATTTTTCACGACCCCATGGGCTGCAGCCCACCAGGCTCCTCTGTCCATGGGATTTTCCAGGCAAGAGTTCTGGAGTGGGGTGCCATAAGCTGCTCTGCACTGAGGTGATTTATTGAAAAGAAAAGAGACAATGGTTCTTCTACTTCTGGCTTCATCAGACTCTCTTGGAGGGCACAGAAGACGCTGACAAGGGCTGACCTTACACTTGCACAACCCCACCCCTGTAGGTACCTCTTTCAATTTTGCCTAATCCTAGTTCTAGCCCTGGCTGTGAAACTGAGCAGGACCCAGTTTCTTGTTTGCAGGAATTAGGTTTTATTCAGCCTCCTGTGACCTTCCCCTGAGTTCCAAAGGGCAGGTTCAAGCAGGTGTTAATAAGGGAAGGGAGGGTTTGGCATCAGTGGGACTGGCCCCTACACCGAGTTTCTAATTCAGAAAAGGAGATCTGGGTTAGGCTGAGGGGGGCAAGATGGGACCTGAGAATTTGCGTTTCTAACCACTTTCCAGGTGCTACAGATGCTGGTGGTCCAAGGAGACCAGCACTTTGAGAAACATTGCTTTAGGACCTTGCTACTCCAAGATCAGCCACACCCAAGTTACCTAGGAACTTATTAGAAATGCAGAGTGTTGATTTTGGCATTAGGGTGATGGTGGCCTTGTACAATGAGTGTTCCTCCCTCTGCAATTTTTTGGAAGAATCTGAGAATGATAGGTGCTAGTAGAATGTATGGACACCAAGGGGGAAAGGAGTGGGATGGGATGAATTGGGAGACTGGTATTGACTATTGATAGTATGTGTAAAATAGGTAACTAATTAGAACTGACTGTATAGGACAGGGAACTATTCAGTGCTCTGTGGTGACCTAAATGGGAAGGGAATCTAAAAAAGGGGGGATGTATGTATACTTATAGCTGATTCACTTTGTTGAACAGCAGAAACTAACACAACATTGTAAAGCAACTATGCTCCAATAAGAATTAAAAAAAAGAGATCAAGAATGTTGAGCCCCACCTCGGATGTACTGAACCAGAATCTGCTTTTGAGTAAGGTTCACAGGTGATTGGCAAGCACAGTAAAGTTTAAGAAGCACTGCTTTGGGAGCTACAAGGAGGGTGTATCTTTCTACCAAGGGAACTAATTACAAGGAGGCTCCCAAGTTCCCTGAAAGCAACCTGGGGATATTTTTCAGAAGAGCTAAGGTGTCTCCCTGGGCTTCCCTGGTGGCTCAGACAGTAAAGAATCTGCCTTCGATGTAGGAGACCTGGGTTCGATCCCTGGGTTGGGAAGATCCCCTGGAGGATGGCATAGCAATCTACTCTAGTATTCAGGCCTGGAGAATTCCATGGACAGAGGAGCCTGGTGGGCTACAGTCGATGGGGTCACAAAGAGTCAGACATGACTGAGCAACCTAGGTTGTCTCAGCTAGAGGTGCATATAGCATGTCTGTTTGCCCTTTTCTGGTGCTGTTATTTTTGATCACTTGGCTAGAGTACACTTTGAGTTTTCTACTATGAAAATATGTGTTGAGAAATTATGTCCACTTCCTGTTTGTCAGCAGTTACTAGGGAGAGACTGCCCTCATCCTTGTCCATGGATAAGGCATGGATGTCAGTTTGGCTGTCCTCTCAGCCCTTCATTTCTGCCCCAGGACGAGTAATAAAATGGTCAGAGATCTCCCTCCTTTCAAACAGTGTGCCGGGTGGGCCTGCAGGACTTGGCTGTGGGGTGGGGTCAGTCCACTCCCTAGACCTAATGAACTACAGCAGCTTGTGATGCAGGGCAGTCCAGGAGTGCGATGATGAAGCAATCTTCAGCAGAAGGCTGGAAACTGCGCAGACAATACACTACGTTATGTCACTGAGAATTGTCTTGGACAGGGAATAAAAAGTTAAATTCCACCCCTACCACCCGCCCCCCACAACACACACAAATAGGCAAACCTGACTACTGGTGTTCAGAAACTTCTATCATGTTGATTTGAAGAGGATCAAAGTGCTGCCTTGTTCAGAGAAAAGAGCCATGCCCAACTTTTGGAAGGATGTCAACCACCACCCGGTCTGAAATGAATATAATGCTATGTCAATTGTTATTCAATTGCCAATTCGTGTCTGGCTCTTTGTGATTCCATGGACTGTATCCCGCCAGGCTCCTCTGTCCATGGGATGTTCCATGCAAGAATACTTGAGTGGGTTGCCATTTCCTCCTCCAGGGGATCTTCCCAACCCAGGGATTGAACCCATGTCTCCTGCATTGGTAGGTGAATTCTTTACCACTGAGCCACCTAGGAAGCCCTGGTATGTCAATTACACCTCAGTTAAAACACAAAACAAAAGACCACCCTGTCACATTCCTCCCTTGAGGCAGTGTACACACACTCACCTACCTACTTGAGCAGGAAGGAACAGAGGAAGCATGGAGAAGAAAAATTTTAGTTAACATTTCAGAAATATTATACATCCACATATCTGACAATATATAAACAGATTTACAGGACAAAATCCCTCAGAAAGTAAGTCCACCTAAAAAAGGTGACAGTTCAGTTCAGTCGCTCAGTCACGTCCGACTTTGTGACCCCATGGTCTGCAGAACACCAGGCTTCCCTGTCCGTCACCAACTCCTGGAGTTTACTCAAACTCATGTCCATTGAAGTGGTGATGCCATCCAGCCATCTCATCCTCTGTCATCCCCTTCTCCTCCCACCTTCAATCTTTCCCAGAATCAGGGTCTTTTCAAATGAGTCCGTTCTTCTCATCAGATGGCCAAAGTATTGGAGTTTCAGCTTCAACATCAGTCCTTCCAATAAACACCCAGGACTGATCTCCTTTAGGATGGACTGGTTGGATCTCTTTGCAGTCCAAGGGACTCTCAAGAGTCTTCTCCCACATCACAGTTCAAAAGCATCAATTCTTCAACACTCAGCTTTCTTTATAGTCCAACTCTCACATCCATACATTACTACTGGAAAAACCATAGTTTTGACTAGATGGGACCTTTGTTGACAAAGTAATATCTCTGCTTTTTAATATGCTGTCTAGGTTGGTCATAACTTTTCTTCCAAGGAACAAGCGTCTTTTAATTTCATGGCTGCAGTCACCATCTGCAGTGATTTTGGAGCCCCCCCCCAAAATAAAGTCTGTCACTGTTTCCATTATTTCCCCATCTATTTGCCATGAAGTGATGGGACCAGATGCCATGATCTTAGTTTTCTGAATGTTGAGCTTTAAGCCAACTTTTTCACTCTCCTCTTTCACTTTCATCAAGAGGCTCTTTAGTTCTTCTTCACTTTCTGCCATAAGTGTGGTATCATCTGCATATCTGAGGTTATTGATATGCATGTATTATATAATTATGTAAACTCCCTTAGTATGAATCAAGTGAAAATATTCATGTGTATGTCACTGAGGGTTATGCTTGTCTAAAGTAAGTCAAGTAGGAGTTTGCTGTGCCCAACATGGGGACCCAGGACCTGGCATCCAGGGAATGTTGAGCAGCCAGCTGTTGCCTAATATAGCTCCGATGGGAGCACATCAGAGGCCTCAACAGGGAAGGCAGGAGATGCAATGAATAAACTGTACTGGTCACCATTTCTTAGGTAATGCTACATACTTTTGTGACTCTCTGCTTGTTCACATTGCCTCACTGCCTGGAATATGTCCTCTCTGTCTCCCCTTTCTCCCAGCATCCAGCTTGAAATTCTCCAAGGCCAAGCTGATGTCGTTGTCTCTTCCATGAAGCTTTACTTGGATCCACCCACCCCCATTTACAGACTAGAATTGTTCTCTGTCTGGCTCTTAGCACACATTATTTGTTTCTCTGTTGGAGAGTCCAGGCCCTTCATTAAAATAATATTTTTAATTATGGTAAAATATGGATAACATGAAATTTACCCTTTTAACCATTTTTAGGTAGTCATTTCAGTGGCATGAAGTACATTCACAACACTGTCCAACTATTACCACTATCCATTTCTGGAATTTTTTCATCTCTGTACCCATTAAACAGTAACTCCCCTCCCTGCCAAAACACACAGCCCCTGGTAACTTCTTTTTTTTTAAAAGCATTTGGTTTTTTTTTTTACTATTTATTTATTTGACTGTGTCAGGTCTTAGTTGTGGCATGTGGGATCTAGTTCCCTCATCAGGGATTGAACCCGGGCCCCCTGCATTGGGAGCTTGGAGTCTTAACCACTTGACTAACAGGCAACTCCTGCACTTGGTAACTTCTATTCTACTTTCTGTCTATGAATTTGCCTGTCTTAGATACATCATATAAGTGGAATCGTACAATATTTGTTCTTTTTGTCTGGCTTATTTCACTTAGTTCATCTGTGTTGGCCTAGTTCATCCATGCTGTGTTAGTTAGTGTTAGCTGTACATTTGTGTCCCACTCTTTGTGACCCCACGGACTATAGCCCACCAGGCTTTTCTGTCTATAGGATTTTCCTGGCAAGAATACCGGGGTGGATTGCCATTCCCTTTTCCAGAGGATCTTCCCAACCCAGGATCAAACCCAGGTCTCCTGCATTGCAGGCAGATTCTTTACTGTATGAACGACAGTGTAGCATGTGTCAGAATTTCCTTCTTTTTTGAGGCTGAATAATATTCCATTGGATGTATATACTGCATTCTCTTTATCCATTCATCTGTTCATAGGTATTTGGGATGTTTCCGCTTTTTGGCCATTGTGAATC
Organism: Bos indicus; assembly: GCF_029378745.1. Lineage (NCBI taxonomy): Eukaryota > Metazoa > Chordata > Mammalia > Artiodactyla > Bovidae > Bos > Bos indicus. The sequence goes on along the minus strand of NC_091789.1, from coordinate 120,425,631 downwards.
ATTCTGCTATGAACATGGGAGTGCAGATATCTGTTTGAGTCCCTGCCTTTAATTCTTTTGGGTAAATATCCAGAAGTGAAATTGCTGGACCAAGTGGTACCTCTATGTTTAACTTTTTGAGGAAGTCCCTCATTTTTTAGTTACATAAGCAAATAAAAAACAGAAACAAAAACAAAACAAGTGAAAGTGAAGTCGTTCAGTCACGTCCGACTCTTTGGGACCCCATGGACTGTAGCCTAGCAAGCTCCTCTGTCCATGGGATTTTCCAGGCAATAGTACTGGAGTGGATTGCCATTTCCTTCTCCAGGGGATCTTCCCAACCCAGGGATCGAACCCGGGTCTCCCACATTGTAGACAGACGCTTTACCATCTGAGCCACCAGGGAAGTCCTAAAAAATCAAAACAAAACTGGAGTCCAACTAATAATGTATGAGAGATCTGGTCAGAGCTCCCAGCTAAACTTCTAGAATGATCTATCTATTGAAAGTCGCTCAGTCATGTCTGACTCTTTGTGACCCCATGGACTGTAGCCTGCCAGGCTCCTCTGTCCATGGAATTTTCCCAGGCAAGAATACTGGAGTAGGTGGCTGTGCCCTCCTCCAGGGGATCTTCTCAACTCAGGGAACAAACCCAGGTCTCCCACATTACAGGCAGATTCTTTACCATCTGAGCTACCAGGGAAGCCCAAGTAAACTGGAATAGGTAGCCTATCCCTTCTCCAGGGGATCTTTCTGACCCAGGGATGGAAGTGGGGTTTCCTCCACTGCAGGTGGATTCTTTACCAGCTGAACTACTAGGGATACCAACTGACAATTCAAATCGGTTGACCCTCTTCAATCTCCTACTGCTCTAAACAATGTGCCAAGTCCAGGCTTGGAGGTCATCAAAGCATAGGGGCTATTGTACAATGCCTTTGACAGATTTATTCTGACCCCAGAACTCTGCTGTTTTTCTTCTCTGGCTCTTGGGTCACATGACATTTGTGGCATAGTGCTGCTCTCTGGTTTCAACTGTTGATTTGCTCTCTTATTCTCAATGAGGAACACAGCATTTTCTGGAGAGAAGAGTACTTCCTACCTCCCCTTCCCCACAACTTTATGTCATCTCTTTCAGCTTCCCTTGAACAGTTGAACGCTGAGCATTTATGGCTGTCAAATTGCTCAATAAGTAGTCTCGCCGTGGTCAGGATTGTTGGTGTTCACCAGTCTGGCTCTTTTCTATGCTGGGAACACAGCTAAGCTAAATTTCTCAGCCATCCTTGCATCTACATGGGATCATGTGACTGAGTTCTGGTCCATGAAATGTGGGCAGAATTGATATACGCCACTTCCAGGCATGGCCTGTAAAACATTCCACACAATCATCCTTGTGTTTGTTTCTTTGTCTATTAGCTACATGGCACTAAAACTACCTTGAAGTCACAAAATGGAGGCACCTAGATCCCCAAGTCATCACTTGGAGGACAGAGGTTCAGGAGAACTGCCCAAACAAGAATGCTTGCATAGCACTTCAAGGGGGGGAAGAAAGAAACTTTTATTGTGTGAAGTCACTGAGATTGTCTGCTCTGATGAATGTTTGCCCTTTCAGTTTTACATCACCCTTTAATATTATTTTAGTTTTTTTAAAAAATTGAAGTATAGTTAAGTTACACTGTATTTTAATTTCATGTGTACAGCAATGTGAGATATATATATATATATATATATATACACACACACACACATATATACTTTTTCAGATTATTTTACATTGTAGGTTATTGTAAGACAGTGAGTGTAATTCCCTGTGCTAATCCAGTAGATACTTGTTGTTTATCTATTTTATATATAGTAGTATGTATATGCGGAGAAGGCAATGGCACCCTACTCCAGTACTCTTGCCTGGAAAATCCCATGGACAGAGGAGCCTGGTAGGCTGCAGTCCATGGGGTCGCTAGGAGTCGGACACGACGGAGCAACTTCACTTTCACTTTTCACTTTCATGTATTGGAGAGGAAATGGCAACTCACTCCAGTGTTCTTGCCTGGAGAATCCCAGGGACGGGGGAGCCTGGTGGGCTGCTGTCTATGGGGTCGCACAGAGTCGGGCACGACTGAAGCGACTTAGCATAGCATAGCATAGTATGTATATGTTAATCCCAAACTCTTAATTTCTCTCTGCCTCCCACCCTGCTCTCCCTTTTGGTAACTATAAGGTTGTTTTCTATATCTGTGAGTCTATTTCTATTTTCTAAATAAGTTCATTTGTATCATACTTTAGATTCCACATATGTGATATTTGTCTTTGACTTGCTTCACTAAATATGATAATCTCTAGGTCTATCCATGTTGCTGCAAATGGCATTATTTCATTCCTTTTTATGGTATTCTTCTGTATATATGTACCACATTTCTTTAACCCATTCCTCTGTAATGGACACTTAGGTTGCTTCCATGTCTTGGCTATTATAAATAGTGCTTCTATGAACATTGGGGTGCATGTATCTTTTTCAATTAGAATTTTCTCCAGATATATGCCCAGGAGTGGGATCCCTGGATCATATGGTAGCTCTGTTTTCAGTTTTTTTAAGGAATCTCCATACTGTTCTCCATAGTGGCTGTACCAATTTACATTCCCACCAGCAGTGGAGGAGGGTTTCCTTTTCTCCACACCTCCTCCAGCATTTGTTATTTGTAGACTTCATGATGATGGCCATTCTGACTGGTATGAGGTGGTACTTCACTGTAATTCTGATTTGCATTTCTCTAATAATTAGTGATACTGAGTATCTTTTCACATGCCTGTTGGCCATCTTTATGTCTTCTTTGGGGAAATGTGTATTTAGGTATTCTGCTGATTTTTTGATTGGATTTTTTTTATATTAAGCTGTATGAGCTGTTTGTATATTTTGGAAATTAATCCCTTGTCAGTCACATCCTTTGCAAATATTTTCTCCTAGTCCATAGATAGTCTATTTGTTTTGCTTATGGTTTCCTTTGCTGTGAAAAAGCTTAATTAGGTTCCATTTGTTTATTTTTATTTCCATTACTCTAGAAGATAGATCCAAAAAATTATTGCTGTAATTTATGTCAAAGAGTGTTCTGTCTACATTTTCCTCTAGGAGTTTTATTGTATTCAGTCTTACATTTAAGTGTTTAATTCATTTTGAGTTTATTTTTGTGTATGGTATTAAAGAATGTTCTAATTTCATTCTTTTACATGTGGCTATCCAGTTTTCCCAGAAGCACTTGTTGAAGAGACTGTCTTTTCTCCACTGTATATTCTTGCCTCCTTTATTGTAGATTAATTGACCATAAATGCAGGGGTTTATTTCTGGGCTTTCTATCTTGTTGCCCTGATTTATATGTCTGTTTTTGTGCCAGTCCCATCCTGTTCTGATTACTGTGCCAGTACCACTATTGTTTTGTAGTGGTTCTCTGAAAAATGCCATTGGTAATTTGATAAGGATTGTGCTGAATATGTAGATTGCCTTAGGTAGTATGGTCATTTTAACAATATTGATTCTTCCAATCCAAGAACAAAGTTTATTTTCCCATGTTTATTACTATATCATCTTTAATTTCTTTCATTAGTGTCTTATAGATTTTGGAGTACAGGTCTTCTGCTTCCTTAGATATGTTTACTTCTAGGCATTTTATTCTTTTTGATGTGATGATAAATGGGATCGAGTTCTCTTTCTGATATTTCATTGTTAGTATACACTGTAGCAGTCACCAACCTTTTTGGCACCAGGGACCAGTTTTGTGGAAGACAATTTTTCCATAGGCTGCGAGTGAGGGGATGGTTTCAACATTCAAGTGCATTACATTTATTATGCACTTTATTTCTCTTATTATTACATCAGACCATCAGGCATTAGATCCCAGTGGTTGGGGACTCCTGCTCTATAAAAATGCACCAGATTTCTGTACATTAATTTTGTTTCCAACAACTTTACCAAATTAACTGATGAGTTCTAGTAGTTTACTGGTAGCCTTTTTAGGATTTTTTATGTATAGTATCATAATCTGTGAACAGTGACAGTTTTACTTCTTTTCTAATTTGGATTCCTTTTATTTCTTCTCCGATTGCTGTGGCCAGGACTTCCAAAAAACATATGGAACCAAAGGTGGCTAGAGTGGGCATACTTGACTTGTTCTTGATCTTAGAGGCCTTCAGCCTTTCATCATCGAGTATGATGTTAGCTGTGGGTTTCTCGATTCTGTAGGAGATGTCCTATGCATCCTAGCAGTGCACTCCTCTCTTCTCATCTAACAGCCAGGGGCCAGATAGTCCCAGAGTATTTTCTGGTCTGTGTTTGCCAGTTTGGTTGGTAGCCTGTGGGACCATACATTTCTGGCTTCTGGTGTCTGCCCCTTGGTGAGTGAGGCTGGTCTAGGGGCCTGTGCAGGTGTCCTGGCCCGATGGGATGTGCTTGCCCAGTGGTGGGTGGAGCTGGGTCTTGGTCTCCTGGTAGGCAGGACCCTGTTTAGCGGTGTGTCTAGAAGTGTCTGTGGGCCCAGGAAATCTTTAGGCATCCCAGCACTGGAGCCGACAGACTGCTGGATGGGGCCGGGTCATAGTGCTAATGGCCTAAGCAAGATGTCAGCCTCTAGGAGAGTTCATGCAGATGAGTACTCCCTGATAATGATGGTCACCACTGTCTACTAAGCCATCCCCTGCCTCCCAGCTCCCCAGGAGACTCTCCAAGACCAGCAGGTAGGTCTGGCCCAGGCTCCTATGAAATCACTGCTTTTGCCCTGGGTCCTGATGTGTGTGAAATTTCGTGTGTGTCCTTTAAGAATGAAGTGTGAATTTCCCCCAAGCTTGAGGAGGTCTTGCAATCAAGCCCCACTGGCCTTCAAGACCAAATGCTCTGGGAGTTCCTCCTCCCAATGCTGGACCCTTGGGCTAGGAGGCTTCATGCGGGGTTCAGAACTCTTACTTCTATGAAAGAACCTCTGTAATATAGTTATTATCCATGTTGTGGGTCACCCATGGGGGAGGGTTATACAATTTGATTATATTGCCAGTCCACCCCTCTCTACCAGTCTTCCTGTGGTTCCTTTTTTATGCTTTTAGTTGTAGAAAAACCTTTCTGGTTTAAGAATTTTTCAACCATGAGTATTCTGCAGATTGGTGTGCTCATAAGAGGAGGTGAGCTTAGTGTTCTATTCCACCATCTTGGCTGCTCTCCTTTCCATTTTGGAGAAGGCAATGGCATCCCACTCCAGTACTCTTGCCTGGAAAACCCCATGGATGGAGGAGCCTGGTAGGCTGCAGTCCATGGGGTTGCTAAGAGTTGGACACAACTGAGCGACTTCACTTTAGCTTTTCACTTTCATGCATTGGAGAAGGAAATGGCAACCCACTCCAGTGTTCTTGCCTGGAGAATCCCAGGGATGGGGGAGCCTGGTGGGCTGCCGTCTATGGGGTCGCACAGAGTCGGACACAACTGAAGCGACTTAGCAGCATCAGACAAAGACCATGGGAAACTGTTCTCTGCTTCCTGATCTTGATAATTCTGTTAACCATCTCCTGTCATTCCCTGTGTCTCAAGGCAGATGCTGTTTGCCCTTTGACTCATCCTCCTCTTAAGCTTGTTTTCTAGTTTGCTGTCCATCCTTCCCAGGGGAAGGAAGGCAACTCCATCCCAACTTCTTTATGGAAGAGTTGTAATGTCAGTATTTGCTAATCCATTCTTGGGCTGCGAAGTACCCCTCAAAATTCTTCCTAGAGGGCTTAGGAACCACATATAAAGATGACCCAGAGGGATGGTACGGGGAGGGAGGTGGGAGGGGGGTTCAGGATGGGGAACACATGTACACCCATGGCGGCTTCATATTGAAGTATGGCAAAACCAATACAATATTGTAAAGTAATAATAATAAAAAAATAGCACACACACACACACACAAAAAGAAAATAAGATCTCCCATGGGCTGTCATGACATTTCTTGGTATTAAGTAAGATTGCGTTAAATATGATCCTATGCTACCCACTTATTCTTTATTTTACAGTGGTTAGTTAAGTGCACGGCCATTTTTTTTTTTTTATCACTACTAGGCCAAAAATAATTAGCAATCACCTGAGAGTGGGAATTCTGAATAATTCATCTTTATATGTCTAATAATGCCCACCATGTTATCTGGCAGACTGAAGGGCTCAGTGACTGTTGAATTTAATAGGGGCAGATAGTAGAAGTTTTACCAATAGACCCATGACCTCATTGATTTAACCCACCTCCTCTTGTCTACAACTATGTAGATTCACAGAGAGGCTGATATACAATCCACCAGTGTGCTCTAGGAAAAAATAATTTAAACACTTGACTAGACTCCAGTATGAAATTTTCAGTCACATTTATTATGATATAATTTACACAGAATGCAATGCATGGGTATTAAGTGTTTGCTTTTTTTGGTTGTGCTGGATCTTCGTTGCTGTGCACTGGCTTCCTCCAGCTGTGGCAAGTGGGGGCTCCTCTTTATTGTGGTGTCCAGTCTTCTCACTGGGGTGGTTTCTCTTCTTGCAGAGCACAGGCTCTAGGGTGGGTGGGCTCAGTAGTTGTGGCACTCAGGCTTAACTGCCCTGTGGCATGTGGGATCTTCCCAGACCAGGAATCGAACCTGTGTCCCCTACATTGGTAGGTGGATTTTTAACTACTAGACCACCAGAGAAGCCCCTGTTCTGATGAATTTTGACAAATATAAACAGCCTCAAAGTAACCATATCAATAAAGACAAAAATCATTTTCATTTTCACTTCCCCAGAAAGTTCCTTTATTCCCCTTTAAGGCAATCCACACCCCCCCCACCCCCGACCCCAGCCCCGCCACTGCCATCTCTCTTCCCTGGGGAATTAATGATCTTATTTCTATCACCATAAATTTGTTGAACATGTTCTATATCTGTGTAAATGAAAACCACATAGTATGTATTCCTTTGTGTCTACCTTTTCACTCAACATAATATTGATGAGATTCATCCAGATTAGTGCATGTATCAACAGTTCATTCCTTTTTATTGCTGAGAAGTAATGCATTCTGTGAACATACCACAATTCGTGTACCCATTCATTTGTTGAAGATATTTGTGTAGTTTCCAGTTCTGGGATATTATGAATACAGCTGCTCTGGCATCTTATTAAAGTCTTTCTGTGGATACATGTTTTCATTTCCCTTGGGTAAACACCTAGAAATAGAATGACTGGGCCACACATTTGATGTTTTTTTTTATTTTTTTTATTTTTTGGCTGCACCACAGGGCATCTGGAACTTTCTTGACCATAGATCGAATCTGTGCTCTCTGCATTGAAAGCATGGAGTCTTAACCACTGGACCACCAGGAAAGTCCTCATGTTTTAACTTTATAAGAAACTGCCAAGCCTTTCCCCAAAGTGCTTGTGCTGTTTTATACTTCCACCAGCAATGTATGAAAGGTCAAGTTTGTTTACGTCTTTGTCATCACTTAGTACTGTAAGTCCTAATATAACAGATATTTCACTGTAGGAGAGAGGGAGAGAGAGAAGGAAACAGAGAGAGATGGAGAGAGACAGGGATTGAGGAGGGAGAAAGAAGAGGAGGGAGAAATGGGGGGTGAAGGAAAGGAAGGGGAGAAGAGACGCAAAGACAGGAAAAGAAAAAAAAAAATGCAGCTTCTAAGAGTAGAATACAGTCAGGTTTTCCAGTGTCGGCTCTGATCTCTTATCAACTAGACTGCATTGCCTTTCAAGGGAGAAATATGAAGCAGTGTTCTTCCTGTTATGGCAGGGGTGGAATGAGCTGGACATTACATAGAGCTTATTCTAGGGAGCTGGTAGTTTTTCAAGTATAATTTGGACTGGAAAAACTGCAATTCTGGAAGAATTATCTGTATGTCAGGAACTGGCAACAATTTTGAAGTTCCTGTTCATGTTGTGAAACCTGACTGTTTTGTACTCGCAGGAGGAGACATCTTTTTTCCCCTTTTGTTCAAGCAGAAAAATGAAGGCTTTCTTCATTGTAGGCGCATTCAAACTAATGATCAGCAAAGAGGCAAAAGCCAGGAGCTGTGACAGATTACATGGGGAGAGGGAAAGAAGTGCAGCACATACATTCTTAAACTTCGCTTCTACCTAAACAAGCTTAAAGCTGATCTTGCTCAGCAGGAAAATATAATGAACATGATTATGAAGTCCGATTCAAAGAACTAGTTTTTCTAGGGTGAATGTACAATCCTTCTGAGAACGATGAATTTGAATGTAGAAAGTAAAAGAAGAATTCTAAGCAGTGAGGCCAAAAGTGTGGATTAAGGAAAAAAATCCATTAGAAATGACAATCATTATAAATATCTGCTCAGTACTGCAATTCTTCTTATTGAGATGTAATTTAATGTGACTGTTTCACTGTTTTGTCACATACTTCTCTGCTCCTGGATGAGGAACTCTGGATTACTGGAGAACTGCTCATCAGCTTTAAACCTAAGGTAGAGTCAATAAGAGGAGTGTTCCCAGCCCTTTCACTTTGGGGTCCTCACTGTGGATTCAGTGGGCAGCGTCTTTCAGGGACAGTTGGTAGGGAGACAGAGGCAGCTTTCTGAATTTTCATTAAAAGAGATGTTTGGAGCTTCCCTGGTGGCTCAATGGTAAAGAATCTGCCTGCCAACACAGGGAGACACAGGTTCGATCCCTGATCTGCGGGAAGCCCACGTGCTGTGGAGCAACTAAGCCTGTGGACTGCAAATATTGAGCCTGTGTGATGCAGCTACTGAAGCCCAAGCACCTAGAGCCTGTGCTCCACAACAAGAGAAGCGAAGCCCGCACCCACTGCAATTAGAGAGTAGCTCCTGTTCACCACAACTAGAGAAAAACCTGCACAGCAACAAAGACCCAGGACAGGCAACAATAAATAAACAAGAGATATTTGACTCACTTATCACTAATTAAGACGGGGGAGCCTGGTGGGCTGCCGTCTATGGGGTCACACAGAGTTGGACACGACTGAAGTGATTTAGCAGCAGCAGCAGCACAATCAGGAGCAAGGCGAAAAGGGTGGATTGCCATTGCTCTCTTCCCCAATACCCCTCATGTTGTTTGTTTGTGATCTCTTTTCTCCAAAAACCTGTCCTTATCTAATTGAATTAAGGTATCCAGTGCATGGTATTTGTTGTTGTTCAGTTGCTAAGCCGTGTCTGACTCTTTTGTGACCCCATGGACTGACTACAGGCCACCAGGTTCCTCCGTCCACGGGATTTCCCAGGCAAGAATACTGGAGTGGGTTGCCATTTCCTCTTTTAGGGGATCTTCCCGACCCAGGGATCAAACCTATGTCTCTTGCATTGCAGGCGGATTCTTTACCCACTGAGCCACCAGGAAGCCCCACTGAGCATATACAGTAGTGAATAAAACAGACAAAAATCTCTACCTTCATACCAGTAGGGGGAGACAGATACTAACAATTATAAATATGTAAATTATAGAAAGTATTAGAAGGTGGTATATATGGGGAAGGAAAAAAAGCAGGATAAAGGGAATAAGGAGTGTTAGGGGCAGGGAGGGGTGTACCCCTGGGATAATAATAAGCTATCACTAATATCAGTATTTATAAAAGCCAGATTTCACCTGGCCCATAAAGTGGGATTTATCTCATCCCTCTCTCCACTGCCACTGCCATGGCAACCTAGAACTATGTCAAAATGATTCTAGATAATCTACTCCCCACTCTGGAGAAGGAGGCTAAACTGGGATATCATTATGTTCTGTGTAGGAAATGACATCACCATTATGCATCTCAGTACCTCACGGGTATCAGGTAATCAGTGAAGACTAGGAAATAAGACACCAGGGCTGCTGTACACTGTTCAAATCATGGTGGGAATCTTGCCCCTACCCTGAGTTGTATGGTAAACATACTGACTTTTCTTTGATGATGCCATTTATTTATGTGGAAAGATTTTCACAATAAAGGGTTAAGAGAAAAAAGTGAATAACAAATTAGTGTGGGTATGTGTGTATGTAGGTATGTAACATATTGACTTTTTAAAAGAATTTTATTTATTTCGCTGTGCTGGGTCTTGGCTGTGGCATGTGGGATCTAGTCTTAGCCACTGGACCACCAGGGAAGTCCCAACATACTGACTTATGGTCTGAGCTTTTACTTTTTATGTAAGTGGCATACTTTCCTTCAGGCCTAGACATATTTTTATAGTGTGGTTTGATCCCTGGCATAGTGTTTTATTTTGCATGTGTCATGATTTTTAACAATTCTAAACAATTCTAACAATTTAAAAATTCTATTATTTTAGGATATTTAGCTAGTTTCCACATTTTTCAAGTTGATGAAATACTTGTACATGTAACTTAGGACATATCTGTGGGTTTTTCCTTAAGATAACTTGCAAAAAAGTAGAACTGTGGGCTCAGAAGTTATGCAGAGTTTTAATATTTTTGATGTAAATTACCCATTGCCCACTAGAAAGCATGAATTTAGCTTCACCTCTCCAACCATGTATGAGAACGTTTATTGTCCTATACTCTTACCATTGCTTGTGTCATCATTCTTTTTACTTTATTAATTTGAAAGGTGGGACTCAGTATTTCAGTAATGTTTTTAATTTCTGTATCTTTGATTGTGAGGTTTACTGGGATTTGTATGTCTCCTTTTGGAAATTGTTCTCTTTTTTAATGTTTTGGCCATGTCCCAAGGCATGAGGGATCTTAGTTCCCTGACTAGGATCGAACCCTCACTCCCTGCATTTGCAGTGCGGAGTGTTAACCCCTGGAAAACCACAGAAATCCCCAGGAAATTGTTCATTTTTAATTGGAGTGTATCACTTTCCTGTTGATAGCTAAGAGTTCTTTAGATATTAAGGGTCTCTGCTTCTTTTCTGCCCTGTCATTGCAAATATTTCCCCCAGTTTTAAAATTGTGCTTTATTTTCACTTGTGGAATTTTTTGCCTTTTTTTTTTTTTTTTTTCTTTAAATCTTTTTGGCTGTGCTGTGTGGCTGCAGGATCTTAGCTCCCTGACCAGGGATCGAACCCGGGCCCTCAGCAGTGAGAGCACTGAGTCTTAACCACTGTCCAGAGGTTACTCCCTATTTGTGCCAGGGAACTCCCTATTTGTGGAATTAAAAAAAAAAAGTTATTTTTAACTGTTCTGGGTCTTCATTGCTGTGCACAGGCTTTCTTTAGTTGCAATGTGTGGGCTTCTCACTGTGGTTGCTTCTCTTGTTGGGGAGCATGGGCTCTAGAGCACATGAGCTTCATGAGTTGCGGCTCCTGGGCTCTAGAGCGCAGCCTCAGTAGTTGTGGCACACAGGCTTAGCTGTCCCATGGCATCATATGGGATCTTGCTGGACCAGGGATTGAATCCATGTCCCCTGCATTGACAGGCAGATTCTTTACCACTGGACCACAGGGGAAGTCCCTGTGGAATTTTTAAAAGATAGGTGTTGATGTTTTGGCATCAACATAATATTTAACTTAAAAACCTTATTTAAATGTATTATGGCTTTATCCTATGCTTTTTTTGACAAATGCTTTCTGTACCCTCCCCTAAATACATAAATATTCATCCAAACTCTCAATTTTCAGTCATTTTAACATGTAGCTAAATAGTAGTTAGTATTCAGAGTTTGGAGAAGGCAATGGCACCCCACTCCAGTACTCTTGCCTGGAAAATCCCATGGACAGAGGAGCCTGGTAGGCTGCAGTCCATGGGGTTGTGAAGAGTCAGACACGACTGAGCGACTTAACTTTGACTTTTCACTTTAATGCATTGGAGAAGGAAATGGCAACCCATTCCAGTGTTCTTGCCTGGAGAATCCCAGGGACAAAGGAGCCTGGAGGGCTGCCATCTATGGGGTTGCACAGAGTCGGTACGGCTGAAGCGACTTAGCAGCAGCAGCAGCAGTATTCAGAATTAACTTTTGTCTATGGATTGATGTAGGATTCCTCCTTTACTTTTCCCCAAATGCTTATCTAATAGTCCCAGGACCATCTATTAAATAATCCATCCTATTATCACAAATATAAAATGCCAAATGTATCACATACTTATAGGCACTGTAGGAAGCTAAGCAATATGAAGTTGCTGTTTTAGAGTAAAAAATAGTAGAATAATGGCAGTTCCATATGACTCAACCTAAAATTAACTTGCTAAAGTGAAATTTCCTTTTATTAAAGGATGATGTCAAATATTTGAATAACTGAAAAAAATCAGCTCAATTTAAAAAGATTTCAGGTGTGTATATTTTGGCTGGCATGAGAGAGATGAGAGATGAGATGAGATGAAGTTAATAGGTGGGGTTGACTCCCCAACATTTTTCTCCTAAAAATAAGAGTAAATGCTGCACACTGTATTTTTTAAAAAATAATATTCTTTTCTCTTGTGGACTTTTGGGTCTACTTCACACCAGCTGAGCTGCCTTGCTAAGCCAAGTTCTCCTTGTAAGGTCCTTCCTGCTCTCCATCTTTTCCTTGCTGGCCTCATTATAAAAATGTGCTACTGTCAGATATAAATGATGTTTCTCACTAAGTACACTCAATAGCATTTTCCTTTCACTCTCCTTTTCCTCCAAATCTAACAATAAGCCATTGTGCTTTAGTGAAAAAAGAACCCAAGCCTCTCTGAGTATTCCCAGGCTTGCAAGTTGGCATGACGGGTAGTCCGGGTGATTGATCCATAACCTTTGGGCACTCAGGCAATTACTAGCTGCCCATAAGTTTTGCTGTGCCAGAAGTGCCAATAAAAAACTTGGGGATCTAATTCTGGGTCAGCAGAGTTCTCTTTTCATGATGTTATATGAAATAAGATTTTCAACTATAAGAGGGAATTCTTTAGAGAACAGTAAAAATTATTTATATTTTCCCATCTAATCACCATGAAACATGATCCTGATGACCTCTTTTTTCTTCATCCATAACTAACTTTTTTCCTACTTCCAACCTTCAACATTTCCTTTTACAGCCTTTCTATTGTACTAGGAAGAGGGGCGGAAAAATCCAAGTTTCTGGTGTTCAAAGAAAAAGGAAGGGATTTCCCCAGTGCTCCAGTGGCTAAGACTCCACGCTCCCAATGCAGGGGGCCTGGGGTTCGATCCCTAGTTGGGGAACTAGATCCCACATGTTGCAACTAAGAGTTCCTATGCCACAACTAAAGATCCAGCACAGCGAAATACACAAACAAATTTTTTTTTTTTAAAAGAAAAGTCAGAAATAATCCTTATAAACCAAAGCTTCAGTATGTTCATTCCCATAATTCTGGGAGTTGTCAATGATTTTTATTTTCACTAACGAGGCAAGAGCTCATGAGCTGGGCCTCTTCTGTCAGGAGATAAATATTATGAAACAAAACTGTCATTTGTCTCAGAGCTCTGCTTTCTGCAGAGGCGTATGTGCATGTGCTTGTAATAAAAAAGGGCATTTTTCTCAGCCAAGATAGAATGAGCTGTAATAGACTGATTAATAAATGATTTATCATAAAAATCTCAGTATTGGAAAAGAACATTAAAGGTCAGATGGTTCAATCTCCTGACTACAAATATACTCATTTTAAGCATAAGGGCCAAGCTAACATGTTCTTGAAGCTGCTAGACATTATCATCATCTAATTGTATGATCTTTCTTTTCTTGAAATATTCTATGACACATATATTTTTCAATTTGATTGTCTTTAGAATTTCATGACATTGAGAAAAATTGCAGATGTCCTAGACTAGGTTATAATACTTTTTGGAAAATGACTGTTTTTCCAGAAGAATAAGTGGTTTACTTTTCTGTTTAGTTTTTAGCTGTTATTTATTGGCTGCAGGAAGAGAGCCCTGTTCCTAATCTCCTTGTCGTTGATGGTTTAATTAATGGCCCTTCAAGCACCACATGTAACTGTCTGCCCTGTGTAGTTTCCTGCCTACCCCATCAACATTAGGCTTGGTCTTGTGGCTTCTATTGGCCAATGAGACATAAGCAAGTGTGATACAAGCAGACACTAGTAAAGTGCTTGTGCCTTGGGTCTTGCCTTCTCTTTTGTAGCTTAAAATACCCAACTTCCACATGAACAAGTTCAGGCCAGTCAGCTAGAGACAAGTAGCCCAGCCAACACCAACTGTCAGACATATGAATGAGGTCATCTTAGATCATTAAGTCCCAGTTGAGCCACCAGAAACTGAAACTGCATAAGGCAAGATGAGCAGAAGAACCACATAGCTGAACTTGGCCACAATTTCTCACCTACAGAATCATGAACAAATAATATGGCTGTTTTTTTAAGTCACTAAGTTTTATGGTGGTTTGTTTTGAAGCAATAGGTAACTGTGTACTCCTGATATATAATGGGGTCATGTATTTCTTTAGGGTTAAGTTTTCCAGTTAACACCTAAGGGAAAAATCATGTAAAGTCAAAATTACCACTGGAAATCTCTTAGGCAGTTACCATTATAATCAAAGCAAACATTTCCCCCTCCCATCATTGAAAGACATGGCTAATTTTCTTTTGAGCACCAGATTAAATAACTGGTTTGTGCTTGAAGCCATGCTATGTGAAACACACATTCTGTGTCTTTAAATAGTTAACTTATAATCCATTGGCTAGCCCATTGGATCATCACTAAAATCACTCTTCTTTTGCAAACACCCCTAGCTCCTTGTCTTGTCCCTCCTATCCCTCATTTCTCTTGAGTAAATACTTGGAATGCAATTGCTGAGGCAAAGGGTAGATATATTCACCTAGAATTTACCACCAAATTTAAGAACTCATGAGCTTTGCCAGCATCACAGGGGGCAGCTTTCTAGTGATCTTCTCTGGCACACAGACCGTGGTTTATTGCTTGACATCCTAAGCCTGGGGCGTCTTAGCAAACTTCTCTGCCATCTAGTGGGCTACAGCCCACCCTCACCAACAAGGTCTGAATCTCTAAATTGGTGCCCTCCTCTAAATTTTTTCCTTCTTTGGCTGTTCTTCCAAAGTGTCCTACAGGTAGTGACTGTTTCCTTCAACTGCCATTCCTGTAGAGTTAGCTTCACTCTTCTAAGTAGTTAAATCCCTTTCACTAGTTAAGATTATTTACATTAACTTTTCCCTGTTCAAACTGCTGATGGGACAAGAAGACAGGGATGTTTGAAAATTACTGATGTGGTTTTTGTCTCTTAATTACATCCTGAATAATACACCCTCCTTCACCAAATCTTTTCTACTGTGCATCAAGAACATGCCCTGAAATACCCACCCTTTTCCAGTAGAAAACTAGTTGCTAACATGTTGCATTTAAACAAATGCAACAGCTTTTGTCTATTTTTTCTACTTTTCCATTGTCCTCCCCCCAGATCTCTGCAATCCATTCTCTACATAACAGCCACAATAAGCTTTTAATGAAAATCCAATCATATTACTATATTGCTTTAAACCCTCCAATAAGGACTTCTGGTTTTAGCTTAGAGATGTACAGACCTGGAAAGAGACTCTCTCCCATTCATACAACAAGGGAAATCTGGCAAAATTCCAAAATAATGACTTATCTTGAATAAATCTGAGATCTGAGGTTATAGGGCTATGTGTGTGTGCTAAGTTGCTTCAGTTATTCTGACTCTTTGCAACCCCATGGACTGTAGCCTGCCAGGCTCCTCTGTCCATGGGATTCTCCAGGCAAGAATACTGGAGTGGATTGTCATGTCTTCCTCCATGGGATCTTCCTGACCCAGGAATCGAACCCGTGTCTCCTGCATTGCAGGTGGATTCTTTATCACTGAGCAACTGGGGAAGTCCTATAGGCCCATGATATAACTCCAAATCTGAGGAAAGCCAGATTTCCTACAGGGAGATATAGGACCTGAACATCTGCTTATCTGGGGCAGATGCTGCTGGAATCCATATAAGCTGGTAAGAAGATTCAGTCAAATGTTTTTAAATTATTATTTTTAGTTGGAAGATAATTGCTTTACAAGGTTGTGTTGGATTTTGCCATACAACAATGTGAATCAGCCATAAGTATACACATATCTCCTCCCTCTTGAACCTCCTTCCACACCTCCAACCCCCACCCCTCTAGGTTGTCACAGCACTGTGCTGAGCTCCCTGTTACACAGCAACTTCCCACTGGCTACTTTACATATGGTAATGTATATGTTTCCATGTTATTCTCTCAAGTCATCCCACCCTCTCCTTTCCCACTTGCTGTGTCCATAAGTCTGTTCTCTATGTATGCGTCTCTATTCCTGCCCTGAAAGCAGGTTCATCAGTACAATTTTTCTAGATTCCATTCAGCCAAATGTTTTCCATGAATTGCTCAGGGCCACATTTGGCTAACAACTTCATCCTCTTGCAAGATTTCCCTCCACAAACACCACAATGCGTTCATACAGAAGACCAAGGAGAATTCTGATAAAGCTCCATCATGCTGCTGGCTGGTTGGGGGGAATGCAGCTACTACCGAAACTCTTTTCAACCCATCTTTCCTATAGTTGTGGGTTGAACAGAGTTTCAGCAGTGTCTGAAACCCTATAATCCTCTGTCATCCCCTTCTCCTCTTGCCCTCAATCTTTCCCAGCATCAGGGTCTTTTCCAATGAGTCGGCTCTTCACATTAGGTGGCCAGAGTATTGGAGCTTCAGCATCAGTTCCTCCAATGAATATCCAGCATTAATTTCCTTTAAGATTGACTGGTTTATATTTATAACTAATGGAAAAAGTCAAGAGAATAATATTTTGTGATATAAAATAATTCTATGAAATTCAAATTTTAGTCTCCATACCTAAAATTTTATTGGAACCTGGTCACACCCATTAGTTTATGTACTGTCTAGCTACAGCAGCAGAGTTGACTAGCTGTAATAAACATTGTATGTCACCTGCAAAGCCTAAAATATTTGCTATTAGAAACAGTGTACCAGCCCCTGGGTTGAGGCTCTAGCTGGGACGAGTGGTCACCTGGGAAGTTGTCAGAAACGCAGACTCAAACCTGTCATTCTTGGAACAAAAGCCTACGTTTGTTGGGAGAAGAGCAATAAAAACAGTTATTTCAAGGTACGGGTGGAAACCAGTTGTAGTTAGGGAATACAGAGGAAAGAAAAAAGCTCTACTTCAGCAGGAAAGGCTTCTTTTTCTTTTTTTTTTTTTTATCTGAAAGCCAGATACTTTGTGTAGGATAGTGAATACTGAGGTGATTATTTTTATGCTTGGACATGAGCGTGCCTTTCCTTCTCCTAGGCCTTTAGCACGGAGGTTTGTTTTAACCTGGTCAGGATGTAAGATTTGTTGTTGCTATGGTTACCCTTAGACCACCACAGGCTTCAAATTCCTCTAGTGATATCTTCTGTCCTATACAAAGCATTTGGCTTTCAACAACAACAACAAAAAATGAAGTATACAAAAGAGCAAGAATAAACACATTCCCAAGAGACAACACAATCTTCAGAACCAAACTCAGGTATGACATACGTTAAAAAAAAAATCAGATGAGGAATTTAAAATAATTATGACTACTATGTTAAAGACTGTAATGGAAAAAGTAGGCAACATTTCAACAGAATATTATAAGGAAGAAACACATGGACATGGTAGAAATAAAAATAGAACAAACCTCCAATGACTTTCTATTGTACTTAGAATAAAATCCAAACTCCTACACAATCTTCATGATCAGGCCTTAGCTGATCTCTTTATCCCCATCTTCTATGACTTTCTCCATTGGTCCCTGACCAACCATATATATCCAAAGAACTGATGCTTTCAAGTTGTGGTGCTAGAGAAGACTCTTGAGAGTCCCTTGGACTGCAAGGAGATCAAACCAGTCAATCCTAAAGGAAATCAATCCTGAATATTCACTGGAAGGACTGATGCTAAAGCTGAAGCTCTAACACTTTGGCCACCTGATGTGAAGAGTCAACTCACTGGAAAAGACCCTGATGCTGGGAAAGATTGAGGGAAAGAAGAGAAGGGGGTGACAGAGGATGAGATGGTTGGATGACATCATTGACTCAATGGACACGAATTTGAGCAAACTCAGGGAGATAGTGAAGGACAGGGAAGCCTGTTTGTTATAGTTCATGGGGTTACAAAGAGTCGGACACAACTGAGCGACTGAACAACAACAAGAGAGGGTGTGGAGAAAAAAGAACCCTCCTACACTGTTGGTGGGGATGTAAATTGATATAGCCACTATGGAAAACAGTATGGAGGTTCTTTAGTAAACTAAACATAGAATTACCATATGATCTAGCAATCCTACTCCTGGGCATATATTTGGGACAAAACTGTAATTCAAAAAGATACATGCACCCTATGTTCATAGAAGCACTATTTGTAACAGCCACAATATGGAAATAATGTAAATGTGCATTGGCAGAGGAATGGATAAAGAAGATGTGGTATATATATACCCAATGGAATACTGAAAGTGAAGTGAAAGTGAAAGTCACTCAGTTGTGTCTGACTCTTTGCGACCCCATGGACTATACACAGTCCATGGAATTCTCCAGGCCAGAATACTGGAGTGGGTAGCCTTTCCCTTCTCCAGGGGATCTTCCCAACCCAGGGATTGAATCCGGGTCTCCCACATTGCAGGCAGATTCTTAATGGAATAACTACTCAGCCATAAAAAGAATGAAATAATGCCATTTGCAGCAACCTAGATGCAACTAAAGATTATCATACTATCATACAGTGTCACCAGACCCACAGGTGACACTGGTTATCTCAAGTTAATCAGAAGCTCAGACTAATAGCTACATCTCTGATTAAGGGAGAAAAAGGAGGTAGGGGGAGCAAGTGAACTTAGGTGACACAGTCTCTTTGAACTGAATTTTCAAAACGTGGGGTATACAGGAAGGGTGCTGGAGAGGGGTGCAAATAACATGGGAAGTCTTAAGCACCAGATTGGGAGACACAGCACTAGAAGTTAGGTAATACTGGCTCCAGCTCTAGATCCAACCTGCTCCTCTGAAAGTGCAGTGACACTCAGGCAGCTGGGTATCCAGACCTCCTCCACGGGGGAGGCACAGGGGAGGACCAGCTCAGGAGGGGAGGAGGGCAGCCCACGGAAGCAGCGGGGTCATCTGCAGCCTGCTGCTGCCCTTGGGAAGGAAGGCACTGTCACTGTCACCCCATGGTCTTGGCTTAAGGGCTGGCAGGGCAGGGCAGCTGGGACACCTGAGAGCACCTGTGATGTGCCTGGGTTCCCCATCCAGAGACTGAGCCCCAGACTCATCTGCCTCCCACAGGCTGCAAGCAAGCCTCTGGGCTCCCTACACATGCCATATAATATCACTTATACGTGGAATCGAAAATATGGCACAAATAAGCCTATCTATAAAACAGAAAAAGACTCACAGATAAAGATAACAAAACTAAGGTTGCCAAGTAGGGGAGGGAGAGGGATGAACTGAGAGTTTGGGGTTAGTAGATGTAAACTATTACATGCAGAATGAATAAATGACAAGGTCCTACAGTATAGCTCAGGGCCTTACATCCAATCTCCTGGGATAATCTATTATGAAAAAAGAACATAAAAAAGGATATATGTATGTGTGTGGCTGAGTCACTTTTCTATACCTCAAAAGTTACCACAACATTGTAACTCAACAATACTTCAAATAAATAAATTAAATGCCCATACTAACCAAAGCAACCTACAGATTCAATGCATTCCCCATCAAAATTCCAATGTCACTTTTCACAGAAACAGAATAAACATCCCTAAAATTTGTATGGAATCACAGAAGACCCTAAACAGCTAAAGTAATTTTGAGAAAGAAGAACAAAACCAGAGGCATTATGTGCCCTGAATTCAAACTATATTTCAAAGCTATAGTAATCAAAAAGTATTGCCCCCAAAAGATACACATATAGTATTGGCTTATAAAGATAAACATAGAATGGCCATTATAAAAAATTCTACAAATAATTAATGCTGGAGAGGATGTCAAGAAAAGGGAATTATTCTACACTGTTGCTGGGAATATAAATTGGTGCAGCCACTATAGAGAAAAGTATGGTGGTTTCTTAAACTAAAAATAGAGCTACCATATGATCCAGTAATCCCAGTCCTGGGCATATATTTGAAAAAAACCATAATTTGAAAAGATACACATACCCAAATATTCACTGCAGCATTATTTACAATAGCCAAGACATGGAAGCAACCTGAATGTCCACAGACAGAGGAATGGATAAAAAACATATGGTACATATACGCAATGGAATATTACTCAGCCATAAAAATGAAATAGTGCCATTTGAAGCGACATGGATGGACTTAGGTTTTTCATACTGAGTAAAGCGAGACAGAGAAAGACAAATTTCATATGCTGTCACTTATATTTAGAACTTAAAAAATGGTACAAGTGGAGTCACAGATATAGAAAGCAAACTTATGGTCACCAAGTGGGAAATGGGGGGGAAGAGGGATAAATTAGAAGACTGAGATTGACATATACACTATTATATAAAAAGTAGATAACATTTATAAATGTTATTATATATAAAGTAGATACTACTGTATGGCACAGGGAACTCTACTTAATACTCTATAATGACCTATATGGGAATAAAATCTAAAAAAGATTGGAGATATATATATATATATACATAAATATATGTATGATTCACTTTGCTGTAACTAACACATTGTAAATTAACTATACTCCAATAAAAATTAACTTTAAAAATACATAATAAATAAATAAATGATTCAAATGAACTTATTTACAAAACAGAAACAGACTTCCAGACTTTGAAAACAAACTTAGGTTACCAAATCATACAGGTGAGGGGAAGGATAAATTAGAACTTTGGGATTGGTTTTTCCAGTAGTCATGTATGGATGTGAGAGTTGGACTGTGAAGAAAGCTGAGCACCAAAGAATTGATGCTTTTGAACTGTGGTGTTGGAGAAGACTCTTGACAGTCCTTTGGACTGCAAGGAGATCCAACTAGTGGAGATCAGTCCTGGGTTTTCTTTGGAAGGAATGATGCTAAAGCTGAAACTCCAGTACTTTGGCCACCTCATGTGAAGAGTTGACTCATTGGAAAAGACTCTGATGCTGGGAGGGATTGGGGGCAGGAGGAGAAGGGGATGACAGAGGATGAGATGGCTGGATGGCATCACCGACTTGATGGATGTGAGTTTGAGTGAACTCTGGGAGTTGGTGATGGACAGGGAGGCCTGGCGTGCTGCAATTCATGGGGTCACAAAGAGTTGGACATGACTGAGCGACTGAACTGAACTGAT
Source organism: Bos indicus (assembly GCF_029378745.1). Classification (NCBI taxonomy): domain Eukaryota; kingdom Metazoa; phylum Chordata; class Mammalia; order Artiodactyla; family Bovidae; genus Bos; species Bos indicus. Next base: position 120,404,455 of record NC_091789.1, on the reverse strand, counting down.
ATATTAAATAATCAACAAGACCTACTGAATAGCACAGTGGCTGACTTTATTTTTCTGGGCTCCAAAATAACTGCAGACGCTTACTCCTTGGAAGAAAAGTTATAACCAACCTATATAGCATATTAAAAAGCAGAGACATTACTTTGCCAACAAAGGTCCGTCTAGTCAAGGCTATGGTTTTTCAGCGGTCATGTATGGATGTGAGAGTTGGACTGTGAAGAAAGCTGAGTGCCGAAGAATTGATGCTTTTGGACTGTGGTGTTGGAGAAGACTCTTGAGAGTCCCTTGGACTGCAAGGACATCCAACCAGTCCATCCTAAAGGAGATCAGTCCTGGGTGTTCATTGGAAGGACTGATCCTGAAGCTGAAACTCCAATATTTTGGCCACCTGATGCAAAGAGCTGACTCATTGGAAAAGACCCTGATGCTGGGAAAGATTGAGGGCAGGAGGAGAAGGGGACGACAGAGGATGAGATGGTAGGATGGCATGACTGACTCGATGGACATGGGTTTGGGTGGACTCCGGGAGTTGGTGATGGACAGGGAGGCCTGGCATGACTGAGCGGCTGAACTGAACTATATAGCACAGGGAACTCTACTCAATATTCTTTAATAACTTACATGAGAAACAAATCTGAAAAAGAATGCATCTATGTATTATGTGTAACAAAATCACTTACCTGTACACCTGAAACTAACAACATTATAAATCAACTATGATATAAAATTAAATTAAAAATAACACACATATCAGTGGCGAAGAATAGAGAGCCCAGAAATAAACTCACATATATATGGTCAATTAATTTATAACAAAGGAACCAAGGATATACCATGGGAAAAGGACAGTCTCCTTAATAAATGATAGTGGAAAACTGGACAAATGCATTCAGAAGAATGGAACTGGCTGAATATCTTACACCTTACACAAACCACACACAAAACCCAAATCAAAATGGATTAAAGACCTGAATGTAAGACCTGAAATCATAAAACAACTAGAAGAAATCAGAGAGTGTAAACTATCTGACATTTCATTGGCAATGATTTTTTTAAATTTTATTTTATTTTTAAACTTTACATAATTGTATTAGTTTTGCCAACAAAAGCAAAAATAAATAAATGGAACCACATCAAACTAAAAAGCTTCTGCACTGCAAGATAAACTATCAACAAAGCGAAAAAGTAACCTACAGAATGGGTGAAATATTTGCTAAATAATATAACTGACAAATGATTAATATTCAAAACATACAAAGGACTTAAACCACTCAACAGCAAAAAAGAAAATCCAGTTTTAAAATGGGCAGATATGAACAGACATTTTTCCAAATAAGACATTTTTCCAAATAAACCATTTTTCCATTTTCATTGCTAAAGGGTACACAAAAAGAAGTGGAACATCACTAATGATCAGGAAAATACAAATCAAAACCACAATGAGATTACCATCTCATATCTGTTAGAATGGCTTTTATCAATAAGATAAAAAGAAAGCTGAGCACCGAGGAATTGATGCTTTTGAACAGTGGTATTAGAGAAGACTCTTGAGAGTCCCTTGGACTGCAAGGACATCCAACCAGTCCATCCTAAAGGAGATCAGTCCTGGGTGTTCATTAGAAGGACTGATGCTGAGGCTGAAACTCCAATACTTTGGCCACCTGATGCGAAGAGCTAACTCATTGGAAAAGACCCTGATGCTGGGAAAGATTGAGGGCAGGAGGAGAAGGGGACAACAGAGCATGAGATGGTTGGATGGCATCGCCGACTCAATGGACATGGGTTTGGGTGGACTCTGGGAGTTAGTGATGGACAGGGAGGCCTGGCATGCTGCGGTTCATGGGGTCGCAAAGAGTTGGACATGACTGAGCGACTGAACTGAACTGAACTATCAATAAGACAAGTGGTTAGGCTGGGTCGGAAAGAGAGCAATGCCTGGAGGCTGTTCTTCGGGAGAGGGTGTGAAGAGGTAGCAGTGGTCTCCCAGGATGAATCCTACCCACCTTGCTGCTACCAGGAAGCTTGGGCCTCCTTTGGGAAGAGTGGTTGTGGCAGCAGCACCTGGGGTGTGATCCTGCTGGCCACATCCCAGCTCATCCTTTCCTGCCCCTCAACCTGGACCTGCAGTTACTCCCTCCAAAACAGGGCAGTGAACTGCGTATCCATGGGCCACATGTTGTTTGAAACACTCTGACATCATGTACTGTATGAACCGAGTCCAGTTTTCTGTTCATTTGAAATCACATTTGTGTAAGTATACATTTTCGATTGCAACCTAAGGCTCATCTCTCCAATTTGCAAATATTCAAAGGGCCACAGACATTTTAAGCACTTTAAACACACACAAATTATTCCTAAACTCAACTGAAGTATTAAAACCATGAGTTAGGTCTACTTCCCTATTTCCCTGTTGTATTCTAAACTCTCTAGGCTTTCAAAGACCTATTTGGGAAGGCAGAGCTTCTCAGTAGTGTACTCCTCACATGTCCCAGGAATGGTAAAGTCAATATTGCAGTCCTGGGGAGGGCTGGATAGACCTGGAAACTTTAGCCTCCTGCAGTCGCCTGAGGATGCTCTATGATTAAAAATCAATTTCTCTGAATACTGTAGCAAATTCAATAGACTTAAAAAAAAATGGTCTGCATCAAAAAAATCTTTTTAAAAAAATTAATTTCTCTGTCTGCCAGGATGTGAAAATAGTTGGCAAGCGCTGCATGGAGAGAATACTTTAACCATCATGAGAGCTGAGGTTACTGGTTCAACTCATGTCTATACTATAACTAAACATCCTAGGTGGACTTACCTGGTGGTCCACTGCTTAAGAGTCTACCTGCCAATGCAGTGGACATGGGTTCGATCCCTGGTCTGGGAAGATCCCACATGCTGTGGAGCAACTAAGCCTGTGCACCACAACTACTGAGCCTGTGCTCTGGAGCCCAGGAGCCGCAACTCCTGAGCCCATACGCCTAGAGCCTATGCTATACAAGAGAAGCCACCACAATGAGAAGCCCACGCACCCCAACAAAGACCCAACACAGCCATAAACAAATTAATTAATTTTAAAATATAAGCATTTTAGGCATATTGATCATTTTCATCATCAGTAAGGAATCTGTGCCTAAGATGGGTCACTTTTATGCCACAGGAGGAGAAATATTCCATGCCTTTTCATAGTCAATATGACAACAGGGGGACCACAAGCCATATAGGAGGTTTCTGCATATGCTCTTCACACACTGTGCTCCTGGGTTACGCTCCCCCCTTAACCTGTGTAGGTAACTGCCAGGAGTCCCTACACCAGGGCTCTGGTGATCCTAGTTCACTGCCCTCACTTATGGTTTATGTCTGTTGTCTTGACTTAAGTATTAATAACATCTCTTCAATCTCAAAACTGCCCTGGTTAGCAGAATAAATTACCTGTTAATCCTACATAGGTAGGTTGCATTTCATTTGCTTCCACCACAAGTGTTTCTCTATAGAGATACTGTTAGTCTTTGCATTGGGATAATTCTGCATTATGCACGATTCCCCCCCCCCCCCATTCTGTAGTTCTCCCAGTCACTGTGAAGAGAAAGCCACCTCCACACACCTCCCAAGGCCTCCTAGGGAAGCCGCAGAGAATGCCGGGTTCTCTCTCCAGCCTGGATACAGGCGGCTGTATTCTTGTCACATTTTCTCTAACTGGCAGGCTCCGGCTCTAAGCAATATTTTAATGGCATTATTTCTTGCATACTTTTCCTATTTTGTCCAACCCTCTCGTCACTTCTCTAAAGTAATTTAATAACACCACCCTCAATGAAAACATGAACCATTTGACAAAAAACAAAGAGACGTTTTTCACGAGTTGAGAAAGAAGCCAACTCCATTTCTGTGCATTCATTTCAATGTAACATCTGACCTCTTAGTGTGGTTTCAGCTTAAAGATGCTTCCAGTAGATACTGCAGTGCACCAGCCACATCCCCTCTTGTCTTCAGGGCTAGGTTATCCTTACCCCAGCTTCTGAGAATAGAAGCTGCTGCTGGCTCAGAGCTCTGACACTCTCTGGGTGCTGCCTTCAGCTACCAGGAACTCTCTTGGTAATACCACGTCTCATGGGGGAAGAGCCTGGGCCAATAACTGGCTGATGTAATGATACAAAGACTCAGCTCCCCGTACCTCCATTTGGGATAGTTCTGAAGGGCCAACCTAGCTCCAGAGCACCCTGTGGGACCCACTAAAGCCTTAGAAGCAAGCACAGCTCCATTTCTCTGTCCCACCCACCTCCCTGAGTTCCTTCAGGTATATCACCCAGGAGCATGCCCTAGCAAACCTGGATGTGAGCAATCCCCATAAACCTTCTGCTAATGAGCCATCCAGTTTTTGTCATGGTATTTCCAGTAGTCATGTATGAAAGTGAGAGTTGGACCATAAAGAAGACTGGGCACCAAGGAATTGATGCTTTTGAATTGTGGTGTTGGAGAAGACTCTTGGACTACAAGGAGATCAAACCAGTCAATCCTAAAGGAAATTAACTCTGAATATTCATTGGAAAGACTGATGCTGAAGCTGAAACTCCAATATTTTGGCCACCTGATGCAAAGAACTGAACTTATTGTAAAAGACCCAGATGCTGGGGAAGATTGAAGGCAGGAAGGGAAGGGGACAACAGAGGATGAGATGGTTAGATGGCATCATGGACTCAATAGATATGAGTTTAAGGAAGCTCTGGGAAATGGTGAAGGACAGGGAAGCCTGATGTGGTGCAGTCCATGGGGTTGCAAAGAGTTGGACATGACTGAGCGACTGAACAAAATGCAAACAAATGAGCCATTCATCTCCAGAGAACACTCCATCTCAAAGGTTCTTTCCAGGGAGCCTTGTCTACAACATCACTGTTAGTTTCCTTGGAAAGTAGAGTTGCAAATGAAGGGAAGAGCAAGCAAAGCCATTCTAGCTTCCTCTCCATCCTGCTGCTTACTCCAGCCAGACTGTCCCTTCATCACCTTCTAGCCATCAGCCCAGGCTTTTTCACTTACTGCTGCCTTCTTACCCTTTGAGGTTTCATCTGTCTGGAAGTGTTCTGCTGATCGTTATCTCTTCCTTCCTTAAAACTTAGCTGAATAGCCCTTTCTTCAAAGTTCTCTTTTTTTGTGGAAGTTAGATGCTTCCACAAAATGCCTGTGTGTGATGTGTAGGTATGCATGCTTACATTTTAACAAGTAGTCCATTCCCCTGTGGCATGTCCCAGCACTCACTTCTTGAGCCTGTTTTTTTTTTTTTTTTAACCACACCACAGGGCACATGGGATCTTAGTTCCCTGCCTGGGGATTGAACCTGCGCCCCCTACAATGGAAGCATGGGGTCTTAACCACTGGCTTGTCAGGGAAGTACTGAACCTCTTATCTTTACTGTGGATGCTACCTTGGTGACTGCCTTCAGCCTCAGGGCTATAAATACCCTCAACAGGATGACGAGTCCAGGACTTATATCTCTAGCCAGAACTTCAGCCATGAACTCTGTATGTGGCCTTCCAGCAGCCTCCACCACATCTCTACTTGGAGGTCTAACGGTCTTCTCTGACTTAACATGTCTAAAACAGCTCTACTGCTCTACCAACATGGTCCTGCCATGCCTGACATCATTCTCTACCCTAGTCAATAATGGCAGCTCCATCCTTCCATTGGCTCAGGCCAAAATCCACAAAGTCATCCTTGACTCCTTTTCTTTCATCCTCACATCCATCCCATAAGCAAATTCTATTGCTCCTCCCTTCAAAATGTATCTAGAATCTGGTTATTTCCCCCATTTCTGCTTCCACTGTTTCTGTTGGAGATGTCATGATGCTGCTGCTGAATCATGACAATAGTTTTCAACTTCTCTCCCAGCTCACCCCTCTTGCCTTTGTTCCACTCTCGACACAGGGTTATCCTGTTAAGGCATAATCAGATGTGGGCTGTGCTTGCCTGAAAACCCATGATGGCCCCTTTGTCCCAGAGTGAAAGCCAATATCCCTCTAGCGGCCTTACAAGTTTCTGCACACCCTGACTCAAACTTTTCTGTCTTCCTCCCTGCTCCTCCCCTTGTTCACCCCACTCCATCCAGTTACTATCACAGCCTTACTGTTTCTCAGGTATAGCAGCCAGTTCTGACTTCAAGGCTCCATGTTGGCTGTCTGCTCTGCCCCATGTGCCCTACCCCAGATACCTGTTTGGCTGCCTTCCTCACGTCCTTGAGGGCTTTCCTCAGATTGCACCTTCCTGAAACAAATTTTCAGGTCCAAGATGGGGCTGCTCCCGCCTGGGTGCCACATCAGCCAACCAAAACTTAGATTACTGTGTCTTTGTAAATGCACTGCTGGACCAGAAACACAGTCCAGCTGGCCAGCCAACCCCCAAATGCCAAGCCAACTCTGGGCTCCTATACCTATTTCTTTGTTCTTTATCCTGTAAAAGCTTCTGTCTTCTGTCTCATTTTGTGTTTCTCTGAGCTCCTGGAAACAGACTGCCCACTTCATGAAGTGTTAAAGTTTGTTTGTATCACCTAAATTATCTTTTCTTTTCTAAAATTTTTTTTTTTTTTGATGTGGATCATTTTTAAAGTCTTCACTGAATTTGCTACAACAGTGCTTCTGTTTTATGTTTTGGTTTTCTTTTGGTTACAAGGCATGTGGGATATTAGTTCCTTGACCAGGGATTGAACCCACACCCCTCTGCATTAGAAGGTGAAGTATTAACCATTAGATAATCTAGAAAGTCCCTAAATTATCTTCTTTAATCATTTTGACAACCTTCTCAATCCAACATATCCTGGCCACTATTAGAATTCCAGCCCCAAATACTATCTTTCTCTTTCCCCACTTTATTTTTCTACATCACATAGCTGGCATATGATGATTCTTCACTCCTCTGTTGTCTGTATTTTCTATCTCCCCCAGATGGAAGGTAAAGTTTGTGAGGGATTTGCATCAGTTTTGTTCACTGTGATATCTCAGAGCACCCAGAAGTCCTGACATGTAGAATGTGCTCTAAGAGAATAAACAAACTTGGGAGGAGAGAAGGACACAGGAAAGTGACATTTAGGGATGTCAGATACTAGCTTTTCTTTGCTGGTCATTTGTCATGTTCTTTTTATGGACTGGTGCTCAGATGAAACAGACAGCCCAGTTCCAGCAGAGGGTCAGAGACATGACTGCTTTGGAAATAAGATCCTAAAAGAAATAGACAAGGGAGCTGGAATGTGATACAAAAGGGGGAAAAAAACTAAGAGGGGTGATGTAACATTTATGTTGAAGAGGATGACCAGCTGTTCTCTAGCTCTATTGAGGAAAGAACAGCAGCAACAACAGAGTTAAAATCGTAGCCTGGAGAACTTAGTATGATATCTGGGGAAGAATTCAAGAACAACCACCCTGGATAAATACCTAAATACTGGGGGCAGTGCATTCATCTTCCTCTGGAAGTATTTATAGGAGAACAGATGCCCCTTCAAGTCTGGTCCTATCTGACAGCAAACAAGAGTGTAAAGTGGCTTCATAACCTTCCTTTCCTCTGACCCGCTGGCTTCTCGTTCACTGCCTTGTTGGGCTCCATGTCTAAGCCTGGCCTTTGTTACATATTATAGGACATCCCATCTCAAGTCACAGAAGACTTAGTACCCTATTGACCCTTCTGGCTTTTTTCTCCCCTCAAACACAGGTAAATGTTTGCACCTTTAAATAATGTTAAATTGTTCCTTAAATCTTTCCTCAGCCTTCCCTGCCTTCCACCATGCTTCTCTTGAAAACATTTTAGTATCCTAATACTGTATAAAATACCCAGACATATTTACATATGATATGTAAATACCCTGACTTATTTACATACATGCTACATATAACAAGTAAACATTCTGCTGCTGCTGCTGCTAAGTCACTTCAGTCATGTCCGACCCTTGGCGACCCCATGGACTGCAGCCTATCAGGCTCCTCCGTCCATGGGATTTTCCAGGCAAGAAAGAGTACTGGAGTGGGGTGCCATTGCCTTCTCCAAGTAAATACTCTAACTATTTATAAATTAGGTATTTAATTGTTTATTTTAAGGGACTTTTCTATTTGTCTCTTTCTTTTCTTTTTTTTTTTTTTTGGCTTCACCATGCTGGGTGGGGGAACTTCCACTAACCATGGATGGAACCCACACTGCCTGAAGTCGAAGTGTGGAGTCTTAACCACTGGACCACCAGGGAAGTCCTTAAGGGACTTTTAAGACTCTAAAAGCACACTAAACAATTGTATCAATAGTCATAAAGTAAGTATTTACTGGGTATCTACTTCAGGCCGAGCACTTAGGATATGAAGTTAAAAGGTGGTTGCCGTGTGCCCTCTTGTACTTCACAGTTTACTAGAGGGGCCAGGTGAGAAATAATTGCCATATATCATGAGACAAGCCTCACGCAAGCTGAAGTGGTAGCACAAGGAGGGTGTACCAAGCAAATATTGGGGAATCCAGCAACATTTCATAGAGAAGACTCATAAAATCAATCAAATCATTACATTTGCAAGCTCTAGGCATGTGTTTTGTTTGGAAAAGACCTTTTCAATTAATCTGATTTTTCAGAGTAAATTAGTGTCCCCTGCAGTGTATGATGGTCATGAAAAGATCCTGTGTGGAACTGGCAGCCAGATGTCTAACAGAGTGACATGCAGTCCAAGGATTATAATTTCCAATTAAAAATTCCATATTTCTGGCCACATTTAGCAAAGATTATTTAACAGACAAGCATGACTACAAGCAGCTTGAATCCATCAAGGACCCCATCTGAATACCAACCAAAAAAGAGCACTGCCGGGCAACAAAACACACACTGTAGGTCCCAATTAATTTTTGGTTTGATTTCATCCTTATATAAATAAGTCAATAAATTAAATACATAATATATTCATGTGTTTGATAGATTTGTATGACCTACCTTTTATCAAAAATGCAGTGCATTTGGAGCTTTCTATTAAACACAGCACATTTGCAATCTCAAAAAATTAAGCAGAGAAGAAATGAAAGATTCATATTCATAGCAAGAATTGTTATGCTAATTATGAGTTATTTGTGCTCTGTACTATTTTTTGCTTTCTACTGAATAGGCATTATCTTACTCCATGTTTCTCTCTCAAATCATTTGGAAAATACAAATGAAGAGGCTGAATAATGAGATAAGCTTTGACATCTGCATCCTCAAGTGTCAAATTAAAATGACCATGTAAGTCCTGCCCAACTCAAAAACAAGTAGAGTTACAAAAGTTTCTTTGAAAGATGATGCAGTCAGGGGAAGCTAGGTTGGCTGAAATAACAAATAGACCCTACAATCTCAGTTGCTAAGCTCAACAAAGATTTGTTTTTAGTTCACATCACAGTTCAGGGACCAGGCTCTTCCCATCGTGCAACTCTACCATTTCAGAAGTTTCTGTGAGTTCAGTCGCATGAACCAGAGAATGAAAATATGTAGAAGATACATTTGTGAAAGGCACAGATGATTTCCACTCATATTTCCATCAGCCAGAATTCAGTCACAATTTCCCAACCTAACTGGAAGGATGGCTAAGAAACACAGTTGCTCTGAGAGCCCAGGAAAAGGAAATGTTTTGGTGAACATCTAGCCAGTATTTGACACACAGAGAAAGAACCTAAAACACACACTTTTATTTACACAATATTATATATTATGATTAGATTCCTAAGTTAACCCATCCAAAATGCAACTGAAGCACATTACTAATACAGCAAGACCTCAGTGACTTAAATATCACTTCTCATCATCTTGTTTACTAGGACCAAGGTTGAAAACTCATGAACTGTTGGAAGAGAGGTTCCACATTCTATACACTCATTCATCTTTCATTCAGCAAACATTTATTTTACCTACTTACAGTAAGTACTGGCACTTTCCAGGTGGCGATAGTGGTGAAGAACTCACCTGCCAATGCAGGAGACCTAAGAGACCTAAGAGACGTGGGTTCAATCCCTGTGTCAGGAAGATCCCTTGGAGAAGGAAATGACAACCCACTCCAGTATTCTTGCCTGGGAAATCCCATGGACAGAGGAGCCTTCAGTTCATGGCAGACTTCAGTTCACAGGGTCGCAAAAGAGTAAGACACACCTTAGCAACTAAACAAGAACAACAATGACCAGTTGAGTACTTTTGAAAGGCTTATCAAATTATCTTGTGCATAAAAAAAAGGAACTATCAGGGCATGGAGAGTGGGCTGTAGCTACCACATAGCCACCACTCTTTCGTCATTAAGGACATTCCATTGACTTGAACATTTTGATATGGGGTAATTTTGAGGTAGTATAAAGTGCAAATCCCTAGACATTTTTCTCTTTCCATTTTCAGAATGAAAACTGCTTTGTTGTTTTTTTCCTTCTGACTCTATGCTCACTGTGAAATATTTAGACAATACAAGGAAGTATAAAGGAAAAGCAAAAATCATCCATAATCTAGTGTCTAGTGAAAATCGCTGTTGTCATATTCGGGTACACATTTCCGTAACTTTCCCCATGCATCCTTTTTATAATAGAAATGTGTTATTACCATAAATGCAGGTATAACCTGCTTTCTTTGTCTAGCAATATATTCTGAACATTTCCCCAAACTGGTAGCATAGTTGGGTATTGTAATTTTTAATGGCCATAGTGTATTCCATTGGGTGGATGCTCCACAAGACAGTGCAGGGTAGTGACTGAGAGTGCAAGCTCTACATTTAAATTGTCTGGATTCTGATCCTGGCTCTCAGGCAAGGGTTAGCAAACCTTTTTTTCTGTAAAGTGTTAGTCACTCAGTTGTGCCCAACTCTTTCCGACCCCATGGATTGTAGCTCGCCAGGTTCCTCTGTCCATGGAGTTCTCCAGGCAAGAATACTGGAGTGGATTACTATTTCCTTTTCCAGGGGATCTTCCTGGCCCAGGGATCAAACCTGGGTCTGCTGTATTGCAGGCAGATTATTTACCAGAGCCTCATCCTGTAAAGGGTCAAATAAATATTTTAGGCTTTGAGAGCTGTGTTAGGGTTCTCCAGAGGAAGAGAACCAACAGGATATTATACGGACATAGAGATCTTTCTATACAGATTTAGATAGATAATCTCTATATATAACTAGATAAATCCATATATATGTATCTATATCTACATACCTATAACTATGTATCTATAGATATCTATATCATCTATATCTACCTATATCTATATCTATGTATATCTATGTTGATCATCTATATCTATCATCTACCTATCTACAGACTACCTCATGTGAAATGCCAGGCTTGATAAACAATGTTAGAATTAAGATTTCTGGGAGAAATATTAACAACCTCAGATATGCAGATGATACCACTCTAATGGCAGAAAGTGAAAAGGAACTAAAGAGCCTCTTGAAGGTGAAAGAGGAGAGTGAAAAAGCTGCCTTGAAACTCAACATTCAAAAAAACTAAGATCATGGCATCTGGTCCAAGCACTTCATGGCAAATAGATGGGTGAAAAGTGGAAACTGGCAGGTTTTACTTTATTGGGCTCCAAAATCACTGGGGACAGTGACTGTACCAACAAAATTAAAAGAGACCTGCTCCTTGGCAGAAAAACTATGACAGACCTAAACAGTGTATTAAAAAGCAGAGACATCACTTGCCTACAAAGGTCCATATAGTCAAAACTATGGTTTTTCCAGTAGTCATGTATGGATATGAGAGTTGGACTGTGAAGAAAGCTGAGCACTGAAGAATTGATGCTTTTGAACTGTAGTGTTGGAGAAGACTCTTGAGAGCCCCTTGGACTGCAAGGAGATAAAACCAGTCAATCTTAAAGGAAATCAGTCCTGAATATTCATTGGAAGGACTGATGCTGAAATTGAAACTCCAATACTTTGGCCACCTGATGCGAAGAACTGACTCATTGGAAAAGACCCTGATGCTGGGAAAGATTGAAGGCAGGAGGAGAAGGGGACAACGGAGGATGAGATGGTTGGATAGCATCACTGATTCGATGGACGTGAGTTTGAGCAAGCTCAGGGAGTTGGTGAAGGACAGGGAAGCCTGGTGTGCTGCAGTCCATGGGGTTGTAAAGAGGCAGACACCATTAAGCGACTGAACAACAACTATCTATCTGTCTGTGTGAGAGAGAGAAGTACTGTCAAGAATTGGCTCACACAGTTATGAAGACTGGCAAGTATAGAATCTGTAGGGTGGGTCAGCAGACTGGAGATCCACAGAAGAGTTGTATTTCAAGTCTAAAGGCAGTGTGCTGGCAGAATTCCCTCTTCCTCCAAGGATGTCAGTCTTCTTCTATGAACTGACTGGCTGAGACCTACTCATTCTCTAGAAGGTAATCTGCTTTATTTAACTCTACTGATATAAATGTTAATCTCATCTAAAAAGTACCTTCACAGAAACATCTAGAATAAAGTCTGACCAAATATACTGGTTCCATGGCTCAGTCAGGTTGACATGCAATTAGCCATTACCTGGGCCCTATAATCTCTGCTGCAAACTGTTCAACTTTGTCATTGTTATGTGGCAGCAAATTCAATATGCATGCACACGGGTGTGGCTATACTGCAATAAAACTATATTTATAAAAACAGATGGCAGGCTGATTTGGTCCATGAACTATAGTCTGTTGACTCTTACTCTTAGCCACTTTCTAGCTGTGTGACTTTGAACATGTCCTTTAAACCTCCATTTTCTCATCTGTGAGAAATGGGAATGATAAGAGCTCTGAATTCAAAGGGTAATTATGAGAATCTAAAGAGATTCAACAATCCCACTCCTGGACATATATCTGGAGAAAAGCATAATTCAAAAAGATATATGCATCCCAATGTTCACTGCAGCATTATTTACAGGAGCCAAGACATGGTAGCAACCTAAATGGCCATCAATAGAGGAATGGATAAAGAAGATGTGGTGTGTATACACACACACACACACAATGCAATGTTACTCAGTCAAAGAAAAGAATGAAATAATGTGCCATAATCGCAGCAACATGGATGGATCTAGAGATTGTCACACTGAGTGAAGAAAGTCAGAGAAAGACAAATATCATACGATATCGTTATACGTTGATTTCAAAAAATGATACCAAAGACTGTATTTATAAGATGTATAAAAGACACTCACGGTTACCAAACAAGAAACGGGGGTGGGGGTTGGAATAAATTAAGAGGTTGAGATTAACATACACACACTACTATATATAAACTACATAACCAACAAAGACTTACTGTATAGCACAGGGAACTATGCCTAACATCTTTTATAACCTATAAGGGAAAAGAATCTGAAAAAGAATATATGTATGCATGTGTATATATATATGTGTGTGTATTTATAGATGTATAAATGAATCACTGTGCTGTAAACCTGAAACTAATACAACATTGTAAATCAACTCTACTTCAACTAAAGAAAAGAGATGGTATTTGTGTAATACCTGACATAATATCAGGTACATGTTAAATGCACAGTAAACCTTCCCCTCATTGTTATAACTTATCTATTATCTGCTGAAAGAATTATTTTAAATACATTTATTAAGTATAACTGAAATATCATAAAGTGAAAGTGTTAGTTGCTCGGTTGTGTCTGACTCTTTGTGACCCCATGGACTGTAGCCTGCTAGGCTCCTCAGTTCATGGAATTAATTCTCCAAGCAAGAAATACACAAACTGGGGCTTCCCTGGTGGTCCAGTGGCTAAGACTCCAAACCCTCAATGCAGGGGGGTCGGGTTTGATCTCTGATCAGGGAACTAGATCTCCCACGCTGCAATGAGAGTTCACATGCAAATCCCTCATGCTGCAACTAAAAGAAAAAAAAAATCCCTCGTGCCGCAACTAAAACTTGGTGCAGCCAAATAATAAAAATATTAATTTTAAAAAGAAATATTGCAAACTGCATATATTTACAGTAATTCAAAAAGCCTTGATATATCTATACACTCATGAAATCATCACCACAATTAAAGATAGTGAATATGTCCATCACCCCCAAAGGTCTCATCCTGATGATCTGTAATCCTGCCCACCCATCCCTCCCACCCTTCCCAGCCCCCACTCCCACCTCCAAGCAATTACTGATCTGTTTTACATCACTATCTTACTAACCTGTGATGGTCTGCAAACCTGCACTATTAGAAATGATGCAGTCACGCACATCCATGGACACATCTCTGTATATGTGTTCAATTACTTCCTTACGATAAAAGGCCACAAGTAGAGGATGTTCCCTTGACATTGTTCTACATGTTGACAAACTGCCTTTCAGAAAGGGACCAACTTACAGTGACGGTTTCTCCCCACTTATTTTCAATTTTTATGTTGATGGTATGTCTGTATGCACCCATGATAATTCCGTGTGCTTAAGGTAGGACTCTCTGAGCATGCATTCACATTTGAAGTATCTTAGAGACAGTTAAGCAGCTCTGATGAGAACTGACACCTTTGCTGGTGGTAACCCAGAACTTTAATAATGAAAAGAGATGTTTTCGTTGGAGAAATGAGTGGTGTTCTGGCTAGGGATGCTGTACAGACTTTACAACCCATTTGGGAATAAGGTATACAATTCCAGCCCAGGTGTCTAATTCCACTGAAGCAGCATTCCAGCTCTAGAGTCCTGTTAATCCTGCCAAATCCTGGCTCATCTGCAAAACCAGCCAGTCATGTTATCAGGAAGAGAGGAGCATATACTACAGAATAAATCTTTCATCCTCTTTTCTACTTGATTGTTAATAAATGTTTGTATGTTTGAGAGAAATTGAAGAATTTGACTTAATGGTTAACTTTATAGTAATAAACCAACCAGGAGCCAGATTGGTAGACAGGTATATACAGTCACCACCCAGCTTTAATATGTTCACTAAAGGACCTTGACATTTGCTGGACTGCCAAATCAGCTTGGGTCTGTTTACAACATCTTTCTTATCTCTGCCAATCTCCAAGGGATATTATGCCTCACCGTTTTCATTTGTATTTTTTATTAATAGTTAGGTTGAGTATCTTTTCGTATGGCTGTTGACCATTTGCCTTCTTTTTTTGTGAATTATTTGTACAATTGTTGTTCAGTTGTTCAGTTGTGTCCAACTCTTTGCAACCCTGTGAACTGCAGCATTCCAGGCTTCCTTGTCCTTCACCAACTCTGGAAGTTTGCTCAAACTCATGTCCATCAAGTTGGTGATGCCATCCAACCATCTCATCATCTGTCATCCCCCTCTCCTGCGTTCAATCTTTCCCAGCAACAGGGTCTTTTCCAATGAGTCAGCTGTTCCCATTAGGTGGCCAAAGTATTGGAGCTTTAGCTTCAGCATCAGTCCTTCCAATGAATATACAGGATTGACTTTCTTTAGGATTGACTGGTTTGATCTCCTTGTAGTCATATCCTCTACCATTTTTACACTGTGGTATTAAATTTTTTATTGGTTTGTAAGAGATCTTATTATATTTAGGACATTAGTCTTATGTCACATGAGCTGCAAATGTTTTCCAATTTGTCAAATGTTTTAACATTGTGGTTTTTTTTTTTTTTTTTTTTTCCTGAAGTAGTAAATGTTATCAATATTTTTCTTTATGGTTTCTGGCTCTGGTGACATGCATGACAATTTCTCCTGCAAAATTATATAAATTATCACCTAAATTTTCTTCTAAGGGTAAGAGTAACTGTTTTACACATTTCTTGGGGGGAAAACAAAACATGTAACAGCTGAAAGTTTAGTGGTTTGTAAAAGGTATTCAGAGGTTTAAAATTGCCTTTCTGTTGGGTTCATAAAACAGTAAGAATGGTTTCTGGTGTGATTTTGAAAATTTGGCTTTCTTGTTCTACAATGTGTGTCTCTCTCATCTATCTCATTAACTAATTCAAAATAGGAGAAATAAATTTATAAACCATGGGAGGCAGAGGGCACAAAAACAGATACAGAATAGACACAGGATGTCTTCAACAATGAGACATACTTAGGCCAGTCTTTGAACCAGAAGCTGGTGACCCTGTCACAAATTGTTGGATTGAAAAATTTTAAAAATGAGCCAGATAAAAATCAATAAAGTTTTAAAACTAAAAATAAATGGGGACTTCCCTGGTGATCTAGTGGTTAGGTGCTCTCACAGTCGTGACCCTGGGTTCAATTCTTGATCAGGGAACTAATGTCCTGTAAAGCCACACAGCATGACCAAAAAGAAAAAAAATTAATTAAAAATGACTGAATAAATAAAATGAGTGAAAAAGTGGTGACTCAAAGAAGCAGGCACTGCTTGAGTCACTCTGACACAGGCAGCAGTAGATACACTTAGCCTCCAGAAGCATCAATGTCAAGTTCCTAGCAGTCACATCCAGTACCCTGCATCACTGATGTGACAGGAGTGGCCTGTCATGAGGCATGGTGGCAGCAATGTCTCCACTGGAGCAGTTCTGCTGGGAGACTGCAGCCCTCCTGAAGAACATGTGAACCTTCTCCCCTCTTTCCTATGCTGAACTAACAAGAGAGGTTTTTGTTGTTTGCAACTATGAAACCTGCATGATATAGAAACAGGACCAGGAGTGGCTATAGAAAAGAAAAACTCCATGTAATAGGTGTCTGGGATGGTCTTGCTGGCCCAGGGTGCCAGAAGGCAGCGAACATGCACCCCACCATCAGCTTCTCACAGGGGCTCTTATACAGAGTCTCTTACTGTACACTGAGACCTGAAAAAGCTAGACTACCTACCAAGCCATATTTCCCATTCCCCCAAACCAACCCACTCACAAACAGTCTAGTACTATGAAACTGCTATCGGTTACACATGAGTGGAGAGGAGAAACAACCTTCCTCTCTGTTTACTGAAGCTGTAGCAGGAGCCAGAGTAGCAAATATCAAATTCCCTTGGAACCAGCTTTTTTAAAAAATTGACCTCTGTGGTGACATCATGCACTAGAATATTCTATACATATCTGAAACTGACTCACTGTTTGTTCCCCCAAAAGCCTTCTTTTGCCAGGGATCCTGGAGGACACTGGAGCTATTTGTATCCAGGGAGCTGGGACTTTAATATAAAACTTGCTAAAAAATGCATACATACATACAATTAAGATATCTGGCTACCTTATGTTGAAAATATGACTGATTCTTTTAGCCTGAAAGTATTCACTTAAATATGGTGTGTACAAAGGTATAATTTCTTAGCACAAAAAGCATAATCTATTCTTGAAAGGCAGTAAATGAAAATGTAGGAAAAAATATGTGAAAAATAATGGCCTTGCCTCAACAAGCAGACCTTTACATTAAACGGCTGGTGACAGTACATATTAGAAGTCGGAAAAACTTATGAGAAGATTATTTTCTAATGGAGATTTTGTTTCACCCATCCTACCTCTAGGAAATTGACTTAAGGGTGAGGTAATACTTTAGGTAAACAATTTAGGAAGTCTATCCAAACTGCTCAAAGTGCTTTGCAGACATGAGCTAATTCAGCCTTGTAAATAAGCTTGAGTAATTGGATTCATGTCCACTGCTGCCTTTGAAACTCTTCTATGACTGGCAGTTTGGTGAGGGAGCGGTTTCTAAGAATTACACAGGCCCATCCCCAACCTTGGGGCATCTTTGGAGGTCCTGAGACGGTTCTTGAGTCTTGAGGCCAGGCTTCCCAGTTTTATCATAACAGCTTCCTGCCTCCCTGTCTCTGGGGGCTTCGAAATGAGGAAACAACTGTGGGGGGAACACCTCGAAGGACAGGGATGGTGGTGGTGGCTGTGCTTCTTTTAGAAACACCCTGAGACCACACAAACTTGGGCTGTTTCAGTCATTACTTCCTCTGAACTTCAGGGCTCCTGGGTAACAATAGGAATTTACTTGCATGGGGATGGTCACGTGGCTCTGTGTCTATTTTCCTGGCACTCCACTCTGAGATGACTCCCCCACCCCCACCCCCACCCCGTGGTGGGGGCTCTGGTGTCAGCCCAGAATCCCTGCTTCTGAATTGAAGAAGGATGTACCCTGCTGGCTGCTGGCAGTGCTCACTGGTGCTGGTGCTCTGCTCAGTCACTTCCTGGGAATTACCCACAGTTGAGTTGCTTTCCCATCCTAGGCAATGTGCCCTTCCTGGGTGCAGCCTGTGCTCAACCACTGGCCAGTGAGCAGTGGGTATCAGGCCCCTGTTCTCGGAAGGGCCACCCCTGCTCTAGAGCTCCCCATGGGGTTGGCTGAGAGGGTCTACATGCCAGTTCAACTTTTTCCTCAGCCCTGGCCCCATGTGCAGCTCCCCACAGGTCTAGCTCCCTACAGTACTGGTCTCCATGAACTTCCTACGCGTTGCTCCTATTTCCGGGTAACCTGACCTCAGACACACCCACGTGAAGTACAAGCTTGGTGTTTGGAAGAGTTAGAAAGATCATTTTGCAGGTTGATCTAATTTAATTCTTTAAACTTTGTATTACGTGTAATTAAGTCATTTCTGAGGGAGGTACTGATTAGCCTTAACCTTTGCCTCATGATTATAGCAGACAGGGTGTCATGCAAAAAAGAGGTTTAGTTCAGGGTTAGGAATTATCTAACTACAGCAAGACCAGCAGGTTTAGAGTAGGACACAAAAGGATTGTTCATATATTAATTCCTTAGGGAATGAGTGTCAAATGAGACTTGAAGAAAGAAAGAAAAGAAAGTAAAATAAAGATCAACAGATCGACAAATACATTTTAAGCACCTACATTACAAGCAATGGGAAACTAACAAGAGGAAAAAACATGGTCCAGAGGAATGGATGAAGAAGATGTGGTGTATATATATGATGGAATATTACTTAGCTGTAAAAAGAAATGAAATAGGGTCATTTGTAGATACATGGATGGACCTAGAGACTATCATACACAGTGAAGTCAGAAAGAGAAAAACAAATATCATGTATTAAGGCATACATGTGGCATCTAGAAAAATGGTATAGATGATCTTATTTGTAAAGCAGAAATAGAGACAGAGACATAGAGAACAAACGTATGGATACCAAGGGAGAAAGGTGGGAGGTGGGATTAATTGGAAGATTGGGACTGATGTACATACACTATTCAGTTCAGTTCAGTCACTCAGTCGTGTCCGACTCTTTGCGACCCCATGAATCACAGCACGCCAGGCCTCCCTGTCCATCACCAACTCCTGGAGTTCACTCAGACTCATGTCCATCGAGTTGGTGATGCCATCCAGCCATCTTATCCTCTGTTGTCCCCTTCTCCTCCTGCCCCCAATCCCTCCTAGCATCAGAGTCTTTTCCAATGAGTCAACTCTTTGCATGAGGTGGCCAAAGTACTGGAGTTTCAGCTTCAGCATCATTCCTTCCAAAGAAATCCCAGGACTGATCTCCTTTAGAATGGACTGGTTGGATCTCCTTGCAATCCAAGGGACTCTCAAGAGTCTTCTCCAACACCACAGTTCAAAAGCATCAATTCTTTGGCGCTCAGCCTTCTTCACAGTCCAACTCTCACATCCATACATGACCACAGGAAAAACCATAGCCTTGACTAGACGGACCTTTGTTGGCAAAGTAATGTCTCTGCTTTTCAATATGCTATCTAGGTTGGTAATAACTTTCCTTCCAAGGAGTAAGTGTCTTTTAATTTCATGGCTGCAATCACCATCTACAGTGATTTTGGAGCCCCCCAAATAAAGTCTGACACTGTTTCCACTGTTTCCCCATCTATTTCCCATGAAGTGATGGGACCAGATGCGATGATCTTTGTTTTCTGAATGTTGAGCTTTAAGCCAACTTTTTCACTCTCCTCTTTCACTTTTATCAAGAGGCTTTTTAGTTCCTCTTCACTTTCTGCCATAAGGGTGGTGTCATCTGCGTATTTGAGGTTATTGATATTTCTCCTGGCAATCTTGATTCCAGCTTGTGCTTCTTCCAGCCATAGTAATTAATGAGAAACTACTGTATACCACATATATATAGTAAAGGAAATCAGTCCTGAATATTCATTGGAAGGACTGATGCTGAAGCTGAAACTCCAATACTTTGGCTACCTGATGCAAAGAACAGACTCATTGGAAAAGACCCTGATGCTGGGAAAGATTGAGGGCAGGAGGAGAAGGGGATGACAAAGGATGAGATGGTTGGATGGCATCACTGACACAATGGACATGAGTTTGAGTAGACTTAGGGAGTTGGTGGTGGACAGGGAAGCCTCACGTGCTGAAGTCCATGAGGTCACAAAGAGTTGGACATGACTGAGCAACTGAACTGAACTGAATTGTATAGGTGGCTCCAGTTGTAAAGAACCCATCTGCCATTGTAGGAGACATAAGAGATGTGGGTTTGTTCCCTGGGTCGGGAAGATCCAATGGAGTAGGAAATGGGAACCCACTCCAGTATTCGTCTAGAGAATCCGCATGAACAGAGGAGCCTGGTGGGCTACAGTCCATAGGGTCGCAAAGAGTCGGGCATGACAAGCAACTTAGCATGCATGCATGGTTTGTCCAGTAGTCCAGTATGGATGTGAGAGTTGGACCATAAAGAAGGCTGACTGCTGAAGAATTGGTGCTTTTGAATTGGGGTGCTGGAGAAGACTCTTTAAGAGTTCCTTCGACTGCAAGGAGATCAAACCAGTCAATCCTAAAACAAATCAACCCTGAATATTCATTGAAAGGACTGATGCTGAAGCTCCAATACTTTGGCCACCTGATGCGATCAGCCAACTCACTGGAAAAGACCCTGATGTCGGAAAGATTGAAGGCAAAAACAGAAGCGGGTGGCAAAGGATGAGATGGTTAGATATAGTATCACTGACTCAATGGGACATGAATTTGAGCAAACTCCGGGAGAAAGTGGAGGACAGAGGAACCTGGTGTGCTACAGTCCATGGGGTCGCAAAGAGTTGGACATGACTTAGTGACCTAGCAACAACAACATATAGAACAAAACGAACAAGTAACGGACATGGGGAAAGAGAACTTACAGAAGCCACAGCAAGGAAATAATTTACAAGGAGAAAGAAGCAATTTGCAGGAAGACATTCTATTTATAATGCTGAAACAACCCAAATGCTCAACAATAGGGGAATAATAAGAACAGAATATTATGAAGTAGTTCAAATAAAAAATGATGAAGATCACATTCATTTGTGGAAATATGATCTGAAATAATATTAAATGAGTAAAGCAGAGATGCACCATGTTCAGTGGGTTATAACTACATGAACATATATATCTTTATAAACAGTGACTTAGAAGCCTTTATGTACTGGAGGAACAAGAATGTCTCATGTTTCCTTTTCCCCCTCTCTCCCTTTGATTATGTCATCTTTCTGGCCTGATTTTTTAAAACTATCCTCTTTTCCCTGCATATACATGCACCTGCCTAGAAATGTTTTTTAAATCTTCTGGAAATACTCAGAAGTTCTTCCTCTTTACTACAATGAGAAAAAAAAAATGGCATTATCACCCTGGGGAAAGATGAGACTCTTAGGCTTTGTTATTCTCCTTTTACTTACAGGAAGCTGGACATTTTGAAATAGCATAAATATAGGATATACATATTTAAATAAAGAAGAAAGTGACACCCTTTTTGGAAAGTTTTCTTAATAATATAGGCTTTTTTACAGTATGTAGACTTTGGTTCAGTAATTCCGAATCTAAGGTATATCTAAGGCTGTAATGTAAATGTTTAACAGTTGGATCTCTGGAGGAAAAGCATTGAATTTGTAGTATCTGTCAATTTCCATGGTGTAAATACTCTGATTATGGCCAATTTCATGTTATCAATGTGACATTAAGAGGCATGAAGACATATGTCCACACAACTTTTATGAAAATATTCATAGCATTATTCATAACAGCCAAAAATAGAAACAAGGCAAATATCCATCGACTAGTGAATGGGTTTAAAAAACTGATATATTCATAGAATAGAATACTAATCAGCAATAAAAAGAAATGAACCATTGGCACATGCAATAATATGGATGAATATCAAAGTAATCATATTGGATGAAACAAGAAAAAAGCATACAATTCTATAAAATACAAATTATAACAGAAAGCTGATCAGTGGTGGTTTAAGAATGGGAAGGAGCCAGAGGGAGGCATTACAAAAGGGAAAGAGAAAAAACTTTTGGAGGTGATGGCTATGCTCATCCTTGATTGTGGTGACAGTTTCTTGGGTATAAATTCATCATGTCGAAATTCATCAAATAGTAGACTTTAAATAGGTACAGTTTATAAAATGTACATTATACTACAACAAAACTCTCATATGATATCCCCTCACACCAGTCAGAATGGCTGTTATCAATCAAAAAGTCTATAAACAATAAATGCTGGAGAGGGTGTGGAGAAAAGGGAACCCTATGACACTGCTGGTGGGACTGTCAACTGGTACAGCCACTATAGGGAACAGTATGGAGTTTCTTTAAGAACTAAAAATAGAGCTACCATAGGGTCCAGCAATCCCACTCCTGGGCATATACCCAGAGAAAAACATGGTTTGAAAGGATACACGCACCCCAATGTTCACTGCAGCACTGTTGACAATAGCCAGGACATGGAAGCTACCTAAAGGTCCACTGACAGATGAACTGATAAAGAAGATGTGGTACATATGTCCCCAGTATTCATTACAGCACCATTTACAATTGCTAGGACATGGAAGCAACCTAGATGTTCACCAACAGATGAATGGATAAAGAAGTTGTGGTACATATATACAGTGGTATATTACTTAGCCATAAAAAGGAACACATTTGAGTCAGTTCTAATGAGGTGGATGAACCTAGAGCCTATTACACAGAGTGAAGTAAGTCAGAAAGAGAATGATAAATATTGTAGGAAGGGGACATACGTATATCTGTGGCTGATTCATACTGATGTATGGCAGAAATCAATACAATATTGTAAAGCAATTATACTTCAACTAAAAATAAAAAAAAGATATGGTATATATGTATATTGGAATATTACCCAGCCATTACAAAGAATGAAATAATGCCATTTGCAGCAATATGAATGGACTTGGAGATTATCATACTAAGTGAAATAAGTCAAAGAAAGACAAATTTCATACGATATTGCTTATGTGCAGAATCTAAAAAGATATATAATACAAATGCAATTATTTATGAAACAGAAATAGGCTCACAGACATAGAAAACGAATTTATGATTAGGAGGTTAGAAGAGGGGGGAAGAATTGGGAAACTGGGATTGATAATAATATTGACACTGGGAGACTGTGATATATACTACTATATATAAAACAGATAACCAACAGGACCTACTGTGTAACACAGGGAACTCTGCCCAATTTCTGTAATAACCTAAATATGGGAAAGATTTGAAAAAGAATAGGTACGTGTGTGTGTGTGTGTGTGTGTGTATGTGTATACAAATGAATCACTTTGCTGTATACCTGCAACTAACACAACATTTTTTTTCTTTATTTTTAAATTTTATTTTATTTTTAAACTTTACAAAATTGTATTAGTTTTGCCAAATATCGAAATGAATCCTCCACAGGTATACATGTGTTCCCCATCCTGAACCCTCCTCCCTCCTCCCTCCCCATACCATCACTCTGGGTCGTCCCAGTGCACCAGCCCCAAGCATCCAGTATCATGCATCGAACCTGGACTGGCAACTCGTTTCATACATGATATTATACATGTTTCAATGCCATTCTCCCAAATCTTCTCACCCTCTCCCTCTCTAACAGAGTCCATAAGACTATTCTATACATCAGTGTCTCTTTTGCTGTCTCATATACACGGTTATTGTTACCATCTTTCTAAATTCCATATATATGCATTAGTATACTGTATTGGTGTTTTTCTTTCTGGCTTACTTCACTCTGTATAATAGGCTCCAGTTTCATCCACCTCATTAGAACTGATTCAAATGTATTCTTTTTAATGGCTGATCAATACTCCATTGTGTATATGTACCACAGTTTTCTTATCCATTCATCTGCTGATGGACATCTAGGTTGCTTCCATGTCCTGGCTATTATAAACAGTGCTGCGATGAACATTGGGGTACACGTGTCTCTTTCCCTTCTGGTTTCCTCAGTGTGTATGCCCAGCAGTGGGATTGCTGGATCATAAGGCAGTTCTATTTCCAGTTTTTTAAGGAATCTCCACACTGTTCTCCATAGTGGCTGTACTAGTTTGCATTCCCACCAACAGTGTAAGAGGGTTCCCTTTTCTCCACACCCTCTCCAGCATTTATTGCTTGTAGACTTTTGGATCGCAGCCATTCTGACTGGTGTGAAATGGTACCTCATAGTGGTTTTGATTTGCATTTCTCTGATAAGGAGTGATGTTGAGCATCTTTTCATGTGTTTGTTAGCCATCTGTATGTCTTCTTTGGAGAAATGTCTATTTAGTTCTTTGGCCCATTTTTTGATTGGGTCATTTATTTTTCTGGAGTTGAGCTGTAGGAGTTGCTTGTATACTTTTGAGATTAGTTGTTTGTCAGTTGCTTCATTTGCTATTATTTTCTCCATTCTGAAGGCTGCCTTTTCACCTTGCTAATAGTTTCCTTTGTTGTGCAGAATCTTTTAAGTTTAATTAGGTCCCATTTGTTTATTTTTGCTTTTATTTCCAATATTCTGGGAGGTGGGTCATAGAGGATCCTGCTGTGATGTATGTCGGAGAGTGTTTTGCCTATGTTCTCCTCTACGAATTTTATAGTTTCTGGTCTTATGTTTAGATCTTTAATCCATTTTGAGTTTATTTTTGTGTATGGTGTTAGAAAGTGTTCTAGTTTCATTCTTTTACAAGTGGTTGACCAGATTTCCCAGCACCACTTGTTAAAGAGATTGTCTTTAATCCATTGCACATTCTTGCCTCCTTTGTCAAAGATAAGGTGTCCATATGTGCGTGGATTTATCTCTGGGCTTTCTATTTTGTTCCATTGATCTACATTTCTGTCTTTGTGCCAGTACCATACTGTCCTGATAACTGTGGCTTTGTAGTAGAGCCTGAAGTCAGGTAGGTTGATTCCTCCAGTTCCATTCTTCTTTCTCAAGATAGCTTTGGCTATTCGAGGTTTTTTGTATTTCCATACAAATTGTAAAATTATTTGTTCTAGCTCTGTGAAGAATACCGTTGGTAGCTTGATAGGGATTACATTGAATCTATAAGTTGCTTTGGGTAGTATACTCATTTGCACTATATTGCTTCTTCCAATCCATGAACATGGTATATTTCTCCATCTATTAGTGTCCTCTTTGATTTCTTTCACCAGTGTTTTATAGTTTTCTATATATAGGTCTTTAGTTTCTTTAGGTAGATATATTCCTAAGTATTTTATTCTTTCCGTTGCAAAGGTGAATGGAATTGTTTCCTTACTTTCTCTTTCTGTTTTCTCATTATTAGTGTATAGGAATGCAAGGGATTTCTGTGTGTTGATTTTATATCCTGCAAATTTACTCTAATCATTGATTAGTTTTAGTAATTTTCTGGTGGAGTCTTTAGGGTTTTCTATGTAGAGGATCACGTCATCTGCAAATAGTGAGAGTTTTACTTCTTCTTTTCCAATTTGGATTCCTTTTCTTTTTCTGCTCTGATTGCTGTGGCCAAAACTTCCAAAACTATGTTGAATAGTAATGGTGAAAGTGGGCACCCTTGTCTTGTTCCTGACTTTAGAGGAAATGCTTTCAATTTTTCACCATTGAGGATATTGCTTGCTGTGGGTTTGTCATATATAACTTTTATTATGTTGAGGTATATTCCTTCTATTCCTGCTTTCTGGAGAATTTTTATCATAAATGGATGTTGAATTTTGTCAAAGGCTTTCTCTGCATCTATTGAGATAATCATATGGTTTTTATTTTTCAATTTGTTAATGTGGTGTATTACATTAATTGATTTGCAGATATTGAAGAATCCTTGCATCCCTGGGATAAAGCCCACTTGGTCATGGTGTATGATCTTTTTAATGTGTTGTTGGATTCTGATTGCTAGAATTTTGTTAAGGATTTTTGCATCTATGTTCATCAGTGATATTGGCCTGTAGTTTTCTTTCTTTCTTTTTTTTTTTTTTGTGGGATCTTTGTCAGGTTTTGGTATTAGGGTGATGGTGACCTCATAGAATGAGTTTGGAAGTTTACCTTCCTCTGCAATTTTCTGGCAGAGTTTGAGCAGAATAGGTGTTAGCTCTTCTCTAAATTTTTGGTAGAATTCAGCTGTGAAGCCGTCTGGACCTGGGCTTTTGTTTGCTGGAAGATTTTGATTACAGTTTCAATTTCTGTGCTTGTGATGGGTCTGTTAAGATTTTCTATTTCTTCCTGGTCCAGTTTTGGAAAGTTGTACTTTTCTAAGAATTTGTCCATTTCTTCCACGTTGTCCATTTTCTTGGCATATAATTGTTGATAGTAGTCTCTTATGATCCTTTGTATTTCTGTGTTGTCTGTTGTGATCTCTCCATTTTCATTTCTAATTTTATCGATTTGATTTTTCTCCCTTTGTTTCTTGATGAGTCTGGCTAATGGTTTGTCAATTTTATTTATCCTTTCAAAGAACCAGCTTTTGGCTTTGTTGAGTTTTGCTATGGTCTCTTTTGTTTCTTTTGCATTTATTTCTGCTCTAATTTTTAAGATTTCTTTCCTTCTACTAACCCTGGGGTTCTTCATTGCTTCCTTTTCTAGTTGCTTTAGGTGTAGAGTTAGGTTATTTATTTGACTTTTTTCTTGTTTCTTGAGGTATGCCTGTATTGCTATGAACTTTCCCCTTAGGACTGCTTTTACAGTGTCCCACAGGTTTTGGGTTGTTGTGTTTTCATTTTCATTCGTTTCTATGCAAATTTTGATTTCTTTTTTGATTTCTTCTGTGATTTGTTGGTTATTCAGCAGCGTGTTGTTCAGCCTCCATATGTTGGAATTTTTAATAGTTTTTCTCCTGTAATTGAGATCTAATCTTACTGCATTGTGGTCAGAAAACATGCTTGGAATGATTTCTATTTTTTTTGAATTTACCAAGGCTAGATTTATGGCCCAGGATGTGATCTATCGTGGAGAAGGTTCCATGTGCGCTTGAGAAAAAGGTGAAATTCATTGTTTTGGGATGAAATGTCCTATAGATATCACTAAGGTCTAACTGGTCTATTGTATCGTTTAAAGTTTGTGTTTCCTTGTTAATTTTCTGTTTAGTTGATCTATCCACAGGTGTGAGTGGGGTATTAAAGTCTCCCACTATTATTGTGTTACTGTTAATTTCTCCTTTCATACTTGTTAGCATTTGTCTTACATACTGCGGTGCTCCCGTGTTGGGTGCATATATATTTATAATTATTATATCTTCTTCTTGGATTGATCCTTTGATCATTATGTAGTGACCTTCTTTGTCTCTTTTCACAGCCTTTGTTTTAAAGTCTATTTTATCTGAGTATTGCTACTCCTGCTTTCTTTTGGTCCCTATTTGCATGGAAAATCTTTTTCCAGCCCTTCACTTTCAGTCTGTATGTGTCCCCTGTTTTGAGGTGGGTCTCTTGTAGACAACATATGTAGCGGTCTTGTTTTTGTATCCATTCAGCCAGTCTTTGTCTTTTGGTTGGGGCATTCAACCCATTTACGTTTAAAGTAATTACTGATAAGTATGATCCTGTTGCCATTTACTTTATTGTTTTGGGTTCGAATTTATACACCGTTTTTGTGTTTCCTGTCTAGAGAATATCCTTTAGTATTTGTTGGAGAGCTGGTTTGGTGGTGCAGAATTCTCTCAGCTTTTGCTTGTCTGAAAAGCTTTTGATTTCTCCTTCATACTTGAATGAGATCCATGCTGGGTACAATAATCTGGGCTGTAGGTTATTTTCTTTCATCACTTTAAGTATGTCTTACCATTCCCTCCTGGCTTGAAGAGTTTCTATTGAAAGATCAGCTGTAATCCTTATGGAAATTCCCTTGTGTGTTATTTGCTTTTTTTCCCTTGCTGCTTTTAATATTTGTTCTTTGTGTTTGATCTTTGTTAATTTGATTAATATGTGTCTTGGGGTGTTTCGCCTTGGGTTTATCCTGTTTGGGACTCTCTGGGTTTCTTGGACTTGGGTGATTATTTCCTTCCCCATTTTAGGGAAGTTTTCAACTATTATCTCCTCAGGTATTTTCTCATGGTCTTTCTTTTTGTCTTCTTCTTCTGGGACCCCTATGATTCGAATGTTGTAGCGTTTAATATTGTCCTGGAGGTCTCTGAGATTGTCCTCATTTCTTTTAATTCGTTTTTCTTTTATCCTCTCTGATTCATTTATTTCTACCATTCTATCTTCTAATTCACTAATCCTATCTTCTGCCTCTGTTATTCTACTATTTGTTGCCTCCAGAGTGTTTTTAATTTCATTTATTGCATTACTCATTATATATTGACTCTCTTTTATTTCTTCTAGGTCCTTGTTAAACCTTTCTTGCATCTTCTCAATCCTTGTCTCCAGGCTATTTATCTGTGATTCCATTTTGATTTCAAGATTTTGGATCAATTTCACTATCATTATTCGGAATTCTTTATCAGGTAGATTTCCTATCTCTTCCTCTTTTGTTTGGTTTGGTGGGCATTTATCCTGTTCCTTTATCTGCTGGGTATTCCTCTGTCTCTTTGTCTTGTTTAAATTGCTGATTTTGGGGTGTCCTTTCTGTATTCTGGCAGTTTATGGAGTTCTCTTTATTGTTGTGTTTCCTCGCTGTGTGTGGGTTTGCACAGGTGGCTTGTCAAGGTTTCCTGGTCAGGGAAGCTTGTGTCGGTGTTCTGGTGGGTGGAACTTTATTTCTTCTCTCTGGAGTGCAATGAAGTGTCCAGTAATGAGTTATGAGATGTCTATGGTTTTGGGGTGACTTGGGGCAGCCTGTATCTTGAAGCTCAGGGCTGTGTTCCTTTGTTGCTGGAGAATTTGCTTGGTATGTCTTGCCCTGGAACTTGTTGGCCCTTGTGTGGTGCTTGGTTTCAGTGTAGGTATGGAGGCGTTTGATGAGCTCCTGTCAATTAATGTTCCTTGGAGTCAGGAGTTCCCTGGAGTCAGGGTTTGGACTTAAGCCTCCTACTTCCAGTTATTGGTCTTATTTTTACAGTAGTTTCAAAACTTCTCCTTCTATACAGCACCATTGATAAAACATCTACATTAAAGATGAAAAGTTTCTCTACCGTGAGGGTCACCCAGAGAAGTTCACAGCGTTACATGGAGAAGAGAAGAGGGAGGAGGCAGTTAGAGGTGACCCGAATGAGATGAGGTGGAATCAGTAGTGGAGAGAGTGGGCTAGCCAGTAATCACTTCCTTATGTGCACTCCACAACTGGACCGCTCAGAGATGTTTATGGAGTTATACAGAGAAGAGAAGAAGGAGAAAGGAGACAGAGGTGGCCAGAAGGATAAAAGGGGGGAATGAAAAGGAGGGAGACAGATTCAGCCAGTAATCAGTTCCCTAAGTGTTCTCCACCATCTGGAACACACAGAAATTCACAGAGTTGGGTAGAGTAGAGAGGGGTTAGGGAGGAGACACAGGCGACCTGGTGGAGAAAAAGGAGAGTCCAAAGGGAGAGAGAGCAGTCAACCCAGTAATCTTGCTCCCTAGTGAAAAATGGGTACTGAAGATTGGGTTCTTAAAGGTACAAAATTGGTAACAAATACATAAAAGCAAAAATTAAAAATATAGAGTAGAGTTTGGAATTTCAAAAATACGATGTTAAAGAAAAGAAGAAGGAAAATAAAGAGAGAAAAAGTGAACAAACAAAAACAAACAAGGTCGCAAAAATTATAAAGAAAATATAGGTACAAAATTGATAACTAATACCAAAAAGCAAAAGTTAAAAATCTAGAGTAGAGTTTGGAATTCCAAAAATACAATGTTAAAAAAAAAAGAGGAAGAAAAAGAAAGAAAAACAAACAAACAAACAAACAAAAACAAACAAAGTCGCAAAAATTATAAAGAAAATACAGGTACAAAATTGATATCAAATACCAAAAAGCATAAATTAAAAACCTAGAGTAAAGTTTGGAATTTCAGATATACAATGTTATATTAAAGAAGAAGAGAAAGAAACAGAGGGGGAAAAAAGTCACAGAAATTATAAAAAAAAAAACTATAGGTACAAAGTTGATAACAAATACCAAAAAGCTAAAATTAAAAATCTAGAGTAGAGTTTGGAATTTCAAAAATACAATGTTAAAGAAAAGAAGAAGAAGAAAAAAAAAACAAGGTCAAAAAATTATAAAATATATATATATGAAGTTTGCTGAAGAGAAAAAAAAATAGGGTCTTTTTTTTTGCAAAGTAATAGGTTATAAAAGTGAAAATTAAAGGAATAATAGAGGACTTAAAATTTTTTTAAAAAATTAAAAAAAAAAGAAAGAAAGAATGATAGTAAATAGTAAAAATAGTAAAAATATATCTAGGACTTTCTCTGGTTTTGTTGTGAGTATTGTGGGTTCAGTTCATTTTTGGCTAGTTCCTTGGTCCGACTTATATTTCTCAAGATCTATAGGCCCCTTCCTATGTAGTCGGTAGTAACCACAGGGTTTTAATCTATTGCCTGTAGCTTTCAAGGTGGTTCCCTCTGTTATAGCTTCTTCTGTTTGCTGGTCTCTTCAGTGTCTGGTTTCTGCCCTGACACAAAGGGGACAGTGGGGGACACTTTTTTTTTTTTTTTTTTTAGGCTCACTTGTTCAGTCGCGCTGTGGGGAGGGAGGGAGGGATGCTGCAAACAAATAACACTGGCATGTGCTCGCAGTGCCTCAGCCACACTGGGTCTGCCCCCGCTCACAGCGCGTGTAGCCTCCCTGCCCACACTGCTCAGGCTCTAGGTTGCTCTGCTGGGAACCATCTGTGGCCGGCCCTGGGCTGCCTGCACTTCCCAGGTCCCAGCCACTCAGGTTCAGGCACTCGGGTAGTCCTCAGAGGCACAGACTCTGTTGGGCCTGCGCTTTGTGCCCTTCCCAAGTCCGAGCAGCTCAGGTGATGAGGTGTTTGGCGAGCATGATTGCTGCGACTTATCACCTCCCCGCTGCTCGGTTTATCTAGGTGTACAACCGGCGCACATTCTCAGGCAGATGTTGACCGTCCAGACCCCCAAGAAGTTTTAGTTAGCAAAGAAGCCTGCTTACAGTTTTATAGATAATGTCTCTCTGGGGCTGCGATTGTCCCCTTCCGGCTCTGGCTGCCTGTCACCGGAGAGGGAAGGTCTGCAGCCGGCTATCTCTGTTCAGTCCTTTGTTCCATGTACGGGCCTGGCGGTGTCTTAGGTTAGGGCTGGCTTTTCGCGTGGTAGATATCCCAGTCTGGTTTGCTAGCCCAAATTATTTCGCTCAGATAGCGCTCAGGGTATTCGGGCCAGGTCCTTACTCTAAGCATTGCAGCCCGCGCCGCACCTCCCTGCCCAGCCCCCGCATGCTAATGGCGTGTGCAGGCGTCTGCGCTGCTTCTCCACTGGGGGAGTTACCATAGGGCTAGCAATCTGCGGGTTTTAATTGTTTATTTAATTTTTTCTCCCTGTTATGTTGCCCTCTGAGCTTCCAAAGCTCAGCACAGATTCGGCAGTGAGAAGGTTTCCTGGTGTTTGGAAACTTCTCTCTTTTTAAGACTCCCTTCCCGGGAGGGAACTCCGTCCCTCCCTCTTTTGTCTCTTTTTTTGTCTTTTATATTTTTTCCTACCTCCTTTCAAAGACTTGGGTTGCTTTTCTGGGTGCCTTATGTCCTCTGTCAGCATTCAGAAGTTGTTTTGTGGAATTTACTCAACGTTTAAATGCTCTTTTGATGAATTTGTGGGGGAGAAAGTGTTCTCCTCGTCCTACTCCTCCGCCATCTTGGCTCCTCCCCATAACACAACATTGTTAATCAACTATACTCCAATATAAAATAAAAATTAAAAAAGAAAACCCATGAGCTGATGATTATTATAGCTGAGTGGTGGGAACTTTACTAGATTCTATGTTACCAATGGTGGCTGGGATATTTAAGGATATGCATTTTTTAAACTCATTAGAAACAAATGGACAATAAACTCAAAGACCATGTTTTGCCAGTGTTTCTGGAAAATGGCAGGTAAAGTTTCAAATTGTAGATACTTGGGTTCCCAGAAAACATAAAGATGCATCCTTAAGAGTATTAATATAAAGATGAGTAAATAAAACATTTCTGCCATCAATCATGAGTTTAAATTAAATAAATACAGAGATACAGTTTATTATATGTCAATTACACTACAACAAAACGAAACTCATTTTAAAAGAACAAGCTAATCAGGATCTTCTATGCTCCTGTCTCCAGTGATCTTGGACTTTTCCTGTCTCCAACCTGACTTCCAAGGCTAACACCCACATCTTTGTCAGAAGCCTGCCTCAGGCTGCCAAAACCCTCACTGCCCTAACAACTGGGTGGAAATGCCTGCTGCTGCTGCTGCTAAGTCACTTCAGTTGTGTCCGACTCTGTTCGACCCCACAGACGGCAGTCCATCAGGCTCCCCGTCCCTGGGATTCTCCAGGCAAGAGTACTAGAGTGGGTTGCCATTTCCTTCTCCAATGTGTGAAAAGTGAAAATGAATTCGCTCAGTTGTGCCCGACTCTTAGCGACCCCATGGACTGCAGCCCACCAGGCTCCTCTGTCCATGGGATTTTCCAGGCAAGAGTACTAGAGTGGGTTGCCATTGCCTTCTCCGGGGTGGAAATGCCTAGGAGTCAGTATTACCCAGCTCTCCAGCCCCTCTGTCCTCACTCCCCTGGGCAGCCTTGAATGACTGACACCTAGAGGGGCATGAATCCCCAGACCTTTTTCCTCTTAGTCAGGATCATTCTAAGGTGCATTGTTAATCCTGGTGGGACTAAGTCCCCGTTGCTCCTGCTGTTAGCTGGCCTAGTAACGAACCCATAGTGGGCTGTCTTTACTTCCCTGCATCACTTCTCCACTTCCCCAACCGTGTCCATACACCCAAACAAATGACATGCCCTCTAATCCTTGTGCCAAGGTCAGCTTCTAGGGAGCCCAATTCAGACAAGGTCAAAGATCTGGTGAAGACTGTTCCCCTGGAAGTTGGAAGAAGAGATGGCTTTGAGGATGTGGGTTCTAAGGCACTGCCCCTCAAACCCCTTTGTGTTCAAGTACAGTTCCTAAGGGCTTTCCTAGTGGCTCAGCAGTAAAGAATCTGCCTGCCAACACAGGAGATATGGGTTCAATCCCTGAGTCAGGAAGATCTCCTGGAGAAGGAAATGGCAACCCACTCCAGTATTCTTGCCTGGACAATCTGATGGACAGAGGAGTCTGGTGGGCTAAAATCCATGGGGTCACAAAAGAGTTGGACATGACTGAGCAACTAAACAACGACAACAGTTCCTAAAGCTAACATCTGGCACAAAAACATGAAAGGGTAATAATAATAATAAAAATCATGAAAGGCAGATCAGCATGATCTCTCTTACACTACTGGAAGAGATGGAGAAATTACAAGAAGAGGAACCAATGTATGGCAAAACCAATACAATATTGTAAAGTAAATAAATAAATAAATAAAACTAGAAAAGAAAAAAAAAAAGATCAAACTATCTGTGTAGATTGGCTTTGGAAAAAAAGATAACTGACTTTCCAGTTCCTTCTCCTTTTACCAGTATCTGCAGCTAACATTTGATCTCATCATGCACTTCAACTCAGCCAGAAACTGATCCAAGTGCATTGACAGGGACAAATAATAGGGTAGACGGGCAATGAACATAATAAACACACACAAAGATATCAGAGAGTAATCAACTATTTGCAGAGAATTAAAGTTGGGTGAGCTGAAGGTGAGGCTGCTTTGGATTTGAGAGTGTGGTAGATGAGGTAATCGTTCCACAAATAATTCCCTCTGTGGGAATGAGACAGGCTGGGACCGGGTCCCTTTGCTTCAGAGCTGCAATGCTTGCACCTAGATACACCTTTCCTCCAGCAACAAAATACAAATAAATCATATGGGATTAAAAAATAACTCTGCGCATGTGCAGGTGGGGCAAATTCTGGACCAAAAGATACCAAAAAAAAAAAGACAAAAAACCCCAACTTATGTTTCTGAAGTGAAGTCATAGTTGCCCAGTCATGTTCGACTCTTTGCTATCCCATGGACTATATACAGTCCATGGAATTCTCCAGACAAGAATATTGGAGTGGGTACCCTTTCTCTTCTCCAGGGGATCTTCCCAACCCAGGGATCAAACTCAAGTCTCCCACCTTGCGGGCAGATTCATTACCAGCTGAGCCACAAGGGAAGCCGGTTCTTAAAAGCCAGGAGCAAAAGCAAGGTACTGTGCATGCCCCCTGCATTCACTACCACAAAGGGGTGGGCAAACCCTACACACACCCCTATCCTCACCCTATATAAGGAACAAACTCGCCCCCTCTCAGGGGAGCAAGCAAGGGAACTGTTACTTGTTTTCATTCCCTCCTGCAGCTGGTGCAGAAGCTGCAATAAAGCCTTGCCTGAATTTAATGTCCAGCCCCTAGTCAATTTCTGTTGACTGGGGAAGGCCAAGAACCCTGGTTGGTATCAGGAAGAGGCCGTTCCCTCCTCACTCATGTTGGCCATGTGAATTAAATTGGAAATAGGGAGAGGGGCAGCGTGGAAGACAGAGTTTGAGCCCCAGAGCCCCGAGAATTTTTGTTTGCTCATCTGGGAGGCAATCTGGACCCTAGACTGAGATACAGAGCAGGACTGCCCCTGTCACCTCACAGCCCATGGATATGAGATTAATGCTTGTCGTCTGAAGCCACTGAACTTTGAGGTGGTTTGTTATGGAATATTATCAGAGCAAGAGGTGGCTGGGTCCCATAGTCAGAAAAGTTTCTCTAAGAGGGGGATACTTAAGCTGAGATCTGCAACAATACAAAGCCAGTCCTGTGATGACCAATCCAGGCAGAAAGAAGTTCCAACATGCGGACAAAGATGCAAAGGTAGGAACTGGTTTGGCACGTTCGGGAAACTGAAAGACAATCTATGAGGCTGGTTGATTTAAGGGGCTGAGTGGGAGAGGGGTGTCAGCAGAAACTGCAGGGGAATCAAGCAAAGGCCAATATATAGAGGGTTTAGCAAATCCTGAATAAGGAATCTGCTTTTCACTCTAAGTACAGTGGACAGCCCCAGGAGGATTTAAGCATTGCAGTGACACAATCACATTGATTTTTAAAAGATCACGCTGGCTGCTGTGTGGAGAAGAGATTAAATGAGGGGGAAGCATGAGGTTCTGCTAAACTAGGACACACTTTCAGACACTTCCTCAACACAGAGTTCCTGAATTATTTAACATAGTTAACATCTATATGCCAACTTAAATTTAGCCAGTGATACACACCTAGATAGATACAAAAATAGCTCCAGTACTATTTCATTCATATGTAACAAACTACCCCAAAACTTAAAGATGTAAACCAACAATAATCACTCATGTGTTGACAACTCTGCAATTTGGGCAGAGCTTGATGGGGACAGTTCATCTTTGTTCCATGGGAGAATCAGCTTGGGAGGCTCTACAAAGGATTCAAAGCTCCCTTTACGAGATACCCTTGTTCATATAGCTAGCAATTTGGTGCCAGCTGTTGGCCAGGGGCCTTTTTTGTCTTCCATGTAAGACTCTTCATGTGGCTGCTTGGACCTTCTCATAACCTGGGTGGCTGGGTTCTAAGAGCTAGCATTCTGTAAGAACAACCCCCATGTGCAAGCAATTAGAAAGCCTCTGCTCCCATCATGCTTGCTAATTTCCTATTGGCCAGGGCTGGTCACATGGCCAAGACCAGCGTCAACGTGGGGGGAGGGGGGGACTACACAGCACATGAACATGGAGAGGTGTAATCTGTTGCAGTTGATAACGTAACAAAAGCCAGACCAAACCAAATTTGAAGGGAACTTTTCAAAGAAACCACTGATTTTAAAAGACTTACTTCAATACCCAAGGGGAAGAAGGTCTGCATACTCATGACAGGTTCATTTTTCAAAATTACTTAAATAACTGTATAGACTTCTTTTTAACACCTATGACTGTCCATCTTTTAAAAATGTATTTCATTTACAATTACAGATATATGCTGCTGCTACTGCTGCTGCTAAGTCGCTTCAGTCGTGTCCGACTCTGTGTGACCCCATAGACGGCAGCCCACCAGGCTCCGCCGTCCCTGGGATTCTTCAGGCAAGAACACCGGAGTGGGTTGCCATTTCCTTCTCCAGTGTACAAATATATAAAAAGATAAAAACTTAACATGTTATAAATGAATAACATAACATTGGATGTTCATTTTTTAAAAAAATTAGAAAGCATGAGGGGCCAAAAGGAAAGAAAGAAGAAAGGCACAATCCTTAACAGCATTCCAAGACAGACTATCAGACAATGGTGGGATTTTTTTCCCTACCTTCCTCACCCAAGTTTCACATTTCATGAAGTGTAGACTTCATACCAACCCAATGTCACTTCAGTGTGGAAGATGATCCTGTGCGGCATTAAAAAGGAATATATTTATTTGTCATCCTTTCTTCCTCTCTGTCCTCTTTTCACATATCTACCTCTGCAGTCACCGTGGCTTTGCCCACATCTGATGCGGCTTCTTTGACCTGCCAGAACCATGCTGACACACTGGAGATGAACAGCAGGTGGTCACTCTGTTTCCAACACCTGGATGACTAGGAGTTTGGCTTTAATCTTTCAGGACATCATGTATTTCTATTGATTCTAAGTAGACGAAGAGAGAGATTTTTGGTAATTGTGCCCTACCACTACTGTGACCAGGAGCTGTTAACAGGAGATAAGCTAGGCAAAAGCTGGCTAACCCCATGTGGTGATTCAGAACCCATTGTAGCTCCTATAATCTCCCTTGAAAAAAGTAAAAAGTTGAGATAGTTAGGATTGGATTTCCTCTGAATCAACTGACCACAGGAGATGACATATTTCTTCAATATTCCTTAAGGGAAACAAGTAATAACATCTGAGAAAAGTGTAAGTTAGATCACTGTAAGTCTGATACTGTAAACTTATTTTCTAATTTTTTAATTGAAGCATAATTTACATATAAAAGCACAGATTCTACATATACACTTGAGCTTTAACACTGTTGTAACCACCATCCCAATTAAGTTAGGAATATTTCCATCATCCTAGAAAGTTCCTTCGCATCCCTTTCTAGTCAATCCCCCACCAGAGGCAACTGCTTTCTGATTTTTATGCTGCTGCTAAGTCGCTTCAGTTGTGTCCGACTCTGTGCAACCCCATAGACGGCAGCCCACCAGGCTCCCCCGTCCCTGGGATTCTCCAGGTAAGAACACTGGAGTGGGTTGCCATTTCCTTCTCCAATGCATGAAAGTGCAAAGTGAAAGTGAAGTCGCTCAGTCATGTCCAACCCTCAGCAACCCCATGGACTGCAGCCTACCAGGCTCCTCCGTCCATGGGATTTTCCAGGCAAGAGTACTGGAGTGGGGTGGCATTGCCTTCTCCATCTGACTTCTATGGCCATATCTTAATTTGGCCAGTTCTTGAACTTTGTATAAGTGGAAATATACAGTATTTTGTGTGTATGTCTTAGGCTTCTTTAGCTGAACACAATATCTTTGAGATTCATACATACTGTTCAGTATACCAGTGGCTCATTCCTTTTTTATTGTTGAGTATTAACTGTATGAATATACCACAATTTATTTATCCATTCACCTACTGATGGGCATTTGGGTTATTTCCAGCATGAAACTCTTATGAATGAAGCTGCCACAAACATTCTTTTACAGTCCTTTTAGTGTACATGTGTTCTGTTTCACATTCTATGTCAGGAGCAAAATTTCTGGGTCACAGGATAGGTGCCCATGTTACTTGTAAGAAAGTATCATACTGCTTTACAAAGTGGTTCTACTGTTTCATATTCTTTTTTTTAAATTTTTTTTCTTTTATTTTTTTAAATTTTATTTTTAAACTTTACAATATTGTATTAGTTTTGCCAAATATCGAAATGAATCCACCACAGGTATACATGTGTTCCCCATCCTGAACCCTCCTCCCTCCTCCCTCCCCATACCCTCCCTCTGGGTCGTCCCAGTGCACCAGCCCCAACCACATATGCACCAAAACATACCCTTGGTTTTAGTCAGTCTAAGGTTAAAATGATATCTCACTGATGATACTTTGAATCATTACTTTCCAAATCCAGGGAGCCAGGAAGTTGGAAGTATCAGCCTAAACTCTTCCTATTCACCTTGTGTGGGTCCAGGTCTGCAGCCACACTCAACTGCCACTCTGAGCCAGCATGGACTCGATATTCCACAAACACAGGGTTTTCTGGAAAGTTTGCATCATACACCATATTCAGTAGAACAGAGATACCTTCCATCTTTAACTCCCTTTTCTCCCCCAAATATCAATGGCAATATTCAACCCAATAAATGACACATAATTGATAAACACCCAGATGGAACCGGACTGAAATCTCAGCTTTAGAATATTACCTATAACACCAAAAAACAAATTCAAATTCACAGCTGAAATTAAACCCATAGGTTTATGACCACAGGAAAAGTGAAAGGCTAAGCTGGAAACCCACAGGACTATGATCCTCTAAATACAGTCATTTCCCTCATGACTTTAACCATGTCACTCAGCCAGCCAGGGCTGTTAGGTCCTCATCTGTAAAATGGGTGTGCCAAAGCTGAGAATCAGAGGTGCTTGATGAGAATTAAGTGTGAAAAATAATCCAAACTTCCTTGGAAAGGGTTTACTACAAAACACAAGATTTTTTAAAATTTACAACTGTGCTTTAATTTCCATTTAAAGAAAAGAAAAAAAATAACAAAAATCAAAGACAAGAGCCCACTGCTTTGGTCTTTCCTCTTTAGAGTTTGTCCTTCTTCTCCAGTTATTTCTGGAGCCCCCACAGCTAATAACAGAGAATGCGCACTAAGTTTCTTTCATTCCCACAAGTGACACAGAACAACTCTATTGAGGATAACATCTCCTTTGTAGACTCTATCACAAAGCATCCTGGAGTCACATACTAAGTAATGGAGAAGAGATAGCCTGAAACAAATTAAGAGGTGGAGAAACAGGAGCAGTGCTCTCTCTACAGCAGAGCTTTAACAAGCCTTCCTAACTAGAGCCGCTGCATGCAGCACACTGAGAAGAGAAGCATCTCCCCTGTGCCGGGTTCGTGCTGTCCTCGCATGCTGCAAAAGCCTTCCTTGGCTGAGTACATGCCCAGCCTCATGGGCCTCCTCAGGCACACAAAAGCAGTCACCATCCACCAGCTACCCCTCCCCAGAATTCACATGACTTCCAAGTTGCTCCTTGTGAGAGAGATGGGCACAGTGGCTATGGGCTCAGTGTGCCAGGGACCCCTGAGAACTTACAAAACATAACTATGGGAATCATTCAGACTGAGGTCCTGATACTTTCAGTTTTCCAGTTTCCAGGCACATGGTGAGGTGGCATTTCTCTTTCCTCTCTGAAGTCAGAACGTGTGATTTTCCCCGGCTAATGAAATGTAAGCGGAAGTGACATAACATCCCTTACTAGTGGAAGCTTTAAGAGCGAGTGTGCAATTTACCATATTTTGTCCTGCTGCTCCAGTGATCATGGAAGAAGTATGTGTTGAGATGAAGCCTGGCAGGCTCATCCATGTGTGGCAATAATGAACAGGGCCTTCTAGTGATGCACAGTGTGTGGCTAGTATAAGCAAGACCCTGTG
The DNA here is from genome assembly GCF_029378745.1 of Bos indicus. Taxonomy (NCBI): domain Eukaryota; kingdom Metazoa; phylum Chordata; class Mammalia; order Artiodactyla; family Bovidae; genus Bos; species Bos indicus. The sequence continues at coordinate 120,364,863 of NC_091789.1, read as the reverse complement.
CTTTCAGGAGGCTGAGAGTGGGCACCTCCTTAAATTTTGTGCAGTAGGCACTCACTATGGAGAAGGCAATGGCAACCCACTCCAGTACTCTTGCCTGGAAAATCCCATGGACGGAGGAGCCAGGTAGGCTGCAGTCTGTGGGGTCACTGAGAGTCAACACGACTGAGCAACTTCACTTTCACTTTTCACTTTCATGTATTGGAGGAGGAAATGGCAACCCACTCCAGTGTTTTTGCCTGGAGAATCCCAGGGATGGGGGAGCCTGGTGGGCTGCCGTCTATGGGGTTGCATAGAGTCAGACACGAATGAAGTGACTTAGCAGCAGCAGCAGGCACTCACTCACCTCACTAGCCCTTAGCAAGAATTAGGCTTTCCTTGTGTTAAGACACTGAGATTTGGAGGCGGGGCTTATTTGTTACTGAAGCCCTCAGTAGCCTATTCTGACTGATTAAACAGCCCTGCCCTGGACTGGACAGAGGAGCAGAGATAAGACTCCAGTACTGGGCCTGAGCCTTCCATGACCTGAAGGCTCCACCTCTGAAATCACTTCCGGTTTTATTTACAAGGAAGCCATGCCATTCAGGGAAATAAAATCATATTAAGTAATCAAAATAAGTTAGCTTATAAATATTCCTGTATATGATAGGTATACTTGCTTGCATGCCTGCTCAGTGGTGTCTGACTCTTGGTGACTCTATGGACTGTAGCCTGTCAGACTCGTCTGTCCATGGGATTTCCCAGGCAAGAATACTGGAGTGGGTTGCCATTTCCTCCTCCAGGGGGCCTTCCCGATGCCGGGATTGAACCCACATCTCCTGCATTATAGGTAGATTCTTCACCATTGAGCCACCTAGGAAGCCCAGTACGATAGGCATAGCCAGGAAAAAAAAAAAAAAGGCACGCTAACAACATAATTGTCCCAGGGCCAGGTGACTGTATATAAACAGAAAGTAAGAGGGCGAACAGACTGGTCAAGATTCAGATCAAATGTCTGCTCTGCTCTTTTCAGGGCTCATTAAAAGTAGGACAATTTTATTTATACCATGCACACAGATCTGCCACAAACTACCTGCAGGGGTCAAATCAAGCTCTCCACGTACACAGTGATGGGCATAAGCAGCTCTGTCAACATAACCCAGAAAGCTTGTCCTAATCTTGACTCTGGTGCTTTAGATAGCTGATTAAAAGCATTTCATTTGTCTTCAAAATAATCACCAAGTTAAGTACCATGTGGTGCCAAGTTGGATTCTTTGGAATCACTAAACTGTGATGAGCTCTCAGACCTTTTCAAGAAAATCAAAGTTATTTCCCCTTGCTGCAATCCTTTAGTGAGCTCATGTAATTAGGATGACTGGCATGTCTTGCAGCCTTCTGCTGGGAGATCACCAGGTGCTTGGAGAGTAGGCCTAATAGACCCAAGAGTGAGCTGAAGCCCGGGTGGGTCATTTAGTTTCACACAGAGAAAATCCTTCACAGCCACCAACTATACCCACATTTGTGGTCTCAGGACCACTTTTGTCCAATTAGCCATGAAGGGGCCTGGATAGGCATGTCCGTAGCTCTCTGCAACTCCTCACTGCTAGGGGCAAAATGAGCCCTACCATTCCTCTTCCTGCTCACATCATCTCTCTGGGGTTCTGCCTACTAACACGATGTCCTTCAGACACACTCTTCCCTAAACTATCACGACTTGACAATGGAATAAATACCCACTGAAGGGCTTCATTTCAGCACAGGTGCTGGATGCTTTTTATCAAAACTCTCATGTTAACTGAGCCCTTTCTGCTGAATTCTGAGACCAGTAGTCACTGTCCGTCAGGGCCTCTTCTTCTTTTTTTTTTTTTTTTTTTAACTTTTTATTTTGTATTGGAGTATGGCTGGTTAACAATATTGTGGTAGTTTCAGGTGGACAGTGAAGGGACTCAGCCGTACATATACATGTATCCATTCTCCCCCGAACCCCTCTCCCATCCAGGCTGACATATAACACTGAGCAGAGTTCCCTGTGCTAGACAGTAGGTCCTTGTTGGTTATCCATTTTAAATACAGCAGTGTGTACATGTCCATCCCAAACTTCCTAACTATTCTTTTGCCTGTCCTTCTTCCCCAGCAATCATAAGTTTGGTCTATAAGTCTAAGAGTCTAAGTTCACTTGTATCACTTCTTTTAGATTCTGCATATAAGGGATGACATACAAGGTGCCCTGGAGAAGGGAAGAGGTACCCACTCCAATATCCTGGCCTGGAGAATTCCATGGACTCTACAGTCCATGGGGTTGCAAAGAGTCGGACACAACTGAGCAACTTTCCCTTTCATATCGCATTTCTCCTTCTCTGTCTGAGGGCCTCTTCTCTTGATGTCCCAGAACTCACAGGGCTCAATTAAAATGCAGGTCATCACTTTCTTCCCTCATCTGCTTGTCCTGCATGGCTAGGCTTGAGAATCAAAGCCTGAAATCTGGGAGTCCCAGATTCCTCTCGTTCCCTCATTACCCACAACCATCTTCAATTTCTAGTGTTGTTCCATCTCAATGACATCTGCACCCCCTCTCCTTCCTCTCTGTTTCCCTTGCCAGTGCCCCTCTCCACCCAAAAGTCTCCTGGCTGTTTGTTCTCTTTCTCTACAATCTCATGCCTGCCCCCAACTCCTGACCCCAGTATCCCTCTTACCCACACCAGAGAAATCTAAGACAAAAATCTGATTCTGACAGTCCTTTGTTTTGAAAAGTTCCAAGTGTCCCAGTGGGTAGAGAATACATCCCAGAGCCAGGCTCCTGGATTTTCAGATTTTTCTCAAAATGCCTGTAACTGCCCGCTTGCATTCCCACATCATCCATCACAAACTGCTAGGACTTGTCTGTACGTGTCACATACTTTCCCACCTCCATGCTTTTTCTCCTGTGGGGTCCCTGACTAGAAAGCCCATCCCTTCAGGTTTTGCATGGGGAATTTCTACTCATCAGCTCCACTGTCACCTTTCTGAGGGCATTCCTCAGCTTCCTTCATTCTTTTCCTTCCTCTGTCGACCTACTATTTCAGATAAACTTTCCAACCCTGTGTTTCAGTTATCTTCTCCTGCAAATCAACCTCTTCCCCTTACAAAACACAATGGATTCAAACAACCATCATTTTCTTATTGGTCCTAATTCTGTGCATGAACTGGTTCAGCTCAGTGTTTATTCTGCTCTTTGTGATGTCAGCTGGGCTGCAATCATCTGGAATATCTAAAATGGCTCACTCACATGACCTGAAACTAACACAACAGTATAAATCAACTATATTCCAATGTAAAATAAAAGAAAAAATACTCAAATGGCTCACTCATATAGCTTGCATTCATGTTGACTGTTGTCTGGGAACTCAGACTCTTTTGCCCTCCTTCATGTGGTTTGGGGCTTCCCTAGTGGCTCAGATGGTAAAACATCTGCCTGCAATGCAGGAGACCTGGGTTCGATCCCTGGGTTGGGAAAATCCCCTGGAGAAGGAAATGGCAACCCATTCCAGTACCCTTGCCGGGAAAATCCCATGGACGGAGGAACCTAGTAGGCTACAGTCCATGGGGTTGCAAAGAGATAGACATGACTGAGCAACTTCACTTTCGACTTCACTTTTCATGTGGTTTGATCTTCTCACAGCATCGTGGCTAAATGAAGAGGAAAAGAAGTGCCCCAAAAGCTGAAACCTCCAAATGAAAGGAAGAAAAAAATCTGCCCATCCTGTTGGAAATCCCAGAATGCCACTTCCATCACATTGGTCAACTCAGTCCCTGGGTGAGAAAAATAAGTGCCAACTCTTTAAATGAGGAGCAGCATGCTCAAATAGGGAGGGGAGGAACTGTAAGGCCATCTTTGGAGACTAGCTACCACACCCTTCTGGTGTGTATTCAGTGTATCGTGAACATTCTAAATGCCTCTTGAGAATAAACACTGTGTTTTCATCATCTCTTTCCCCACTGCTCTTAGCATAGATCCTTAAACATGGTCCTTAGATGCTTGTTATATGTTTGCTGACCTTATCAATCCAATTATATCAGATTAAATCAGTCCATTGTCTCTGAGCTCCTCTTATGTGCTATTCTATCTTGTTGTGCACTGTGGAGTTCACTCTGCAGAAACTTATGAGTGGGGGACAACATTGCATCAGAGGAACACAATAGAAAAGGTGATTATTAATAGCTCAAGGCAATTACATACAGGCTAGCACTGGACAGTCCATGATTGATTGCCAAGCTAATTGTGTGGGCACTAATCCCTCTAGATCTTCAAGGAGGTTGTGTTCACTTCATAGAGAAGAGGTTTTAGGTAGGAGACAGGGTTGGATCTGAGCCTTAATGTGAAGCTAGGACTGGTATGGGAGATAAACATGACCGTGGTGGACTACTAGGAGCAATCATGTGAAGACGGGACCACACAAGCTGCACGATTTAGTATGCTTATACACACACACACAATTATAACTTTTTTTCAAAAAGAGCCTTGCTATAAGCATACTCTAATAAATGAGAAAGTAAATAAGAGTGGTCAGCCATGAGAGTTCTAAATGATTTTTTTTTAAATAACTAATCAAAATGGATAAAGCATGCATGGCATAGATTATATTGCTCACTAAATATCACATGTCTTCCCACCCTCTTATGAAGCTGGTTTGGGCTGAAGTATATACAACTGCTGGTCCAAGGGAAGAAACAGCTCATGGTAGGTCACCATGCATTCTGTTCCCATCCTGTTTCCCTTCTGGAAGTAAAGAATTCTGAGATGATAGAACTGCAGGATGGAATTTAGGCTGCATCTGAAAGCTACCTATTGCTTGAGAGTCATGAAACAGAGTCTCTTCACCTGTCTCAGACTGCAATGTGACCAAGAAATATTGTCTTCAGCCATTCAGAAATTTAGATTTTCTTTGTTACTGCAGCATAGCTTACCCTATTCTATTATCTCCAGTGTTCTCTATGAAGGGATGGAATATCACATAATAAAAATGATTCATCCTCTCTTTAGAAAAGACAACAAGCAAAGAAAACCTTTAGAATCTACTTTTGGTTATCTGCAGCACAAAGGTATGCCTTCCTGCCTAGGAGCAAAGAATTAGATGTATCTAATTAAACAGTCTAGAGGAGGAAATGGCAACCCACTCCAATATTCTTGCCTGGAGTATCCCATAGATGGAGTAGCCTGCAGGGCTACAGTTTATGGGGTCGCAAAGAGTTGGTCACAACTGAGCATGCATGCATAAATCAACAGTCAGCATCTACACCCCCTTGGGAACACTGACTGGACTCACTCATGCACTGCTGTGCAGAACTTTCTGCAGTATCTCTAATCACTGGCAGCAGAAGGTGAGCAAGGAAAGGCAAAGGTTATCTGAAATAAACAGAAAATTCTCAAACCTTAAGTCAACATCTTCCCTAACCAGACTTTTTAACATGTGACTAACAAGTAGAAGATGGCTCTCCTGCCTCCTCTTCCCTGGTCCTCATCTAATTATATGAGCAAGAAACAAAGGGTGATAGAAAAGAAGGGCACCAGAGGCCAGAGAAATCCACAAGCTAGAAAAGTGGACCCAGAGTCTTAGGTGGCAGCTCCATCTGGGCCATTATTTTATTGCCTGAGACTGTCTTTGAGGAGGCACTTCATTTTTTCTATCAGCTCCACTTATTCTCTGGCTTGAAAGAACAGCCAGCTGTATACTGGTTTCTGGGTCCTCATGAATTTCTTAGGTTGTGCATCAAGACCTGAGACAAAGCACACTTGTTTGGGGGAATAAATTTCTTGAAATGAGCAGTGTTCGCAGAAGGCCCATTCTGAGAATGGTCCAACTTGATTCAGGGAGCAATGGGTATAAAAGGGAATGAGATTTGCCCCCTTAATTATTTGCCCTGGAGAGACAAAGCCAAGAGAATAAAGAGCCCAAGCTCTCTCTCCTCTTGCCTTCCCATCTCCTGTCAGTGCCCCCTATTGGCTGAACCTAATAAAGCCAGAAGGCAGAGGGGTCCATGGATGTGGTCCATGCAAATCACAATCCCAGGGCTCAGAGTAAGATGGACAAGGACAGAAGACAGTCCTGGAGAGGCAAATGGAGAATATCCAGCAAGCACACTGACTAAAACTGAAAGGCCATAACCTTAGAGAAAATTCATATCTAGGTGAACTAGTATCAGTTGTCAACTTACACATATACAATGGGCATGTTTAAATTTAGAGGATGTTCCTCTGTCCAAGATTGTGATTCTCCCTTTTCTCCCCCAAGTCAGAACAGTGCAGAAGGAGAGACCAGAAGGAGCTTTTTTCTTCTTCAGACTATAATGGATGTGGGTGTTGGACATGTCTCATTAGCACTCAACTAAGCAGGAGCCACCACGCAACTTTCTCGTGATCTTTGTGCTAAAAGGATGCCCTTTGGTGGAGCCAAGCAGAATGCATTAGAACTTCCCTGTCTCTGATCACCAGCTGGAAGAGCCTTCACTGGAAGGTGGAGCCCCTGGCCCAGTCCCGAATCCTACATACTCTCAGTATCTGGGAGTCTCAACAGCCCTTTCCAGGGTCTGAATCAGTACAAAAGTGCTGATGACAGGAGTCTTTCTCCTGGCTGCAAAGGCTCATGTGTCTACCTCATTCCAGGGTTCATTTTACCCACATTGTGCATCTCAGTCTGTCAGATTCCCATCTGAGTCAGTCAACCATCCACTCCTCAGATCTCTGCTGACTGCTGCTTTCCATGCCTGGAAGCTCTCACCAGTGCCTTGGATCTTAACTGCCTCTGGTTCTTAATGAGTCTTTACTGGTCATGGCTATTTCAGCATGCACTGAGCCAGCCTCACTGTACAGTGCCCTGCCTACAAGGTCCTTTCTGTGACGTACTCTCTAAATGCCTCTTTCCTCCCCTGATTGTCACTGATCCCCTGCTTCCCTAGAGTGCCCCACTGCCTCCTCTCCTCAGAGATGCTACATCCCAGTCACGAATTCTATGCCTTTGGATCCCCAAACTTTTCTGGAATCATCTACCTGGTGAGCAGCCCACAGAAGTGCTTAATGCACTAAGCTGACTCCTGTGAGCTTCGACTGTGTACTTAGGGATGAGAATGAGAAATGTTCAAATATTTTTTAAAAATAAGATCATGGCTCTCATTTAAATAGAAAACAAAAGGTGTCAAAGGTTTTATTTAACTCATTAATTAATGTGGAAACCAGTAAGATGTCACAAATCATCCAAAGGAAAACTCATAGAGCCATACATATATAGGCAGGCAAGAGGCAACATTGAGATGAATGCAAATAGATGCAAAATTAGTCCAAAATAAGTTGCACTCCACCACACACAATTCATTTGCATTTCTGTGGACAAGAATAATTTGTTATTAGTTTTCTACAATTTAGTTATAAAATAGCTCCAAATCAATGAAAGGTGGAGATAACCACAAAGGGTACTCTAAAAAAGACACCCAGTAAACCTTTTCTTGGCCAATTTTAAAGTCTCACAATTTTTCCTCATAGGAGGAAGGCCTCTTCCCTTTCCAATAGGAATCCACATCTAATATAACTATCAGAAGCACTGTCTGTGAGGTGGGAACAGACATCTTTGCTTGTGGAGACCAATGTTTGTGTCTTTAATCCAAACCTCAGTAAGTGCTGTAGACTGGATGTTTGTGTCTCCTACCCCAAAATCAGGATGTTGAAACCCTAACCCTAGGGTGATGGTATTATAGGTGGGGCCTCTGGGAGGTGCATACATCACAAGAGTAGGGTTGTTATAAATGAAACTGGTGCCCTTATAAAACAGACTCTGGAGACCTCTGTCGACCCTTCAGCCATCTGAGGCCACAGCAAGAAGACAGCCACCTGCAATGAAGAAGAGAGTTCTCTCACCAGAACTCAATCAGGTTGCCACTCTAACTTGGGACTTCCAGCCTCCAGAACTGGAAGAAATGAATTTCTGTTGTTTATAAGCCACCCAGTCTCTGGTACTTTGTTACAGCATCCTGAAGGGACTAAGACAACAAAGCATGGCTACTTCATTCCTTTTAGACATTGTTATTAAGGGTGTGGTCTGGTATTACCTGGAAGCTGGTACAGAAATTCAAATTTTGGCCCTCATCTAAACCATAATTATTATTTTTAAAGGTCCCAGGCCTAAATAAATGGAAAGATATCCCACGTTTATGGATCAGAAGACTTAATATTGTTAGGATATCAATACCCCCCCATATCTACAGATTCAATGCCATTCCTATCAATATCTCAGCTGGCATTTTGGAGAAAAATTTGGCAAGCTTATCCTAAAATCCATATGGAAGTACAAGGCACCCAGAACAGCCAAAACAATCTTGAAAAAAATGAATGAAGTTGGATAACTCATACATTCCTATTTCAAAACTTATTACAAAACTACAGTAATCAAGACAGTGTTGTACTATTACAGAATAGAACTAGGAGCCCAGAAATAAACCCATATATTTCCAGCCAGTTAATTTCAACAAGTATGCAAAGACCATCCAACAGGGAAAGAATAGTCTTCTCAACAAATGATGCTGGGATAAATGAATACTCACATACAACAGAATGAAACTAGATTCCTTATCTCACATCATATACAAAAATTAATTCAAAATGGATCAGAGACCTAAATGTACCTGAATCTAAGAGCTAAAACTATAAAATTTTTAGAAGAAAACCTAGGTGTAAATCTTTGTGACATTGAATTAGGCAGTAGTTTCTTGATATGACACCAAAAGAAAATGAAAAGACAACCCAATGAATGGAGAAAATATTTGTGAATTATGTATCTGATAAGGAACTTATATCCAGAATATATGCATAACTCTTACAACTCAACCATAAAAGGACAAACAACTCTAGTTTTCAATGGGCAAGGGATCTGAGTAGACATTTCTCCATATTTATCCAAAGAACATATGCACAAGGCCAATAAATATATACAAAGGTGCTAAACATTGTTAGTCATTAGGGAAATACAAATCAAAACCACAATGTGCTACCACTGAACATCCACTAAGATGATTAAAACTTTGAAGCAGACAGTAACAGCATTAGAAACTTAACATACTGCTGGTAGGAATATAAGAATGGTGTAACCACTTTGGAAAACGTTTTGGGAGTTCCTCAAATTATTAAACATAGAGCTACCATATAAGCTAGCAATTCCACTCCTACATATATTTCCAAGTCAAAAACATAAATCTACACAAAAACCTGTACACAAACGTTCATAGCAACACTATTTGTAATAATCACAAAACGGAAACAACTCAAATGCCCATCAACTGATGAAAGAATAAATAAAATGTGGCATATTCATACAATGGAATACTATTTAGCAATAAAAAGGCTAAAAGATTTAAAATATTATGCTAAGTAAAAGAAGGCGGATACAGAAGGCTACATACTGTATGACTGCATTTCTTTTAAAAGTCCAGAAGAAGCAAACCTAGAGAGATAGAAGGTTTAGTGGTGGCCAGATGTGGGGGGAGGCGAGATGGGGAGTGACTACTAGTGGGTAGGGAATTTCATTTTGGAGTGATGAAAATATTCTTGAGATGTGGTAATGGTTGCACAACTTCATGAATACACACACACATCAAAAAACAGTAAATGTTCACTTTCCAAAGATCAAATTTAGAGTATGTGAATTATGTCTCAATAGGGTTATTTTTTAATGGTCTCAAGACAGAGGCACACTTGCCCTGCGTTTTGTGCCTCACCTAGGCTCCTATGGAATTTAGAACGTGGTGCCCCACCCCCTCTACCTCCCAGTCCCAGTATCTACTTCCTGTAACGGATCCTCCTCACAACCGGTTCCCCCATAGCAACGGCCACTTCCGTTCCATCCTCGAGCCAGTGCCCAGCCGCCTGCCGTCCAGCTGCGAGCGCTCCTGTGGCAGCCATCATGGCTTACCGTTGGAAGGCTCCGAGGAGGCGGCTGAGATCTCCGCCTCCGCTGCTGCCCTTCCTCCTGCTGCCTGGCACACAGTTTCCTTATCCGAGAGGGCTTCTGGATGATGATGACGGCGACCACCCTGATGCCCACAGCAGCCCTGAAGGTGCGCCACCACTACCACAGCGAGTGCGAGGCCGCAGTCGACGGCGACGCCGCCCTAGAGCTCCACAAGTCCTTCCGGTGCCTGGCGAGGGCCTGCTCCCTGCACCACCACCACAACGTGGCCTTGAAGCAGATCACCCAGTTCCTGCTCCGCTCCCACGAGCACAGCAAGAGGGCCAAGAGCCTGATGTTCCTGCTGAACCAGCACAGCAGCCGCATCTCCTTCCTCAACATCAGGATGCCCGAGACCCAAGAGCTGGAGAGCAGCCTCCAAGCCATGCAGAACACCCTGCATCTGGAGAAGAGCGTCAGCCAGAGCCTGCTCAACCTGCACCACCTAGCCACCAAGAGCAGCGACGCCCACCTGTGCCACTTCCTGGAGATGAGCCACTTGGACCAGCAGCTCGAGTTTGTCAAAGAGCTAGGGGACCATCTCACCAGCGTGCTCAAGATGAGGTTCCCACAAGGCGGTCTGGCAGAATGCGTCTTTGATAAGTTTACCCTGGGCAACAGCAACAAGGAGGACTGATCCTGGACTGGACTTTCCCCCGAGTCATGGGTGACTCCCCAAAGGTCACCCTGTCTACCATGCAGACTGCAGTATTGCCCTTGAAAAAAAATTCACTAGCAGTTCTTCCACTGAAGTTATTACTTCAAATAGTTATTAGTTGATGCAAATATAAAGGTTTCTCTTTTATTCATGTGTGCAGATCTCTAATTTTTTTAAGTTTTAAACAGGTATCCAGGAGACTCTCCACCCAACCATGCCCCATCCATGTGCAGTTCAGGATCTCCACAGAGGGAGGGAGGTTTTACATGGGCCCTTGGAAAATACAAAATCAGTCTTCCCCTTATAAACGATGTGTATGTGGGGAGGGTGAGGTAAGGTGGGTGGTCTGGGGCTCTATGGGTTGGTGGGTGGTGTTTGTAGGTACTTATGTATGGTAAAGATAGAATATGGTCCAGAATTCATCACAGCAGTTGCCTCTGGGGAAGAAGTGAAGGGAATGGGCAGGGATTAAAAGAAAGGGATTGGAACTTGAGGCAGGTGGTATGGGTTCCATCTCTGTTCAGGGAATTCCCACAAGCGGTGTGGACAAAAAAAAAAAAAAAAAAAACACAGATCTTCAGCATTGTGTGATGTATTTCAGTACAGTAAGATGCACACATCTTAATGTTTGTTGATTCTTGGTAGCAAGCTGGGGTCGTGGAAGGCAGCATGGCAGAGACTGTCATTAACAAGCTCACCCTGAGTGACAGTGATAATGAGTAATAAGCCTCCAGCTATCTTCCCTGTAGTCAAGGGGCTGATCAACAAAGATAATGATAATGGCACTCTGCAGGTCCAAGTCCTCTTATGTATATTCTTATATTTTATTTTTATAAGAATCTCAAGAAATAAGAAGGACAGGGATGTCCCTGGTGGTCCAGTGGCTAAGACTCTGTGCTCCCAATTCAGGGGACCTGGGTTCAATCCCTGGTCAGGGAACTAGATCCCACAGGCCACAACTAAAGATCCCAAGTGTCAAAATGAAGATGCAAGATTGTGTGTGTCACAACTAAGACCTAGCACACCCAAATAAATACATTTAAAGAAAAGAAAGATGAAGGATATGCATTATCAGTGAGAAAAAGGGAGGCCACACAGATAAGAAGTTATTGAATGTGGACATGAATACAGGTCTTCTAATGCCATGCTTTTTTTTTTTTTTCTGTTACCTCACAGGTATATCAATGGGTTAAGAATAGTGGGTGGGCAGACTGGGAATCCAGCCAGATAAGAAGGCCAGGAAGGGAGGGAAATCCCCTCATGAAGACAGCCCTGATCACTGCAGTCTCATCTCTAGTTATAGGGGTGCCTTCTAGCCTAGGGCAGGAATGGCTGCCACACATCAGCCAAAATCCTTCTCAGAGGGAAGACGACTTCAAAAGTGGCCACCAAATGTGTCAGAGGTAGCAGGGCACCTCACTGGAAGGCAGTCAACACCCATAGACCCAAATCCCTCAGTTCAGGCTCTCTCACTGCTCCACATAGGCAGAAGCACTGCTACCTGAGTTGACTCTGAACACCTGGAAAGACCTTGGGAGTGGAAATGCCCAGAAACTGTATCTCTTCCTGAGTGGTTTCCCTTTGGGCATGAAAGGTGTGTGTTGGGGAGGTGGCGACAAAACACACGTTATATCTGCAAATTCAGCTCCTCTGGGCAGAGAAACTCTGTGTTTTTGCTCTGCATGGGGTACTGTAATTTAACTAACGAACCACTGGCTGTTATGGCCTCTTCACTGGGATTCTAAAGCTGACCCTAGTCTTGGGTGCTGCCCCCCTCCTTGTTATCCTGTCTTTCCCTTTTCCATGATTCAGAGGGGCTCCCTGGGATGATGCAGAGAAGTCTACTTCGACCTGCATCCTGTTATTTTACCTGGAAAAAAAGGATTTCCTCACCGGCCAGACTCAATGAGACTTGTGATTGTTACACTCAACTGCCTATTACAAGCCACTACTTGGCAGGGAACATTTAAAGACAGTGGCAGCTTAATCATTTCTGTGTTCTTTGGCAGATCAGATCAACTCAGTCGCTCAGTCGTGTCCGACACTTTGTGACCCCGTGAATCGCAGCATGCCAGGCCTCCCTGTCCATCAACAACTCCCGGAGTTCACTGAGACTCACGTCCATCGAGTCAGTGATGCCATCCTACCGTCTCATCCTCTGTCGTCCCCTTCTCCTGCCCCCAATCCCTCCCAGCATCAGAGTCTTTTCCAATGAGTCAACTCTTCACATGAGGTGCCCAAAGTACTGGAGTTTCAGCTTTAGTATCATTCCTTCCAAAGAAATCCCAGGGCTGATCTCCTTCAGAATGGACTGGTTGGATCTCCTTGCAGTCCAAGGGACTCTCAAGAGTCTTCTCCAACACCACAGTTCAAAAGCATCAATTCTTCGGCGCTCAGCCTTCTTCACAGTGCAACTCTCACATCCACACATGACCACAGGAAAAACCATAGCCTTGACTAGACGAACCTTTGTTGGCAAAGTAATGTCTCTGCTTTTGAATATGCTATCTAGGTTGGTCATAACTTTCCTTCCAAGGAGTAAGCGTCTTTTAATTTCATGGCTGCAGTCACCATCTGTAGTGAATTTGGAGCCCAGAAAAATAAAGTCTGACACTGTTTCCACTGTTTCCCCATCTATTTCCCATGAAGTGGTGGGACCAGATGCCATGATCTTCGTTTTCTGAATGTTGAGCTTTAAGCCAACTTTTTCACTCTCCACTTTCACTTTCATCAAGAGGCTTTTTAGTTCCTCTTCACTTTCTGCCATAAGGGTGGTGTCATCTGCATATTTGAGGTTATTGATATTTCTCCTGGCAATCTTGATTCCAGCTTGTGTTTCTTTCAGTCCAGCGTTTCTCATGATGTACTCTGCATAGAAGTTAACTCAACAGGGTGACAATATACAGCCTTGATGTACTCCTTTTCTGATTTGGAACCAGTCTGTTGTTACATGTCCAGTTCTAACTGTTGCTTCCTGACCTGCATATAGGTTTCTCAAGAGGCAGATCAGGTGGTCTGGTATTCCCATCTCTTTCAGAATTTTCCACAGTTTATTGTGATCCACACAGTCAAAGGCTTTGGCATAGTCAATAAAGCAGAAATAGATGTTTTTCTGGAACTCTCTTGCTTTTTCCATGATCCAGCAGATGTTGGCAATTTGATCTCTGGTTCCTCTGCCTTTTCTAAAACCAGCTTGACCATCTGGAAGTTCACGGTTCACATATTGCTAAAGCCTGGCTTGGAGAATTTTGAGCATTACTTTACTAGCATGTGAGATGAGTGCAATTGTGCGGTAGTTTGAGCATTCTTTGGAATTGCCTTTCTTTGGGATTGGAATGAAAACTGACCTTTTCCTGTCCTGTGGCCACTGCTGAGTTTTCCAAATTTGTTGGCATATTGAGTGCAGCACTTTCACAGCATCGTCTTTCAGGATTTCGAATAGTTCAACTGGAATTTCATCACCTCCACTAGCTTTGTTCATACTGATGCTTTCTAAGGCCCACGTGACTTCACATTCCAGGATGTCTGGCTCTAGGTCAGTGATCACACCATTGTGATTATCTGGGTCGTGGAGATCTTTTTTGTACAGTTCTTCTGTGTATTCTTGCCATCTCTTCTTAATATCTTCTGCTTCTGTTAGGTCCATACCATTTCTGTCCTTCGTCAAGCTCATCTTTGCATGAAATGTTCCTTTGGTATCTCTGATTTTCTTGAAGAGATCTCTAGTCTTTCCCATTCTGTTGTTTTCCTCTATTTCTTTGCATTGATCACTGAAGAAGGCTTTCTTATCTCTTCTTGCTATTCTTTGGAACTCTGCATTCAGATGTTTATATCTTTCCTTTTCTCCTTTGCTTTTCACTTCTCTTCTTTTCACAGCTATCTGTAAGGCCTCCCCAGACAGCCATTTTGCTTTTTTGCATTTCTTTTCCATGGGAATGGTCTTGATCCCTGTCTCCTGTACAATGTCATGAACCTCATTCCCGAGTTCATCAGGCACTCTATCTATCAGATCTAGGCCCTTAAATCTATTTCTCACTTCCACTGTATAATCATAAGGGATTTGATTTACGTCATACCTGAATGGTCTAGTGGTTTTCCCTACTTTCTTCAATTTCAGTCTGAATTTGGCAATAAGGTGTTCATGGTCTGAGCCACAGTCAGCTCCTGGTCTTGTTTTTGCTGACTGTATAGAGCTTCTCCATCTTTGGCTGCAAAGAATATAATCAATCTGATTTCAGTGTTGACCATCTGGTGATGTCCATGTATAGAGTCTTCTCTTGTGTTGTTGGAAGAGGGTGTTTGTTATGACCAGTGCATTTTCTTGGTGAAACTCTATTAGTCTTTGCCCTGCTTCATTCCATATTCCCAGGCCGAATTTGCCTGTTACTCCAGGTGTTTCTTGACTTCCTACTTTTGCATTCCAGTCCCCTATAATGAAAAGGACATCTTTTTTGGGTGTTAGTTCTAAAAGGTCTTGTAGGTCTTCATAGAACCGTTCAACTTCAGCTTCTTCAGTGTTACTGGTTGGGGCATAGACTTGGATTACTGTGATATTGAATGGTTTGCCTTGGAAACGAACAGAGATCATTCTGTCATTTTTGAGATTGCATCCAAGTACTGCATTTCGGACTCTTTTGTTGACCATGATGGCCACTCCATTTCTTCTGAGGGATTCCTGCCTGCAGTAGTAGATATAATGGTCATCTGAGTTAAATTCACCCATTCCAGTCCATTTCAGTTCACTGATTCCTAGAATGTCAACATTCACTCTTGCCATCTCTTGTTTGACCACTTCCAATTTGCCTTGATTCATGGACCTGACATTCCAGGTTCCTATGCAATATTACTCTTTACAGCATTGGACCTTGCTTCTATCACCAGTCACATCCACAGCTGGGTATTCTTTTTGCTTTGGCTCCATCCCTTCATTCTTTCTGGAGTTATTTCTCCACTGATCTCCAGTAGCATATTGGGCACCTACTGACTTGGGGAGTTTCTCTTTCAGTATCCTATCATTTTGCCTTTTCATACTGTTCATGGGGTTCTCAAGGCAAGAATACTGAAGTGGTTTGCCATTCCCTTCTCCAGTGGACCACATTCTGTCAAATCTCTCCACCATGACCCGCCCGTCTTGGGTTGCCCCACGGGCATGACTTAGTTTCATTGAGTTAGACAAGGCTGTGGTCCTAGTGTGATTAGATTGACTAGTTTTCTGTGAGTATGGTTTCAGTGTGTTTGCCCTCTGATGCCCTCTTGCAATACCTACCGTCTTACTTGGGTTTCTCTTACCTTGGGCGTGGGGTATCTCTTCACGGCTGCTCCAGCAAAGCGCAGCCATTGCTCCTTACCTTGGACGAGGGGTATCTCCTCACCGCCGCTCTTCCTGACCTTCAAAGTGGGATAGCTCCTCTAGGCCCTCCTGCGCCTGCGCAGCCACGGCTCCTTGGACGTGGGGTTGGTCCTCCTGGCCACCGCCCCTGGCCTCGGTTGTGCGGTTGCTCCTCCCTGCTGCTGCCCTTGGCCTCAGGCTTAGGGGCATGGGGTAGCTCCTCCCGCCCGTCTGTTCTAAATCCCCCTTTCCCTAGTTCAGTTTTGGGGTCCACAAATAGCCCTGTGATTATGTGGGATAGGGATGGAAAGAAGTGAGGAACATTCAGACGAATGAAGTCTGCACCACTGTATGTACTTTACGATGTCATGACTGTGTCCATCGCTCTAAGTCTCCTTATTTACCCAGCCTCTTCCAATGCATCTCTCTCAAAAGGTGTGAGCAAACTTCTGGTGGGTGTTTCATCCTCCTGCCTACTTGCAGCCTTACCAGTTCCTTGATAACCTGATTTTCAGGACATGGAACTCTGCTGTGATTTGGTTTTCGAGCCCTGGAAACTACCACCCTGAGATGCACAGCTGGATGCTTGTCACTCACAGGCTATGCTCTGCTGCTTGGGGAAGTGATGTCTGAGATAGTGGCTGTTGCTATGGGTACCAGAGTCTCAGGCAATGATAGTATCAAGACAGACTGAGGGAAATGGTAATAAAATTGATAACTTCATCACAGGCTCAAACATGGATTCAAATTAACTGTGTTGAATAATTTACCTCTGGGGGAAAAAATCCTCACTCTATCACAAAAGGAAATTTCTTAATAGATGGTTGTCACTGACAAGTTGTACTTCATTTTCCAGAAAAAGGAAAAGTCTTTTTTTTCTCAGAGATGTGTGACAAGCAGTACAAAGCACCCATTAATTTCTCCTGAATCTTCTCTACTCTTGGAATTTGTTCCACGTTTCTGATTTTTAAGTTCTCCCTTAATTTTTTTCATTTGCCAGCAATTCCAGTGTCTTTTTACAAGTGCAAGAGATATATCTAATCAAGTATTCAGTAGAGGAAGGTATTACCACTAATCCTGGAAGTGATACTGTGCTGAGATTTAAAAATAAAAATTTTTATTACATTTTTTTTTTTTGAAGACCTGAGTTCAGCCTCAGAGGGTTATAAATGGAGAATTGGCTTCAGGAAAACTGAAGTGAAGGGTTAAATGAGGGTGATTAGCAAAGTGTTAAGACACCTAAAAAGTAAAGAAACGTATGCCTTGATTCATTTAGTCATGAAGGATGGAGGAGTGGAATAAGTCACAGTGAGTGAGCAAAGTAGTACTGGGTAACATAATAATTGTGTACCAGTATGGATTGGGTTTGGTTATGAATAACAGAGATCAGAAAAGCAGTGGACATATACTGTACAAGGGTCAACTGTATTCTCTTCACATTCAAGCAGGTCTCCTAGGACCCAGATGATCCACACCTTTTTACTTGCTGTATGCACACAGAAGGGAGACAATCCGAGCTGGAAGAGGTGTGTGACCCTTCCCTCCTTTACAGATGGTGGTACTGAGTCCAGACAAGTGACATGACTGTGGTCACTCAGGACCAGAACAAGGACTGAGGCCTTGAGTATCTAGCACTCACAGGGTTGCAAAAATATTAAAAAAAAAAAAAAAGAAGAAGAAGAGAGAGAGACAGATTCAAATAAAACCAGATCTTGATAACACTACAGACCTTGCAGAATGGCTAAACTTTTGAAAAAGACAATAAACTTTGCTCCTATGAACATTCAAAAGAGAAAAGCAATGGCTTTTAAAAATGGGTCGGGGGAAGTTTCTCCCTTGTATATAAAAGAAGTATGGAGGAAAACAGTTCAGACTACGGAGGGCGCTCTTTCCATCTCATTTCACTCATTCCAAGACATTTTTTTTTTCTCCCATTTTTTCACATCTTTAAAACTGGGATAAATCTTACAATTGCTGTTGGTCATAGCTATCATTGCCTGAGCAAGCCCATCAAGACTCAACAGAGAGACTTCCCTGGTGGTCCAGTGGCTAGGACTACATGCTCCCAATGCATGGGGTGCAGGTTCAATCCCTGAACAGGGAACTAGATAACACGTGCTGCAACTAGGACCTGGTGCAGCCAAAAAAAAAAAAAAAAAAAAAACCTCAACAGAGTGGTCTTACTGGCTAGGAACCAACTTCTAGAGGCATTAGAAGAGTATTCTTAAGAAATTATGCATCAACAACACTTTTCATGGTGCAGAGGATGATATTAAGAGATACTAATATTATTAAGATCACAAAAGTGATTTAGAAGAGTTGGAATTTGTTATTTAAATCATTTATCTATTACAGCTCAGTTGAGATATAATTGACATATAATATTGTGTAAGTTTAAGGAGTACAATGTGATGATGATACACATATGTATTGTGAAATGATGACCAAAATGAAATTGGTTAACACATCCTTCACATCACATAATTACCTTTTTGGGGAGGGGGTGGTGAGAATATTCAAGATTTACTTGAAACCATCAATAAAACAAAAATACAACCTAGTGGGACTTCCCTGGTGGTACAGTAGGTAAGAATCCACCTGCCAATTCAGTGGACATGGGTTCAATTCTTCGTTAGGGAAGATTTCATGTGCCATGGGGCAACTAAAGCCCATGTGCCACAGCTTCTGAGTCCAAGCACCTAGAGCCTGTGCTCTACAACAAGAGAAGTCGCCACAACTAGAGAAAGGCCACACGTAGCAACAAAGATTCAGTGCAACTGAAAATTTTAAAAATAATTTTTTAAATTAAAAAAATATTTAAAAAAAGACAATCTACTGAATAGGAGAAAATATTTGCAAATTATGTGACCACTATCCAAAACATAAACAGCTCATGCAACTCAATACAAAAAAAAAAAAACCTAAAACCTGATTAAAAATAGGTTGAAGACCTGAACAGACATTTTTCCAAAGAAGACATACAGATGGCTAATATGCACATGAAAACATGCTCAACATCACTAATTATTAGAGAAATGCAAATCAAATCCACAATGAGACATCATGTCACACCTGTCAGAATGTCTATTGTCAAAATGGCTATTGTCACAAAGCCTATAAATAACAGGGCTTCCCAGGTGGTGGCAGTGATAAAGAACCTACCTATGAATGCAGGAGATTTAAGAGATGCAAGTTTGATCCCTCAGTCAGAAAGATCCCCTAGAGCAGGGCATGGCAACCCACTCCTTCTTGCCTGGAGAATCCCACAGATAGAGGAGCCTGGTAGGCTACAGTCCATATGGTCGCAAAGAGTGGGACACAACTGAAGTGGCTTAGCATGCACACACTACAAATAAAAAGTGTTGGCAAGGATGTAGAGAAAAGGGAACACTCGTACAGGATTGGCAGGAATGTAAACTGATACCGTCACTATGGAAAGCAGTATGGAGGTTCCTCAAAAAGCCAAAAACAGAATTACCATATGATCCAGGAATTCCACTCCTGGGTACATATTCAGAAAACAAAAACACTAATTTGAAAAGATATGTGCACCCCAATGTTCATAGCATTATTATTTACAATAGCCAAGATATGGAAGCATCCCAGATGCCCATCAATAGATCAATGGATAAAGATGTGAGATACACACACACACACACACACACACACACACACATATACACACACACACACACACGGATATTATCCAGCCACAAAAAGAATGAAATTTTGTAGGTGTAACAACATAGATGGACTTTACACACACACACACACACACACACACATATATATATACACACACACACACACACACGGATATTATCCAGCCACAAAAAGAATGAAATTTTGTAGGTGTAACAACATAGATGGACTTGGGGGGCATTATGCTTAGAGACAAAAATAAGACAGAGAAAAATACTATATGTTATCACTTATATGTGGTATCTTTAAAAATAAAACAAATGTATTTAACAAAACAAACAGACTCACAGATACAGAGAACAAACCAGTGGTTACCAGTGGGGAGAAGGAAGCAAGGAGGGGCAAGATAGGGGTAGGGGATTAAGAAATACAAACTATTATGTATAAAACAGATAAGCAATAAGGATATACTGAACAACCCAGGGAACAACACAGGGAATTGTGGTGCTGGGGAAGACTCTTGGGGGTCCCTTAGGCTGCAAAGGAAATTAAACCAGTCAATACTTAAGGAAATCAACTCCAAACATTCATTGGAAGGGTGATGTTGATGCTGAAGCTCCAATACTTTAGCCACCTGATGCAAACAGCCAACTCACTGGAAAAAATCCTGATGCTGGGAAAGACTGAAGGCAAAAGGAAAAGTGGGAGGCAGAGGATGAGATGGTTGGATGGCCTCACCAACTTGATGGACGTGAATTTGAGCAAACTCTGCGAGATAGTGGAGGGCAAAGTTCACACAGAATTTGTCTTTTCTGTCTGTCTTATTTCACTTAGCACAATACCTCCATGGTCCATCCTTGTTACAAATGGCATGGTTCCCTTCTTTTTTTCCGTTGCTCACCTACTACATCTTCTTTATCCATGCATCTGTCAATGGGCATTCAGGTTGTTTCTATGCCTTGGCTATTGTGAACAACACTGCAACAAGCATGGAAGTGTAGACGTCTTAGAAGAGTTGACATTTGAATCTGAAGAAGATCCAGCAGTACCATAAACAATTTATTTAGTGCAGTTCCTTTTTATGTGTATGCATATGAGTAATGTAATGACCAAAAATCTATATCTAAATAAGTATAAAAGAGATCATTTACTAATTGAAAAATCAAAGAAAACTCCAATGGATGAGAAAAGGTTGTGTCTTAATTAAATTGGTAGCATTTCCTTTCTTCCTTTGCAGTACATAATATAATGCTGTGCCTTAAAACTGACATGTTTGATTTGATAAAATATATTATTTTGTTGTTCCATTGTACAGAGCTTCTGTTCTTAAGCTGTATTTTCTAATATGGCTATTGGAGTTCCAACTATTTACATCAACATACCAGGCAGAAGAAAGAACAGATAGATACAGATATGCAGATATAAAATATATATAGGGGTAGAAGAATATCTAGACCTTTGCTAGGAGGAAGGAAAAGGTAATAAATCTGAGTGCCATGAAAGGAGGGTTGATCTTTGACTTAGCGGGTGGTGGCTTCCTGTGGTTTCTGATTCAGGGGAGCACCATGATAGGAACATTTACTTTCCATCAAAATCAGAGGATCCAACAGAAAGCCCCAAGCCAGATTTATCGGTACATGTGTTTTATTTGAACTAATGATTAAAAAAAAATAATTTTTCAATTTTTGAATAAGCTTAGATTTACATAAATGTTGCAAAGATAGTACAGTTTCTGTATATCCCCCATCCAGTTTCCCCTGTTAACCTCTTACATAACCATGGTGCATTTGTTAAAAATAAGAAATTAAATCTAGCACATTATGAGACTTCCCTGCTGGTCCAGTGGCTAAGACTCCACACTCCCAATGTGGGGGGCTCAGGTTTGATCTCTGGTTAGGGAACTAGATTCCACATGCCTCAACTAAGAGTTTGCATGCCACAACTAACGATCCCACATACTGCAATAAAGATCCTGTGTGCCTAGTACAGCCCAATTAATTGATTGATTAAATAAAAATTTTAAAATGAACTAAACTCCATAGTGTATTTCCACTGAAGTCCATTTTCTGTTTTGGTTCCAAAAATCAAGGATGCCACATTGTATTTACGTCATGGCTCCTTGGCCTCCTCTGTCCCAGTCCTTCCTTGTTTTTTGATGGCCTTGAGAGTTTGAACAGTACTAGTCAAGTGTTTTATAGAACATTTATCAGTTTGGGTTTGTCTGATGTTTTCTCCTGATTACACTGGCTTATGGGTTGGGGGTAAGAAGACCACAGAGATGACATGCTCTTCTCACACATCGTACCGGGGGTACATGCTATCCATGTGACATTACTGGTGATATTGACTTTGATCACTTGGTTGAGGTGGGCTCTGCCTGCTTTCTCCTTGGAAAAGTTAGTAGACTACTTTTCCCTTTCCATTCTTTACTCTTTATTTTTTTTTTAATTTTATTTTTAAACTTTACAATATTGTATTAGTTTTGCCAAATATTGAAATGAATCTGCCACAGATATATCTGTGTTCCCCATCCTAAACCCTCCTCCCTCCCCATACCATCCCTCTGGGTCGTCCCAGTGCACCAGCCCCAAGCATCCAGTATCGTGCATCGAACCTGGACTGGCAACTCGTTTCATACATGATATTATACATGTTTCAATGCCATTCTCCCAAATCTTTCCACCCTCTCCCTCTCCAACAGAGTCCATAAGACTGCTCTATACATCAGTGTCTCTTTTGCTGTCTCGTACACAGGGTTATTGTTACCATCTTTCTAAATTCCATATATATATGCGTTAGTATACTGTATTGGTGTTTTTCTTTCTGGCTTACTTCACTCTGTATAATAGGCTCCAGTTTCATCCACCTCATTAGAACTGATTCAAATGTATTCTTTTTAATGGCTGATCAATACTCCATTGTGTATATGTACCACAGTTTTCTTATCCATTCATCTGCTGATGGACATCTAGGTTGCTTCCATGTCCTGGCTATTATAAACAGTGCTGTGATGAACATTGGGGTACACGTGTCTCTTTCCCTTCTGGTTTCCTCAGTGTGTATGCCCAGCAGTGGGATTGCTGGATCATAAGGCAGTTCTATTTCCAGTTTTTTAAGGAATCTCCACACTGTTCTCCATAGTGGCTATACTAGTTTGCATTCCCACCAACAGTGTAAGAGGGTTCCCTTTTCTCCACACCCTCTCCAGCATTTATTGCTTGTAGACTTTTGGATCGCAGCCATTCTGACTGGTGTGAAATGGTACCTCATAGTGGTTTTGATTTGCATTTCTCTGATAAGGAGTGATGTTGAGCATCTTTTCATGTGTTTGTTAGCCATCTGTATGTCTTCTTTGGAGAAATGTCTATTTAGTTCTTTGGCCCATTTTTTGATTGGGTCATTTATTTTTCTGGAGTTGAGCTGTAGGAGTTGCTTGTATACTTTTGAGATTAGTTGTTTGTCAGTTGCTTCATTTGCTATTATTTTCTCCCATTCTGAAGGCTGCCTTTTCACCTTGCTAATAGTTTCCTTTGATGTGCAGAAGCTTTTAAGTTTAATTAGGTCCCATTTGTTTATTTTTGCTTTTATTTCCAATATTCTGGGAGGTGGGTCATAGAGGATCCTGCTGTGATGTATGTCGGAGAGTGTTTTGCCTATGTTCTCCTCTAGGAGTTTTACAGTTTCTGGTCTTACGTTGAGATCTTTAATCCATTTTGAGTTCATTTTTGTGTATGGTGTTAGAAAGTATTCTAGTTTCATTCTTTTACAAGTGGTTGACCAGATTTCCCAGCACCACTTGTTAAAGAGATTGTCTTTAATCCATTGCATATTCTTGCCTCCTTTGTCAAAGATAAGGTGTCCATATGTGCGTGGATTTATCTCTGGGCTTTCTATTTTGTTCCATTGATCTATATTCTGTCTTTCTGCCAGTACCATACTGTCTTGATAACTGTGGCTTTGTAGTAGAGCCTGAAGTCAGGTAGGTTGATTCTTCCAGTTCCATTCTTTTTTCTCAAGATAGCTTTGGCTATTCGAGGTTTTTTGTATTTCCATACAAATTGTAAAATTATTTGTTCTAGCTCTGTGAAGAATACCGTTGGTAGCTTGATAGGGATTACATTGAATCTATAAATTGCTTTGGGTAGTATACTCATTTGCACTATATTGCTTCTTCCAATCCATGAACATGGTATATTTCTCCATCTATTAGTGTCCTCTTTGATTTCTTTCACCAGTGTTTTATAGTTTTCTATATATAGGTCTTTAGTTTCTTTAGGTAGATATATTCCTAAGTATTTTATTCTTTCCGTTGCAAAGGTGAATGGAATTGTTTCCTTAATTTCTCTTTCTGTTTTCTCATTATTAGTGTATAGGAATGCAAGGGATTTCTGTGTGTTGATTTTATATCCTGCAACTTTACTCTAATCATTGATTAGTTTTAGTAATTTTCTGGTGGAGTCTTTAGGGTTTTCTATGTAGAGGATCATGTCATCTGCAAATAGTGAGAGTTTTACTTCTTCTTTTCCAATTTGGATTCCTTTTATTTCTTTTTCTGCTCTGATTGCTGTGGCCAAAACTTCCAAAACTATGTTGAATAGTAATGGTGAAAGTGGGCACCCTTGTCTTGTTCCTGACTTTAGAGGAAATGCTTTCAATTTTTCACCATTGAGGATAATACTTGCTGTGGGTTTGTCATATATAACTTTTATTATGTTGAGGTATATTCCTTCTATTCCTGCTTTCTGGAGAGTTTTTATCATAAACGGATGTTGAATTTTGTCAAAGGCTTTCTCTGCATCTATTGAGATAATCATATGGTTTTTATTTTTCAATTTGTTAATGTGGTGTATTACATTAATTGATTTGCAGATATTGAAGAATCCTTGCATCCCTGGGATAAAGCCCACTTGGTCATGGTGTATGATCTTTTTAATGTGTTGTTGGATTCTGATTGCTAGAATTTTGTTAAGGATTTTTGCGTCTATGTTCATCAGTGATATTGGCCTGTAGTTTTCTCTTTTTTTGTGGGATCTTTGTCAGGTTTTGGTATTAGGGTGATGGTGGCCTCATAGAATGAGTTTGGAAGTTTACATTCCTCTGCAATTTTCTGGAGGAGTTTGAGCAGAATAGGTGTTAGCTCTTCTCTAAATTTTTGGTAGAATTCAGCTGTGAAGCCGTCTGGACCTGGGCTTTTGTTTGCTGGAAGATTTTGATTACAGTTTCAATTTCTGTGCTTGTGATGGGTCTGTTAAGATTTTCTATTTCTTCCTGGTCCAGTTTTGGAAAGTTGTACTTTTCTAAGAATTTGTCCATTTCTTCCACGTTGTCCATTTTCTTGGCATATAATTGTTGATAGTAGTCTCTTATGATCCTTTGTATTTCTGTGTTGTCTGTTGTGATCTCTCCATTGTCATTTCTAATTTTATTGATTTGATTTTTCTCCCTTTGTTTCTTGATGAGTCTGGCTAATGGTTTGTCAATTTTATTTATCCTTTCAAAGAACCAGCTTTTGGCTTTGTTGAGTTTTGCTATGGTCTCCTTTGTTTCTTTTGCATTTATTTCTGCTCTAATTTTTAAGATTTCTTTCCTTCTACTAACCCTGGGGTTCTTCATTGCTTCCTTTTCTAGTTGCTTTAGGTGTAGAGTTAGGTTATTTATTTGACTTTTTTCTTGTTTCTTGAGGTATGCCTGTATTGCTATGAACTTTCCCCTTAGGACTGCTTTTACAGTGTCCCACAGGTTTTGGGTTGTTGTGTTTTCATTTTCATTCATTTCTATGCAAATTTTGATTTCTTTTTTGATTTCTTCTGTGATTTGTTGGTTATTCAGCAGCGTGTTGTTCAGCCTCCATATGTTGGAATTTTTAATAGTTTTTCTCCTGTAATTGAGATCTAATCTTACTGCATTGTGGTCAGAAAACATGCTTGGAATGATTTCTGGAAGAGGTGGGGAGAAATTCTTCTGAAAGGAGAATTTGTACCTTCTTTGCCATTTATTTATTTATCCAGTCATCTATTTATACCAGTATGGACTCATCGATGTTTACTTACTACTCTGGGTTACAAACCAATAATGTTATTTATTTAGTTGCTCAAATTGTTCCAGATGTGACCATTGGGAACGCTTTCAAGTTGGCTCTTGTGACCCTTTGACATCTCCCATCACTCTGTGTGTCTGTGTGCGTGTGTGTGTGTGTGTGTGTGTGTGTGTGTGTAGCACTTCCTTTATGGTACTACAAGATGCTCCAAGCTCAGGATGTATTTTCTCTGCCCCAGCCCTAGAATCAGCCACTTCTCCAAGGAGTCCGAGTTCCTTTTATTGGATAAGTGGTATTTGGGAACTACGATCTTGGCAAACTTGTGAGTTTTTAACTGGAAGAGTTCTTATCAAATTTTGTATTTCTGGCTTCTCATAAAAATATTAACCGTCTGGCCACACTGGGCTCCGTCCCATGGGAATGTTCATATAGAGTTGAGTTTCACCAGCCACCTTAAAGTAATTACATTCTCCAATTTACCACATGATACGCCATTCAAGCAAGGTAACTTGAGTACCCAAAGGCTTCTCTTCATTGATTTCAATTCCCCACTGGGCCCTGCTAGTACTTAGTTTGGTGTTGTTCTTAGATTCTCTGTCTCAAGCACCATGGACCATGCAAGGGTCAGAAACCTGGGACGGATCCTCTGCCACAAAAAAGGGTGGTTCCTCTCCCTTAGGTTGATTGGCCCCCGTATCTCTGAGCCTCTGATGGTATTTAAGAGATGAAATTTGGATCACTGGGTCATCTGCTTTCTTACTGCCTAGAAGTCAAAAGAGCTCAGCTTAAGGTTGGATCTATGAGTGTCTCCGTCAGTTACTTGTCCCTTTGTTGACCAAAGCACTCAACTTCTTTTACCTTCTGTTAGTACTTAATATCATGGTGACAAATCACCCTGATGCTTGTGTATACTTCAACTGGATTACCAGGGAGGACATACAAGATGTCACAGACCAAAAAGCTCACAGATCAGACTAAGATGGCTTGGATCACACTGTTTGCTGAAGGATTTCGAACAGTGAGAATCAATAAGGGGTTGGGGAGGGAGAAAGAGAGCGAGTGCTTGAGTGCACGGTAGTCTGATGGAAGGGACTGAAGCCAATGTCATGTCGTGTTCACATGTCCATTCTCTGCTACTTTAGTTTTCCCCACTTCATATGATTATAAAGACCAGTGATGAAGATATGGAGAGCCAATATACACCAGTTCTGTCAGAGATACCAAGGGACCAATAGTCCTGATGTACAGGGCAGGGGACATATGGGACCCAAACTGGTGTCCCCAGTATATGGCTGGTCTAAGGAAGAACCACTGTCAGGAATGGTTGGTGTCTACTTGGGCCTTCCATTCATTCCTATTCAGAACGCATATATTCTGCCCTATTTATCCATGTTCAATATCTATCACAAGAATTATCCATACTTAGTTTTGTCTATCCTCCTTATGTGTTTTTCTTCTCTATTGCAGACTACTTTTGAACAAACAGCAGACATGTCCCTGCACAAGCATCTTCCGATCTGTTCTTCAGGGAGATGGCATGAATGTTTTTCAGGGTATTGTTAGGTTGGTTCCTCTCCTGGCTCTGTTGATTAGACCCTCTGCAGCCTAGCCTAGTGATAATCTAAAAACCCTTTCAGGAGCATATTCAGCTTACAATAAAGGGAATTACAACTTCATTTTCTTTAAGGACCTTGATTTCTTAGTCTCTAATGCCTTGAGGAAATCACTCCCTTTAGCAATCTGAAAAGGAGAGAAAAACGTCTTCCCCAAAAGGGGGCACTCACTTCCGTATTATTGTCTGGGAAATCCCATGGATAGAGAAGCCTAGTGGGCAGCAGTCCATGGGGCTGCAGAGTTGGAGGCAACTGAGTTGCCCTGCCTAATTGCCCCACCTTTGTAGTGGTCTGGTATCTGTAGAAGACAAGGTCTAGGAAGCTCTTGGAGGAAGACAGGTGCGGGGAGGGAGTTGACTTCAGAAGCTAAGAATAAATGGAAAGTGAAGATATGGCTCCTTGAGGTGTAGACATGGATGTAGGGAATTTCAAGAAGTCATTGGCAGTTCACCGAATAGCTATCTATGAGAACAAAAAGGAAAAAGAGGAGGCAGCATGGGACTGGTTAAAGTGAAAGTCACTCAGTTGTGTCCGACTCTTGCGACCCCATGGACTATATAATCCATGGAATTCTCCAGGCCAGAATACCGGACTGGGTATCTGTTCCCTTCTCCAGGGGATCTTCCCAACCCAGGGATCGAATCCAGGTCTCCTGCATTGCAGGTGGATTCTTTACCAACTGAGCTATGAGAGAAGCCCAAGGACTGGTGTTCCCACACTGGGAGTCGAACCTGGCCTGCCTAGGTGAAAACCAGGAATCCTAGTCCTGAATATGCAATATTAAGCAGTCATTAAAATTGCGCTTTCTCAGGCAAGTTCAATCTTGCCCAATAGCAGAGTCAATCAAGAAGTGGCATAAGACCAATAAATCCAGAGATCATCTAAGAGCAAAACAATCCATCCAAATATTCAGAAAGGGCAATAAGCAGAAAGCAGTCTTTCTTGTCCTCTAATGAAGACATGAGGTGGGCTTCACACAAGGCAGCTGAGCTACCTTCTTTCACAATTTGTTCTGGAAGGATCTTCTCTTGACAAACAGAGTGAACTCTGCTCAGAGAGAACCTCCACTTTGTCATCTGATGGCTCCCCAGATGGACCTCCAGAAAAAGGGGAGAAAGAAGACTGGAGGCCTTGTGTTTGGGATCTGTCCCCACTCTGGAGAGTCCTTCAGCAAGCCTCCTTGGTTAAGGACAATCCGAGATACAGCAGACCTCCAGTGCAGAACTGTTGCTAGCAGAGGAGAGCTCAGTGATGCCAGGACCCCTGGTGATGCAGTTAACAACAGACTCAAGGACTTTGGGAGGGGGCTGCTGAGGCACTGAACTAACTGGATTTCCAGGGAGCCTCTGATATTTGCAGGGACATCCATGTGACAAGAAACGGGGGTTGTGGAAGGAGATGAAGGGGGTGATTTCCCCCTGACAAGTCAAGAAAATCCACTTCACCTATCTAACCTGTTCATGGCAGCAAAAGGAGAGCAGCCTTCAGGGAAAGAAGTTTGGGAGAAAAAGAAAATATCCACCTCGCCTAAGATGTTAGGAAGAGAAGTGGAGACCTGAGGGTTAAAACCCAAGATGGCGAACCCAATCATAGTCATAATCATTATGGTCCAACTCATAATGCTATTAAGGCTGGCAGAAATGCATGCTTTGTCTGGGAGGATTTCACATCGAAAAGAGCAACTTTAATACCAAAAATAATTGTTTACCTTTTTCCCTCCATTCATTCTTCAAGGATGTGAACGTGTATGGAAAGCAAAGGGTCAAGAAGTGAAGGAAAGACCATCCATTGTTGGAAAAGCCATAATCTGGAACATTCTCTGGAAGATGGTTAGCTTGGAGATGAACCCAGTGAGAGAAGGAAGAGCTGGCTTGACATATGTCAAGTTGAAAATGACAGGAGTTAGACTCCCAAATTGGGGCTTCCCCTGTGGCTCAGTGGTAAAGAATTCACATGCCAATGCAGGAGACCTGGGTTCAATCCATGGGCTGGGAAGAGCTCCTGGAGAAGAAATGGCAACCCACTCCAGTATTCTTGCCTGTGAAATCCCATGGACAGAGGAGCCTGGCGGGCTACAGTCCATGGGGTCACAAAGAGTCGGACATGACTGAGCAACTCAACAACAACAGACTTTCAAATCAGGGCCTGCAGGAGCTGCGAACACAGGCTGGAGAGAGAGCTCGTCCAGGGGTGGGGAAGCAGTGTCACTTGAGGAGAGATGATAAAAGATGAAATGTGAAGGGCAGCCTAAGGCCAAGAACAGAGTCTTCATGTTTAAGTAAAATGCTGTTCGGAGGAAACAGCCAACGGGGATCTGGGCTTCAGGAGGAAGCTGGCCAATCCCTTGTTGGAGATATCCTGGGATAGGTGTGCCCAGTGACAGACACCTGTCATGAATACTAAAATGGGAAGCTCACAATCATGTGTTTGAAGAGGCAGTGCGTGCATTCTCTCTAATCAGGCAACAGGCATCAAAAAGTTCTGGGCAAGGTCTTTCTGTCCTTTTCCTTTTTATACCAGAGCCTGACTATTGTTTCAATTTGCTGCTTCCACAGAGTACAAGTCCAGGTGTCAGAATGTCAGAGGCATGTGGAGAACATCAAAGCCCCTGGTGGAGCTGTCACAAGTGTGTTAGAGCAACATCAAAGAAAAGCAGGGCTTATACCCTTGAGCCTGAGGAGGGAACATCAGACTCCACTCTGGCACTTTTTGTCCCTCTTCAAAAACCCTTCACTGTTTTTGTCAGACGTTTGGAAGAAGGAAGTTTATCAGCAAGCCCTGGAGTTGAAAAGATATCAGGGTAGGTACCTTATGCAGCCAATCATTCTCAGGGATGCGAGTGTGTCAGGACACAATCCAGGCACAGTGAGGTGAGGCTGTGCAGTGCACATTTACCTCTGAACTATGCAACTAACACCACATGTCCACACCGCTGCGTGGCTGTAGACTGATGTGGAGAGGGGTACTCTGGAAATTCCCCAACCTCTACAACTGACAAACTTGTTGTCAATATCTGCTTTTCAGCCACAGGATCTAATCTCAAATTGCCTTTTATCTCTGCCCATGTTCATTACCACATGAAACACACACACACACACACACACACACACACACACACACACACACGCTGCCCTGGTTTCCAGAGCACATCTTACCCTTCACACTCCAGTTCTCAAAAGGCTGGGCACTTTCCCTTTTTGTTCATTTTCCTCACTCTTCCCCAACTTTTGAAATCTTTCCTTTTTTTAAAAAAAATATTTATTTGGCTGCAGCAGGTCTTACTTGTGCCATGTGAACTCTTAGTTTTAGCATGTGGGATCTAGTTCCCTGACCAGGGATCGAACCCCGGCCCCCTGCACTGGGGGCATGGAGCCTTAGCCACTGGACTACCAGAGAAGTCCCTGAAATCCTTCCCTTGTGCTGTGTGTAGCTTGTGGATCCTTATCAGCATAATCTCCAATGTTCTCAGCCTCTTTCTTTCCTGAACATTCTCTTCACCTTCTTGCTCTAAGCAAATTCTGGAATTCCCTGAAGGCTGCTGATGCCAGGGCAGTCCTCTTGAGTCAGGGGCATGTGTCCCCCTCACACAGTCTACTGGGCCTGAGTGTAAGGCAGGCATCCTCCTCCTTCCATGCCAACTCGATTTTCAGGCCATCCTTCCTCCAGTCCCTCCTCCCTCGCATCCTCCAGTTTAGAATTTAGTGTCATCACATCATGGCCCCCTCCCTCCTTTTGTTATAGTTATCTCAGGACCCCCTCCCCACACTGCTGGGTTACCTTAGTTCCTGATGGAGGGCAATCTACTCCAGCGTAAGCCCTGTCCTAATTCCTGGCAATTCCAATATCTACACAGATGATCCCTCTATTAATACAACCTGGCCTCTTCCTTTCTCGTTCCTTCTCGCCCCCTGACCTTGTCTGCCAATCTCTTCTTCGTTGCTATAGTCACATCACAGACCTTGCCATCTGCAATACCTGTTTGTTCTCTTTCTATCATCTCTAATTCATGTGTCAGACTCTGACCACCGCCTCCTCTTTTTGTAATTCATCCTCCCTAGTGTCCTGATGCCCAAAATCCTTTAACCCCTCTGAGAAATCCACTCCATTGGTCCAACAATGTTTCCCTGGCTGGTCAACTTCATGATCGCCTCTATTTTCTGAAGTTAAATCCCACGGTAAGTGTTAATAATCATGCCTGTGGATGCATTTCCATCTTACCTGACTCCCTGGCTGTGTTGTATTTGCCTGGAAAAGTCCCTAACCTGACTAAATCCTTTCCCCCTGTCCCCCACATTGGCAACCATGCCACTGAAATGTGGCTAGAGAAAAGCCCAAGCATACTGACTGAATGCACTTAACCTTCATGACTGTGACTCTTAAGTGGGCCCCCAGCACTGCCAGTAACTGTGCTACATTTGCCTATTCTACTTTCTCTCCTGCTCTCCCTGTCTATCATTCATATCTTCTCCTCTGCATCTGTTAGCCTTTGTTCCCTATCAAGCCATCCCATCAGTGGCTTGAAGCCAGAACTGTTTCATCTGCTCAAGATTTTGTGGCTCAGCGATTTGAATTAGGCTTGGTTGGGGAGTTTTTCTGCTGGGCTGGCTTGGTGTCACTCATGTAGCTGTGGTCCTCTGATGATGCAAATGGGGCTGCTTGGTCTCGGGTGGCAGTGGGTGTTTGTTATTGGATGGGCCACCTGTCTCAGGTAGGCTCACTTGAGCTTCTTCAAGTGGTGGTGGGAGAGTTCCCAGACACAAGTGTTTTTTAGGTCAGTAGATGCATCATATTTGCCAATGTCCTATTAGCCAGAGGAAATCATACAGGCACATCCAGAATCAGTGTGGGAGGGGAACGGCAAAGGCTTGATGCTCTTGGAGTTATTACTGGAACATCTACTACTTCCTTTGGCCTCTGACCACTCATACATCCTCCCAGTCCTCCCTCTCATCTGATCACCTTGCTTCCCATTTCACTGAAGAAAACAGAGACTTTAAGGACCTCTACAGGCTTCCATCTACCACCACACCTCCCGCCCACCGGCATCTGGGCACGTACACTCCACCTCCTCTACTGTTTCTAGAAGAACCTGCCGTGCCTCTAAGGCAAACCCCTTCACTTTGGCCCTGGAGCCCATCCCTTCTTGTCCACTCACGGCCCTTGCTTCTGTTTCTCTGCTAGAGTCACTCAGGCCAAGGCAGGAATCTGGTGGCTTAAAAGGGCTGTGTAGTCTCAGGTGGCCTCACTTTTCGGTATCATCATTTTCCCTCTCTTTATTGGAATAAAATTCCCTCTCTTCGGAATAAAACCATGATATCTTTTCACTTCCTCTAATACCTCCCATTGACTACCCTCTGGTAACTGATCTATTATGGATACATTCCTCTCTTCTCCACATTCACAGTCTCCAAGACCTCTCCTCCCAGCTTCTCTTAAACCCCTGCCTATGGGGCTTCTGTGTCCCTAACTCCACCAAAACAGATTCTGTCACAGTCTCCAATTTCCTCTACACTGTTAAGTCCAAGGGTTAATTCGCAGCTTTCATCTTACTTCAACACTTTCTTGAGCTGACCTTCAGAATGTGGCCCTCTCCTGGTTTTCTTTCTCCCTGTCTGGGCTCTCCTTCCCAGTCTGCTGCCCCTTTCATGCTCCTCAATTCCTCTTCATCAGCTCCCTGACAGCTTAGTGTTGGAATACCCTAAGGCTCAATTCTTAAGGCTTTTCTCTCCGCTGTGTATATGCACTCTTTTGGCAATCTCATCAATCTCGTGGATTTCAGATGCCCTCTATGTGCTGATGATTTGAAATTGGTACCTCCAGTCTACTCTTCCCTGAACTCCAGACCCATGGATACAAATATCTACTTGAATGCCTATAGACATCTTATACTTAGTATGCCACATAGAACTCGTATTTTCCCCCACGTCTTCTCTACCTATAGTCTCCTCCAGCTCAAATTAATGGCTATTTTCTAGTTTCCCAAGACAAAAACCATTAAGCCATCTTTAACTACCTTCTTTCTCATATAGCCCACATCCAAATTATGAGTACATCTTCTCTTCAATATCCTCAAATTCAGTTCCCTTCTCACAACCTCCATTGCTACCATCCATATCCAACCTCCCACCAAGGTTATCATTGTAGACAATTAACTTATCTCCCTGTTTCTGCCTTTGTACTCTAGGGTCTGTTTTCAACATAGCAGCAAGACTGGGCTTTTTAAAACATAAGTCAAATCATGTCACACCTCTGCTACAATGGCCCTCAAAGCTCTTATAATCTGCCTGTCCCAACCCTTCTATCTTGATTCTGCACTTGCTTCCTACCACTCTCCTCCATGTTCATCTGGCTTCAGCAACATTGCTGTATTTCTAATTCCTGGAGTAGCTCAAGCATACTCCTTTGTCAGGATGTTTGTATTTGGTTTCTTCTGTCTAGCTTGCATGTGTAACACACCAATTCAAAACCTAATGACTCACAATAATTACTAGTATTCCTCATGGTTCTCTGAGAAGACTGACAGTTCTTTTCTAAGCCAGCTTGATTGAGGGTGTATGGTCAAGGAGAGGAGTTGGCAAGCTACAGGGTGTTGGCCAAATCTGACCTGCCACTTCTGCTTGTAAATAAAGTTTTATTGGCACACAACAACACCTACATGTTTACATATTATCTATGACTGCTTTAATACTATAGTAGCAGTGGCTTAATGTTGATGAGTCAATGCAGATGGCTTAGCCACGCCTTTCTCATCATAAGGGTAGCTCAGCCTCATTTACATACGGTGGTCATGAGAGTTTAAGATCAGACAGCTAGGTCACACTTTATATCGTGTCATTTTTCAAAGCAGGTCACATGGATAAGCCTAGACCAGTGTGAAAGTGGCTACCCCAAGATACGGCTATAAGGATAGGAATTTTTGTGACCATTTTTGCAAACAATCTACCATAAATCTCATTCCTCCTTCATGAATTGTTGAGTCGCCTCCTACAACTCTAAGCACAAATAGCACTGTGTCAGTGAGCCCCCTCTCCCTTTTTCATATCTCTCTGTAACATCTACCACATCCCTTCCTTATTTATTTTGGCCACCATCTGTTTTCTTCTAGAATATAAACTCCAGGAAGATAGGGAGTTTGTGTTGCCCACTATTTTATCTCAAATGCCTAGAATACTGCCTAGAACAGCATAGGTAATTAAAACATAGTTTTGAATGAATGGATGGATGATCTGATGCTGTTTAGCATTGAAGCAGGAGCATTCTTTGCTGGCTATGACAGTGCTAGTGATTTTTGAGTCTACAGCCCACCAGTTTTCCTTCCTGGTATAACACTGCTAACATTATGATAGAATAATACAAATTAAGCACTTGGAAACTACCAATAATTTAAGAACAGAATTCCTATTGCTTTTCTTTTTATACCTTAAGTGAATTTGGTCTTGACTCACTCCCTAGGTAACAGTCACCAATTATATTTAATCTTCTTAAATGGACCAGGGCACTTCAAGGATCTATTTTGGCATAGTAATTTCTTGGAGGAGGGGCTATTTCCAAAACAATGCTCTGATCCCACTGAGCTCACTATCCTGAGATTTTGTTCTGCCTGCAGAATAAAGTCCTCCGCAACTAGTATCCATTTTTTTGCATTTTAGGCATTATGCATTCTTTATCAGTTTAGCTAGGTCTTGAAGAAAGGGCTGAGAGAATTGAGACAGGAGCCAGAATGTGAGGTCTTTTCAGAAACAAGTTGTGGAGAAATTTGACTGGGACAGAGGAGCCATGTGACATAATATAGCAGGAGTATGGCAAATGTTGGAGAAGTGCCATGTTTTAAATTATCATAAAACGAGATCAAGCCCTAGGCCCACCAGCTTTCCAAAAGAATTCATGAAATCAGACTAAGTCTGACAACAAGATGAGCTTTTCTTATGCCTTTTGGTTCTTGTATCAATATTTACTTCTCTTACCAAATGACATTTTTTCTACTACATCTATTTTCCTTTTTATTCTAAATTCTTTATAAATTTAAGAAAGTGAAACCACTGAAACCATCTTCTTTGATTTTCATAGTTTCACCAAGAGCAGAATTCTGATTTGTTGGATCGGTGATCTGCTATTATGTCTCTCTCACACTATTTTCTCAGTGGGAAGTTATTTATACCTCATCTACAGCTCCTACACATTAAAATGAAAGGTTTTAAAACTTATGGGAGAAGTTTAGAGAGAAAGCAAGCTCTCTATATCTTGTAAAACAGACAAGGTCACTGCTTAGTCAACCTCTTTTTTACAGAAGAGTTCAATGATAACAGCCAAATTAGAGCCCTGGTCAACCACAGCTGATGATGGGCTCTGTTGATGGGTGCCCCTGGCCAGACCTGTAAGTGATGTCCTGAGAAATGATTACACTTCTGCTCAATAAGCCAAAGATGTATACATTAAAGACTTAGAGGAAAGGAGCAATAAAGGTGGAAATGCAGCCTCATTTTTTTTAAATTGGAGGCTAATTACTTTACAATATTGTGGTGGTTTTTGCCATACATTGACATGAATCAGCCATGGGTGTACATGTGTTCTCCATCCTGAAGCCCCCTCCCACCTCCCTCCCCATCCCATCCCTCAGGGTCATCCCAGTGCACCAGCTAGCACCCTGTCTCAGAAATGCAGCCTCTTGATCAGTCCACATAATTTGACCTCTCAGTCTCATCATGATCTCCAGTAAATCTATCACACTTGGTCATGAGTGTGCGATTATTCTAGCACAGTTTTTGACACACAGAGTCCTAATTGTTGAGCTCCTTATAATCTTAGATATACTCAAATAAGTAAACCAATGAACAATTCTAAAAAGAAGCACTATGGAGAAACTTAGGACTGCATGTTATTGACACATCCAACGATTATTTACGAGGACTTCATTTAGGTCCAGGACTGTGTTAGATGCTAGGTGTTCTATCCTCAAAATGAACATACTTTAGTTGGCAAAGCCAACATTAATTAAAAGCGATAGATCAGTGCTGTGACAGAATGAAGGACACACAGAGAAATGGGATGTTATCTTGACTTAGGAGTGGTGGGTGTCCTGGAAGCTTACTCAGGTGTGATGTTAACTGAAAAGAATTTTGAAGACTGGACAGAAGACAGTGAGGAGAGTAACACTGCTCACCGAGATGGGCATGGGCCACAATGGACCTTTCTGTGTTCAGGGTCAAGGTGAGGGAGGACACGGCAGAGTAAGGGGAGAGAAAAGATGCTGGAAAAGAAGGACATATCAGAGACAACCTGGCAGTTCAACTACAAAGCTTGTGTAAAACAATGGAATGTGAAAAACCATGGAAGGTCACTGCTGATTTTTTTCTGAGGGATCAGATTTTCCCTTCAGAACCCTGGCAAATGTGAAAGATGAATAAAGCGTCTGCTCATGGATGAGGCTAGAGGCCTGACTGAGGGGACTGTTGGGGAAACCCTGGAGAGACGTGATAAAGGCTTGGCTCAGACAGAGCAGTGAAGAAGACAGGAGGAAGTGATGCTGAGGGATATCGAGGACCAGAAATGAGAGTTCTGGGTAACCAAATGGGCGACGAAGGAGAGCAAAGATTTCTGAAGGGTGATGCTTGGATTCCTAGCTTTGGGCATCTAGGTAGACACTACATCATTACCAAAGAGAAGGAACCCAAGAGGAGAAACTGGGGATTTGGGGGAGAAAGTAACGATTCAAGATCAAGTTCAAGATGCCCTGGAACATCTAGGTGGAGCTGGAAATGCAATAAAATGTGGCTATTATGTATTCAGACTACAAGGAGTTAAAAGTGAATTTTCCACACTCAATCTCCTTCATTGTACAGGAGGCAGTGATCAAAATCATCCCCAAGAAAAAGAACAGCCAAAAGGCAAAATGGTTGTCTGAGGAGGCCTTACAAATAGCTGAGAAAAGAAGAGAAGTGAAAGGCAAAGGAGAAAAGGAAAGATATAAGCATCTGAATGCAGAGTTTCAAAGAATAGCAAGAAGAGATAAGAAAGTCTTCCTAAGTGAACAATGCAAAGAAATAGAGTGAAACAACAGAAAGCGAAAGACTAGAGATCTCTTCAAGAAAATCAGAGATACCAAGGGAACATATCATGTGAAGATGGGCACAATAAAGGACAGAAAAGGTATGGACGTAACAGAAGCAGAAGATATTAAGAAGAGATGGCAAGAGTACACAGAAGAACTGTACAAAAAAGATCTTAATGATCCAGATAACCACTATGGTATGATTACTCACCTAGAGCCAGACATCCTGGAGTGTGAAGTCAAATGGGCCTCAGAAAGCATCCCTACAAACAAAGCTAGTGGAGGTGATGCAATTCCAGGTGAGCTATTTCAAATCCTAAAAGATGATGCTGTGAAAGTGCTGCACTCAATATGGCAACAAATTTAAAAACTCAGCAGTGGCCACAGGACTGGAAAAGGTCAGTTTTCATTCCAATCTCAAAGAAGGACAATGCCAAAGAATGTTCAAACTACTGCACAATTTCATTCATTTCACATGCAAGCAAGGTCATGCTCAGAATCCTCCAAGCTAGGCTTCAACAGTACATGAACTGAGAACTTCCAGATGTACAAGCTGGATTTAGAAAAGGCAGAGGAAACAGAGATCAAATTGCCAACATCTGCTGGATCACAGAAAAAGCAAGAGAATTCCAGAAAAACATCTACTGCTGCTTCATTGACTACACTAAAGCATTTGACTGTGTGGATCACAACAAACTGTGGAAAATTCTTCAAGAGATGGGAATACCAGACCACTTTAACTGCTTCCTGAGAAACCTATATGCAGGTCAAGAAGCAACAGTTAGAACCAAACATGAAACAAGAGACTGGTTCAAAATTGGGAAAGGAGTGTATAAAGGCTGTATATTGTTGCCCTGTTTATTTAACTTATATGCAGAATACATCATGTGAAATGCCAAGGTGGATAAATCACAAGCTGGAATCAAGGTTGCCAGGAGAAATTTCAATAATCTCAGATATGAAGATGACACCACCCTTATGGCAGCAAGCAAAGAGGAACTAAATAGTCTCTTGATGAAGGTGAAAGAGGAGAGTGAAGAAGCTGGCTGAAAACTCAACATTCAAAAAACTAAGATCATGGCATCCTGTCCCATCACTTCATGGCAAATAGATGGGGAAACAATGGAAACAGTGACAGACTTTATTTTTGGGGGCTCAAAAATCACTGCAGATGGTGACTGCAGCCATAAAATTAAAAGATGCTTGCTCCTTGGAAGAAAAGTTATGACTAACCTAGACAGTGTATTAAAAAGCAGAGATATTACTTTGCCTACAAAGGTCTGTAGAATCGAAGCTATGGTTTTTCCAGCAGTCATGTATGGATGTGAGACTTTGACCATAAAGAAGACTGAGCACCAAAGAAATGATGATTTCTGTGTGTTGGAGAAGACTCTTGAGAGTCTTTTGGACTGTAAGGAGATCAAACCAGTCAATCCTAAAGGAAATCAACCCTGAATATTAATTTGAAGGGCTGATGCTGAAGCTGAAGCTCCAATACTTTGGCCACCTGATGTGAAGAACTGACTCACTGGAAAAGACCCTGATGCTAGGGAAGACAGAAGGCAGGAAGAGAAGGGGACAACAGAGGATGAGATGGTTGGATGGCATCACCAACTCAATGGACATGAGTTTGAGCAAGCTCCAAGAGTTGGTGAATGACAGGGAAGCCTGGTGTGCTGCAGTCCATGGGGTCCCAAAGAGTGGGACACAACTGAGCAACTGAACAAGACCAAGAATCCCCTTCTGTGTTTGTAGAGTCTGGCTCTTTTGCTGAAGAAAAGGCCTCCATCTGAATGACAGGAAGATTAAGAGAGAAAGCCTTATGGATGGTGTGGAAGGTGGGTTGGGATAGGAGGAAAGGCAGGTATTTGAACACACAGAGGGGAAAAGAAAAGGCAGTTCTGAGAGGGAACAAGAACCAGCAAAGGTAGCACACTGTTACCTAGCAAGGTAAGAGCAGAGGGTTCAAGGTGTGGAAAGAGGAAAATAAACCTTAGAGGTTGGTGCTGGACTACTTAATGTATTTATTCTCTGGATAGATGCTGGGAAGTTTTGACTTTAAACAGCAAGAAATAAGAAGCCATGGAAAGTCTTTGACCAGAGGAGGAATGTTGTAAGATTCATATTTTATTAATAGGGTCTGGCAACAGCATCCAGGAGAAAAGAGTAGGCCTCAGTGGAGGCAGAGATCTGTTTACCAGGTGACTGAGGTCTCACAGCACTCCTGGTGCTTTGTCAGGAAGAGAAGAGCCTCTGGGTTCTACTAGCAGGCACAACTCTCCCCTGTGACGAATATGGCAGCACTTGGGCAAACTGGGATTGAAAAAAGTCATGCTATGCATTCCTTCAGAGGAGAACTGGCCATAGCCCTCTTGAAGAAGCAGGGAGATATTCATGAGTATTCTTCTCCTTCAGAGAAATACAGAAGCAAATAAAAATAAAGCTTGTGGTAATGACTATTTTTTACCCAATTACACATGCATTACTAAGTGTCACAAATCCCATGAGCTGGAAGGTGTGATCTGAGTCAGCTGCTGAGTTGAGATGAGAGGAATTGCTCGGTGTTGATAACACAGTTGGATGTT
This sequence comes from Bos indicus, assembly GCF_029378745.1. NCBI lineage: Eukaryota > Metazoa > Chordata > Mammalia > Artiodactyla > Bovidae > Bos > Bos indicus. The sequence goes on along the minus strand of NC_091789.1, from coordinate 120,325,007 downwards.
GCTAATGTAGTTATAGTTTCCCAGCCCAGTCTCCAAAATTAAAGTTCTTGTATTTTTCTATTTTATTTTACATTTGGGGAAGATAATAATAATCAAAATGTACAAACTTGCTTGGTCTGACTTTACACCCAGTTTGCCTGACACTTTTCTTGTGTCTTATCCTGAATCGACTGATTTTTTTTTTCAACTTGTATTTGAAAATGTCATTTACATAGACAGATTGAACGAACTTAATTTGTTTAGTTTTTGCAAAATTATGCTTATAAGTGGGCTGTGATAATTCAGTAAATATATCCTGTGAAGGAAGATGGTACAAACAACTGAAAGAATTACAGTGTGTGGGGGAAAAATGGATATAAGGAAGTTAGCAAACAAATAGGATTGAGATGTCGGAATAAAGATGAATGTGAGGTCTTCTTATGATTTGTCTCCCATTTAAACACAATGTTAAAGAACTTCTTTGTATCATTAGGGCTTTATTGCTGTTTCTTTGTTTGTTATTTAAGTATATACAGAAGTGGCCCAACATAACTAATATAAATTTCTCCTCCATGCTTCTGGCATCATAAATGCTTGAGCTTAACTGAGTTTCTGCTTCACAGAACTACAAAGTATAAGATTTAATATGTTTTCCATTTCCTGTCTTTTCCCACTGTCTCTCTTCTAACAGAGCATCCACATTTGGTCCACTTTTAAAACAATCTTAAATTTCAATTCACTCTTATTATGTGTGTTGCAACTGCTGACAACCATAGATTAACCAAATTTTAAAACATTTGGTTGGCCAAAAAGTTCATTTGGGTTTTCTGTAACTTCCCATGGAAAAAATAGAATGAACTTCTTGGAAAACCCAATAAATGATGAGAGAAGCAACTGTTTTGGTGGTGGTGGAATTGCTTTTTATTGAATGAAATATTATTTAAATTCTATAGGGCTTTACAGTTTCCAAAAGTTTCACCCACTTGATTTCAAATGATCTAATAATAACTCCTTTCTTTTTGTCTACCCCTATATTGCCCCTTTGGCATGCCAAAGAATGCTCAAACTACCACACAATTGCACTCATCTCACATGCTAGTAAAGTAATGCTCAAAATTCTCCAAGCCAGGCTTCAGCAATATGTGAACCATGAACTTCCTGATGTTCAAGCTGGTTTTAGAAAAGGCAGAGGAACCAGATATCAAATTGCCAACATCCGCTGGATTATGGAAAAAGCAAGAGAGTTCCAGAAAAACATCTATTTCTGCCTTATTGACTATGCCAAAGCCTTTGACTGTGTGGATCACAATAAACTGTGGAAAATTCTGAAGGAGATGGGAATACCAGACCACCTGATCTGCCTCTTGAGAAATTTGTATGCAGGTCAGAAAGCAACAGTTAGAACTGGACATGGAACAACAGACTGGTTCCAAATTGGAAAAGGAGAACGTCAAGGCTGTATATTGTCACCCTGTTTATTTAACTTATATGCAGAGTACATCATGAGAAATGCTGGACTGGAAGAAGCACAAGCTGGAATCAAGATTGCCAGGAGAAATATCAATAGCCTCAGATATGCAGATGACATCACCCTTATGGCAGAAAGTGAAGAGGAACTAAAAAGCCTCTTGATGAAGGTGAAAGTGGAGAGTGGAAAAGTTTGCTTAAAGCTCAACATTCAGAAAACAAAGATCATGGCATCCGGTCCCATCACTTCATGGGAAATAGATGGGGAAACAGTGGAAATAGTGTCAGACTATTTTTTGGGCTCCAAGATCACTACAGATGGTGACTGCAGCCATGAAATTAAAAGACACTTACTCCTTGGGAAGAAAGTTATGACCAACCTAGATAGCATATTCAAAAGCAGAGACATTACTTTGCCAACAAAGGTCCATCTAGTCAAGGCTATGGTTTTTCCTGTGGTCATGTATGGATGTGAAAGTTGGACTGTGAAGAAGGCTGAGCGCCGAAGAATTGATGCTTTTGAACTGTGGTGTTGGAGAAGACTCTTGAGAGTCCCTTGGACTGCAAGGAGATCCAACCAGTCCATTCTGAAGGAGATCAGCCCTGGAATTTCTTTGGAAGGAATGATGCTAAAGCTGAAACTCCAGTACTTTGGCCACCTCACGCAAAGAGTTGACTCATTGGAAAAGACTCTGATGCTGGGAGGGATTGGGGGCAGGAGGAGAAGGGGACGACAGAGGATGAGATGGCTGGATGGCGTCACTGACTCGATGGACGTGAGTCTGAGTGAACTCCGGGAGTTGGTGATGGACAGGGAGGCCTGGCGTGCTGCAATTCATGGGGTCGCAAAGAGTCGGACACGACTGAGTGACTGAACTGAACTGAACTGATATTGCCCCTTCCTGCTTCCCTCTCCCCACTGTTAACCAACCTCTAGTTTGTTCTGTGAGTCTAGAGAAACAACTGTTTTAAATGGCATTTTCAGGCATGTAAAATTCATGAATAATCTGAGATGCTATAAGTAGATACAATGTATTCAGTATCTGCAAAGTGCTGTCATGTATAACAGCTCATGGAAACCTGTCACTTAACATTTGAATCAAGCCACAGCATGGTCAAAGTGGCTGAGTTAAGGAAAAATGGCAAGTATGTAGCCTTACATACATGGGAACTCTTTTTCCCCCTTAGATCACCCTAAGGTAGCAACATTCCATGGAATGGACCTTGGAAACATAGAGAAGAGGAACTTTACAATAAATTCTTGCTCAGGTCTTTTCTTTTAGGGAAAAACAACCAATTAACATTAAGTAATGTTTTCCAATTCTGTACTACCCAGGGAGGTAAGGCAGTACAGAGCTGGAGCCAGACTTCATGGGTTCAGATCCACTTGCTGGCTGGGTGACCTTGGACAAGTTAATAAACCTCTTCATGCCTCAGTATCCTTATCTGTAAAATGGGAATAATAATAGCCTTACCTCACATGGGTGTTGTATGTGTAAAATGCTTCATAAGCAGAGAACAGAGTAAAAACTCAACAAAGGTTAAAAAAATTGTAGAGAAGTGTTTGACACCTAGTATTTTATCTTTTGCATAAATATACCATAAGGAATATCATAAGCTTGAGTAGTTCCATTACTCCAATTATAGTTAACAGACACTTTCAGTTTCTATGTAACAATCAGAGATTCATTATCAGCAACTGAACTTAAAACCTTCTATGGTCTTACTGAAAATAAGTTCATTTATGGAAGTTCTTGACATACAAATGAAAACCAGCTTGTTGGCTCTTACTAGAAAATTAATGGACTATAGTGCAACTCTCTAAAACCAGTGACAGCAGCCACGTTCTTGAGGCAAGTGAGCCTCCTTGGTGACATCACACTATCCAGACTCCACGGTGGAAACAGATTCTGAGTACTTCCAGCCCTGGAGGCTCAGCATCGCAGAGGCCACTGACAAATGGGTCAGTCTGGCACATAGAAGAGCAGGAAAAACCATGTTATAGGAGAAATCATTATAAGGACTGGACTTTTAGCCTGTAGAAAAAGATGACCGAAAAGCTATTCAGAAACATCAAAGAGCTATCCCAACTGACAGAACGGGACTTGTTCAGGAAGGCAACAGAAATACTGAGGGAACGCAATGTGTCATTTTGCACAAAATAAGGCATCTGGCAATGAAACAGGTTGCTTCTCAAAACAGCAAGGACCCATTACTAAGAGAGGGATTAAGATAAGATTTCCTCTTTGTAAAAGGAACCCTCTTATACTGTTGGCGGGAATGTAAATTAGTGAAGCCACTAAGGAGAACAGGATGGAGGCTCCTCAAAAAACTAAAAACAGAGTTACCATACGATCCAGCAATTCCACTCCTTGGCACATATCCAGACAAAACTATAACACAAAAAGGAACATGCACCTCTATGTTCATAGCAGCCCTATTTACAATAGCCAAGACATGGAAACAACCTAGATGACCATCGATAGAGGAATGGATAAAGAAGACGTGTCACATATACACAGTGGAATATTACTCAGCTGTAAAAGGAATGAAAATGCCATTTGCAGCAACATGGATGATCTACAGATTATCATACTAAGCAAAGAAAGTCAGAAAGAGAAATATCATATGGTATTTACTTATTGTGGATTCTAGAATATGACACAAATCAACACACCTATGAAACAAGAACAGACTCACAGATTTAGAAAATAGACTTGTGGTTGCCAAAGAGGAGGCATGGAGGAGGGGAGGATTGGGAGTTTGGGATTGGCAGAAGCAAACTAGTATATACAGGATGCATAAATAATAAGGTCCTACTGTATAGCACAGGGAACCACATTCAATACCCTGTGACAAGTCATAATGAAAAAAACATATATATAGGTCTCAGTCACTCTGCTACACAAAAGAAATTAACATTACATTGCAAGTCAACTATACTTCAATATTTTAAAAAGATAAGATTTCTTTTTTGTACAGGAAACTTGAATGATAGTATCTGGATCCTAGCGCCCCAGATCTCTTTTCACTCTATTTGAATTTTAATTGCATTTTAATACTGCAAATATGTTTCCAGATGCTGTCCCTACCCCCAAAGCCTCTTTGGGGTATGTGTTATTGCTGAGAGATGTAGATACAGTTAGCCTTCTCTGTGCCAACGTTACCAAGTTATTTTTGCCAAGAGGCTAATTAGAACCTCTTGGAGAATTTCATAAGATTTTAAAATTCTAATGTTTAAGTTAATATTTTCCATCATTTTACTTTGGCCTGGTGTTAAGGAAGGAATTGGAAGGAAGGAAGGGGAAAGAAGGGGGAGGAAAGAAGGGGAAGGAATTGGAAGGAAGGAAGGGGAAGGAAGGAAAAAGAGGATGGAAAAAGAGGTGCCATTTTTATGTAAATATCAGCTCCATAAAGACTAAAAAAAAAATCCCTTGAGTAGGAGACATTTGCAGTCTGTTTACATTATTTTATGCTATTTGATCCCTCAAGGGGTGGGGGGGGGTGGGCAGTAATATCATTATTTCTATGTTACAGATGCGGCTCTGATGACTACATAGCTGAGTTCAGATCTGAGTCCAGACCTTTTGACTCCAAATCCAGTGCTCCTTCCCTCAGGCTTCATTCACTGCTTCCAACTGTTTGGTCCACATCCATCTGAGGACCAAGAGCAGGGATGAAAAGCCTTGTCAGTGAAATTCAGTAATGAGAGAAAAAAGCCACCAGGTAAATGCTCTGCCAAAACTCAAAGTCATAGCAAAATACGAAGCTGTACATTTAATTAGAGAAAGTTGTGGCGAGATTTTTCAGACCAAAGTATATAGGGATTAATGAAGGAAATAAAATGAGTAGACCAAAAGAGTCAAGGTTTAGAAACAATATATTGGAGTTTTGGTATGGTATGTTTGCATACCATATGTATACCATATATGGTATGTTTGCAGGACCTACTGCATAGCCCAGGGAACTCTGCTCCACCTGATGTGGCAGTCTGGATGGGAGGGGAGTGTGGGGGAGAATGGATACATGTATAAGTATGGCTGAGGCCCTTTGCTGTCCACCTGAAACTGTAACATGGTTAATTGGCTATACCCCAGTATAAAACAAAAAGTTTTTTTTTTTTTTTTTTTTTTAAGTATGATTGGGATCTGGAAAACTTAGAGAGGGTGGAGAATTAAGAAAGAATGTGGCTAAAGTAAATGGACACAGTGAAGGAAGAGTGAACAATACAAAAAGGAGCTGGAGTTGGAGCCTGGTGTGCCTCGCGTGCACTGGTAGGAGGATCAAGACAGGCAAGAGAGGTAAATAAAAGAACCCTCTTAAGTGGCAAATCACTATTAAACAAAACTAAATGACAGACACAAAAAGACAGCCAGGAGAACCAGAACCTGAATTAACAACAACAGATTTGGGTTTGGTGCATTGTTTCCCATGGGAACAAAATTCTATTTTCCTATCTTTGGGCTGATTTTCTTCCCACTCGGCCTCCCTCTGCACTCTCCAAAAGGGAAATGCAGAGGGTGTGAAGGGGATGAAAAGTCAAGCTGCGTATTTTTAATGTGTTTCCAAATGGCACTGAGAGAGCTGCGGCCTACTTGGTATGTAACCTATATTTTAAACCTGCTAAACCGTGATGGTCATGATGAGTGCACTAGCTGGCATCAGTGGGGGGAGGACCATGAGTTAGATGTTGAAAAAAAAAAAAAAAGAAATATTGGCAGTTTGCTGCTCACATATTTGATCTTGTAGAGCATTATGAGTCCATATTTAAAACGAGATCATGTGTTTTGAAACTGATATATTGAAAAAGAACTTTTAGATGCTTGGATAAAAAAAAATGCCCTATAACTAAAGTACAGTATTATCATATATATTAGAATGAGCAGAACCGTGCTGCTGAATCTGCCTCAGCATATCAACCAAACACACACAGACTGCCACAGATACATATTGAAGCTCTGAATCAGGCAACTTGATCTGCCCTTGGCCACCCCATCAAATACGTGCTCCAGAAGCAGCTTCTCCCTAGGGAGCAATGTCCTCAAAATATGTCCAGAACAAAGTGACTTCTTTCTGAGACCGACGGAGACTGACGTCAGGAATTTTCACCACAGAAAGCAGGGGAGTGGAGACACAAAATGGATAGAGGAGGGAGGAGAGAGTGGACGGAATAGGAGAGAAGCTGATCTGGGGCTGAAAACTGTTACTAATCAAGGCACTTCCTTTTGGCTTTCCAAAGCCTCCATTTTCTTAGCTGTTAAATGGGGATAAGGGGAGTACTTATCTTAGGGTTGTGGCAAGAACTGAAGGGTATCATACATGCAAAGCCTGTACTGCCCTGCCTAGCATTACATACAGTAAATGCTCAAACATTACTACGATTGTTACCATTCCTTGGCATCGATGTATGCCTCCATTCATTACTTTTCACCAAATGTTTGTTGAATGACAAAATGGGTCTCCTGCCACCCTGCCCTGGAGACCTAGTGTAGTAGAGAAGACACAATATGAAAATTAACTCTTCAATTAATTATTTAATTACATCTATGATAAATGCTATGAAAGAGAAGTCCACGCTGCCAGGAGAGAGTGTAATGGGGGCCCTGAGCTAATCCATGGCATCCTTCAGGAAGTCAGTCTTGAGCGAGGTTATGAAGGATCAGCAAAAATTACCTACAAAGGATAGGGGCACAGTTTGAGGTGAAAGAGAAACATGGAAGAGCACCCCAAATAGAACAGTGTTCACAAAGGCTTGGAGGCAGGATTTACAGAAAGCTGGTAATTTATAGAGCTTTTGCTCCTTTCTCTACTGACAGCCTTATTTTAATGGAAGCTAACCAACCTAACTGGTGACCTCAGAAAGAAAAGAGACTTGCTCCCAGTCGTTTGCTTCTTGCTGGAAGCAATAGCCAGAACAAATCAGAATGAAATCTTTGGTCCCTTCCTGAATCCAGAACTCTCTTTTGTCAGAGGAATAAAAATGATGCAAATCCACTCGAGAACCCAAAACCTGAATCTATTCTGTAGGTTGAGATATACCTAGAGGTTTGTAACAAAATTTTACACATGGTTCTGTATCATGTCTAAGAGTTTGGAGATGACAATCATATAGATGGAAGGGGTGCACTGACTTCTGAAATGTCTTTCATGCAGAAGAGAATCAAAATAACAAACAGGGTAAGTGCCAAGCCTGCCTTGTGCTGTTAGAGTTAATGCTGCTAGGATGTTTATATTATAGACTTCATCTTTAAGGCTGTAAGATTTGGTCATAAAATCTTTCCCAGCTGAAATGTGGCATATAAATAAGATCTCTGCTTAAGGGCTAAATTACTCTGCTGCTCTTTTAAGCTGTCCTTTCCTAGGTATGACTTCTGGGTGACTTTTAACACTGTTTGACACCACCACCCACCTTTAACTTTTCAAGCTTAGGAAAGAGGCTCCAAAGGCCCCTTAGTGTGGCTGCCCAGAACTTAAAAGAGGGCAGAAAATTGGACATTTCTGTAATGCAGTCAGGAAATCAGACATTTGTATGATGAGAAGAAAATTACACTGTGACTAGAGAATAATTTCAACACAAAATTAATTTTTTAAAATGTATGTCCACTCTAGTCTGTAGGATGTTAAAGCTCTGATCATAACATGACATGTTGTCAGCCCAAGAAAGAAAAAACAAAACCTAGCAATTGTCTTAAGAAAAAAATCAATATCAGTCATATGTCTCTTTTAAGTCTAGTGTTTATCCAATTGATCCAAGATGAAAATCATGTGAGGACCCTGTGAAAAAGCTATGAGCCAGAAGGAAGCCTTCATCACAATGTGACCATGCTGGTACCTTGAGCTTAGACTTCTCAGCCTCCAGAACCATGACAAGTACATTCCTGTTGTTTATAAGCTACTCAGCCTGTCCTATTTCCTTATAGCAGCCCAAACAGACTAAGACACTCATTATAATGCCCTTAAAACGTGTACACCCGTGGTGGATTCATGTTGATGTATGGCAAAACCAATAAAATATTGTAAAATAATTAGCCTCCAATTAAAATAAATCTATAAAAAATAATAAAACAACAACAACAACAAAAACTCAACCAAATTGCTGTATCAATTGTTCATTCCTTTTTATTGCTGAGTAGTGTTCCATGGCATTAAAATATCATAATTTGTTCAACTATCGACATGATGAAGGACATTTGGGTTGTTTCTCATTTGGGGCTACTACAAATAAAGTGTCTATGAATATTCATGTATAGGTTTTTGCATAAATGTAAGTTTTCAGTTTTCTAATATAAATGTCCAGGTACGTCATGACTGCTCAGTTGTATGCTAAGTGTATATTTAATTTTTTAATGAAACCACCATACTGTTTTCCAGATGATTGTACCATTTTACATTTCTACCAGCAATGTATGAAAGATTCAGTATCTCTGTATCCTTGCCAGAATATGGTATTTTCAGTAATTTTTAGTTTAGCTATTCTAATGTAGTGGATGGATATGCTACCATTAGTGATAATAGATACCATGCATTATGGGCTGGGAAGTGGACTAAGCCCTTTATAAACATTAGCTAATTTTATCTTTGCCTCAGCCCGATGAGGTCCACATGAGGAGCTGCATTTTTACAAATGGAAGATCAGTCACTTTGCCAAAGCTCCCATAGCAAGTAGGCAGTCAAGTCAGGCTTCCAACTCAGGTACGTTTGACTCCAAAATGCAGTGTATAATGAGGAATTAAAGGGGGAAATGGTTAAGGAATGTTAATAGAGATAGACAGAATTTCCTTAGGATAGGGGGAGGGATAGAGAACGTGGGAGGGAACTCTAAGGCAATGACTAGGCTTAACCCATCCAGGAAAAAGATGCAAAGCAGCAGCAGCTCCTTCCTGGGAAGCACCAGCTAAAAAGGTTTGTATTAGCAGATCACCTTGGGTAGAAAGCACGAGTGAGGGCCCAATTTCAATCCAGCATTTTAGCATGTGATGAGAATGAACACATTTGTCCTTTCCACATACACAGATTTTCCTTCCCAGTAGCTACAAGAAAAGAGTCTTCTGGGGACTTCCTTGGTGGTCCAGTGATTAAGAATCCGCTTTGCAATGCAGGGGACACAGGTTTGATTCCTGGTTGGGGAACTAACAGCCAACATGCCACGGAGCAACTAAGCCTACACCACAACTAGAGACCCCATGCACCGTAACAAAAGATCCCATGTGACTAAGACCCTATGCATCTAAATACATACTTTTTTTCTTTTTAAAAAAGAAAAGGGTCTTTTGCCCAGCATGAACAAGGAGAATGGAACACTTTTTCCACCATCTTGAATTCAGCTGACTACAGTGAAGGAATTCCCTGTGAAGGGTAAGTGAGTTCTCTAGAAGCTGTCTGCACACTGTGGTGAAGAGGTTGTGAGAGGAAGTAGCCATGAGTGGAAGGAAGCAGTCACGGATGACCCAAGTACAGCACTGCTCCTCTACCATGTAATTGAAGTCAGCCAACGGACTATAGCACTTGTCTTAATTCTCCTGTGGTGGGGACAAAGCTCTTCCAGTACCAACTGAGGGATGGAACATTAACCAACCTATGCTGATTCTAGAAAATTAGGAGCCTGTCTTGAAATTTAAGGTGATCTTGATCAAACAGTGGTCCTCAAAATGTGGTGGTCTCAGGGGTAGCAGTTTAGTATCACATGGGAGGCTATTAGAAAGACAAATTCCCAGGTCTACAGATTCAAAAACTCTGAGGAGGGGGCCCAGCAGTCTGTGTTTTTAAAAGTCTTCCAAGTGATTCTGACACAGGCTAAAGTTTAGGAACCCCTGTAGTAGGAAGAGGTTTATCAAGCATTGCAGTTGGGACTGGTTTCAAATGCATATAGAAGGTAAAACTCCAATTAATAGCACCAAAACAAACCATACTTGTAATTTTACATAGAAGAAGTCTGAAGGTGGTCCATCCAGGGCTGGCATGGGGGAGCCATAAAGCTATGAGAAACCTAAGCTCTGTCTTTCTGTCCTGCCATCTTCAGCACTGGTTTGCATCTGCGATGTTGCCTGTGAGTCCAAGATGATCACGTGAGCTTTAGCTCTCATACCTCACATTTAAGGCGGCCAGAAGGAAGGCAGGAAAAAGATGGGGAGGGGGGGTCCCTTCCCAATGAGTCAGTGACCTTTAAGCAGAAATCTCACATACAAAACATTTCCAGTTCACTGTCCAGAACTTAGTCACACAGCCACAACTATCCACAAAGGAGGCTGGGAAATGTGACCTTTCATGGGATTTGGGGCAGTCTTTGAACACCTTGCATACAAAGCGGGTTCTGTTTCTAGGTCAAAGGGGAGAACTGGTATCAGGTGACATCTAGAAGTTTCTGCCACAAATTCTTCAGATGCAGCTGGAAGAATTCTAGAAATTTGGAAAACATCTTGGAATCAGCCAAATCTTTGGATTTCTAAGCTAATCAATTCAGAAAGTATTTTGGCTTTTGGGTCTAACTTTCTGGTCATACATGGCAAATATTAGGATCTTCAAACATGTGGAATGAGAGAGAAGTTGTCTGTGGTGCCTTATCATGCCACTTGCCTCCCATAAGATGCAAGCCATGGTTCTGATAAAGTTTCAGGACAAATGTGCTTTGTTTGATCACCATAGAAGCAAACAGTTGACGTCCCCCAAAGAAAAACTGGTTCAAATGAGCTTTTCTGACATATTTTTACAAAAGAAAATCTCAGCCCTCACTCAGAAAAATAGATAATAACTTGGCTTTATTGGTTTTCAGTCCCAAGGTCTGCATGAATGTGGCCCCTATGTTCTGCTTTCCCCACAATGGAGGTGGAAAGGGAAGGAGGCCCAGCCCAGAGAGGTGAGGTGTATCATGGGATCTATGGTCCTCAGCACCTTTTCAGCCTTGAGTTCTCAAACTTCAGGTGAATGAGACTGATGTGCAGAAACTGGTTAAAAATGCAAATTCTGAAGCCCTAAGCTAAAAGATTCTAACACTACAGAAAAAGAACAGGACCCAGGAATTGGTGTGCCTTTTTCATGTGCCCCAGGGGATTCTGATGGACCTTTGAGAAATTCTGTCTCACAAGTACCCAAATGCACACAACACCGCAGCAGGCAACATATGGAATGAATTCATTCAAAAGCTGATGCCTGCATCTTCCCCAACATACAAAGTTAAAACAGCTGGTTGATTTGATGAAAAAGATCAAATCAGCTGTTTGACAGCACTGTTTGGTAACTTTAGTTAAAACAGAAGTCGGGACATTCTCCAGGCCCTGAGCCCACCATTAAGGATGCCAACTCCACAGCAACAACCAGGATGATGACGACTGTCTGATCAAAGACAAGGGTGCCCCAAATGCTGGCATGAATCCTTGGTTAACCTGGGCCCTGCTGTTTTCAGTATTAGATTACATGTAAGTTTCCTTCCAGCTCTAACAAGCTATGCTTTTACTTTGAGGTCTCCAGACAAGGGCACGCTGCTGTGTACTGGGAGCCAAGACGCTAGGGAGAAAGAGCAGACAGGTGAAGTCTGGGTATCTTAAAGGAAGGATGCAGGAGAGGAAGGCAAAGAAGGCCAAGAAAGGGTACCTAGGACACAAAGCTGCTAACTTCCCAAACAGAACATGCACCGTGCAAGCACATGCATGCATGAAGCCTCATTATTTTTCGCCTATCTAGATCAGCTGCAGGTAAGCCCTGCCTTCCAGACATGAGTCAGAAAAGTACATGCTCCAGTCCAGCCAAGATTAGAAGTTCTGCTTTGTATTACACCAACTTCCAACGACGATTCCACTGCAGCAAAAAGGACAGACGCAGGGGAGGACACGCCACCCTATGGCCTACAACAGTGTTTAGTATGGGAGATGTGCTCCATCTACTGGACACATGACAACCACAGAGAGAGACACAAACATGTACAACAGAATGAAGGCATCAGTTTTCAATTGGACTGTGGTTGTTTGGATTAAAGAAAAGGGCAACTTTTCTTTTATTAAAAAAAAAAAAAAAACAGGAAAGAAGGAACAAGGAAAGAAAGCCGTGATATGTACAGAGACAGAAGCTAAGAAGAAAAAAGAGAAACAGACGAGACAGAGACACAATGGGAGAAGCGACATAAAAAATAGGGCTGAAAACGCCCAAATGGCAATACTGGAAGAAGGAAGCTGGCGGGTCATGATTTTAACACATGCACTTCAAACAAAGCCCCCACAAGCTCTGGAAGTAACACAGTACTCATCATGTTTTAGAGCCTTCACTGAAATTAGTTTAAGGAAATATTTAGTAGGGATTCTGTCCACATTGACAACAAACAAATTGGGTGAGGCTTTGTCTTAATACAGACTCACTGTACATTGTCACTGTCTGAGGACACAAAGACAACAGTGCTGAGGCCAGAAGTTCACAGCAATTTGGGAAAGACTGGAGGGACTGAGGCACTGCAAGCCCTTCCACGTGTCTTGTGCATACAGCTGGTCTCTAATGACAATAGCTGTTGCCTTCCAGCCTGTCACTGTTTCTGGTTGTGATTCTTAGGCTTCTGAAGAATCTGAAACCTCTATTGCCTCAAACAGCTATGGACTTTCTGAGGGCATTGACAGTGACAGTCTGCTGAACATGCTAGAAATGGTTTTTCCACTTCTCATAGATCTGCCTTATACAGGGGTCCTATAGCCTCTTGGGATGAAGAGACAAGAAAAATAACACTTACTGAACTTCTACAAGGCACCAGGATCAGTGCTTCGGAGGTTATTCATTTAATTGTCTCCTCTGCTCTGTGGCAGTCTTTCTCAGTAAACCTATTTTGCAGATGTCCAGACAAAGGCTCAGAGAAGTTAAATAACCATCTGAATGCTAGGGACTCATGGTTCTGGAAAGCTGACCAAATGAATTGTGCATAGGCTCTCTGTTACAACACAAAAAGGTGCCATGCTGGGAGTGTTCCATATCTTAATAAAAGCCAGTGTCATGGAATTCCCTGGAGGTCCAGTGGTTAGGATGCAGTGCTTTCACTGCCATGGCTCAGGTTCAGTCCCTGGTTGGGGAACTAAGATCCTGTAAGCTGCACAGGGTAGACAAAAATTTATTAATTAAAATTATACATGTGTGTGCATGTGTGTGTGTACTCAGTTGCTCAGTCACATCCAACTCTTGTGACCCCATGGACTGTAGCCCACTAGGCTCCCCTGTCCATGGGATTCTCTAGGGAAGAATACTGGAGTGGGTTGCCATTTCCTTCTCCAGGGAATCTTCCTGACCCAGGGATGGAACCCGTGTCTCCTACATTGGCAGGCAAATTCTGTACCACTGAGCCACCAGGGATGTCCATATATATGTACATATATGCCAGTGTTTCCCAACACAAGAAGTTGCATCAGAATCTCCTGGGGATGTCTGTTCAAAATTCAAATGACAAATACTGAGCAGAGTGACTGAATCAGAACCTCTCCTGGAGCCCTAGAATCTGCATTTTAACAAGTGTCAGGATATGGCTGATTCTCATTAAATTTGGAGGCCACCTAATAGAAGGAAAACAAGCATGGTTTTAGAGATAACAGTATAACAGAGGTTTTCTGTTTCTCACAGTTAAGACTGCTGTGGTGTGGGGAAAGAATGGTATTGTTGAAAGGTTTTTTGAACCAGCTGACTCATGTGTAAAATGGGAATCATAGTTTCTGTCTCCCATGGTTGTAGTGAGGAGTCATGCGTGTGAAAACACTTTGCAAATTCTAAGTGGCTCTGTGGTAGATTGTAAAAATGGCCCCATCCTCTCCTGACCCCCACATCCACATCATTGCAATACAGATGTTGCAGGTCTTCTCATCAATATGTGAGGTGCTTTCCTACATTCTTTGAATCTGGGACGTGTGATTTGCTTTGGCCAATAGGATAAGAGCCAGCATGGACCCCAGCAGAGGCTTAAAAAGCCCTCATATACTGGGGCTGCCCTACTGCTGTACTTGGGATCCTGAGGTCACCATGTGACTGAGTCCCAGCCAGCCTTCTGGAAGATAAGAGAGTACATAAAGAACCACTGGTCAGCTGGTTACCAGCCAACAGCCAGCCATATAAGTGAGGCTCTTCTGGGGCATTCAGCCATGTCCTGATGTTCTAGCTAACTGTAGACTCACAAAGGAAACCAGCAGAAATCAATAGAACTAGCCTAGATCAGAAGAACTGCCCAGGCAGCCCAGCAAATTATGAGCTAAATAAATGACTGTCAAAGCCACCAAATTTGGGGAAAGTTTGTTATGCAGCAAAAGCTAACTGATACAGGCTCTGTGCATATGCTACCAGTTAGGCTGTCTAGTGTTTTAAGCATGGCTCCTATGGTTTTCAAAGATGCTGCCCAGAGGGGCAGACCACAAATGAGTAGACATTATTGTACGACTTTTCAGTCAGGCTCTCATCACATGGGGACACTGCCCACCAGAAAGTACTTTATAGTCTCTCCTAACCAAAGCACACTGGAAGTGGCCGGAGGCTGAGACGAAAGAACCCCTCCCTATTTCCCTTTCACTGTTTCCAAAAAGGCTGTTCAGCAGTCAAGTGTAGAAGGACATAAAACCTAAATCTTCAAGCCTATTGTCAATAATAATCTCCTGGCTCCACAAACGTGTGCATAATCCCCTGCATACGTTCCCGTGCACACTCTTTCAATGTTCTGCTGCTGGCACCAAGATAAATGGCTTCATCAAAGGCAGCCATGCAGGCTTGCGACCTGTTGAGGCAGAAAAGCTTCCTGGGGGATCAGAAGCATCCTAATGCCCAAATCAAGCCTCCTCATGGCCAAATGAAGCATTACTGTGCAGAATACATTAAATAAACCTGTAGTGATGAACGGGGCAGGATGGTGCTACCCAGCCTCACCCTGGGAGTCTTTACACAATGATTAAATTCCTTGGATAGGCATTTTCAAAGTGTATGGTGCCTCTTGCTAAACATGTCTGGCGAGAGAAAACGTCATCTGGAAACATTATCTGAGGGGCCTCATTCCGTGGAACGACATACAAGGGTTTCCTGTCAAATCCACAGTCTGCAACCTCAAGAGTGAGTATAAAACCTAAAATTTTTAAACTCTCCTTTCCTTCCCTCAAGAGACTGAGAGATCGTGCAATGAATGAATATAGCTGTTTTGTCATTCATTTGACATACTGCAAATTGCAACTTGCTCTGGGAGTGACTATTTACAAGGCTGATGTACCATATTCAAATCACATACTCATTCTGCACCTCCCCCCACCCCACACACGCAATTCATTAGATGGTTATGGTGCTACTGTTGGATGAGGAGAACCCATTCTCTTACATCTATCTCCAAACTGTACTGATTCAGGAGGACACCTCAGAATGCACTGTGTTGTGCTGTGCTGTGCTGAGTCACTCAGTCGTGTCTGACTCTTTGCAATCCCATGGACTGTAGCCCACCAGGCTCCTCTGTCTGTGGGGATTCTCCAGGCAAGAATACTGGAGTGGGTTGCCAAGCCCTTCTCCAGGGGATCTTCCCAACCCAGGGATCGAATCTAGGTCTCCTGCATTGCAGGTGGATTCTTTACCATCTGAGCCACCAGGGAAGCCCAAGAATACTGGAGTGGGTAGCCTATCCCTTGTCCAGGGGAACTTCCTGATTCAGGAATCAAGCCGGAGTCTCCTGCGTTGTAGGCAGATTCTTTACCAGTTAAGCTACCAGAGAAGTCCAGAGTGCCACTGTGTAACCCAAAATAAGTCTTGGGATCCTCCTGCTTATTATACATAGACTCTGGTATGTTTCTTTTCACTGAAGAATTTAAAATGCCTTTTAAAAAGCTTTTTTTATATCTAGGTTTTCTGGATATAATTTGCAATTTTAAGCTTCATTCAAGAAATCAAAATAAGTCCATATAAATGATTATCATTAAGTCAATTAATATGAGTTCTAGAACCAGGATATCACTGGAAATTTTCTCATACCACATCAACTGCCACTGAACTGTGGTTAGTTAACAAGAAGCTTTTATGTGGCCAAGAGGTTAAAAAACCAACTGAGGTCATGTTAGAACTATTTAAGTGCTGGCTATAGTCCTTGGTTGAAAAATGATCCACACACCAAATGACAAATAACTGAATAACCAGTAGAGAATGAAGAAAAAGAGAAACCATCACATGAACACAACCAGAGAAGAGAGAGCCATGCAGATGGCAGATGAATCCATGAGGATGTTTCCAGGCCATTTCTCCAGTAACCAGGGAAGGCTGCCAGGCTTCCAGTGGGTAAATAATCCACCTGTCAACACAGAAGACGGGGGTTTGATCCCTGGGTGGCTCAGTGGGTAAATAATCCACCTGTCAACACAGGAGATGTGGTTTGATCCCTGGGTCGGGAAGATCTCCTGGAGAAGGAAATGACAACCCACTCCAGTTTTCTCGCCTGGAAAATCCCATGGACAAAGAAGCCTGGCAGGCTACAGTCCATGCGGTTGCAAAGAGTCGGACATGACTGAAGTGACTGAGCATACATGCAGGAAAGGCTGCTAAGGACAGAACTCCAAGAATCACAAATGTAACAAGTAGAGACTGAGCAGGAGACTGAGAAGGAGTGGCTAGAAAGGTACCAAGAAAAGCTGGAGTGGTCTGTATTACTACACTGAAGGAAAAGAGTGTTTCAACACCAAGGAAGATGCTGAGCAAGCAAGTAAGAAAGGAGGGTAACAGACTTCATTGGATTTAACAAGAAAAATTACTGGTGACTTCAGCCAGGTAAGTTTTTGTGGTATGGTGAGAACAAAAGGTAAGATTGCAGTGGATTAAGGAGTCCGTGGAAATTTCATTTCCACAGTAGGAAATGAAGACTTAGCCTTGTAACATGGGAGGGAATGGGGAAAAGAGAAGAAACAATGGGAGGAGAATGGGATGAAAATAGCTTATGAGTAGAAAGGCTTACAAGTTTTTAAAATGTTGCTAGGAAGGAATGAGGGCTTCCCTGGTGGCTCAGTAGTAAAGAATCCGCAGACCAATGCAGGAGACACGGGTTTGATCCCTGGGTCAGGGAGATCCCCTGAAGAAGCAAATGGCAACCCACTCCAGTATTCTTGCCTGGGAAATCCCATGGACAGAGGAGCCTGGTGGGCTACAGTCCATGGGGTTGCAAAATTCAGACACGACTTAGCAACTAAACAATAACAAAAGAGAAGGAGGGATACTTTTTCCATCCTTACAGGAGGGAATGAGAGAGAAGGGCACAGTTGTAGATCTATCTGTAGGTCTGGCAGGGAGAAATTCTGTGTGCTTCCATCTAATGATTCTTCTTTCTTCACAGTGAAGTAGGGAACCACGGTACCCCTGCAGAGACTGGAGAGGCAAGGGGAGATCAGAGGTAAGGTGAAAGTGGTGAAAGAGTCACTACAGAAAGTAAGAAGGGCGGAGCTGACTATGGAAACATGGAGGGATTTCCGGGCACCATGGAGGGTGGCCTCAGGTGGAGTCAGACATCATGGATTTCTGGTCGCGCTGGTGGTGTGATTGTGTCCAGCAGTGCTCAACTGTCTAGATGGAAGCAAAAAGCAGAAGTTGTATCCATCCCTGAATACAATCCTGGCATTCAGTGGAAGAGGGGGAACAAAGACTTTAAGGACCTTGGCAAGAGAGAAGTTACAGGATGGACCACTGAACAGAAGCTAGATAGACAAGGGAAGATAGGAGGGGCTGGTCTTATGTAAGGGGAATTTAGGGGGTCGGGTGGGGAGAGCTGCCTTGAGTTTGACTAACAGGTATGATAGGAGCAACTGAGTGCGGGGACTGTGGTCACTGGACTGTGTGAACATAAGATGTCAGAGGTGACACAGTGCTAAGAGTCACAAGTTCCAGAACAAGGACATGGAGTGAATAAATGGAGGGCAACGTATGTGAAGGTCACGGAAAAAAAAAAAAAAAAAAAGATGTGAGAAGAATGGGGGGGCTTTGTTGTGTACATGGGTGATGAAGTTCAAAAGTTAATGACAGGACTGGGGTGGAGAAGAAACTCTGGGGCATCACTGACTGAGGGAGAGTGACCAGCAAGCTAGAAGCTGACGGAGATGAGGAGATTTAGGGAGCAACATTGTGATGTCTTGAGTCTCAAAAACCCAGAAGGTAGAGAATAATCTGAGAGAAGCATGAAGAGCCAGTGATGACCTGCCCGACCACCTAACTTGATACCCCACAATAAGCAAGGGAACACCCCCACCTGAGAGACTCACAAAGGACAGGAGTTCTGTTAGGACTCAGCGGGCAGTGAGTGAGGCTATGTGGAAGTTCACAGTGGGTTGGGAGCCGCAGTGGGAATGGGGAGGTGAGACAACTGGAAGGATTCATATACCACAGCAGAGAGGGACCGGAGGGACTTTCCTGGTGGTCCAGGGACCAAAACTCCATGCTCCCAATGCAGGGGGCCCAGGTTCGACCCCCAGTCAGGGAACTAGATCCCACATGCCACCACTAAAGGGTCCACATGCTATCACTAAGACCTGGTGCAGCCAAATAAATTTAAAAAATAAAAAAAGAAGGACTAGAGAAAGCTGGCATGGAAGGTGTGGCTGGCTACAAAGTTTTTAAAGAACTGACCTCAGCTTGCTTCTGGTGACCAAAGAGAAGCATTAAGGCCTGCTCCCCTAGAACCCAGGCATCCTGCAAATGGAGCTCCAAGGTGACATGTGAACAGTTGAATTTGAAGCCCAGCAAACTGTTACCATTTACTATTTTTGATCTACAAAAATGACAATATCATATGGTCAACCTGAGAATATCTGCATACTAAAGGGAATGACTTTTTAAGTTTCAGCAGTAACCTGGGGTTAATGGACTACCACTTGCTGCTAAGTTAAGACCTCAGGGGCTTCCCTGGAGGTCCACTGGTTGCGACTTCACCTTCCAATGCAGGGGGTGTGGGTTCGATCTATAGTCAGGAAGCTAAGATCCCATATACCTCACGGCCAAAAAACCAAAACATGGCTATTTATGTCTACATATGGCAAAAACAATGAAAATATTGTAATTATCCTCAAATTAAAATACATAAAACAATGAAAGCAAAGAAATTAAGAGAAAAAACCAGAAGCAATATTGTAACAAATTCAATAAAGACTTAAAAAAACTGTCCATAAAAAAAAAAAAAAAAAAAAACTTAGGGAAAAAAAAAAAAGACCTCAATAGATGGAGCTGCAAGTACAGGTGGTGACTTTGGCCTCTTCAGTCACCAAATCAGGGTGCACTAATCTCTAGCACCATGCTGTGCTCTGTTACCCAGGGTGGGGAGCTGCGGGAATGCCTGAGAGGAATGCTCACTTCAACCAAAGTAAGTGCATACGGGGCTTCCCTGGTGGCTCAGTGGTAAAGAATCTGCCTGTGAACCCTCGATGACATAAATCAAAGCAAGATCCTCTATGACCCACCTCCTAGAGTAATGGAAATAAAAACAAAAGTAAACAAGTGGGACCTGATTAAACTTAAAAGCTTTTGTACAGCAAAGGAAACTAGAAACAAGGTGAAAAGACAACCCTCAGAATGGGAGAAAATAATAGCAATGGAAACAACTGACAAAATTTCCAAAATATACAAGCAGCTCATACAACTCAATGCCAGAGAAACAAACAACCCAATCAAAAAGTGGGGAAAAGACCAAAACAGACACTTCTCTAAAGAAGACATACAGATGGCTAACAAATACATGAGAAGATGCTCAACACTGCTCATTATTAGAGAAATGCAAATCAAAACTACAATGAGATATCACCTCACACTGGTCAGAATGGCCATCATCAAAGTCTACAAACAATAAATGCTGGAAAGGGTGTGGATAAAAGGGAATGCTCTTGCACTGTCGGTGGGAATGTAAATTGATACAGCCACTATGGAAGACTGTATGGAGAGCCCTTAAAAAACTAGGAATAAAACTACCACATGACCCAGCAATCCCACTCCTAGGCATATACCCTGAGGAAACCAAAATTGAAAAAGACACATGTATCCCACTGTTCATTGCAGCACTATTTGCAATAGCTAGAACATGGAAGCAACCTAGATGTTCATCATCAGATGAATGGATAAAGAAGTTGTGGTACATACACACAATGGAATATTACTCAGCCATAAAAAGGAATACATTTGAGTCAGTTCTGATGAGGTGGATGAACCTAGAACCTATTATATGAAGTGGAGTGAGTCAGAAAGAGAAAGATAAATATCATATTCTAACATATATACGGAATCTAGAAAAATGGTAGTGAAGAATTTATTTACAGGGTAGCAATGGAGAAACAGACATAGAGAATAGACTTATGGACATGGGAAGGGGGAGGAGAGGGTGAGATGTATGGAAAGAGTAACATGGAAACTTACATTACCGTATGTAAAATAGATAGCCAAAGGGAATTTGCTGTATGGCTCAGGAAACTCAAACAGGGGCTCTGTATCAACCTAGAGGGGTGGGATGGGGAGGGAGATGGGAGGGAATTTCAAAAGGGAGGGTTATAGGTATATCTATGGCTGATTCATGTTGAGGTTTGACAGAAAACAGCAAAATTCTGTAAAGCAATTATCCTGCAATAAAAATAAATAAATTAAAAAAAAAAAATCTGCCTGCCATTGCAGGAGATGCAGGTCGATCCCTGGTCCAGGAAGATGCTACATGCCGCAGAGCAACTAAGCCCGTGTGCCACAGTTACTGAGCCCGTGCACCACAATAAGAGAAGCAACCGCAATGAGAAGCCTGTGGACCACAACTAGAGAGTAGCTCCCACTCTCTGCAACTAGAGAAAGCCTATGTGCAGCAACGAAGACCCAGTGCAGCCACAAATAAACAAACTAGAAATTAAATTATATAGAAAAGAATTGTACCCAAATCTGTATATAATGTTTAAAAAAGTAAGTCCACAGAAATGATCACTGTTTCTTGACCACCTGGAGCCCAGAGGTGAGACCAAAACAAGAGGGCCATGTGGGACTGAGGACACCTTAAAGGTGTGTGTGTGTGGGGGGGGTGGTGAGTGCAGGTCTAAGGAAGAGCAAAGAAACCTAAGGTGACAGGAGGCTGCAGGGCATGAGATCAAAAGAAGAAAAGCAAAGAAGAAACAAAGGTAAAAAAAAAAAAAAAAAAACCCTCAGAAAGTGCCTCCTATCAGAAACAGCATCTCCTTTTCACTCAGAAAGGAAGCACCGCTGCCCCCAAAACCAATTATAGTGGCAGGAGAGGGAAGGCGTGGTGCACAATGTGGAGAGAAAAATGACTGTAAAGCACTTTGCAAAAATACAGCATTATATAAAGTCCCAATAATAATAAATCACCTTGCCGGAGGTATGAAAACCTTAAAATAACCTGAAAAATCAAAATGTGGAGGAGAAGCAGAAGGCGTGGAGGAGCTTCACATAGGTTTGCATGCTCGCTGTGAATTCCTCCCCCTCAACTCTGCCAGCCAGGCTCTCTGAGAGCAGTTCTTGAACAGGTTGTGGGTTGAAAATGGGTCTGGCCCGTTTAAACCTGCCACCCCCACCCTGTTCCCACCCCCTCCCTGGGGTCCAGGGGAGGAGGGCACGGGCTCTGGGGGAACCTATTTTCTGAACCTAGCATCTGCCTTCCTGAATACTGATGCATCTGTTTTGTGAAGGTTGTCTTCCCTTTGTTATATAAAAAGAGAAAGGGTGAAAAAAAAGCTTCATTCCTGGAAGAAAAAAAAAAAAAAAAGGAAAATAGGTCTTTCGGAATTCTTAGTCCTGGAGCTCTGTTCTTTATATATCCACTTGTTCCATTGTTAAATAAACCCACATATTTAAGAGTGACACATTCTCATAACTAATGCCTTGTCAGGCCCATGTGTCTTGCTAAAAATGGACCTTGATGACTGCCATTTCCATTTTTTTCCCCTAAGAAATAATTTGATTATTTTTATCCTGCTTCTATCAGTGCTTGCAAGAAAATGGTTATCTTTTTGTGAAAACCATTTTTAAAATAAACCATATAAGCGCTCAACCATGGATGAAGCGGAAAGTTTTCTTAAAAACATCTGTGTAAGTCACACACACACATACTCGCTGCCCTGTACAAAGTGAAAGTGAAGTCATTCAGTCGTGTCCGACTCTTTGCGATCCCATGGACTGTAGCCTACCAGGCTCCTCTGTCCATGGGATTTTCCAGGCAAGAGTACTAGAGTGGGTTGCCATTTCCTTAACTGGCTTTAAATTTGGAGTAAATGCTCTTCTGCAGTAACATTGTTTTCTGCTCAGCCTTTAATAATATGTGCGTCCCAACATCTTACTTTGTGCAAACCTGAATATCCCCCAGAAAATAGGTAATTTAATAAAAGCGGGTGATATGAATCACCCAGAGACAATTTGAATTATTATCTGTGGATAATTCATTATGCACATATTTCTAGTGAGATTCTTAAATCAGCAGGGCTTCTTAATCAGAGACTTTCAAATTTTGTCTGTAATAACTGGAGACTTGACCCATAAATCAGCAAATAGGCCAGCAGGCTCGCCACATGCTTCACATTTCTTCTTGGGAGAAAAAGGCACTTAATTATCCTGAGGTCACAGGAGAAGGGAAAAATGGACATGAAAGTTGTTGGAAGTTTTACAGCAAAGTATAACTAATTTCAACATTGTCTTCAAAGTGAGCTCATGAAAAGATGATAATGAAAACATCTGAAATCAAGGTAGGTGTCTTAGAGAAAGATGTTTTAAATGTTCACAGGAATACTCTTCCCAACCAACCCTACCTCTCATTTCCAATCTCAAAGTTGAGCATTTTTGTCTTCATGTTACCAGTTTTGCAAATTAAATTTCTAATATGGTAGACATGGATAATGAGGCTGAATTTAATAAGGATGAAAATGTCTAGTCACAGACTTGGAAGATAAGACTGTCAGTAAAAGAATCAAGTTGAGCCTTTATTTCCAGTATCTTTCCTTACCCCTACTTCACTAGAAACTCTCCCTCAATACTCTGTCCACTCCCTACTCTTTCAGTCTTATTCTTCCACCTCCCATAGTAAAAACCCACACTTGGTGAAGGACTCTCTCTGTATCTTATAGTACAGCCTGAAGCTGGCAAGCTTTACCCTAACCCTAACTCTGAGGGATTAAGCCCTGGAAGACTTAGGTTCAAACCCCAATGCCCAGGAGCACTGACTGAGTAGCAGTGTGGCTGGTCTAATGTCCAGATGCCCCCTCCCTGGCTGGTGCCCTCATCTCCTAGCTGCTGGTGAGTGGAAAGAGCGAGCTGCTCACAGCTGTCCTCTTCTCTAGGAAATTGCTCTCATATAAACGGAAGCCCCTTCTCCCAGGAGACTTAAGGCCCCCTCCCTCCCAGAAGCAGCCATCTGCTACTAACTGACTGACAAAAGAGTACAAAATGCCAACCATCTCAAGGGGGGACCGATTCTGTGTTGCTACTTGTGCCCCAGGGCGCCCCTGAGATGGGGCTGCATTCTGCCAGTGTCATCAAGACAGTTTCCTTGTGTAGCTCTCATCTGCTGCCCTATCCTGCTTCCCTCCTCCCCTTCTCCTAAGAGCACTTACTCAATGTGTCACCTAAAAAAGAATCTGTGCTCCAGGCATTGCTTTTAAGGAACCCAACCTAAGATGCATTGACTCAATGGACATGAGTTTGACCAAACTTCGGGAGATGGTGAAGGACAGGGAATGCTGTGGTCCAAGGGGTCGCAAAGAGTTGGACAAGACTGAGCGACTGAACAACCACAATAACCTAAGATGCACTGGGACCCTGGACCCTCACTCAACATGTCTATTAGCAGCTCCCTCACAGGCAATGTGAAGATGATAATACACATCTCCAAGCAAGATAATACAGCAAGACTGCTGTTCAGGTTACATGAGAAAACTAGTGTCAAAACCTCTGATCTACTGAAATGCTATTTGAATTTAAGGATTATGATGATTTACTGTAAATGTACGACAGTAGGTATGTTACTTGTCCCATGGGTGGAGTGGAGCAGAGCTGAGTATACTTCCATGATAAAAGAGCTTCTTCACTTCACTTCTGCTTCTCCTCTTACTATACTAGGTCCACACTGCTGGCTTCTATGTCCCAGCCCCATCTCTAAATCCAGACAGCGCTGGCAGCGAGGGAAAAGCACAGGCCACCTCCTTCCATTTCGAGCACAAGATGAGGTCCTCCATATACTGAAGACTTGTCTCAGCTCTGACCTCTCTCTGGAACCCCAGACTCACATTTCCTGGTGTCTCTTTGGCAATTCCATGTGGCTGTGTGGCGGACACCTGACTTCACACAGGCAAAGCGTTACTGCTGACTCCCTGTCTCTCAGCTGGCTTCCCCACAGGTGCCCACCTTCCTCAATGCTGTCAGTGGTTGCCTTCCAGAGAGCTTCTCAAGACAGAACTCGAGGGATCATACTTGCTTCCTTTTTTTTTTTCCTTTCACCCTCCATGTACAATCCATCAGTAAACTCTGCCAACACTTCTTCCAAACTCCACTTCCCTCCATTTCCACTCGCAATGACATAATCCAAGTCCCCATCCTCTCTTACTTGGACCACTGTACACAAGACGTTCACAGCTACATCTGGGAGAGAACAAGGCCAAGCAGGACAGTTGGTCACCCTCTTACAAGGTGAGGCGGAACATCCCCAGCTCCAGGTCAGGGAGCACCATAGAGGAACCTCAGGGAGGACAGGAGCATCTGAGTGGTGAGAGGACTTAGTTAGGAACCTGATGGGGCATGGTGCTAAATACAAAATGTCCTTGGATAGGCTTTAAATCTTGGTGGTCTTTCTTCTTATTGTTACTTCTTAGTTTGGAGCAAGTTTCAACCAGAGAAATCAGTGAGAATAGTACAAAGAACTTACAGACGCTTTTAACCTTGATTTGACCATTTTTAACATTTTGCCATATGTGCCTGTTATTCTTTCATTTTTTCTGAACCATCTGAGAACAGACTATATCTTTATGCTTCTTAATCCCTTAATATTTCAGGGTGTATGTCCAAAGACCAAGATTACACAGTTATCAAGTTAAGGACATTTAACACTGATGCAATATTTTCACTTAATCAACACCCTATATTCCAAACAAATAAATTGTTCCAACAATGTCCTGTATAATAAAAAAAATAAAACGCTTTCATTCCAAGGTCGCATTTTAGTTTTAATCTAGGTAATAAAGAAGAAAGAATAAAAAGTGGATTTGATGAGATACTTCTCTGTAGAAGGATTTTAAGTTTAAAAATGTATAAAAGGGAACCACTGCTAAAGATTTGAGGTCCATTTCTCTTATTAGCTGCTTTATTTTTACTCATTGAGAAAATATGTATGAGTGCCTAAAGTGTGTCTAGAAACCTCAGCCAAGTTTCTTCTCCTACCTCAAAGTTTACAGTTTTATCTGTAAATTAAGGTTAGTAATAATATTTTCAAACAATTTTTGAGAAGGTTGGACAAGAAGGATATAGATCTTTGAGCAGTTTCAAAACTAGAAAGGTTTGCACAAATATAAATCAACGTCTGTGTTCTTGATAATGATATTCTGTATCAGGGCCATCAGGCAGAACTTCAGAAAGTGACTGAAAAACCCATGATGAGGATGACAAAATTATGATTTAAAACAGACTTGTGTATATGATTTTTCTGCTGAACTCAACTGTGTGGAATCCCCATGGAACTAACTTTGTGAGAAAACAGGGTGTGGATATATGAGGACAGATGGAAAACAGAGCGGGAAGCATTTGACATAATAGCACTGTGGAAAGGCAAGACAAAGCTGAAGAAGGATTTGGCTTTGAGCACATGACCATCAAAGGTATTTAGAGGATAGAGGAGATAATGGTAGTGACTTCAGAGCACTTGAGTTAGATTCAACAAATGTTTGAGACAATACTTCATCAGAAGCCTTGCCGTGAGCTTGCAGATGACACATATATCCCTATAAGACCCCACAGGTTTCTTTTTCCCTGAAACTCAAGGAAAACAATCATATAATCCTCTATCTCTATGCAGCATTTTGAGCCAGAAAGACCTGGGTTCGAAGTCTGACTTCCCAAGTGGCTATCTGTGTGAATTTGAGAAATATATATTACTTGTGTGAGTGGATTTTCTCATCTGTAGACTAATACCTAGCTCACAGAGTTGTTAGAATAAAGGAACTTTCAAAGTGTGGTCACACAGGAGCAACTGCAGCACCACCTAGGCACTTGAGATGCCAATTCTCAGGCCCCATCTGAGAGCTACTGGATCAAAAATTTTGAGGGTGGGGCCCAGATGTTTGTACTTTAACAAGCCTTACAGAGGGGTACTAGGCAGGCTAGAGTTTGAGAACCACTGTTTTAATAGACTAAACAATGCCATGTATTTAAATAACTCTAGCATAAAGCCAGGCAGCCACATCACAGAGTAACTGAATAAGTGTTAGTGCCCTCCTCCGCCTCTCCCACCCTCCACAACTCAACCAACATCCAAATGCATGCTCATGCACACACACCCCAATTTACAATTGTTTGGAATACTGTACATGAAGGAAAACACTACTGTCTCAAAATTATATACACTAAGACCTGAAAGTATACCTATAAAACGATATGTTTCAGGATAATTAGTAACATCAGCATTGTCATACCTTGCCTACTTGATAGTAGTAGGCCTATCAAGATAGTAGGCCTACTGGGAAAATAGTCCATCAATAAATATTTGTCAAATGTTTATCATATGTCCAACTCTGGTTGCTAGAGAGGATATAAGAAAAGTAGAAAAATTGTTGCTGCCTTCAAAGAGCTTAGTGGGGAAAAATGAAGATTATTAAAATTGATTGAACATCTGCCATATGATAGGACTGTCGTGGTAGGAAATTATCTTGATGAATTGGGAGACTCCACATACACTATTAGAAAAGCCATCCAAGAAGACAAAGAAACAGAAAAGCTCACAGATCAAATTATAGTGTTCAAATTACAGGATTTGAGTTGACTCAAAATGTACAGTGAGAAGGAAACAGAAGGAGATAGTGAGAGAGTCAATTCCTAGGTAGGTTGATAAGAAGTCCAGGGCCTCCAAGGAGGAGAAAGGGGTACTGAGTCCCCAAGGAGGAGAGAGGGGTCTGGGGTTCTCAAGGAGGAGAAAAGGACAACATTTTTTTCTTTAAGCCCAGAGCTGATGATTGCACAACAAAACAACTCATCTTACTCAAGGATATATTTTCCCTTAAACTCTGTACCAATGACAACAATGTATCCTGCTTGAGGACATGTTTCTCCTTCTTGAGAACCTTCTGACTAACCCTGTCATCTTAAAATGTAAATTGTGGGAGTGGGTCTAGTAAGATCTTTACAACTTTGAGACATTTTTTTTGATTTATTGTAATAACCAATTAAAAAAGTATATAGCTCCTTTGCTAAGACTAGCAAGGGGGGCACTCCCCATCCCCCTTCTGATGTCTATGTCAGAAGCTTTCTCTGTTCCTTTTTATACTTTATTAAAACTCTGCTACAAAAAAGCTCTTGAGTGATCAAGCCTGGTCCCTGGCCCCAAGGCTAAATCTTCATCTTCGAAGATCACAAATCTGACATTGTTCACTGTAAGCTATCAATAGACTGGGTTAACACATTTGGGATGGGGAGCAAATGATATGGAAGGACCACAATAGCTGAATCATAGGTTATATAGAGTTTATGTGTCCTGTATCTTTTGGTCACATCACCTACTGATGTTGTTACAAAGATCATAGTTAAGAATGAATAAGGAGACTCAGCAAACGGAGCTTACCTGGAGACAATATCTTCTTCCTTTATCAATGTGACGAAGGGACAAGTATGCCTGGCCACTGCTATAATACATGGATAATCTACTGAATAGCCACTGTACTACTACACATTGTGTCTGTGTGTCTCAGAGGATATGAGGGGCTGGAATTGGTGTCACTAATGGGTGGCTAATTTAAGAAATCTGTAATTCGCCTGAATATTTGGTCTGACTTGGTCCTTTTTCTCACTGTTCAACATACATGCTCTACTTACCTTATCATGTCTAATACATCTCAACCTATTAGCAATCTACTGCTTCTCTATTTCACCTATTATCTCAATTTCTCTTGTTTTCTATATAGAACATGAGAATATTCTTAAATAATGAAGTGAATACACGTTTTTAGGTACTACATACAGGAGGTTTCCACATAACTTGTCATTTAATTCTGACAGTTAAAGCGATACAAAGACACAATGCTCTGAACAACAACAATGCTCCAGAACACTAGAATGCAATATATAGTTAATCAGTGGCTTGGTAATATGGAGCTGCTGCTGCTGCTAAGTCGCTTCAGTCGTGTCCGACTCTGTGCGACCCCATAGACGGCAGCCCACCAGGCTCCCCCGTCCCTGGGATTCTCCAGGCAAGAACACTGGAGTGGGTTGCCATTTCCTTCCCCAATGCATGAAAGTGAAAAGTGAAAGTGAAGTTGCTCAATCTTGCCCGACTCTTAGCGACCCCATGGACTACAGCCTACCAGGCTCCTCTGTACATGGGATTTTCCAGGCAAGAGTACTGGAGTGGGGTGCCATTGCCTTCTCCTGTAATATGGAGGCCACACACTAGAGATTCTAGTAAGGAAAACTGGTCTTATTCAATGAAGAGTTCATGGAGGAGTTGTTTCTGTACCTAACCTTGAAAAAGGAGAAGGCAATGGCACCCTACTCCAGTACTCTTGCCTGGAAAATCCCATGGACGGAGGAGCCTGGTGGGCTGCAGTCCGTGGCGTCGCTAAGAGTCAGACACGACTGAGCGACTTCACTTTCACTTTTCACTTTCCTGAATTGGAGAAGGAAATGGCAACCCACTCCAGTGTTCTTGCCTGGAGAATCCCAGGGACAGGGAAGCCTGGTGGGCTGTCATCTCTGGGTTGGCACAGAGTCGGACATGACTGAAGTGACTTAGCAGCAGCAGCAACGAAGCAAAAGTGTAAATATGGAGAAATATGAGCGATCGCTGATAAGGAAACAAAGTCACATTTGACTGAAAAAAAGAGGTACGTCCAGCTAGGAGAAAGTGGAGCTGACAGAAGGAGAGAGCCATAATAATTCAAAGAGAAAGTTGGACTTACTCTTCTAACCCAGTGGTCTTCAAACATTTTTGATGCTGCACTCCTATTAGTAAAATATAGGGGGCACTCTTTCTGTGGTAGATTTATTACTGCTCAAAATGCTTGCTGACACTCCCTGTTTAGAATTAAACATCCCTACTCTATTGGTGTCCACCTCAGCCAATAACTTTGCTTTGGCAAATGAAACTGACTGAAAATGATACGCTCCACTTTTGAAGGTTTAAGAACCACAGTGAGATTCCACCATATTGAGCTTTTTAGCAATGCCCCAGATAAGGGATGCCCCTCACTCTTGGTTCTAAAATGAAAAATGGCCTGGAGGCTACAGCCACCCTAATAGGGGCAAAAAATACAAATCAAAAATAAACTTTTTTTGTATGGCACTGAGATTCTCAGGTTGCTCGTATCTTAGCTCACTAATGCAGCTTCCAGTTAGCATTGTTTTGGAGGTTCTGGCCAGTATCGTAAGACTAAAAACAAAAAAGTCTTCAAACTGATAAGGAAAACATGTTTCTGGGCAGGTGATTACAATTTCCTATGCAGAAAAATCAAGAGAACTTACAGATGTGCTGTGCTTAGTCGTTCAGTTGTGTCCAACTCTTTGCGACCCCATGTGCTATGGCCCGCCAGGCTCCTCTGTCCATGGGGATTCTCCAGGCAAGAATATTGAAGTGGGGATCTTCACAACTCAGGGATTGAACCCAGGTCTCCTGCATTGCAGGTGGATTCTTTACCATCTGAACCACCAGGGAAGCCCAAGAATACTGGAGTGGGTAGCCTATCATTTCTCTAGGGGATCTCCCAAACCAGGAATCAAACAGGGATCTCCTGCAGGCAGATTCTTTACCAGCTGATCTACCAGCTGGTAAAGAATTTAACTTACAGACAAATTACTAGAATTCATAAGGTGGATTGGCAAGATTGCTGAATACAAACTCAAAAAAAAAAATCAACAGATCTTCTATATCCCAGAAAAAATTAATTACAAGGCATAATTTTTTTAAAAAAGTGCTACTTAAATTAGCAGCAGAGATAAATGTTTCTAGGAAACAATTCGACAAAAGCTGAGTAAGTCCTTTATGGGAAAATTATAATACTGTATGTGCGTGCATATGTGTGTGCTCAGTCACTCAGCTTTGTCTGACTCTTTGTAACCCACCAGGCTCCTCTGTTCATGGAATTCTCCAGGCAAGAATACTGGAATGGGTTGCCATGCCCTAATCCAGGGGATCTTCCCAACCCAGGGATTGAACCCACATCTCCTGCATTGGCAGGGGGTTTCTTTACCGTTGTGCCATGCTTAGTCGCTCAGTCGAGTCCGACTCTTTGCCACCCCATGGACTATATCCCACCAGGCTCCTCCAGGCAAGAATTCTGGAGTCGGTTGCCTTGCCCTCCTCCAGGGGATCTTTCTGACCCAGGGATTGAACCTAGGTGTCTCACAGGTGGATTGTTTACCATCTGAGCCACCTACCACTAGCACCACTTAAACACACCAAAGAAAACTTAAATAAGTGGAGAAATAGAGCATCATCCTGATTTGGAAGACTCAGTATTGTAAAGATGTCCTTTCTTCCCAGCTGGATCTATACAACCAATGCTATTTTAATCACAAACTCAACAGGGTTAGTGTGGAATTTGACAAGCTGATTCTAAAATTATACAGAAGAGAACTGAACCAACAATACTCAAAAGAAGAAAAATAAAGTAGGCAGACTTGCCCTATGAGATACCAAGTTGTAGTTAATGGCTATAATAGTTAAGACAATGCATTTCACCAAAAAGGAAATTAAAATGGCCAGAACATATGAAAAGATGCCGAGTCTTGCAAATATTCGGGAAAATAGAAATTAAAGTCATAAGATACCATTTTCCATATAACAGAGTGGAGAAATCAAAACATTAGATAATAAACAAAGTTTGACCAAAAGATGTAAAACAATGTATACTTTCATCTGCTGCTGGTAGAAGCTCAATTTTGGAAAAGAAAATTTTAACATGCACATATCTATGATCTAGTAATTTCATCTCTATGTATATGCCCTAGAGAACCTCGTGCACATGCACTAGGTGATGTAGAAAGAATGCTTATGGCAGTCTCATTCTTCAGAGAGAAACACTGAAAACAACCAGGTCTCCATCAGCAGCAGAAAGATCATTGGACTGAGATATATTCATACACTGGGATGCTCTGCAACAGTGGATATGAACAAACTGCAGCCCCATGCATCAACATGAATGAGGCGGAAAGATGCAAAATTGAGTGAAAGAGCCAGGTCACCAAAGAATGCAACCAGTATGAACCCAATTGTCGACCATCCCAATCATGGAAAACTAAGCAACATATTGTTAAGAAATATATTCATGTGCAGATTTAAAAAGGGAGGGGCCTTCACTGGTGGTCCAGTAGTTAAGAATCTGCCTTGCACAGGGAGCCCAGCCTGGTGTTCTGTGATGACCCAGAGGTGTGGGTTGGAGGGAGGGGAGGGAGGCTCAAGAGGGAGGGGAAATACATATACTTATGACTGATTAGAGTTGTTGTATGGCAGAAACCAATGCAACATTGTAAAGCAATTTTCCACCAAGTTAAAAAAAAGAAAGAAAGAATCCACCTTGCAATGTAGGGGACATGGGTTCCCTGTTTTGGGAAGATCCCACATGGCACGAAGCAACTAAGCCCGTGTGCCACCACTACTGAGCCCACGTGCTGCAACTCCTGAAGCCCGTGTGCCCTAGAGCCCATGTTCCATAACAAGAGAAGCCACCGCAATGAGAAGCCCTCACACCACAACTAGAGAGTAGCTCCTGCTCGCTGCAATTAGAAAAAAGCCTGTGTGCAGCAACGAAGACTCACCACAGTGAAATAAATAAATAAATCTTAAAAAAAATCTCTAATCATTATACTGCGTAAAAGCGGCAGGCAAATGATGAGGAGGAGTCACAAAGTTTTCTACAACAGGACAATCAAACTAGGAAGGAAAAAGGATAACACGCCCTTTTCGTAGACCTTTCCAAGTGGGAAGTGTGCATCTACCTTCTACATTAACCACACCTCCTCAGAGGAGAATATAATCAACCTTTGAGAAATATGGTCCCTTTCTTCAGACACCAGTCTTGTCATTTTAAGGTTAATATTTCTTTTTCATCCCATACAGGGGGTTGTACTGATCAAAGGCTTGCTCTATACACACATTACTGATTAAAAAAAAAAAAGCTTTGATCAACTTTATGTACAGTGCTAATCTGTCAATATGATACATAAATTCTTTGTCTCAAAAATGTATAAAATTGTATCTCTAATTCCCGACAAATGGAATAGTTCTTGGAGCTCCCTAGAATCTGTTCCCCGGGTTATAATCCTTTATCTGGCTCAAATAAAATTCTCTTTTCTTTCTTCTAAAGAAAAACCTATAAAGCAAATGGGCTAATTGTCAGCACAAAATCCAGGCCACTGGTCACCTGGGGGATTAAGGACAGGATCTCCAGGGGGCTTCAAAATGTTCAGTCTGTGAAGTTGGAGGGCAGGTCCATGAATGTGTATTTTATTGGTATTATTTACTTTGCATGTGTACATTTGACACTCTTACATGTACAATATATTTCATAATAATTTCGACATTAATGGGCATAACCATAAATATATAAATTTTATATATAACTATGTACTCTATGTGTCAGTCACTCAGTTGTGTCTGACTCTTTGCAACCCCATGGACTGTAGCCCACCAGGCTTCTCTGGCCATGGGATTCTCCAGTCAGGAGTACTGGAGTGAGTTACCAATTCCCTTCTCCAGGGAATCTTCCCTACCCAGGGATTTTTTCTTTTGTATTGCAGATTCATTACCATTTATGTAGGAATAATAAAACACATAAAAAGAGCCATTTTTAAAGGATGGGGTAAAGGTAAAATAAAACATTCTTTTAATTTTCTCCATGGTCCCCCAAAACACTTCTGTTATCAAATTGTAGAAATCTGGCTTCATGTTCTGAATATTTAGCTTTTAACATCTTAAAATATCTTAGCTAATCATGATAGCTTCATGTTAGCTAATCTTCTCAAGACTGATATACACTTAAGGTGATGTATACTGTTAATGGCAGTGGATGTCTATTAACTTTTCACATGGTCTTCTTTAATAATTTACAACTTTCTGGATAACTTGTTAGATTTTATAAGATTGTTACTATTGTTACTTCATAATATGACTGATGAAGACCTAGTTCCAAATGTAGGAGGAGTGTCAGCTGCTCCATTTACTTGTATTATTCTTGATATTTTCATCCATCTGAGGATCCATGGTAAGAATCTCTTGAAGCCTTTATCAGTGTCTCAAGACACAGTGTCTCAAGAGTCCATTCAAACTTGTTAGTATAATCTGTAAATCTTCTCAGCTAGGCTTACAACAACTGTAACTCTTTCTACTATCTACTGCTGTATAACTACCCCCAAAATACAGGAGCTTAAAACAATAATTTAGTATTATTATTAAATATTAAAATGAAAAAAAATATTAAAATGTTGTGAGTTAAGAATTTGGACAAAAGATGGTGGGAACAGTTAATGTCTGTTTCATGGTGTTCGGGACCTCAGCTGGGATAATTTGATTGTGTAGAGCCAGCCAGGCAACTCTCTCTCCATACAGCTTTTCCATTTGGCTAGCTTGGGCTTCCTCAGAACATGGTTGCCCTGAGGTTCTAAAAGTGCAAGGCAGAAATTATTAGTCCTT
This sequence comes from Bos indicus, assembly GCF_029378745.1. Taxonomy (NCBI): domain Eukaryota; kingdom Metazoa; phylum Chordata; class Mammalia; order Artiodactyla; family Bovidae; genus Bos; species Bos indicus. Next base: position 120,290,767 of record NC_091789.1, on the reverse strand, counting down.
TTATAGGCTAGACCCACAACTAGCACAGAACACTACTGGTCAACTAAGTGACTAAGGCCAGCCTAGACTCAAGTGGGAGGGCAATCAGATTCCATCTCTTAGGAGTAGAAAAGAATCTGCAGCCATATTCAGTCTTGCATAGAAATATATCACCAAAAGTGAGGCACTGGAGAGCCGAACCTTCCCCCAGAAGTGGGACCTGAAGGTCTCATACATCGACCCAGAAAAAGAGCCAGGGTTAGGCAGTTATTCAACACTAGCAAAGCTTGTTGCCTTTCTTTCTTGATAAAAACAAATACAATTAGAAATTTCTGTATTCCTACGGGGCACCTGCTCCTTTCTAAGTAAAGACAGGCATTATGGAAGCTTGAAAGAAGCAGTGATCACACTGAACTGAAAGATGCAAACGGGTGATTTGCTATGGCTCTACAACCCATGCCGCTGGGTTGCAGGCATTTGAACATTTTGAAGTAAATGCTCTCAATTGGCTTCCAAATGCCAGCTTCTTGTTTTCATCACACGGTGGCCCAGCTTCACGTGCTGGACTGGCTGCTAGGTGCCGCTTTGGCAGTCTCTGTGCACCCTCTGACAGGTGGATGGGTTACTTTCACAGAGCCAGAGGCCTCACAGCTGCTAATAGTAATTATACTTGTCAGCAATGTATTCCCCTCAGGAAACTCCTGCTGCTTCATTAGGGCTAATTGCCAATAGGCAGTGCAATTTCCTAGAAGAGGAGGGGACATAAACCCACAGGGAGTTGACAGAACAGCTGTGTGAGCTCAGAGAAGCCAGATGTGGCCATGTGCCATTAAAGTGTAGCTGAGGGCTGCTGAATGCATTCAACCCAGTTGAGGAACACAAGAATATGGTGAGGGAGGCCAAACTCCTCTCCAGCTTGACTCTCCTACCTGCTTTCGTGGAAAATATGAACACAGGGACTTCCCTGGTGGTCCTCTGCTAATGCAGGGGAGGCGGGTTTGGTTTCTGGTCAGGGAACTAAGATCCCACATGCTGCAGGGCAACTAAGTCAGTGTGCTGGAACTACTGAGCCTGTGTGCTCTAGAGCCTGTGAACTCTAGCAAGAAAAGCCCCCCCACACCACAAGGAAGACCCAGTGCAGTCAAACAAACAAAGAGAATAGGAACAATACCTCACTGGACTTCCAACTTAAAAAATTCTATTCTGAAAACACATTTCCTAACCTTATACAGGATGTGGGCATTGAAGAATTTCCCTATAACTGGTGTCATTAATTGATGTACCTACAATGTGTCTAGATGTATATCCACACTCATGATATAAGATGAGGTACTCTGGTGGGAGTCAGACCATATACAGGGACTTTAAAGTGAAAGTAAGGACTTTGGTTTTCTTTCTTTTTTTTTAAATTTATTTATTTTAATTGGAGTCTAATTACTATACAATATTGTAGTGGCTTTTGCCACACATTGACATGAATCAGCCATGGGTGTACATGTGTTCCCCATCCTGAACCCCCCTCCCACCTCTCTCCCCATCCCATCCCTCTGGGTCATCCCAGTGCACCAGCCCTGAGGACTTTGGTTTTCAATATGAAATGAAAAGCAGAGTCCTGCATGCCAAACTATCAGTCTGTTTACTCTTTTGACAACAGACTGCTAGGGAGCAAAGGTAGAAGCAAGAACACCCATGGGAAAGCAACTGCAGTCAGCAGGATGAGAGAGTTTGGTAATGGGAAGGGAGAACATTGTGGATCTATTTAGAAGGTAGAATCAACAGAATTTCTGGAGGGATTGGATGTGGAGTACAAAAGACAGAAATGCAGATGATTCCAAGGCTTAGGGCAGAAGTAATTCTGCCAAGGGATGGAGCTGCCGTCAACTGGGATGAAAAAGGCCATGAGAAGGAGAATGGGAGGAAATCAGGAGTTCAGCTTGAAATGATGATTTTGAGATGTTTGTCTGACGTACAAATGGAGCTGTCCAATAAGCAGCTGGATGCATGTGTCTGCAGTTGAGGAGAGAGGTCTGGACTGCATGTAAATCTGGGAGTCATTGATATTTTCACAATATCTGATTATTTGAAAATGAAATGGGTTCACTGAGGGAATGAGTGTAGACAGAGGAAAGAATGACTGAAAACAAAGCTCCAGGACACTCTCCCCTACGAGAGCAGGGAGGAAAGGAGGTGCCGGCAAGAGAGACTGGGAAGGAACAACCAGAGAGGTAGGAGGAAACCCAAGGGCAGAGTGTCTCAGAAGCCACACAGAAGGAAGTGCAATTAATGGATGACGGCTGCTCAACTCCGTCTCATCACACTGACTGGTCAGGTAACATGAAAATTGAGAGTTGACCACTGAATTGGTGTACAGAAGTCCTCAATATTTAAAATCAAAGTTTTACTACTTTTCTTTACCTTAACCTTTCATATCAGCAAAACTTTTACAATGCTAATTTGGAAGAGAGTATGGAGAAGGAAATGGCAACCCACTTCAGTATTCTTGCCTGGAGAATCCCATGGACAGAGGGGCCTGGCAGGCTACAGTCCATGGGGTCACAAAGAGTCAGACACGACTAAGTGACTAACACACACACACACACACACGTCACTCCCTTACAGAGAAATCTACTTTTACTATTCTTTTCTATCCTCCAGATTTTAAAAATTGATAAATAATAAAAGTACATAGTAAAAGCCCCCTGTATTGTATGGGGGCTAAGGTATAGTAGAAGTGAGAGATGTGTGGCATGTATTAGTTGAGTAAGCAGAATGACACACTTGCACAGCTTCTGATATAAATGTGATCACATCTCCTGATTATAATTAAGTGTCTTGCAAGAGCCTCTACTTCTTCACATCTGCAGAATGTCTCACTTAGCGCCTCTCCAACACTCCCAATTTGTCTCAGAACCCTCAAGGCTTCCTTTTGATCCCAAGTTAAAATACTGCTTTTGGGTGAAATGTATAATCCAGGCCAAGACACTGAATTCTCAAACAACATTGCTTGAGTTCAAATCCTAGCTCCATCTCTGTATTAGTCAGCTATCCCTAGGTTATGCAGCAGCAGCAGCATGGGTACCTGTGACTATGCTCCTGACTCTGGGTCATGGTGGGGGTCTGTTCCATGTGTATTTTTTTCCCATGTGTCTTCTTAACTGCAGGAGCAATCTTGAGAAATGCCTGTTCTGCTGCTGCTGCTGGTGCTAAGTTGCTTCAGTCGTGTCCAACTCTGTGCAACCCCATAGACGGCAGCCCACCAGGCTCCCCCGTCCCTGGGATTCTCCAGGCAAGAACACTGGAGTGGGTTGCCATTTCCTTCTCCAATGCATGAAAGTGAAAAGTGAAAGGAAGTCGCTCAGTCGTGTCCGACTCTTCGCGACCCCATGGACTGCAGCCTAACAGGCTCCTCCGTCCATGGGATTTTCCAGGCAAGAGTACTGGAGTGGGGTGCCATTGCCTTCTTCGAATGCCTGTTCTAGTGGAAGACAAAAGAGACGAATTCATACTATGCAAACAGTTTTAAAGATGTCACATCCATTCACACTCCTTTGGCTAAAAGTAAGTTACATGGCGTGGTTTCTACCATCAATTCTTCCCTTCCCTGTATGTGCTGTTTCACATATCAAAAATTAGGACTTATTTCTGATCCTCAGGAACCTAGACTTCCCTTGTGAACTTGCCTTGACCAAGCTGGTAAGAAGTGTCACTTGAGGATTTTCAAGCCCAAGTCTTAAGAAGGCTGGCCACTTCCATGTCCTCTGTCTTAGGACCCAGTTGGCATGCTGGAAGGAATTTCAGAGTGGAATACAGAATGAAAAGAATCCGTGTGAAGTGAAGATCTGAAAGATGAGAGGCCATCCTCGACATTCCAGTCTCAGCTAGATCCTAGGTGATATGGATGCATGGCGAGACTCCAATTAAGACCAGCAGAAGAACCTCCAGCTAAGCCTCAGCAAAACCTCTGAATCATGAGAAACAATGGAGTGGCACTTTAAGCTACTAACTTTTGGGGTAGTTAGTTGTGTAAGAACAGCTAATTGGAGCACCCTGGTCAAGTCTTAAATCAATGGAGCAGGGACGTATACTTCTCTATGAGGTTTGTACAGAGGAAAGTGACTATTTTTTAACAGCAGTACAATTTCACACAGTCCTTCAGTAACACTGTTAACTGCTTCTGCACTGTGTGTTGCACCTGCTGATCTGGAAATTGGAGTTGATTTTTTAAAATTTGTTTTAAATTGGAGGATAATTGCTTTACAATATTGTGTTGGTTTCTGCCATACAACAGTGTGAATCAGCCATAGGTATACATATGTCCCCTCCCTCTTGAGCCTCCTTCCCAACCCCCCAGCCCATCCCACCCCTTTAGGTTGTCACAGAGCACTGAGCCAAGTTCCCTGTATTATACAGCAAATTCCCATTGGCTATCTATTTTAGATGTGGTAATGTATATGTTTCAATGCTATTCTTTCAATTCCTCCCACCCTCTCCTTTCCCTGCCATGTTGAAAGTCTGTTCTCTATGTCTGTCTCCATTACTGCCCTGCAAATAGGTTCACCGCAAATAGGTTCACCAGTATCATTTTTCTAGATTCCATATATATGTGTTAATATAAAATATCTGTTTTTCTCTTTCTGACTTACTTCACTCTGTATAACAGGTTCTAGGTTCATCCACTTCATTAGAACTGACTCAAATGTGTTCCTTTTTATGACTAACATTCCACTGTATATATGTACCACAGCTTCTTTAGGTATCACCTCACACCAGTCATATTGAGTCATATTGAGTGTTGCACTCAACATGCCAGCAAATGTGGAAAACTCAGTGGTGGCCACAGGACTGGAAAAGGTCAGTTTTCATTCCAATCCCAAAGAAAGGCAATGCCAAGGAATGCTCAAACTACCACACAATTACGCTCATCTCACACACTAGCAAAGTAACGCTGAAAATTCTCCAAGCCAGGCTTCAACAGTACGTGAAGCGTGAACTTCCAGATATTCAAGCTGGATTTAGAAAAGGCAGAGGAACCAGAGACCAAATTGCCAACATCCACTGGATCATCGAAAAAGCAAGAGAGTTCCAGAAAAACATTTCCTTCTGCTTTATTGACTACGCCAAAGCCTTTGACTGTGCGGATCACAACAAAGTGTGGAAAATTCTTCAAGAGATGGGAATACCAGACCACCTGACCTGCCTCCTGAGAAATCTGTATGCAGGTCAAGAAGCAGTTGCAATCAGACATGGAACAATGGACTGGTTCCAAATTGGGAAAGGAATACATCAGGGCTATATATTGTCACTCTGTTTATTTAATTTATATGCACAGTACATCATGTCAAATGCTGGGCTGGATGAAGCACAAGCTGGAATCAAGACTCCCGGGAGAAAATATCAATAACCTCAGATACACAGATGACAACACCCTTATGGCAGAAAGCGAAGAGGAACTAAAGAGCCTCTTGATGAAAGTGAAAGAGGAGAGTGAAAAAGTTGGCTTAAAACTCAACATTCAAAAAACTAAGATCATGGCATCTGGTCCCATCACTTCATGGCAAATGGGGAAACAATGGAAACAGTGAGACTTTATTTTGGGGGCCTCCAAAATCACTGCAGATGGTGACTGCAGCCATGAAATTAAAAGATACTTGCTCCCTGGAAGAAAAGCTATGACCAACCTAGATAGCATATTAAAAAGCAGAGACATTACTTGTCAACAAAGGGCTGTCTAGACAAAGGTATGGTTTTTCCAGTAATCATGTATGGATGTGAGAGTTGGACCATAAAGAAAGCTGAGTGCCAAAGAATTGATGTTTTTGAACTGTGGTGTTGGAGAAAACGCTTGAGAGTCCCTTGGACTACAAGGAGATCCAACCAGTCCATCCTAAAGGAAATCAACTCTGAATACTCATTGGAAGGACTGATGCTGAAGCTGAAACTCCAATACTTTGGCCACCTGATGTGAAGAACTGACTCACTGGAAAAGACCCTGATGCTGGGAAAGATTGAAGGCGGGAGGAGAAGGGGACGACAGAGGATGAGATGGTTGGATGGCATCACCAACTCGATGGACATGAGTTTGAGTGGCTCTGGGAGTTGGTGGTAGACAGGGAAGCCTGGCATGCTGCAGTCCATGGGGTCGCAAAGAGTCGGACAAGACTGAGCAACTGAACTGAACTTGCACCAGTCAAAATGGCCATCTTCAAAAAATCTACAAACAATAAATGCTGGAGAGGATGTGGAGAAAAGGGAACCCTTTTACACTGTTGGTGGCAATAAAAATTGATATAGCCACTATGGAGAACAGTATGGAGAATCCTTAAAAAACTAGGAATAAAAGTACCATATGATCCAGCAATCCCACTACTGGGCATATATCCTGAGAAAACCATAACTGAAAAAGACATATGTAACCCAGTGTTCATTGCAGCACTACTTAACAATAGCTAGGACCAGGTGGCACAGTGGTAAAGAATCTGCCTGCTAATGAAGGAGATTCAAGAGATGCAGGTTCGATCCCTGGGTCGGGAAGATCCCCTGGAAAAGGAAATGGCAGCCCACTCCAGTATTCTTGCCTGGAGAATCCCATGGACAGAGGAGCCTGGTGGGCTACAGTTCATGGGGTCACAAAGAGTCAGACATGACTGAGATGCTAACACACACACACAGGATGTGGAAGCAACCTAGATGTCTATGAACAGATGAATGGGAGTTAATTTTTAATGTAACAATCTCATTAGATTGTTGTGAGGGTTAAATAAGTAGATAGGGTTAAATAAAGGCATATGACACACCCAGACTTGGAATGAAATATTAGATATTTTTTGTTCAATCCCTAACAGGCCTCTCGCTCTTCCAGGTATTGCTTTGTGGCACCCATAAAGTCACTACAAGCTGTGACCCTTACTGTAGTAAAGACCTTTGCAGGCCACAGACATTCCTCAACCAAGGACAATAGCACCCTAGCCAATTATTTAACTCTGACCAACTTGATATACACATGCTCAGTTATTACCCCTAAAGCATCTTTTATCAGGAAAGACCTCCAGCCTGGACTACACACACCCTGTGTCAGAAACAATCGCTCATCCACCCACATGGAGGGCCTGGTACTGGACCACGATCACTCATCAAGTCTTCTTCTCTTGTGGTGGTGAGTCCCCTTGGGGCCTTTCATGGCCTTGCCAGTGACAAAACTCCATCAGGACCATTTCAAACCATGAAAGAAGAGAGACAGAGATCATAGTCTCTTTTCTCTCAGAAGACCGTTTGGTCCCTGAGGATATTCACCCATCTCTTCCCCAGAAACAGCTCTGTGTTGTACCAAGTATTGGGAGAGAGAGTTTTTCTCAGAACCTGAAATGATAATGGTAGTTATTATATGATAGAGAAATTTCATCTTTTTTTTTTTCTTCTCTTTCTCCTTCTCTCAGAGTATTTTGGGTAGCTTTTTCTTTTTTTTTTTACAATGAGAATGTATTATTTATAACTGCGGCTGCTGCTAAGTCACTTCAGTCATGTCCGACTCTGTGCGACCCCATAGATGGCAGCCCACCAGGCTCCGCTGTCCCTGGGATTCTCCAGGCAAGAACACTGGAGTGGGTTGCCATTTCCTTCTCCAATGCCTGAAAGTGAAAAGTGAAAGTGAAGTTGCTCAGTCTTGTCTGACCCTCAGCGACCCCATGGACTGTAGCCTTCTACAATAAATCAAAGGAGAAGAAAATGTGACTGCTTTAAAAAAAACTCCCCCAGGATACAGGTACATGTATGGCTGAGTCCTTTCCCTGTTCACTTGAGCCTCTCACCACATTGTTAATTGGCTATATCCCAATACAAAATGTTTTTGGTTTAAAAAATATTAAAATTAAAAAAATCCTCCCAGTGGTGTCTCAGTATTTAAACATATAATGCTATCTAATTATACAAATGTAAGGTTGTTTTAACAAATTCCCTGGAATTCATGACATGTTAAGTTGATGTTGGAGTCCTGACCACTTAGTGAATTAGAAGAGAGCCCAATTTTTTTAAACCAAACATTTCTAAGCATCTCTAGGGATGCTTATCAGCATGCTTGAATCCATCTTGATCATTCCCTGTATTTTATATGCAGAATGAATCTTCCCTCCAAATGCTCAGGTTCTGGGCAAAAAGGGAGCCACCTGTACAGACTTCTAGTTCTCTTCCTCTGTGAAGACTCGTCCTGACCTACAGTGAGCTGTTTGACAAGGTTGAGTTCAGTATTATTCAGGTGGTGTATGCTGAGACCAAGAGACTGGGAGATGACTGCCACTGAACCCCAGAGGAAGGGCCATATCCCACCATGCCGGGCTACACCAAGAGGAACCAGGGTTGATCAGGAAGCAGAGGGAGTGAGGGGGAAATGTGGGGAGAAGCCTTTCCCATAAAGGCAGGGCAGGGTATGCTGGTTTAGGATTGGCTAGTTTGAATCATTTCTGCAAGCTCTGGGGTGGGGGGCACTGCCCTGAGTGATCTGATACTCGCCCTGGGGTGATTAAGGCAGGGGAATATTAGCCGGGAGTCTAAGGCCAGACTGAGGAGATGGGGTTGTGTGTGGTCTGGACTGGTTAGTTTGCACATGAAAGGCTGTTTGCTATCCCTAGAAATGAACTGACCATGGGAAGAACAATTACCCTCTGGTCACCTGTCATCCGCGCCCCAGATGTCAGAGCATCAAGAAGAGAGAAAATCAGAAAATACAGTTAAGGGCTTCCCTGGAGGTCCAGTGGTTGGAAGTCCACCTTGCAATACAGGGGACACGGGTTCGATCCCTGGTCTGGGTAAATCCCACATGCCGCAGAGCAACTAAGCCTGTTCACCACAACTACTGAGCCCACACTCTGGAGCCTGTGAGCTGCAACTACTGAAGCCCACAGGCCCTAGAATCCACATTCCACAATTGGAGAGTAGCTCCCCGTCTCTGCAACTAGAGAAAGCCCACGTGAGCAACAAAGACCCAGCACAGACAAAAATAAATAAATACTGTTTAAGTGCATTATAATATGAAAGTATTTTTTTAAAAAATAAAATACAGTTAATACATGAGCCTTTATTATGGACCATCTTTGTGCCTTAGACCAGTTTCTACATCCTTGAACCTTTAGAGGGTTGGGGGCCATTGTCCAATTCTTCCCACAGGAAATGTAAGGACTCAAGGCTCTCAGATCAGAGTGCCCCATTCCACACATTGCTTTCTTTTTAAAAGAAATATATTTCTTTTTCTGAATTAAGAACTGAATTTATACTACTATGCCATTTCTAAGTATCTTATTTGTCATTTCTTGCCCAGTTTTCTATTATTTTTTCCCAGTAGATTCTAATTTCCAAGAGACAGGAACAGTGACTTCCTACTCATCACTGCATTTCCAGATGCACACAGTTCTAATTACTATTTAGATATTTATTAAATAATTTCATTAATAGGTTCAGAAAACAGGACATCTGGGGAAAATATATGAATGCAGGTGTACTATTCTCTCTCCACTATTTATGATCCTTGACATTTTATGAACCAAATTTAAAACAGGAGAAAATTGTTTCCTAAAATCAGTGCTCACTCCTTTGCCTGGACCAGGACTAATTTTTTTTAAACAACTTTACCTACAGATAACTTACATACTATACAGTCCACCCATTTTAAAGTGCGCTAATTCAACAGTTTTTAGTGTATTCACAGAGTTGTGTACAGTCACCATAAACATCCCCAGAGATTCTCAGAAGCATTTGCTAAACAAACAAACAAAAAAACCTTAGATTTCTCTTACTAACCCTCCTCTAAGGCATCTTCCTTCTTCTCTATTTTTCCTAAAATACAGTCAGAGAAATGTTTAAGTCAGAGGAGACAGGAGAGAGGAATAAAGGAGCAAGGGAATGCTGAAGCACAGACCACAGAAACTTCCTCTCCTGCCACCATGGTGCCATCCTTAGTTTGGGTTTCTCAGAAAGCTGAGCTTGAGACAGGGGTGTAGGTCATTTACTGGGGAGGGGATTCCAAAGTGTGAGCATGAAAGTTAAAGGGGAGCCAGACGGGGAAGAAAGAGCCAGTGTAAGGATGCTTGAATCCGTTTTCAGGGACTCCATCCCACCAAGACCCCTGAATAGCCTACTGAAGACCTAGCACTGTCCACCTGGCAGGCTGGTGTATTACTTATCCATGGGCTTATGATCCCCATTGCTTGACGGTGGCCTCCAGGGACAGCAACCCTTGGGCAGTGCTTCAGTGATGATCCAGCATGTTCCTGGTATTGGAGAAGGTCTGAGGCAGAAGGTAGCAGCAGCAGTGAGGGGCTAGTGACTGCAGCCCCTACCACTGCAGTCGAATCCAGGAGCATGCCCCTTATGTCATAACAGAGCCATATACCATGTGTCCCTCTCACATATGATGGCATGCTTTTAAAATTACTTTTGCTGAACTGTAATTTATATGTGATAGAAGGCATGGATGAGAAGGAGACACAGTGATGAATTTTCACAACTGTATATGCCCATGGAAATTCACTTCATGTGAGATATGAAACATTTCCATCATCCCCAAAAGTTCCTTGTGCCACCTGCTTGGAGCCAGTCCTTGTCCACACCCAACCCCGGTCCTGATCCCAGTCAACCCCTGCCCTGATTTGTATCACCAGAGATTAGGTTAGGCTGTTTCAGAACTGCACATAAACGGGGACTTCCCTGGTGGTCCAGTGGCTAAGACTCCACGTTGCCAGTGCAGTGGGCCCAGGTTCGATCCCACATGCCGCAGCTAAAGATCCCGCATGCTGCAACTAAAAACTTGCATAGCCAATAAAGAAATAAGTATTTTTAAAAAAGAACTGCACGTAAATTCAATCATATAGTATATATTCTTAATTCTGGCTTCTTTTGCTCAACAAAATGTTCTTGAGCTTCTCACATGATGCTGCGTGATCAGCGGATTCTTCCTTTTCATGGCTGAGAGGTCTTCTATTGTATGAATATGCCACAACTTCTTTATCCATTCTCCAACTGATGGAAATTTGGACCACTGCCAGTTTGGGGCTATTTATGAGGAAAACTTATGAACATTCTTGTACAGTCTTTTGTGACCATTATAAATTTCTTATTTTATTAAGGTCTCTTTGCATGTGTAGTCTCTTTCTCATAGTCTCTTTCTTTGCTTTATAAATCTCAGTGCAAGATGGAGAAGGAGCCAGAAAAAAAAAGAAAAGGGAAGGCTCTGCTCCATTCCCTGGAAGGCCCACCACATCTCCTGGCCAAGCAGGCCATGTGTCACGGGAAATGGATTTAATACATGTGTGGAATGTTATATAAAAAGCAGTCAGAGTATTTTTTAAATATGCCCTTGAATATAAAAAACATGAGCAAAAGGCATCCCTAACTTCTTAACAGTACCTTTAACATACACACCAGGTATTCAGAGCTTTTAGTTTCTACTTGTTTGTGGTAAAATTTGAATTTCTTATGAGTATGCATTCTTTTATAATCAGAGAAACAATAAAGATTTTTAAAGTCCATTTAATGTGGGTGATTCTCCAAGAATGTGTCTCCTCTCCTTGAAAAATCTCTGTTGTAGCAGAATGTAATGGTATCAAACACTATATATATATATATATAATATATGCATATATAATATATATATAATGTATATGTATGAATATAGAGAAAAGTACGATAAATTTAACATTAAAAAAAAAAAAACTTGAACAGCCTAGAGCGGAGAATAGAGAATCAAATTATGGCTCCATTACCCTCTCTCAGAAGAAATAGCTAAAATATCTCCAAATAAGATTAGCATGATAAGGAAAGTACAAACAGCAAAGATATTTAAATCTAGAGATCAAAACTGGTTCTTATGCATCAGATAAAATCAGAGAATCTGAGGGGCAGACCTGTAAAGATCCCAGGGGCTTCTCAGCAGACATTTTGCTCATGGGTATTATCTTCACCCCAGATGCTCTTCAAGGTGGTACAGCGGGGGACCTCACCACGAACCCCCTCCAGCCCGAGGCTCTTCATACCACTACCCCCCAATTTTTTGCCTTCAAGTCTCTGCTGCTACAGTCTCCTAGCCAGGCTGCCTCCATCAAACCCTCTGGTTCACATGCCCCAAGTACTGACTTCTTTTGACTGCCAAGTTTCTGACTTACTATCCCCCAGGGGACAGTTAAGACCTTCCCTCTCCTTGCGGGAAACCATTTCATTTTAGCAGTGGCCTTCCTGAGGCATGCCCTTGCCTCAGTGGTCTAACCTCAAATGCTAGCTTAAGTGGTGGGGGTTCCAGGCCCTCTAGGAAGAGGGTGTTTAGCACAGAGCTATTTAAGGGCCAGGCAGAGCTTCCAGTGAAGGCATGCACACAACCAACTCCTTCACTGATGGCTTGTCCTGCCTCCACTATTTCCCCTCAAGGATGGAGATTCTAAAGCACAAATTCATGAAGAGCAATTTTTTAGCTGCCGCTGGCACACAGCTGAGAATTGACTTGGTTCTCACTATGGAGCCAGGATGTGTCATGCTTGGAAAAGCTATTGCAGCAGTGGGGTGATCTCATTAAAATCATAAAATAAACTAAAGCAATCAACACTGCATCCTTGGAAGGCTAGAAGCAGGTAGGAGCTCAGAAATTGCTAGAAGGCAGAAAGTTCCCTTTTCATGTCAGGGAGCAAAGATATCGGCTCCTATTCCTGGGCTAGGGTATCTGAATGCACGCCTCTCTGCCTAATCACATACCTTACTTCTTTGGCACTTACATGCACAAACTAATCCACTGTGATATATTTTAAAAGTCAGCATCACACAGCAATTTTCATATTTGGTACATACTCAACAGAAAGCTTACGTATTTTCATGAAGAGGCATGTGCAGGAATTTTCTTAGCAGTGCTGGTCGTGATAGCTTCCAACGGGAAGCCACAAAATCATCACCAACAGAAGAATGGATAAATTAAGACAGCAAGGCGAATGAACGATCACATAATACAGTTGGATACCACAAGCACAATACTGAGTAAAAGAACCTGGATGGAAGAGCACAGGCTGTAGGGTGCCATCTACATAAAGCAGGCAAGTGTTACTTTCATATGCTATTAGGAGTTAGATAGTGTTGACCCACACAGGCATGTGCTGACTACGCAGGGGGCATGACAGAGCTCTTGAGGGGCTGGACCTGCTCTGATTTTTGTTCTGGGTGCTGCTTTCCAGCGTGTGATCAGCTTTTGAAGCCTCACTGAGCTGTGCACTTACAATTTATGCACTTTTTGGTATGTATATTATACTAATAATTTCATGAGAACTCATTTGACAGGCACAAAGCTTCAGTTAAGCAAGATGAATAAACCCTGGAGAGCTGCTGTCAACAGTGTACTTACAGACAACAGTAATGTATCACACACTCAGAAACTTGTTAAGAGAGGAGAGCTCATGTTAAGTGCTCATACCACAACAAAGTTTTAAAAAACTGAAATCATTAGAAAAAACTCTCAACATCAGACTGTGACAGATGCTCAATGACTGTTAACCACAGTGAAGGAAGTCGAGAGGAGCAGAGGTGAATGGTTAAGTGGTACAAGGGTGTGAAAGTGACTGTAGCCTGCCAGGCTCCTGTCCCTGGGATTCTCCAGGCAAGAATACTGGAGTGGGTGGCCATTCCCTACTCTAGGGGATCTTCCCAGCCTGGGATGGAACCCAAGTCTCCTGCACTGCAAGCAGATTCTCTACCATTTGAGCACCAGGGAAGCCCAGTACAAGGGTGTTGTTCAGTCACTAGGTCATGTCTGACTTTTTGTGACCCCATGGACTGCAGCACACTGGGCTTCCCTGTCTTTCACTATCTCCCAAAGTTTGCTCAAACTCATGTCCATTGAGTCAGTGATGCCATCCAATCAACTCAACCTCTGTTACCCGCTTCTCTTCCAGAGTATAAGGGTGTGCTCTGTGGCTAATATTTCTTGAGGAAAGAACTTCAAAAAGTAGAGAAAAGGAAGTGAGAAAGTGTGTTAAATCTCAATATGTCCCTACTGATGGCCAAAAAGCATATGAAAAGATGCTCAACATTACTAATTATTAGAGAAATACAAATCAACACTGCAATGAGGTCTCACCTCACACAGGTCAGAATGGCCATCATGAAAAATTTACAAACACTAAATGCTGGAGAGAGTGAGGAGAAAAGGGAACCCTCTGACACTGTTGGTAGGAATGTAAATTGGTAGAATTGCTATGGAAACAGTATGGAGGTTTCTTTAACAACTAAAAATAAATTACCATATGATCCAGCAACTCTACTCCTGGGCATATATCTGGAGAAAATCATAATTTGAAAAGATACACGCACCCAGTACATCGCAGCACTATTCACAATAGCCACAACACAGAAGCAACCGAAATGTCCATTAACAGATGAAAGGATAGACAAGATGTGGTACATATATACAGTGGAATATTACTCAGCCATAAAAAAGGATGAAATAATGCCATTTACAACACAGATGGACCCAGAGATTATCATCCTAAATGAAGTAAATTAGACAAAGACAAATATCATATCACTTATATGTGAGATCTAAAAAATGATACAAATGAACTTATTTACAAAACAGAAATAGATAAACCTATGGTTACCAAAGGGGAAAGGCAGGGGGAGGGATAAATTAGGAATTTGGATAAACATATACACATTACTATATATAAAATAATCAACAAGGACCTACTGTATAGCACAGGGAACTTTACTAAATATTCTGTAATAACCTAAATGGGGAAAGAATATGAAAAACAATAGATATATGTATAAGTAAATCACTTTACCTGTATGTCTTAAACTAAAAAACATTGTAAATCAATTATACTCCAATATACTAAAAACATTTTTTTAAGTTTCAGTATGTCCCTTCTTGAAGAAACCAGAATAATTATACCAATGCAAAAAATGTCTCACATCAACAATCTTGACTTAACATATATGCAGAGTACATCATGCAAAATGCCAGGCTGAATGAAGCACAATCTGGAATCAAGATTGCTGGGAGAAATATCAATAACCTCAGATACACAGATGACAATACCTTTATGGCAGAAAGTGAAGAGGAACTAAAGAGCCTCTTGATGAAAGTGAAAGAGGAGAGTGAAAAAGCTGGCTTAAAACTCAACATTCAAAAAATGAAGATCATAGCATCTGGTCCCATCACTTTATGGCAAATGGATGAGGAAACAATGGAAACAGTGACAGACTTTCTTTCCTGGACTCCAAAATCAATGCAGATGCTAAATGCAGCATGAAATTAAAGGATGCCTCCTTGTTGGAAGAAAAGCTATGACCAACCTAGACAGCATATTAAAGAGACATTACTTTGCTGACAAAGGTCCATACAGTCAAAGCTACGGTTTTTCCAGTAGTCATATATGGACGTGAGAGTTGGACCATAAAGAAAGCTGAGCACAGAAGAACTGATGCTTCTGAACTGTGGTGTTGGACAAGACTCTTGAGAGTCTCTTCATCTGCAAGGAGATCAGACCAGTCAATCCTAAAGGAAATCAATCCTGAATATTCACTGGAAGGACTGATGCTAAAGCTGAAGCTCCAATATTTGGCCCCCTGATGCAAAGAGCCGACTCATTGGAAAAGACCCTGATGTTGGGAAAGATAGAAGGCAGGAGGAGAAGGGGACGACAGAGGATGAGATAGTTAGAAGGCATCACTGACTCAATGGACACGAGTTTGAGCAAGTTCTGGGAAGGTGAAGAACAGGGAGGCCTGGCATGCTGCAGTCCATGGGGTGGCAAAGAGTCAGACATGCCAGAAAGACTGAACAAGAATAACAATCTTGACTAGCAAAAAGGTCACATGTCAAGGCAAAAGGTAACCATCTCATGCAATTTCTTCTCTCTAGTAAAAGTCATACACATTACCAATATATTCTTTCTAAGAGGCAGTAAGAATTTTAAAGCGATTTCTCTCCTTTGTTTCATATGTTGATAACTCTCTGGCTCCAAATCCTCAGAGCAAAACAAGACAACGTGTCCACTGCTCAACACTTAGTCACCCAATGTTCTGGTCCTGACATGCTCAGGTAAGAGTCCTCAAAAGCTAGAACCAGGGCAAGTGCTCAGAGTCTTAAATGTCTGCTGAAGACAATTACACATCATTATATGCACATGAGATGAGATTCATGTGCACAAGAGAAAAACCTCTGAGAAAATTGTCACAAAATTGATTGATGAGAATCTATGGAATTCATTTTTCCTCCAAAGAACAAAGAACTCCTTGAGGATAAATTGGGTACCTTTGTAGACCCCCATCTTGACACACAAGGTCCCTTTCCTCTGAAGCATTGTTTCTCACACCTTAGAGTGCTACATACCCTGGAGATCCTATTAAATTGCAGATTCCAATTTGTGGGTCTGAGCTGGGGCCTGAGATTCTCCATTTCTAACAAACTCCCAAGTGAGCCTGATGTTGTTGTTCTGAGGAGCACACTTTGAGTGGCACAGTCCTAAAACGGGGAGTTGTCAGTGATCATAGGCGCCTGATGAAATCCTCTTATTGATATTTTCAGGGTCTTTTTTATTTTTTAGTATACACTACAAGTCTCTGGCAACAAAGCCACTATCAGCAGTGATGGTAGGGGTGGACACTGATTGATGGAGGACAGAAGTGGAGAAATACTATTCCCTGCATACTATTTGTACTCTGTGATTCATGAACCACGTGAAGGTATACTCATTCCAGAAATTAGATAAATACATTTACAAGAGGAAGAAAAAAAAAACAATTCATCTATTATGTCTGGTTTGTTCCTAGCTAAGTAAAGCCGGCCCCAGTCTAATCTGTCTCAACATTCTGATTCATTCTTTAACTGGGTAAGCAAAGGCGGATCCATTGTGTGGAGATATCATTAGTATCCAGGAAGCACCAGGCTTGATCACAAGGGTCCCTCATCTTGTCCTGCAGCTGTTGATGGTGAGCCCTGTCACTGAGATTTGGGGTGGTTTCCGTGACTAATGACTGGTGGAAGGCTGCATACTTTGACATGAGCACGTATCTAGGATATAATTCATCCACCAGATAAAGAAGCCTGTTAAGGTTACAGCTCCTTCCAAGTGACAGCTTTTCCAGCATTAAGCACAATCAAAGCAAAGCTGTTAGGATCAGGAAGAGGACTAACACACACAGGGCACTCAAGTCTGAGGGGGAAAATGTACATTTTGGTGGGGGTGGGGAAGGAATCCGGCCTTTAACTGAACAACGGCCTTTCATATACATTTTCACACACTGATTTGTTGAACTTCTGATCCATTCATAAAGAGGAAACCATTTTAAAGTGTGTTTATAATTATAGGATATTTACTGGTAAACTTTTTAGTGAAGTATGGTAGACAGAGGAAAGCACACAAATGAAAATTCACAAAAGTGAATCAATGAAATTTCACAAAGTGAACAGGGCCCAAGGAAAAGAATCAAGGCATAAAACATCATTGGAACCCCAGAAAGCACTCATTATGCTTCCTTCCAGTCACTAACCCCTACCCCACGGTAAGCTCTATTTTGACTTCTAATAGCATAGTGGTTTTGCCCAGTTTTGAGCATTACAAGATGGAATCATGCACTGTTCTAAGATTTTAATTAGCACCTTCATGAACTCTTTTCTAATCAGTAAATTGTACATCTTCTGTCTCTATACTCAGAAAGGGTGCCAATGAATAGCTGGCTGATTAAGTCATCACAATAGACCCCTAAACCACCGTGTGTTGTTTTTCTCAAAAGAGTTGCATGAAAGAATACTGTCCCCCAATTACAATACCTCTCTGTAAAAGGACACATCCCAGGACAGCATCTTCATCTCCCTTCTCTTTTCAAGTCATCAGTTTTAAATTACCAAGTGACCCAGAGGCACTGCAGATTTCAGGTCTGCAAATTTCTTCAGAGTCAGGAAAAAGAGTAGAGGAGAGGATAATTCCTCCTCCTGTCAGCAAACCCTGAAACAACAATACCCCTGTTAACCTCATTAGGGAGAAATTCCATGGCAAGGAGAGAAGATGTAGCCCCCCTGGAATGAAATTATCGGCTCTGCTGGAGTAAGATGGGGCCAGACCAGGGGTGACTTGGTTTTGGCTTTAGCAGCTGGCTAAGCGGGATGGACGCCTGAGGGATGTCTTTTGGGTGAGGACCCTCTGGGCAGGGGAACATATATAAAGTAGCACAAAGAAGCCTTCAGAAGAAGATGTTATAAAGGCAACTGCTGACAGGATGGACTGAGACCTGGAAATTTAGTTTCGTGGTATGGATGTCAGGAATCAGGGCTATTTATGACCATACAGAGGATACTGGAAACCAAAAAGGAGAGCAGCAGCTTTACTTTCCCATTTTTTTCCCCTCAGAAAACCACTCTGGCTGAAGTCTCCCTCACTTCATGTCAAACCCAGCAAGACTGAGGGGGTGATAATAGCCCTGGGGAAGAATCTGAAGACCAAGAGCCCATTTTATCATAGCAGGAGAGATGAAAGCTTCATTCTTCGCCCAGGATCACATCCCTATGGCTCCAGAATAGAAGGACTTCATACAAAAGGTTTATCCATTTAAAGTCCTTTTATAACGTCCGTAGGCCTGATATCTTGATCAGGTCACACATCCCATTGTATTTTAGGTCATCAGACCTACTGGAGGTGGCACAGGACCATGAAAGGAAACTGTGGCAACTGGGAAGCTTGTGAGCAGCAAATACTCACAGGGCACCTAGTCTGCAGTTGGCACAGACGGAAATACATTCCCTTGTCTTAGGGAATTCACCATCCTTAGAAATGCAGACTCTCGAACGCCTCCCCACTCCTGCATTAGAATCTACATGCAATCAAGACCTCAAGGTGGTTTCTACTGATATGGAAGTTCGAGGGGTTTTGACTTGAAATGAGACTCTAGCTCAGTTATTCTCAACTCTAGTTGCATATTAGAACATTCTGGAGAGTCTGTGAAATCCTTGTTTCCTTTCCTACACTGTTGCTGGGAATGTAAGGTGGTGCAGCCACTGTGGAAAACAGTACAGAGGTTCTTCAGAAAACTAAAAGGAAAATCAGCATATGATCCAATCATCCCATTCCTGGGCATATACCTGGACAAAACTGTAATTCAAAAAAGATACATGCACTCCTATGCACAAGACATGGAAACCACCTACATGTCCATTGAGAGATGAATGGATAAAGAAGATATGCTACACATATACAATGGAATACTACTCAGCCCCCGCTCCTCCAAAAGAATGAAATAATGCCACTTGCAAGCAACACAGGTGCAACTAGAGAGTATCATGCTAAGTGAAGTAAGTCAGAATAAGAAAGACAAATACCATATGATATCACTTATATGTGGAATCTAAAATATGACCTAAATGAACCCATCTACAAACAGAAACAGAATCATGGACACAGAGAACAGACTGGTGGTTCCCATTTGGATAGAGGCTGGGGTTGGCAGAGGGGTGGAGTGGGAGGCCAAGGTTAGCAGATGTAAGCTTTTATAAATAGGGTGGATAAAAAAGGCCCTATTGTATATAGCACAGGGAGAACTATATTCAACATCCTATGATAAATGATAATAGAAAAGAACACATTTTTAAAAAAAGAATACGTGTGTGTATGTGTGTGACTAAATCACTTTGCTGTTCAGCACTAATTAGTACAACACTGAAAATCAACTGGGCTTCCCAGGTGGCACTAGTGGTAAAGATCCACTTGCCAGTGCAGGAGACATAAGAGACATGGGTTCGATCCCTGGGTCAGGAAGATCCCCTGGAGAAGGGCATGGCAACTCACTCCAGTATTCTTGCCTGGAGAATCCCATGGACAGAGGAACCTGGTGGGCTACAGTCCATGGGGTTGCAAAGAGACAGACACAACTGAAGTGACTTAGCACACACACATACTTCAATTTTAAAAAAGTCCTTATTCCCAAGAGAGCAGTAAACCACAAG
The DNA here is from genome assembly GCF_029378745.1 of Bos indicus. Taxonomy (NCBI): domain Eukaryota; kingdom Metazoa; phylum Chordata; class Mammalia; order Artiodactyla; family Bovidae; genus Bos; species Bos indicus. The sequence continues at coordinate 120,270,828 of NC_091789.1, read as the reverse complement.
ACCTGGGGCAGGAGCATTTCAGGTCCAGAGAAGAGCCAGGGAAAAGGCTATGAGGTGGGGACAGTCTTGGAGTACTTCAAGGACAACAAATAGGGCTAGTTGATGGTGAGAGTGACAGGAGTTGAGGCCAGCCAGAAAGGCCATTCCAAAGTGACCTTCAGGCCACTGGAACTAGGATTGATGAGAAGCCACTGATGACTTTTGAACAGTTAGTCAGCATTTAGTTTAAAAAAAATACTTCAGCCCTGAGCTAAACTGTGATGTTTTTAAATAGTCGGTTTTTTTGACCACCTTACCTCATTTAAAAAACAAAACAAAACCTTGCAAAACTGAGAGTAGTGTACTAATGCAGTGTGGAAATCAAAAAGTGTGTTAGGATAACAAAATTCACAGAGGAAGATAAATTAAGTAAAAACCATAGGTTGAAGTCTTCATGTGCTACTGCAAGATCAGTTGATCAGTGGGCAGGGTCAGGGATAGAGAGCCCCTCTGCGGATTATTTACAAGGCAAAATAATAGATCAGGCCCTCTTCCCAGACTTCCTTTTGGGCTGCTTGCTCCCTCTTCCCCCACCCCCAGCAATTCCTTGGTCTCTTTTAGCCAGACTCCTGTCAGAAGTCACTTAACATCAGTTGGGCAAGCTCTGAATAAAATCTGTGCACATGGCTCATATCCTCATCCTGAAATGCGCCTGCCTCACTTCTTTCTCAAAATCACAACTGGGTCCAGGGATGACAACACAAAGTCAAACCAAGTGAGGTCTGGAGGAAGACACGGTGCAAAGTCTGGGAGATGAATCCCAGCAAAGACAGTCAAGTACCATCATATCTAGTTCTCCCTACTAAATAGATTTGGAAACTGAGACCTAAAAAAAGTCAACTTGTTTATTTATTGGTCAGGATGCAGAGCTAATTTGTGGCCAAATCCACCCAGACCATCAATGAAAATGCGTGCCCTCTGAGGCCTGCCAAATCCCTTCATCAGCACCATTTGCCTCCAGAGACCCTGGTATCCCACCCCCACCCCAAGCCTACACATGGGTTTATGTCTTTGTCCCTGTCCTTGGAGTTTCTGGGACTATCTCAAAAATTCTCCCTAGAGTCAGGACAAGTCCAGCAAAGATATGTAAATATCAGAGGGCCCTTAGAGGCTGTGGAGTACAAAGAAGTCTTCAGCTGGTGGGAAGTTCCAGGGGCTGCCCCAGCTTCTGACCTGAGCCATTCCAGCAGGAAGCCCACAGCAACCAGCATTTTAAGAACCTTCACTGAAGCGGCTGCCAGCACTAGAAGGTCCCCTAGGACTCTGCATCATCCCGTGTGACCTAAGGTAACCCTGGGCCCCATAAACAAGCCCCAGCAATCCATGTGCCACCCATCAGCCTTCAGAGGACTTGTATGTAACAGCCCTCATGGTCAGGCACATTCTGGGCAAAAGCAATGTGGTTGGTTGGACCTCCCATGCAGGAACCACTCAGGACCCAGGACCTCAGCACCTACTCTAACTTTTGCTGCATAACAAGCCATTAAAATGCTGGAGAGGGTGCGGAGAAAAGGGAACCCTCTTACACTGTTGGTGGGAATGCAAACTAGTACAGCCACTTTGGAGAAGAGTGTGGAGATTCCTTAAAATACTAGAAATGGAATTGCCATACAAGCCAGCAATCCCACTGCTGGGCATACACACCGAGGAAACCAGAATTGAAAGAGACAGGTGTATGCCAATGTTCATCACAGCACTGTACAATAGCCAGGACATGGAAGCAACCTAGATGTCCATCGGCAGATGAATGGATCAGAAAGTTGTGGTACATACACAATGGAGTATTACTCAGCCATTAAAAAGAATACATTTGAATTGGTTCTAATGAGGTGGATAAAACTGGAACCTATTATACAGAGTGAAGTAAGTCAGAAAGAAAAACACCAATACAGTGTATTAATGCATATATATGGAATTTAGAAAGATGGTAACGATGACCCTATATGTGAGACAGCAAAAGAGACACAGATGTAAAGAACAGACTTTTGGACAATGTGGGAGAAGGATAGGGTGGGATGATTTGAGAGAATAGCATTGAAACATGTATATTACCACATGTGAAATAGATCGCCAGTCCAGATTCAATGCATGAGACAGGGTACTCAGGGCTGGTGCACTGGGATGACCCTGAGGGATGGGATGGGGAGGGACGTGGGAGGGGGGTTCAGGATGGGGAACACATGTACACCCATGGCTGATTCATGTCAATGTATGGCAAAAACCACTACAATATTGTAAAGTAATTAGCCTCCAATTAAAATAAATTAATTAACTTAAAAAAATTTAGTGGATTAAACTAATAAGCATTGGTTCATTCTCCTGATTCTGGGTGTCAGCTGAGAGGTTCTTCCAGTCTGGGCTGCCTAGTATGGTCTCAGTCACCTGTCTAGTAGTTGGCAGGTTGGCTGGTCTCGGGGCCACAGGTGGGATGGCTCATTTCTGTTCCATGGACTCCAGAAGGCTAGCTTGAGCTTCTTCACACAGTTAACTCAGGGTGGCAAAGAGAGGGCAGCTTCACAGGGCAGGGGCTAGTGACAATTCTCATAGAAAACAGGAAAGGTTGGGGGAGGGATAGCTTAGGAGTCTGGGATTAACAAAACACACCACTATATATAAAACAGATAATCAATAAGGACCTACTGGATAGCACAGGGAACTCTACTCAATATTCTGTAATAAACTACATGGGGAAGCAACCTGAAAGAGAATGGATATATGTATATGGATAACTGAGTCACTTTGCTGTATAGCTGAAACATACATACCATTGTTAATCAACTATACTCCAGTATAAAATTAACATTTTTAAAAAAGATTCTGTTGTATCCTATGGCCAAGCTCAGGTTCAAGGGGTGGGAAAATAGATGCAACCTCTTGATGGGAGGGACTTCCCTGGTGGTCCAGTGGTTAAGACTCTAAGCTCCCAATACAGAGGGCCAAGGTTTGATTGCTGGTCAGGGAACTAGATCCAGGGCTTCCCTGGTGGCTCAAATGGTAAAGAATCTGCTTACAATGCAAGACATCTAGGTTCAATTACTGCATCGGGAAAGTCCCATGGAGAAGGGAATGGCAACCCACTCCAGTATTTTTGCCTGGAGAATTCCATGGACAGAGGATTTTGGTGGGCTACAGTCCATGGGGTCACAAATAGTCGGACATGACTGAGCAGCTAACACTTTCACTTGTGGGAGGAGAAGTCAAGTTAACTTGCAAAGGATGTACAGGTAGAAATGGGGGGCATGGGTTGTGGCCTTTTTTTGCAATCAACCACTTTGTCCAGAGTCCTCCAAGCACAAACCTCCTTCTTCATCCCAAGAAAAATAGAGGGTTTCTAATCCTTGCTTCCCACAGCTGCTTGCCTCTTAATTGGGTCCCAGAGAGGTGTCACACTATTCCAACCTGATAAAATTCCAATAGAAATTGCTAGCATTCCATATTAGCCAATGACTTATCAATTTCATCCATGCACTAATTGTTTTATTCCCAGGGTCATTCGTGCAGACAACAATATTTTTTTTAATGTATTTGTTTCTGTATTAAAGATTTTATTTTACAGGACAGTTTTACTCAGGGATCCTGCTTGTGGGCAGTGACTTTCTGCCTAATAGCAACACTACAAATTATATTTAGCAAATCAACATGCTACAAGACAGTAGCAGACTCAATTAGAAATATAATGCTTGGCTGCTTGTTTATTGCTTGTATTGTATATTTTTCACACATATAAAGGTCAAGATTGCATTTATACTTGAGCTGTCTAAAATAAGAAAGCCATAACCAGGAAATTCAACAATATATTTTCTGGTGCCTGCTCTATTTTCTCTCTGGCCAAGTCCTCAAGTAATCAGAAAACATACAACCTTATGTGCATCCTCGAGTGTGGGAGTAAGATGGTGTCAAGGAGGCTGCTAATTTTTTTTTAATGTTGCAAGTTGCTAGGAATTATTAGGTTCTCATTGGTACTGGTAACATTCAATCTATTTAAGTTTGAAAAGACCTAATGCTGGTATTTCTGCTTGCTGTATAGGTCTTGTGAAACAGCTCAGTCCAATCCAGCCCATTTATTCCAGCCATAAAGAGAACAGAGAAAACCAACAAGGGACTCTGTTCCAAATGCTAATCTCTTCTCATAAGTAGCTTTCCCAGCAATATGTGAATTTACTCTGCTATCAAAAGCACCCATGAGATGTATTAGTTGCCTTTATGGGTCATCTATGGGAGCCCCTTTGTGTGTACATAGAGATAAGTGTATCTGTGTAGTAGATATATTTTTCTTCAGATGTAAAGTTATATGAAGTGCCAGTCTCTTTCTAAACATGTCCTCTTTCTAGGTTTAGATATGTCCACCTGATGTGAAGAGCTGACTCACTGGAAAAGACCCTGATGCTGAGAAAGACTGAGGGTAGGAGGAGAAGCGGGTGACAGAGGACAAGATGGTTGGATGGCATCATTGAATGGACATGAGTTTGAGCAAGCCCCAGGAGATGGTGAAAGACAGAGAAGCCTGGCGCACTACAGTTCATGAAGTCACCAGGAGTCGGACACAATTGACGGGACTGAGTGACTAAACAATGTCATGCTATGCTATGCTATGCTATGCTATGCTAAGTCGCTTCAGTCGTGTCTGACTCTGTGCGACCCCATAGACGGATTGTTACAATACAGGGGTTGCCAACTTTTTCACATAAAGGGCCAGATAGTAAATGGATTTAGTATTTTCAGACCATATGGTCTCTCCCAACTAAACTCTGCTGTTGTAGCATGAAAGTCATCTGGAAATGCATAGGCGTGGCTGTGTGTCGAACTCTTCCTATAATTGTCACATGTCATGAGTTCCCATTCTTCTAAAAAAAACTTTTGCAACCATATATACAAATGTCAAAACCCCTCTTATTAGAGGGGGTGGAGGATAAATTAGGAGTTTAGGATTAACAGATACACACTGCCATATATAAAATAGATAACCAACAAAGATCTACTGTATAGTACAGGGAAATATGCTCAGTATTTTGTAATAATCTGTAACAGAAGACACATATGTATGTAGTATGCAATTACTTTGCTGTACACCTAAAAGTAACACAACATTGTAAATCAACATACTTCAACTTTTTTAAAGGGGAAGGGGAAAGAGAACATTAAAAAACAAACAAACAAACAAACAAAAAACAACCCTCTTAGTAGTTTACAGATTCCTGACCCTAGTGCATTAACTAACAGAGAACCATCTGACATGCTCTCCAATACCACTGCAGCATCTCTATTTTCTTTATGAACACATTTCTCTATGAAACTTAATTTCTTTAAAATTTTAAGCAACCTGTTCGTATGTATAACCACAGAGAAGAATTGCTTCTTTGTTCCTCTGTATTTTTTAAGTAAAGATAAAAGCCACTTGATAGTGAATTAGCCTTCCCTTTGTTTATGTGCACATAATTTTGTAAGTTTAGGTCTTTCCTTTTCATTATTCTTTACCAAGCTTCAGATTTGTCTGAGTAACATGACAATGATCTGTGAATTGGCAACACGAGCAATAAATCACTAAGTTGTGAGACAAAACTCACTCTGATAATGGCAGCTTATTTATCAATCCCAGAATCAGCAAATTCCATCCTTCAAGATCTTCCATTATGCATTGTAGTTCTAGCCCTATGTTGTCTTTGATTACAGCATATCATAAAGACCTGTGTGCAATCTGATCCTTTTTGATTTTCCAATTTAGATCTCAAGAAGTGAATAAAATCAATGTCAGCATTTTGACAGCGGTAGTAGTTCAGACTTTGTTCAGAATTTTTTTCTTATAAGTTATGTTGCTCTATATTCTGATGATACATAGAGAATGCTTCGTAGCATTTGCATTTATCTCATTGCTTTGAATGTTTCTGTCTGATACAGACAAGGCTGGGTACTCTCCACGTCCAGATAAAACTGCTCCACAGTTCATCTCATTCTGGATGGAGGAAGTAGGTCTAATAAATCTTACCATGTTACTTTGCCATCTGATGCCTTATGACTTTTTTGGTAAACATATTATGCTGGATTTACTTAGTAGAAGCTTTAATGTTCTAAGTGGCTCTTTGAATACTAAACCTATTTGATGTGCTTTCCCCACAGTCAAAGTGACACGACATCGATCTATTCTGAGTTGTTGAAGGTTCCCTTTGAGGCATTTCCGCTCAGGTACTATAACATCTTTCATTCCTGTGTTACCACCCAAAAAAGTGCATGAATCTGTATCTTTTAGTGTAAGCCTCTCCCTTCTTCAGGTCAACCATGAATTCAATTCAGTGACTTTGGGAGACTTGCTGGGCCCTGAGTTTGGTGCCAGATATTGTTGTGAAAGGCACAAATAAAAGAGGAGACATGCCTTTTCTTAAGACATCAACACCTGTCCTGAAGAAGAAGAGTTCAAAAGCCAATAGCTACTAAACAGAATATGTGAACGGGGTTTCAGATGACTTTAGGCGATGAAAAGATGACTTACTGAAGGTACCATAGCATGGATTTTAAGTTTCCCCTGACGTGCCTATTAAACTATTGCCTCTACTGTCCTCTCCATCTGATGAAAGGAGGTAGCCTCTTTCCAGTTAGAAGTCACACTATGAAACTTTAAATTAAAAATGCTTATTCACTACATCTACCAAATTTATGTAGCATCCTTCTAGCAGGGGAGAAGCTAACAAAAAGGATGCCGTGTGAGACAGGACCAATTTTATGTTTTGACTTTATCATTTTGTGCAATCAAAAATTTGCTCATGAGCTTCCCTGGTGAACCAGGGTTAAGAATCTGCCTTGTAGTGCAGGGGACACAGGTTCAATCCCTGATCCAGGAAGATCCCACATGCTGTGGGGCAGCTAAGCCCATGTACCATAACTACTGAGCCTGTGCTCTAGAGCCCACAAACCACAACTACTCATCTCCTGTGCCACAACCACTAGAGCCCATACACCCTACATCCCGTGCTCCACAAGAAGAGAAGCCACCACAATGAGTAGCTTGAGCATCACGACTAGAGAAGCCCCCACTCACAACTACAGAAAGCAACAAAGACCCAGTGCAGTCAAAAAATAAATATATTTGGCAAAACTAATACAATTATGTAAAGTTTAAAAATAAAATAAAATTAAAAATTAAAAATAAATAAATAAAATATCTTAAAAAAAAACAAAGTTAATCACCACAATTAATAAAAAATTGCTCATTAACTATGAAAAAATTAAATCAATTGCACTGAAGAACTAGTGGGGCTTATTTTTTTAATGTAAATTGAATTGACTGTCTGGCTCAGTTCAAACTAGTCGAGCTGAAACTTAGTTAGGCTCAGCCTAGGCAGAGGCAGGGGCGGGTTAGAGGTGTGTCTAGGAATGTAGAGGGGCAGTTATTCAGGATCAGAGGTAAAGGGAGGTGACGGGCTTCAGAACTGAGAAAGCAAGCAACATTTGGCAGATCTGAGGGAATAAAATGACAGTTCGGTGGTTAAGACTCCACGTTTCTCCTACAGGGGGTGTGGGTTTGATCCCTGGTCAGGGAACTAACATCCCACATGCCGTGTGGTGCGGTAAAAAATAAAATAAAAAAATATGTGGCAGATCTGAGGCGTGATCAGGGTGAGCAGTAGCCCCAAATACTGATGGAAACATCAACCAACTATCTAAACCAGAGACCCCAAAGGAAGACATACTAAGAGACTGAAGGAAAAGAGCAATTCAGCAGGGAATCAAATCAAAGGTGAGGAAAGACCTTGATAAAAAGAATCAAAGGCTTGTCTTCACCTCGGACTTTTTACTCTCCTCCAACAGAACCCTGGACCAAAGCCCTGGGCTGTTCAAAGGGGTGGATGATTATGGACACCTGATCTAATACAAGAAAAAAAAAAAAATGAAGAGAATTATGGTTCCCTGAAGCAGAAGCTGAAGAAAACATTCTTTCATGTTGCTTCTTTACGACTGTCACCTGAAAGATTTTTTTTTTTTAAGGCAGACATCGTTAAATAAGCATTTAACTTAGCAAGCTGTGAGGTCTAACTATTTGGTTTAAAATTCAGCAAAGGGTGGATCCTGATACTCCTGAGAATGCCATGAGAATAGAGTCGAAATCAAGAGCTCCAAGTTTTTAGTTCTATCTCTACAAGTACTTAAATGTCAATTTGGAACTTGAAAATAGGTATAGATTTTCTTCTCCCTTTCCAAGCTGGCACTGTTTCTCTTCCATATAAAGGACGTGATGTGAGAATTTTTCGATAAAAGGTACTGCTCTTGTAAGTGCAGGTGCTACTCAACACAGCCCATCATCACCAGCTCAGCCACAGAGAGTAGTATCTACAGATCCCAGTGAAATTGGAAAGAGCAGGAGTTGGCTTCATGGAGGGATGTAATGGGCCAGCAGCTGTCAGTTCATTGTTTAAATAGGTGCTGTTCCTCCATGGTGATTTTTTACCCCCTAGAAGCTAGCTCAAACCAACATATGACCCTTTTGTATAATCTATACAGACTGTTGGTTTACTGCAGAGCACTTGAAATTGAAAATACAAAAGCTTTCTTTGAGTGTTAAAACAAAACAGCTTCTGACTTGCTCTGAAAAATGCACATTGTGGAGATTCTTATCTGGATGGGCCTTTGATTTCCGGCCAAGTTTAGAGGAGGATGGTCTAATAATAAACCAGTGAAGCAATCTGAGTAGTAAATTCATGTAAGTGTTTTTCAGAGAATGTCGAGATAAAATCCAAAAGAGAAATTCTCAAAACAACCCCAAAACCAATAAATTCCATTCCTCCACATCCCTCATGATGACAATGAAAGCACAGAAGAACAAGCCTCTTCATATTACTAAGAGTAGGTTATTTTCTTTCTTTGTAAAAAAAAAAAAAAAAAAAAAAGAAAGATAGAAACACCACTTGGCTGCTTCTGATTATTTTTAAAAATACATACTGTTAGGAGAAACTTGGAAAATACTCATAATTTCACCAGTCAAAAATAACCATTTTCTTTCTGTAGACATCTATACTGGTTTTTTTTTTTTTTTTTTTTTTTAAAGAAACCTTGATCACACTGTGTATACAATTTTATAAGTGTAAGTTATTCATGAAAAGGTAGTGACGGTCAGCTGAATGTTTGAGAAACATCATCTGTGAAGGTTAGTTGACGACAACAGTTCTCACTTCTCTGATATACTTTCTTCCATGGCTTCTGCCAAATGTAATACCTCTGGCAGGATCAAAAGAAACAAGTGACACTTTTAACAAAGGAAGAGAAAAATCAATCACGTTAAATGCACAGAAATTTGGGGCAGAATCAAATCCTGGTCTTGGCCTTTTGATAGTTCCCAATTTGGGAGCTTCTCATTTCATCCTATTCTACCCTCAAACCAATCTAACTCCCTCTTCTCTGGGCCTTCAAGTGATTATGAATTCAAAAGAACATGTGCTCTAGAAAGAGTTGGCTGAATCCAAACAAAATGTCTGTGACATATGAGTATGAGTGTATTTGAGGGCAAGTGTGTACATGGGCATTTATGAGTACACGCATATCTGTGTGCACACACGCATTTGTAATGAACATCCCCAAATAAAGGAATTTTAGTCTCCTGAAGGGTAACACTAAATAATCATGAACTAATTGTGATAAAAATCACCATTTACTAAGTACTAAGCTCTGTGCTAGTGATGCTGCTTGCCTTATCAAAGGCAAATCAATCAATGTGATATACTCCATCAACAAAGGAAAGGAAAAAAAACACATGATCATGTCAACAGATGCAGAAAAGGCATTTCACAAAATTCAACATCTATTCATGATAAAAAAAAAAAAACTTATCAAAGTGGGTAGAGAGGGAACATATCTCAACATAATAAAAGCCATTTATGACAAACCCACAGCCAACATAATATTCAACACAATATTCAAAGCTGAAAACCTCCCTGTTACATTCAAGGAGACAAGGATGTCCATTCTTCCCATTCCTAATCAACAGAGTACTGAAGTCCTAGCCACAGCAATGAGACCAAAAAAATAAAAATAAATAATATAAAAGATACCCAAAGTGGAAGGGAAGAGGTAAGACTGTCACTATTGTAGGTGACGTGATATTCTATATAGAGAACCCTAAAGTCTCCACACAAAAATTATTAGAACTAAAAAACAAACAACCCAATCAAAAAACAGGCAGAAGATCTAAGTATATGTTTCTCAAAGAAAACACAGAGATGGTTAAAAAAGCATGTGAAAAGATGCTCAACTTCACTAATTATTAGAGAAATGCAAATCAAAACTACAATGAGGTTTCACACTAGTGACAATGGCCATCAAAAAGTCTACAAACAATAAATGCTGGAGAGGGTGTGGAGAAAGGGAATCTTGCTACACTGTTGGTAGGAATGCCAACTGGAGAACAGTATCAAGTTTCCTTGAAAAACTAAAACTAGCACTACCATGTGAAAAATGAAAGTGAAGTCACTCAGTCATGTCTGACTCTTTGTGACCCCATGGACTGTAGCCCACCAGGCTCCTCCATCCATGGGATTTTCCAAGAAAGAGTACTGGAGTGAGTTGCCAGGTCCTTCTCCAGGGGATCTTCTGGACCCAGGGATCAAACTCGGGTCTCCCACACTGTAGGCAGACTCTTTACCACATGATCCAGCAATCCCACTCTTGGGCATATAACTGGAAAAAACCATACTTGGAAAAATAGATGCACCCCAATGTTCACTACGCAAGCCATTCCAGCTTTCTTGCCTGAAGAATCCCATGGACAGAGGAAGGCTACAGTCCATGAGGTCATAAAGAGTCAGACATAACTGAGCAACTAACACATACATATACATAATGTTCACTGCAGCACTCTTTACAATATAAAATAGCCAGGACATCAACTAGATGTCCATCAACAGATGAATGGAGAAAGAAAATACGGTGTATACACACACACACACACACAAGTACATATATACAAAGGAATATTACTCAGCCAAGCCATTAAAAAGGAATGAAATAATGCTATTTGCAGCAACACGGAAAGATCTAGAGATTACCATTTTAAGTAAAGTCAGACAAAGACAAGTACCATATAATATCACTTATATGTAGAATCCTAAAAAACAATACAAGTCAACTTATTTACACAACAGAAACAAACTCATAGACTTAGAAAACAAACTTATGGTTACCAAATGGGAAAGGAGGTAAGGGAAAAGGATAAATTATAATAGCCAGGACATGGAAGCAACCTAGATGCCCATCAGCAGATGAATGGATAAGAAAGCTGTGGTACATATACACAATGGAGTATTACTCAGCCATTAAAAAGAATACATTTGAATCAGTTCTAATGAGGTGGATGAAACTGGAGCCTATTATACAGAGTGAAGTAAGTCAGAAGGAAAAACACCAATACAGTATACTAACGCATATATATGAAATTTAGAAAGATGGTAACAATAACCCTGTGTACGAGACAGCAAAAGAGACAGTGATGTATAGAACAGTCTTATGGACTCTGTGGGAGAGGGAGAGGGTGGGAAGATTTGGGAGAATGGTATTGAAACATGTAAAATATCATGTATGAAACAAGATGCCAGTCCAGGTTCGATGCACGATACTGGACGCTTGGGGCTAGTGCACTGGGACGACCCAGAGGGATGGTATGGGGAGGGAGGAGGGAGGAGGGTTCAGGATGGGGAACACATGTATACCTGTGGTGGATTCATTTTGATATTTGGCAAAACTAATACAATTATGTAAAGTTTAAAAATTAAATAAAATTTAAAAAAATAAAAAAAATAAAAATATACACAGCAAAATACTACTGAGCCATAAAAAAAAAAATAGGAAGCTGGGATTAACATATATACACTACTATATATAAAACAGATAATTAGCAAGGACCTGCTATATAGCACAGGAGACTCTACTCACTACTCTGTAATAATCTATGTGGGAAAAGAATCTGAAAAAGAATAGATATATGTATATGGATAACTAAATCACTTTGCTATACATCTGAAACTAAGACAATATTGTAAATCAACTATATTTCAATATAAAATTCTAAAAATAAAAAATTTTAATTAAAAAAACTATTAGAACTAATGCATCCAGGGACTCCCCTGGTGGTCCAGTGATTACAAATCTGCCTTGCAATGCAGGGGATGCAGTTTGATTCCTGGTTGGGGAACTAAGATCCTACATGCCATGGAGCAACTAAGTCCACATGTCACAACTACTGAGCCTTCATGCTACAACAAAAGATTCCACATGACACAATGAAGACCCCAGGTACTGCAATTAAGACCTGTCTCAGCCAAATATATTAATTAATTAAAAAAAACTAATACGCTCACCAAGGTAGCAGGACACAAGATTAATATACAAAAATCTACTGCATTTCTATGGGCTTCCCAGGTAAACTCAGTGCTAAAGAATCCACCTGCCAATGCAGGAGATACAGATTCGATCCCTGGGTCAGGAAGATCCCCTGGAAAAGGGAACAGCAACCAACTCCATTATTTTTGTCTGGAGAATTCCATTGACAGATGAGCCTGGCAGGCTACAGTGCATGGGGTCGCAAAGAGTTGGACACGACCGAGTACACAGAAACTGCATCTCTATACACTAATAATGAACTAGCAGAAAAAGTAAAAAAAAAAAAAAAAAAGTCCATTCAAAATTATATCAAAAATAAAATACCTAAGAATGAACTTAAGCAAGGAGCTGAAAGATCTATATATTGAAAACTATAAAAGAATAATAAAGAAAACTGAAGGTGATTGAAAGAAATGGAGAGATATTTCATGCTCTTGGATTGGAAGAATTAATATAGTTAAAATGGCCATTCTATCCAAAGAAATCTACAGATTTAGTGCAATCTCAGATATGCAGATGACACCCCCCTTACGGCAGAAAGTGAAGAAGAACTAAAGAACCTCTTGATGAAAGTGAAAGAGAAGAGTGAAAAAGTTGGCTTAAAGCTCAACATTCAGAAAACAAAGATCATGGCATCTGGTCCCATCAATTCATGGCAAATAGATAGGGAAACAGTGGAAACAGTGGCTGATTTTATTTTTCTGGGCTCCAAAATCACTGCAGATGGTGACTGCAGCCATGAAATTAAAAGACGCTTACTCCTTGGAAGGAAAGTTATGACCAACCTAGATAGCATATTGAAAAGCAGAGACATTACTTTGCCCACAAAGGTCCGTCTAGTCAAGGCTATGGTTTTTCCAGTGGTCATGCATGGATGTGAGAGTTGGACTATAAAGAAAGCTGAGTGCCAAAGAATTGATGCTTTTGAACTGTGGTGTTGGAGAAGACTCTTGAGAGTCCCTTGGACTGCAAGGAGATCCAACCAGTCCATCCTAAAGGAGATCAGTCTTGGGTGTTAATTGGAAGGACTGATGTTGAAGCTGAAACTCCAATACTTTGGCCACCTGATGTGAAGAGCTGACTCATTTGAAAAGACCTTGATGCTGGGAAAGATTGAGGGCAGGAGGAGAAGGGGACGACAGAGGATCAGATGGTTGGATGGCATCACCGACTCGATGGACAGGGGTTTGGGTGGACTCCGGGAGTTGGTGATGGACAGGGAGGCCTGGCGTGCTGCAGTTCATGGGGTAGCAAAGAGTCGGACACGACTGAGTGACTGAACTGAAGTGAATGCAATCTCTATAAAAATATCCATGACATTTTTCACAGAACTAGAACAAATAATACTAAAATTTATATGGAACCACAAAAGACCTGAAATTGCCAAAAAATCCTGAGGGAAAAGAACAAAGCTGGAGGTACAACCCTTCCAGACTTCAGATTATACTACAAAGCAGCATGGTACTGGCACAAATACAGACCCAAAAATTAATAGAACACACACAGAGCCTAGAAGCAAACTCACATGCCTATGGTCAATTAATCTATGACAAAGGAGGCAAGAATATACAATGGAGAGAAGATAGTCTCTTCAACAAGTAGTGTTGAGAAAGCTGGACAGCTATATGTAGAGGAATGAAATTGGGACTTTCCCTTACATCTTATACAAAAATAAACTCAAAACAGTTCAAAGACCTAAATGTAAGAAATGACACACCATAAAATTCCTAGAAGAGAATATAGGAGAACATTCTTCGATATAAATTGTAGCACTGTTTTCTTATATCAGTCTCCCAAAGCAAAAGAAATAAAAGCAAAAATAAATAAATGGGACCTAATCAAACTTAAAAGCTTTTGCACAGCAAAGCAAACCATAAACAAAACCAAAAGACAACCCAGAAATGGGAGAAAATATTTGCAAACAATGTGACCAGCAAGGACTTAATTTCCAAAATATACAAATAGCTCATACAACTCAATCACAAAAAAACAAAAACAAAAAACCAAACAATGCAATAAAAAAACTGGCAAAAGACATAAATAGACATTTTCCCAAAGACATGTTGTAGTTGTTTAGTCGCTAAATTGTGTCCAACTCTTTTGTGACCCCATGGACTGTAGCCAGCCAGGCTCCTCTGTCCATTGAATTCTCCAGGCAAGAATACTGGAATGGATTGCCCTTTCCTTCTCCAGGGGATCTTCCCAACCTAGAGATTGAACACGAGTTTCCTGCATAGGCAGGCAGATTCTTTATGAATGAGCCCCTAGGGAAGCCTAAAGAAGACATACAGATGGCCAAAACACATGAAAAGATGCTCAACATCACTAACCACAGAAATGCAAATCAAAACTACAATAAGGTATTACCTTATGCTGGTTAGAAAGCCTATCATCAAAAGTCTACAAATAATAAATGTTGGTGAGGATGTGGAGAAAAAGGAATCCTCCAACACTGTTGGTGGGAATGTAAATTGGTGCAGCCACTATGGAAAACAGTATGGAGGTTCCTTAAAATGCTAAAAATAGAATTACCATATGATCCAGCAATTCCACTCCTAGGTACACATGCAGAAAAAATGAAAACTCTAATTCAAAAGGCTACATGTAACCTAGTGTTCATAGGAGCACTGTTTACAATAGCTAAGATATGGTAACAACCCAACTGCCCAACAGTCAGTGACTAGCTTAAGAAGAAGTGGTGTATGTATACAATGGAATATCACTCAACCATAAGAAAGAATGAAATACTGCCAATTACAGCAATGCGGATGGACATGGAGGTACTACGCTTAGTGAAACAAGCCAGAGGAAAAAAATACTAAATGATGACACATATGTAGAATCTAAAAAGTAATACAAATGAATCTATATACAAAATGGAAACACTCACTAACATAAAAAAGCAAACTTATGCTTATCAAAGGGGAAAGGGAGGTGGGGAGGGACAAATTAAGCAGATGAGATTAACAGATACAAATTACACAAAATAGATAATCAACAAGAATTTACTGTATAGCACTGCACATTACAAACCCAGTATCTTATAATAACCTATAATGGAATATAATCCGCAAAAAACCCACAAAAACCCAAATCATGCTGTACATCTGAAACTAAAACACTGTAAATCTTCAATCTTCAGTACTTCAATTAAAAAAAAGAAATAAGTTCAAGACCAAAAAAAAAAAAAATCTCTTAAAGAAACAGTATTGTAATAAAAAGTTGAAAGAAGCATATATTCAATTTTCACATATAAACATTAGTTCATGGGGTTCTCAAGGCAAGAATAATGACGTGGTTTACCATTCTTTTCTCCAGTGGACTACATTTTGTCAGAACTATCCACCATAATCCGTCTGTCTTGGGTGGCCCTACATGGTATGGCTCACAGTTTCATTGAGTTAGACAAGGCTGTGGTCCATGTGATCAGATTGGTTAGTTTTCTGTGATTGTGGTTTTCATTCTGTCTGCCCTCTGATGGAGAAGAATAAGAGGATTATGGAAGCTTCCTGATGGGAGAGACTGAGTGAGGGGGAAACTGGGTCTTGTTCTGATGGGCAGGGTCATGCTCAGTAAATCTTTAATACAATTTTCTGTTGATGGGTGGGGCTGTGTTTCCTCCCTGTTGTTTGACCTAGGATAAACTATGGTGGAGGCAATGCAGATGATGGTGACATCCTTCAAAACGTCCCATGCATGCACTGCTGCACTCAGTGCCCCCAACCCTGCACCACCAACCCACGCCTCTACTGGAGACTCCTGGACACTCACAGGCAAGTCGGGGTCAGTCTCTTGTGGGGTCACTGCTCCTTTTTCCTGGGTTCTGGTGTGCACAAGCTTTTGTCTGTGCTCTTCAAGAGTTTGTTTCCCCAGTCCTGTGTAAGTTCTTGTGGTTCTATGGTGGGTTTAATGGCGACCTCCTCCAAGAGGGCTTATGCCATACCCAGGTCTACTGCACCCAGAGCCCCTGCCCCTGCAGCAGTCCACTGCTGACCTGTACCTCCACAGGAGGCACTCAAACACAGTTCTGGCTCAGTCTCTGTGGGGTCTCTGGGTCCTGGTGCACACAATGTTTGTTCGAGCCCTCCGAGTGTCTCTGGTGGGTATGGGGTTTGATTCTAAATGTGATTTTGCTCCCCCCCGCCCCGCCCCGCATCTTGCTGGGGCTTCTCCTTTGCTCTTGGACATGGGTTATCTTTTTTTGGTTGGATCCAACATTCTCCTGTCAATGGTTATTCAGCAGCAAGTTGTAATTTTGGAGTTGGTGATGGACAGGGAAACCTGGCATGCTGCAGTCCATGGGGTTGCAAAGAGTTGGACATGACTGAGCAACTGAACTGAAATGTTAGTGCCATGCAAGTTGCTTATTATAGAATATCCCTTAAGTTTGTTAAGAATGAAAATTCATTGACTACTGCCAAGGAATTAGTGAGATGCAATAAAGGTTTTTGCTTAGAATGCTGGTTGGAGTTAGTGGTAAAGAAGGTAGCTCAAGTATCACTTTCCAAAGACAGGAATAGGCTTCCCAGATAGCTCAGTGGTAAAGAATCTGCCTGCCAACGCAGGAGATGTGGATTCGATCCCTCCCAAGGTTGGGAAGATCCCCTGGAGGAGGAAATAGCAACATACTCTAGTATTCTTGTCTGAAGAATTCCATGGACAGAGGAGCCTGGCAGGCTACAGACCATGGGATCGCAGGAGAGTCAGACATGACTTAGCAACTAGACAGCAAAGATAGGAATGGGCTAGTATGCTAAGCACCAATTCACAGAAATAGCAACCCACTCCAGAATTCTTGCCTGGAAAATCCCATTGACAGAGAAGCCTGGTAGGCTACAGTCCTTGGGGTCACAAAGAGTTGGACACGACTGAGTGACTAACAGTTTCACTTTCTTTCAATTCATAGAAAACATAAAGCTTGCAAAATGTTCTTCAGTGTAACTTGACAGTACTAACAAACAGTTAAAATAGCAGTTTATTACACATA
Organism: Bos indicus; assembly: GCF_029378745.1. Taxonomy (NCBI): domain Eukaryota; kingdom Metazoa; phylum Chordata; class Mammalia; order Artiodactyla; family Bovidae; genus Bos; species Bos indicus. Next base: position 120,253,445 of record NC_091789.1, on the reverse strand, counting down.
TACAATTTCAATATAAAGGAAATACTAAGGAAGAATTTTTTTCAACATCACTACTAAAAATAAGACTAGCCCTGCACTGTATAAAACTACATAGACAAATGTTTCAAGGGATAAAACACTGTCAACCAATGTGGCTGAAAGTTTAGGTTTCCAATAGAAGTAACACTGTGATGGCTCAACTGCAATTATAAGAAAATTTTCTGAGTAGTTACTCAGATTAGGATGTCCCCAGAACATAAATCAACGTGTTTACCTTCATCAAGAAAACACTGCCATGAAAATAATGTCAGTGGCACTCAACAATCTGCTTACTGATGTGGTAAAATCTGAGAATTACTAAAAGCTAATGTATTACATTTCAGATTATGCTCTATATTTTGTGATACCATATAAGTTGAATGTAAACAATGATTATTGCATGCTGGGTATGATGATAACCAAGAAGAAAGTTCTACTGAGAATGTCTGAACTACAGAATAAATTCTCAATGTTTCTGCAAGAAAAGAAACCAGTTTGGGGACCTTCCCTGGAGGTCCAGTGGTTAGGACTCCATGCTTCCACTGCAGAGGGTGTGCCTGCAATCCCACATGCTTAATGGCATGGCCAAAAAATAAAAATCTTTAAAAACATTAAAACAGAAATCAGTTTAAATCAACTTTTTAAAGATACAAATTAGACAGTTTGATATTTTGTGTTATATTTTCAGTATATTTGTGATCAAAGTTCTGTACTTACCCCATGCAAGGACACAGTACAATGTGGTTTTCAGTGACAGACAAGCTCTGAAAACTGAAAGGAAAGTTAGAACCTTGGAAGAACAAAGGTTTTACATATTTTTATGACATATTCCATAATTTAACAATTATCATTGACTTAGGCAAGGCTCTTAATATTACAATTCTGCAAAAAGTTTTCTCTGAATACCTTATCAATCTGATAGAACATTTTGGATTTTATTTTCCTTCAAAAAATTTCACATGCAAGAAATTAATGAATCTTTAATCTCTCTTTCATAAAAAGATAATCTGAATTCAATTGTAGTTTATAAGATTAACTATTAGAACTAGGTGCTAAGGAGATATTGAAGACACATTCTATAAATACAGTATTGTTAGTCCCTCAGTTGTATCAGACTCTTTGTGACCCCACGGACTGTAGCCCTCCAGTCTCCTCTGTCCAGGGGATTTTCCAAGCAAGAATATTGGAGTGGGTTGACATTTCTTTCTCCAGTGGATCTTCCCAACCCAGGGATCAAACCCGGGTCTCCTGCATCACAGGCAGATTCTTTACTGTCCGTGGCACCAGGGAAGCCCAAATACAGCATTACTTAGTTCACTTTGGATTATAATATCCAGAGCTTGCTGAAATTGCCTTAAAATAACTTGTTCTACTTTCATCACCATTTGTACATAAGACTGGTCTCTTTACTATGATTGTTATTAAAACAAAACATAAACATTTTAGATATGCATCATGCCCCATGAGTAGTGGTCTCCAGATTAGTTAACAAGCAAGAAGTGAAAACTCATTTGTAACACTGAAAATTCAAATATTGATATACACATAATGTTCATTTAAAAATGTACATAGGTGTTTGAGAAATTACTTCACTCAACTTTTGGGTTTTTTGTGGAATTACAAACAGGCATAACAGCAATTATATTAATTAATTATATTAATCACCTACATGCATACTTTCATAAATGTGTGATTTCTGTAATTCTTTTGATTTTTGTATTTGCTTTGATTCTATTTATTGAAATTTAATTGATGGCTCTTGAATCTAATAAAACAAGCTTGGATTTTATGTCTTTATTTTCATAGTATTTTAGTTTTATTGTAATTTTTCAAAAGTATCGATAGGCTACTGGCTGAAATTTTTTTAATATCTGATAACTGACCACAGATAGCTTAAGAAGCACTGCCCAAACTCAGATGACAAAAAATCTGTCTGCAATGTGGGAGATCTGGGTTCGATCCCTGGGTTGGGAAGATCCCCTGGAGGAGGACATGGCAACTCACTCCAGTATTCTTGCCTGGAGAATCCCCATGGACAGAGGAGCCTGGTGGGCTACAGTCTATGGGGTCACAAAGAGTTGGATACAACTGAGCGACTAAGCACACAGCACAGGGACCATCTTCCCTGCTTCATGGATCACAGCCTTGTTGTGGTGAAGGGGCTTGTGTAACTCAATGAAGTTATGAGTCATTCCATGCAGGGCCACCCAAAACAGATGGGTCACAGTCAAGAGTTCTGACAAAATGTGGTCCACTGGAGGAGAGAATAGCAAATTACTCCAGTATTCTTTTGCCTTGAAAACCCCATGAACAGTATGAAAATGCAAAAAGATATGACACTGGAAGATGAGCCCCCCAGGTCAAAAGGTGTCCAATTTATTACTAGGGAAGAGTGAAGGACAACTACTCACAGTTCCAGAAAGAATGGAGTGTCTGGACCTAAGTGGAAATGACACTCACTTGTAGATGTGTCTGGTGATGAAAGAAAAATCTGATGCTATAAAGAACAACATTGCATAGGAACCTGGAATGTTAAGTCCATGAACCAAGGTAAATTGGACATGGTCAAGCACAAGATGGCAAGATTGAACATTGACATTTTAGGAAATCAGTGAACTAAAATGAACAGGAATGGGGCAAACTTAATTCAGATGACCATTATATCTACTACTGTGGGGAAGAATCCCTTAGAAGAAATGGAGTAGTCCTCATAGTCAACAAGAGAGTCTGAAATGCAGTACTTGGATACAATCTCAAAAATGACAGAATGATCTAGGTTTGTTTTCAGGGCAAACCATTCAACATCACAATAATCAAAGTGTATGGCCCAACCACTGATTCTGAAGAAGCTGGACTTGACAGGTTCTACAAAGACCTACAACATCTTCTAGTGCTAACACCAAAAACAGATGTCCTTTTCATCAGACGGGATTGGAATGCAAAAGTAGGAAGCCAAGACATACCTGGAATAACAGGCAAGGTTGGTCTTAGACTACAAAATGAAGCAAGGCAAAGGCTAACAGAGTTTTGTCCAGAGAATATACTGGTCATAGCAAACACCCTTTTCCAACAACACAAGAGACGACTCTACACATGGACATCACCAGATAGTCAATACCAAAGTCAGACTGATAATGTTCCTTGCAGTTGAAGATGGAGAAGCTGTATACAGTCAGTAAAAACAAGACCTGGAGCTGACTGTGGCTCAGACCATCAGCTCCTTATTGCAAAATTCAGGCTTATATTGAAGAAAGTAGGGAAAACCACTGGGCCATTCAGGTATGACCTAAATCAAATCCCCTATGATTATACCATGGAGGTGACCAATAGATTCAAGGGATTAGATCTGGTAGACAGAGTGCGTGAAGAACTATGGACAGAAGTTCATAACACTGTATAGGAGGCAGTGACCAAAACTATCCCAAAGAAAAATAAATGAAAGAAGGCAAAGTAGTTGCCTGAGGAAGCTTTACAAATAGCTGAGGAGAGAAGAGAAGCAAAAGACAAGGGAGAAAGGGAAAGATATACTTAACTGAATGCAGAGTTCCAGAGAATAGCAAGGAGAGATAAGAAAGCATTCTTAAGTGAACAATGCAAAGAAATAGAGGAAAACAACAGAATGGGAAAGACTAGAGATCTCTTAAAGAAAATTGGAGATATCAAGGGAACATTTCATGCAAGGATGGGCATGAAACAGTAAGGTCCTAACAGAAGCAGAAGAGATTAAGAAGAGATGGCAAGAATATACAAAAGAACTGTACAAGAAAGATCCTAATTATTCGGATAACCACGATGGTATGATCACTCACTGAGAGCCAGACATCTTGGAGTGTGAAGTCAAGTGGGCCTTAGGAAGTATTCCTATGAACAAAGCTAGTAGAGGTGATGGAATTTCAGCTGAGCTAGTTAAAAATCCTAAAAGATGGTGCTGTTAAAGTGCTGCACTCAATATGTCAGCAAATGTGGAAAACTCAGTAGTGGCCATAGGATTGGAAAAGGTCAGTTTTAATTCCTATCCCAAGAAAAGGCAATGCCAAAAAATGTTCAAACTACCATACAACTGCGCTCATTTCATACACTAGCAAGGTTATGCTCAAAATCCTGCAAGCTAGATTTCAGCAGTATATGAACCAAGAACTTTCAGATGTACAAGCTGGGTTTAGAAAAGGCAGAGGAACCAGAGACTGAACTGCCAACATTTGTTGGATCATGGAGAAAGGAAGTGACTTCAAAAAACATCCACTTCTGCTTCATTGACTATGGTAAAGCCTTTGACTGTTTCAATCACAACAAATTGGAAAATTCTTAATGAGATGGGAATACCAGATCACCTTACCTGTATCCTGAGAAACCTGTATGTGGGTCAAGAAGTAACAGAACCAGATGTGGAACAACAGACTAGTTCCAAATTGGGAAAGGAGTATGACAAAGCTGTATATTGTCACCATGCTTATTTAACTTCTATGCAGAGTACATCATGTGAAATGGTAGGCTGAAGGAAGCACAATCTGGAATCAAGATTACTGGAAGAATCATCAACAACCTCAGATATGCAGATGATACCACTCTAATGGCAGAAAGTGAAGAGGAACTAAACAGCCTTTTGATGAGAGTGAAAGAGGAGAGTGAAAAAAACTGGCTTGAAATACAACATTTAAAGATCTAAGATCATGGCATGTGGTCCCATCACTTAATGGCAAATAGAAGCAGAAAAAGTGGAAGTAGTGACAGATTTTCTTTTCTAGGGCTCCAAAATCACCACAGACAGTGACTGCAGCCATGAAATTAAAAGACCCTTGAAGGAAAGCTATGGCAAACCTAGACAGCGTATTAAAAAGCAGAGACATCACTTTGCCAACAAAGGTCCATCTAGTCAAGGCTATGGTTTTTCCAGTAGTAATGTATGGATTTGAGAGTTGGACCATAAAGAAGGCTGAGTGCCAAAGAACTGATGCTTTCAAATTGTAGTGCTAGAGAAGACTCTTGAGAGTCACCTGGACTGCAAGGAGATCAAAGCAGTCAATCCTAAAGGAAATCAACCCTGAATATTCATTGGAAGGACTGATGCTGCAGCTGAAACTCCAATACTTTGTCCACTTGATGTGAAGAGCCAACTCACTGGAAAAGACCCTGATGTTGAGAAAGATTGAGGGAAAAAGGAGAAGGGGGTAGAAGAGAATGAGATGGTTAATAACATCCCTGACTCAATGGACATGAATTAGAGCAAACTATGTGGGATAGTGGAGGACAGAGGAGCCTGGGGTGCTGCTGTCCATGGGGTCACAAAGAGTCGAACATGACTAGTGACTGAACAAAAACAGGCACCATCTTGGCCTACCAGGGAAACTGCATGCATCTCAATCCTTTAGATTTGGGCTGGCCCAACTCACTCAACTGAATCCTAGAAGGTTTGAATCCAAGGATTTAGCACAAATTGTTGCCTGGGATCCATGCACTCCATCCTGTTTATACAGACTCAACTAACTGCATGACCCTCTGAAACCCCCACATCCCATCCCCAGACCCCAAACCAAAATGAAACATGCCAGAGTCATTCAGGCTATTGAGAAATGCTGATGGAAATGCCTTTCCTTGTTTTTCTTAAAGAACACAGATGGAATGCACTGAGCTGAGGCAGAGGAACTAAGTTGAAAATCAGGTTAACAAAGAGAAAAATGTTAAGAATAGAGCAGAAACTAATTATTTATAAGGAATCTCGCCACCAGGAAACACAAAGAGGCTAGGGGCCTGTTGAGCCTTGGGAGAAAGCTTTGGCTTCTGCTTCCAGACACGACTTGCAAGGAGCCCTTCAGCATGCCCTTGGCCTCTTGGAGAAATGCTCAGAAGTGTGGGTAGATTCTCCACACTCCAAACAACATTCACAGAAAACACAAATCCTCAAGCACTGCACACATGAAACTTCTAACTTCTGTATTATTGGACATCTCTTATGAACTGGGAACTTCACAGGCATCAACTCTTTAATCCTTACAACAACCCCATGAGCTCAACATTCTTAGCCGTATTTTACAGGTGAGATAAATGAGACCCAAGGAATGTAAAATTCCTTACCCTCTGGTCCACTTTCTCTTCTCTTGCTATGTCATTGTCCCACCCTGGCTGCCCCTACCACCTTTTGCTTCGATTCCGCACATCTTTCATAACCCAGTTTAGACCTGTGGTCCTCAGCTTGGGCTTCATCTTGGAATTGCTTGCGGAGCTTTAGAAAAGTGTTGCTATCTGGGTGCCACGCCTAGGAAGTCTGATTTTAATTGATCCAGCACTGACCAATTAAATTGTAATTACTCAGCTTGGCTCAAGAGGGAGGGGGGGGGGGGTGTGTGTGTGTGTGTGTGTGTGTGTGTGTGTGTGTGTGTGTATAAAAAACATTATTACTGATTCTCACTGATGTATGGCAGAGACCACCATATCATTGTAAAGCTATTATCCTCCAATTAAAAAAAAAAAAATCCTACATCATTCTCATGTTCACCTAACGCTGAAGACTGCTGGCCTAGACACTAACAAAGCTGAGTCGAGGGCCCCTTTTCTGTGAGCCTACAGCACCTTATCTTTATTCAGTCATTCATTTTTTAAAAAAGTACCTATAATCTAATTTAACCTCATGGTTTGCCCACTGTAGATGTTACACGATTGAAGGCAGGGACTTTCCTGTTCATATGTTCATTCATTCATTCACTAACTTATCAAGTACTTATTGAGTATCTAGTCTGAATCCTGACCCACTCCAGTGTTCTTGCCTGGAGAATCCCAGGGACAGCAGAGCCTGGTGGGCTGCATCTATGGGGTTGCACAGAGTTGGACACAACTGAAGTGACTTAGCAGCAGCAGCAGTCTGAATCCTGCTGTGCGCTAGGAGGTGGAAAGATAATGGGAAAAACAAGGGGCCACGTGCACCCAGAGTTTAGTGAAGGAAACAGAAAAGAAGAAGACAGTGTCTGTGTTCTTGTTTTCTCTTGCCATGTAATGAGCAACCCAAACACAGCGGCCTACAGTGTGTGTCCCTGCCTGCAAGCTCCAGCTCTTTCCAGAGCTATGCCAACAGCTACCTTTTGCGCTCCCCTCACTTAGGGGTGCACAGAGAAATGAGACAGGCTGCCCGCAAGAAGATGCATCTGAGGAAAAGGGCTGGAAGAGGGGTAAGAACACTTTAGGCAAGCAGTTCTTGGGTCCTAGATAGCCTGAGCAGGACTGGTTACACCATACGTGTGGCCCAGTGCGAAATGAAAAGCCACACAAAGCAGGAAAAAAGTGCTAAGGGTCCTAAAATATAAAGCTTGTTCCTTTTTTCCATGGTCTCTCTCAATGTACCACGGTGTTCTTTACTTGCTATTTAATGCCACTCTAAGTAAAGAAAAATTAAAATTTAAAATTCTTATCATGAGTTTTACCATCCATCTTTATATTGTGCAATGCCAGTTTGAAATGCAAATACAAAAGCTTTTAACTCCTATGAAGAATACCAAAATTATGTAAGTCCTATTTTATAACCAGTATATATACATCTGTATTTCATTCTTACAGAACAATGGAAAGCCTGTGCCAAATTAACTCAACCATTTCTATTTTGCTTCTTGACATACACACCTTCTACCAGTACTCTCTACCTTCAGGTAGAAAAAAAAAGGAGTAGGAATGACATGTTTTTCCCTTTCCATCTATGTCTTCATTTTCAGCAACAGTAGTTTGTTAATACAGGAAAATAAATGAGTAGGAAAGGATATGGGTTCCATAGGGTTCCTTGGTCATTCGTGCTTTCTTAGAAGCTCCTTCTTTTCTGAAGTAGATCTAGTTTGAAAGGTGAGCCTGGTCTCTCCAGGCTGTTTGTGCCCTTACTTCCTTAGTCACAGATGTAAGACACTCACCCCATAGTTGCTTTGCATCCCACTAAACTCCCATGCATGTAGTCCCACAGAATTCTGTGTTCATGGGGCAGTGCAAATGTTACTTGCTAGAGTGGTGGCACTGAGCAGTAGAGACAGATCATATGGGAAATATAGCCTATCTCCTCTGCTCATGTGCTCATCCGCTGTCCCACCAGACTTCCTCCACCAAACACAAGGTCGAAAATCAAATTACTAAGAATTTCAAGACAGTAACAGCAGAGCACTAAATCATGGTGGGACCTTTATTATTTTTATTTTTTTAAATTTAGGGACTTGCTTGGTCCAGCGGCTAAGACTCCATGCTCCCAATACAGGGGGCCTGGGTTTGATCCCTCATCAGGGAACTAATCTCACATGCCTCAATGAAAAGTTCACAGGCTGTGATTAAAGATCCTGCATGCTAAAACTAAAAGATCCCACACAAGGCAGCGAAGATTCTGCATGCCCCAGCTAAGACCTGATGCAGCCAAATAAGTAGTTTTTAAAAATAATAAAAAATATTTTCAAGTATAGTTGATTTACAATGTTGTGTAAACAAAGTGATTCAGTTATACGTGTGTGTGTGTGTGTGTGTGTGTGTGTGTGTACATATGCACATTCTTTTTCACATTCTTTTCCATTATGGTTTGTCACAGGATACTGAATATAGTTCCCTGTGTAGGGTGGACCTCTCTGAGCACAGTGCCCCGTATGACTGCACAGGGGACAGGCCTATGAAACTGGCCCTGATTTCAGAGTTTGGTCTAGAAGGCTAGGGGAATGGGCTGTCAATGGACACAAGCTTTCAAGAGACTGAGCTTCTCGGTGGGTGGATCTCCTTGGTCCCACAGACTCCTCACCTACTGGTGAGTGCTGTGACCAAAGGAGGACCCAAGTGGGACTCTCCAGAGGGCAGGTTTCAGGGGATGTAAGCCTGTTCTTCGGGCCCAGGTCTAAAAGCAAAACAGATGGCGACTTCCACTCCAAAAGGAAAGATGGTGAGAGTGACAAGTTTGGGGCTAAGAGAACAGTTACTGTGTCCTCGACCAAACATATTATCCAGATATAATACATATGCATGAATAAATGAATGCATATACAGCAAACAGGTGTGGCTGTGCAATGGAAGAGATGAGTGTGTGTGTTTTGAGGAAATGATGCCTTACTTATACTGCGAATGCAGGCCTGCACTGAAAGCCAACCCTTCCTGTTTGTTAGAATGTGACTTTACATGGGCCCTAACTGCATACCATTCATCCTATGCTATAACACCACAAAAAGAACCACCAATGTACCATCTTTCATCTTTCTCTTTACATATGTAAATAATTTTTTTAAGTACCCTATCTAACAAAATACTGAGCTCTATGCTTTCTTGCCTCAATTATGTTTTTCATCATTATATTTATTCCTGCTTCAATCTTGAGATTTACTTTTCGTCAGTTGCATTCCCCACATTTGGGTTACAAACCATTCTGTTGTTCATATAAGAAAATGTATTGTGATAAGGAAATGTGCATTTTAATTCTCTTAAACCCAGGCAGTATTTGACCAACCAAATCACTTTTGGCCATTCAAAAATCACTTTTTTCATTGACTAGATTCATATAGAACTGGTGAGAAGTCAACACTAAGAAAGAAAATGTTACCTGTATTTTGTTGTTGTTGTTGATGAACTGGGCTGAAATATTTGAATCCTATTGTATTCAGTTTTTTCATTTAGGTAGGACAAGGAATCTGCTTAAAATGTACCACCACCAAATAAAAATATTCATACATTTGCTGAAAGAAAATAACCCACTAATGAACCCTGAACTTTAAGAAGAATGAGACTTACCTTCTCTGTTCCCTTTCATAGATTTAAGAGGTTGAATAAATATTGCCTCTAGTTTCTCTTTCTGTTTTGATTAGTGTTTTAACCAGGTGCTTTGTACTTGGTCTCGAAAATCTCAGTGCATGCCTGAGTACCTAACCTTTATAAAGAAAAGATAACATTATTTCCCACTGTACTTTGAAACCTTCAGAAACTCTGGCTTCACTTTCATGACTGAATTCTCTCAACCCTGGACTTTTTTCTTCAAAAAGGTTAGTCTTGGTTCACAGACCTAACTCCTGTCAAGTTCACATATGTAATTTCCATTGCTGTCAACAATTCTAAGGCAGTCTAATCAATAGAGATAATCCTGGATTTTTAAAAAGCTATGCTAATTGCTCTAAATCCTTTTATTCAGTAAATCCTCCTTTGTTTCACCCTTCCTTAAAAGAGAATGGTAATTTTTCTCTAAGAATCAATAAACTCTCCCAGAGTCATTGAAGCTTCCAGAAAAGCCTGCCAGGTAAAATTTTTATTTTATCTTCACTTCTTTCCATATTCATTGATCCCACTGGCTCAAAGACACAAAAACAAGACTGCATCTGAGAAAAATAAAACACTGCCATCAGAGCACAAAGTAATTAGTTTTCCACTTCTAGTATTGGGTTCAGAGAAGGCAATGGCACCCCACTCTAGTACTCTTGCCTGGAAAATCCCATGGACGGAGGAGCCTGGAAGGCTGCAGTCCATGGGGTCACTGAGGGTCGGACACGACTGAGCGACTTCACTTTCACTTTTCAGTTTCATGCACTGGAGAAGGAAATGGCAACCCACTCCAGTGTTCTTGCCTGGAGAATCCCAGGGATGGGGGAGCCTGGTGGGCTGCCATCTATGGGGTCGCACAGAGTTGGACATGACTGAAGTGACTTAGCAGCAGCAGCAGCAGTATTGGGTTGGCCAAAATATTCATCGTATTTTTCCCTAACATCTTACAGAATTAGATGGAAATATAAACTTTTTGGCCAACCCAATACAAGTGGTTGGCCTCTTTTTGATGCACAGGAGGCTCTTGGTCATGATTTGTGGATTGTTTGGTGTTTCAAAGACAAGTGCTGGAGAGGAAATTTGAAAAATTCCTATCATTGTATCTTTTCCAACTGTATGAAATACACGATTTTCTATAAATCACTTTCAAAATCTGTTGTGTCACTTTCAGTTTTCAGAGAAAGGCAATTTGGACCAGTTCTCTGGCAGTCTGGGAGGAAATCTGACTGATGACAAAGCAGTTCAACAGCAAACAGCAATCACACTTAGTGAACAGTAGCTATGGGCCAGTCACTTACCAGGTACTCGACATGTAAGGACACCTAAGATTGAGTCCTTGACTTCCAAAAGTTTGCAGTGATGTGGGGGAAACAGTAGTCTAAATAATCATGTTGAAATATGCAGAGCTGTAATCCAAGTACGTGCACAGTAGTACAGGGTCACAGACACCTCACATTAGTGGATGGAGATCCAGTAGAGTGCTTAAGAGCAGAGGCTCTAGAGTCAAACTGAATTTCAATTCCAGATCTGTGATTCCCTGTGTGATCTTGCAAAGTGACTTTGCCTCTCTGTGCTCAGCTTCCTCCTATTGTTGCTATTGTCCAGTCACTAAGTCGTGTCCAACTCCTTGCAACCCCATGGACTGCAGCATGCCAGGCCTGCCTATCCTTCACTATCTCCTGGAGTTTCCTCAAACTCATGTCCATTGAGTCAATGTAATAGTGATAATAAGACTACCCATCACAAAGGGTCATTGTGAAGAGTAAATCAGTAACTTAGAAAAGTGCCTGGAACATAGTACTCAATAAATATTAGTCAATATTAATGGCATCAAATTATACACTAAAGAGAGCCTGAAACTTGACCTACAAAAGTAGAACAGAGAAATACAGACTTCATGTTAGAAGCATGTTTGGAGAGTCCCAAGCAACTCTGTGGCTGGAGAACAGATTCGCAGACTGGAAGTGTGACAACAGCACGCACTGCCCTGGACTATGACATATAAGAATCTTAGCTCTGCTCCTCACTCACTAGCTGGGCACCTCAGCAAGTTAACCTGACATGAAAACAAGGTGCTCAATACATGGCAACAAGTATTACTAGAAGCATATGGGAGAAAATGGCTTGAGATTGGCATTAGAAGTCTGTCTCATTTCAGATTGTGGAGAGCTTATATGTGACATGTGTTACTCAACAATTGCTACAGTAATGCTGTGTAATGAAAACCCCCCAAATGTTAGTAGCTTATGACAACAAGCATTGTTTTCATACTCACAGGTAGGTAAGCTGAGGTTTGGCTTATTTGGGTTCGATTTTGCTGGACCTGCTTGGGTTAAGGTGGGCTTGGCACCAGGCTACAGACCAATTCTGCTCCATGTGTCTTACTCTGGGACCTATAGTCACCTGCATGGAGCATAACTTATGGGCAGGTATTTCTCTTGACAGCAGCTGAAGCCAGAGAGGGGGACCCAAACCATATAAGCACATTGAAAGTCTGTTCACATCACATCAGTCAAGATTCCACTGACCCATGCAAGCCAATGGGCAAGTATATAGAGTTCACCTTATAGCAAGGATTGCATATAACTGAATCTCTGCTGTACAACAGAAATTAACACAGCACTGTAAATCAAACAATCCAATCCACATGTTTGGGAGTTTTCACTCTTTCTACAGATTACAAGATCTATGGAAGGTATTATGTTAAGGAAATGAAGTGATTATATCTAAATTTTGGAATGTTCATCCTGGTGGTTATATGAAAGGTGAATGGGGTCGGGAGGGACTGGAGGCACAGGGGCAAGTGCTTCTACTTCATGACCATGACCATGGCCCATGGTTAAGATATGGGATCACATGAAGAGGATAAATGTGAAAAAAATTGATGAGTTAGGATTACCAATACTTGGTTGCTAACTTGGTGGCTAGATATGGCAGGAGTGGGAGGGGACTGGGATGGTAAGAGAAAAAAGGTAGGGGTGATTCACAAGTTCTTTGAATAGACAACTAGAAGGATGGTGATGGTAATCCTGAAATAGGAGGGGTTAGAAGAGCACTTTTTCCAGGAAGAGTATGACGGAAGGTTATAAATCCAATTTTGAACACTGTGGTGGCTTTGTAATATATCCATTTGCCTAGATGAATCTGTATGTCCCAGAATTCCTTTCTCTGAATGTTTCTGGTTACAATTGGTCACTAGATACTCTGTTGGCCAAAAAGTTCATTCAGGCTTTTCCTTAACATGGTATGGAAAAAAACCCAAATGAACTTTTTGGCCAACCCGATACTTGGAAGGTCAGTGCAGAGGCCCCAGGCAATGCTGCAGTTCATGCATTGTCACTTATGTATTGGCTCAGTACTTGGGATTCGGTGGCAGCTGGGCCCACAGGTGCTCCACTTTGCACCTTTATCCACCTGCTGCTTTTCTGACTCCTGGACTTGGTGTATGGTTAACTTCATAGTAAAAGATGCTAGCTTCTCCTGTAGGACACCCACATCATCAAAGTTGTAGGGACAGGCCGTAAGACACTGACGCAGGCTCTAGTCCTTTCTCACGGGTTCCTATTGGTCCTTTGATCCACCCCCATTTTACAGCTATCTTCCCTTGTTAATTGCCTACCCTGCTGACTTCAAGTGTCAGAGTCCAGTGTAGACACCAAACCTCACAGAAAACATTTACCAACATCAACAAGGGCAAGATATCAATTCCCTATAATAAATAATATATATGTGCTTTCCTAGTGGTTCTATGTCTCTGATGAAACCAGGCAGTTAGGTTGAGTCTGAGATGCAGTTAGGATACAGTTAGGTCGAGTCTGAGATGCAGTTAGGATACAGTTAGGTTGAGTCTGAGATGCCAGTGGTAAATGTATGCAGAAATAAGAAATATGGCCTATATTGATAAAAGTAAGTAGAAATGTACACATGATAATATACTGGCTTGGAAGTGGGAGTTAATGATACAGGAATCAACTCATTGCATCAGAGACTGTTGAAAGTAAAAAAGGGAGACTTCCTGAAGACAGAATGATGGGGAATTCCAACATTCAAGGGTCAGGAAGAGAGAGAAGAGGAATCAAGAAAGCACAAGCAACAATCGAAGGGATAAGGAGGAAATCAGAAACAAGGGCTGGTCTGGAAGCCACACAATGAAGTATTTGAGAAGAATAGAACATCTATTGGGGCGGGGGTGAGGGGCAGCCCGGCACAAAAGTCAAAGATAATGTGAAGAACATCACGGGCTGATGACATAGCTTTCAGGTAGAATCTGGTCTCAAAGCCCTGGTGGGAGGTCAAGGAATAGGTAAGGCATTTGTTTTTCAGGGTTGGAAGAGATGGTCATGATGTCAAGAGAAGAATTCCTTAGGATCAGAGCAATCTGAACCTATTTATATTCAGAGGGGAGAAAGCAAACTGAAGATCAGGATTCCAGAGAGAGGGAGTGTAATGGAGCTGTAACACAGATATGAAGAAGCACCTGGGCAGAGCAGTCAGCCTTGATGGAAGCCATTAGAAACAGTGTTTTCCTCCAAGGCAGGAAGGAAGGAGGGAGGGATAAGGTCATCAGTGTATGGGAATTATTTGATGGGCCTTACCTTCTTAGTAAACCAGGAACCATATCATTATACCAGTAACCATATCATTTTATCACATAAAAGTACTGTGCTCACATTTGATTGTGAGCCCATGGGACTGCCTCCCCCAGAGAGGGCACCTCTTCTAATTGGCACAAAACATGGTTCTGGCTTATCCTTTATGGAGATTGGAGCATAGAATGGGTGTTCTAAAGATTCTGGGAAGCTAAGAAAGCAAAACAAATATTCTCTGTGACTATTAAATATGCTGAAAAGAAAGAAGATTTGAAGAGAACAGTCAATGTTTGAGGTAGCCATTAGGAAGATAAATAGAGATTAAGTAAGTTTTAGGGAAGATGCAAACATTCAGTCCATAACAGAAGTAGCTAGATTACATATATAATTCAATGGATCTGATAAGAGATATAAGAAAGAGAGTCAGCGAGGATACCTCTTAGGTTTGGGGTCTGAAAATATAAGGGAATTAGTGAAAGTATGCTGAAAATGTTTAACAAATATCACTGGGAGTGGCGGGGGGTACTTCCCTGCAGGTCCTTAGGTTAGGAATTTGTGCTTCCACTGCAGGGGGTATGGTTCAATCCCGAGTTGGGGAACAAGGATTCCCATACGCCCCATGGCACAGCAAAAAAAAAAAAAAGTCACTCTGGAGGGAACAAAGTACTTACTTGCAGTATTTGACAATCCCCATGGTGTAAATGTGGCTTCACAGAACACAGTTGAGAAGAGATGTTAACTTTTGGACATGGTTCTTTGACAATTTATGCATGCATGCTAAGTCACCTCAGTTGTTTCTGACTGTGTGTGATCCTATGGACTGTAGCCTGCCAGGCTCCTCTGTCCATGGGATTCTCCAGGCAAGAACACTGGAGTGGGTTGCCATGCCTTCCTCCAGGGGATCTTCCTGACCCAGGGACTGAATCCATGCCCCTTCAGCTCTTGCATTGGCAAGCAGGTTCTTTACCACTGGTGCCACCTGGGAAGTCCCTTTGACAATTTAGCTTCAATCTAAAGACAAAAAGAACTGCAAACTAACCTTGAACTTCAGTGGATGAGTTTCATGTTGATTTTCTTAATGGTGTGGGTTTGAAATTCTGAAACCTTTCAGCGTGTATTGTAGGGTTGACCAAATGAGTAAATATACGTATGGTATTGGGAGCCAGGTGTCTCAGTATTGAAGACAGGAGATAGATATAAATATGGATTGAGTAAAGACCAGGAAGAGTATGCTGATGGCGAATTGGCATGAACTCCAATTCTTTCAGTGGTCTCCACTGTAAGGGAAGCAAAATACCACAATGGCAGTGACAGCATCGAGCACCAGATCTTTATTTCTAAATATCATTTTTCACTAAAAAGAATCAAGGATCCTTATACAAATGACTGATTCCAGGGCTAGGATATAGGAAGTATCAGATGAGCTGCAAATATTATTTTGTGTATATGTGCCTGAAAGTAAGAAAGTACACAGAAGTCAGCCTGAATAGGATTCCACTGGCCAAATCTGGGACAATTTCACATCAAAATATATCATGATATGAATGGATAATAACCAAATGAATAAAACAAAAACCCATGATATCAATAGATAAATAGAAAAAGCTCTTTTTTACATGCTAACTAATATCAACGAATAAATGTAGATGGAATAATAACTTCAAAAGTGATCATTTTGCCCAAATAATGGGACAAACTGACATTATGTGCCTCTTGGTATAAAGTACTGAGTCTTGTTCTATCTTTCAATGTTTTTGCAAGTTTAAAATTATTTTAAAATAAAAAGTTATGTAGAAGATCATGTCATCTGCAAACAGTAAGAATTTTACTTCTTCTTTTCCAATTTGGATTCCTTTTATTTCTTTTTCTTCTCTGATTGCTGTGGCCAAAACTTCCAAAACTATGTTGAATAGTAATGGTTGAAAGTGGGCACCGTTGTCTTGTTCCTGACTTTAGAGGAAATGCTTTCAATTTTTCACCATTGAGGATAATGTTTGCTGTGGCTTTGTCATATATATCTTTTATTATGTTGAGGTATGTTCCTTCTATTCCTGCTTTCTGGAGAGTTTTTATCATAAATGGATGTTGAATTTTGCCAAAGGCTTTCTCTGCATCTATTGAGATAATCATATGGTTTTTATTTTTCAATTTGTTAATGTGGTGTATTACATTGATTGATTTGCAGATATTGAAGAATCCTTGCATCCCTGGGATAAAGCCCACTTGGTCATGGTGTATGATCTTTTTAATGTGTTGTTGGATTCTGATTGCTAGAATTTTGTTAAGGATTTTTGCATCTATGTTCATCAGTGATATTGGCCTGTAGTTTTCTTTTTTTGTGGGATCTTTGTCAGGTTTTGGTATTAGGTTGATGGTGGCCTCACAGAATGAGTTTGGAAGTTTACCTTCCTCTGCAATTTTCTGGAAGAGTTTGAGTAGGATAGGTGTTAGCTCTTCTCTAAATTTTTGGTAGAATTCAGCTGTGAAGCCATCTGGACCTGGGCTTTTGTTTGCTGGAAGATTTCTGATTACAGTTTCAATTTCTGTGCTTGTGATGGGTCTGTTAAGATTTTGTATTTCTTCCTGGTCCAGTTTTGTAAAGTTGTACTTTTCTAAGAATTTGTCCATTTCTTCCACATTGTCCATTTTATTGGCATATAATTGCTGAGAATCAATATAGTGAAAATGAGTGTACTACTCAAAGCAATTTATAGATTCAGTGCAATCCCTATCAAGCTACCAATGGTATTCTTCACAGAGCTAGAACAAATAATTTCACAATTTGTATGGAAATACAAAAAACCTCGAATAGCCAAAGCAATCTTGAGAAAGAAGAATGGAACTTGAGGAATCAACCTTCCTGACTTCAGGCTCTACTATAAAGCCACAGTCATCAAGACAGTATGGTACTGGCACAAAGACAGAAATATAGATCAATGGAACAAAATTGAAAGCCCAGAGATAAATCCACGCACATATGGACACCTTATTTTTGACAAAGGAGGCAAGAATATACAATGGATTAAAGATAATCTCTTTAACAAGTGGTGCTCGGAAAACTGGTCAACCACTTGTAAAAAAATGAAACTAGAACACTTTCTAACACCTTACACAAAAATAAACTCAAAATTGATTAAAGATCTAAACATAAGACCAGAAACTAGAAAACTCCTAGAGGAGAATATAGGCAAGACACTCTCCAACATACATCACAGCAGGATTCTCTATGACCCACCTCCCAGAATATTGGAAATAAAAGCAAAAATAAACAAATGGGATCTAATTAAACTTAAAAGCTTCTGCACAACAAAGGAAATTATAAGCAAGGTGAAAAGACAGCCTTCAGAATGGGAGAAAATAATAGCAAATGAAGCAACTGACAAACAACTAATCTCAAAAATATACAAGCAACTCCTACAACTCAACTCCAGAAAAATAAATGACCCAATCAAAAAATGGGCCAAAGAACTAAACAGACATTTCTCCAAAGAAGACATACAGATGGCTATCAAACACATGAAAAGATGCTCAACATCACTCATTATCAGAGAAATGCAAATCAAAACCACTATGAGGTACCATTTCACGCCAGTCAGAATGGCTGCGATCCAAAAGTCTACAAGCAATAAACGCTGGAGAGGGTCTGGAGAAAAGGGAGCCCTTTTACACTGTTGGTGGGAATGCAAACTAGTACAGCCACTATGGAGAACAGTGTGGAGATTCCTTAAAAAACTGGAAATAGAACTGCCTTATGACCCAGCAATTCCACTGCTGGGCATACACACTGAGGAAATCAGAATTGAAAGAGACACGTGTACCCAAATGTTCATCGCAGCACTGTTTATAATAGCCAGGACATGGAAGCAACCTAGATATCCATCAGCAGATGAATGGATAAGAAAGCAGTGGTACATATACACAATGGAGTATTATTCAGCCGTTAAAAAGAATACATTTGAATCAGTTCTAATGAGGTGGATGAAACTGGAGCCTATTATACAGAGTGAAGTAAGCCAGAAAGGAAAACACCAATACAGTACACTAACACATATATATGGAATTTAGAAAGATGGTAACAATAACCGTGTATACGAGACAGCAAAAGAGACACTGATGTATAGAACAGTCTTTTGGACTCTGTTGGAGAGGGAGAGGGTGGGATGATTTGGGAGAATGGCATTGAAACATGTATAATATCATATATGAAATGAGTTACCAGTCCAGGTTTGATGCACGATACTGGATGCTTGGGGCTGGTGCACTAGGATGACCCAGAGGGATGGTATGGGGAGGGAGGAGGGAGGAGGGTTCAGGATGGGGAACACATGTATACCTGTGGTGGATTCATTTTGATATATGGCAAAACTAATACAATATTGTAAAGTTAAAAAATAAAATAAAACTAAAAATAATAAATAAAAAGTTAAAAGGTGAGAGAGATCTATTCTATTAAAAGTCATTTGATAACTTACTTTTGGATTTAACAAGATAGAGGTCATGAACAACCATACCAGGAGAGATTTCAGCAGAGTGCTGGGGAAGAGAACATAATAGAGATCTGTTGATGAGAGAGTGGGAGATTAAGGAAGAATCAAGGGACTGCCCTGGTGGTCCAGTGGCTAAGACACCACACTACCAACTCAGGGGGGCCAGGTTTGAGCCCTGGTCAAGGAACTACAATCTATAGGGTCACACAGAGTTGGGCACAACTTCAACGACTGAGCACACATGCAGACACACTGGGAACTAGATAGCACACGCTGCAACTGAAGATTTTGCATGCTGCAGGGAAGATGAAACACCCCATGTGCTGCAACTAAGACTCGAAACAGCCCTACAAATTAAAAAAGGAGAAAGGATTAAAAAATAATCAAGCAAAAGAGGAATCCTTCAGGGAATTTTACTTAGCTGAATGGGAATACATGGTTAAGAGAGGGTTGGGGGCTTTCCTCATGGCCTCATGTTCAGGAATCCATCTGCCAATGCAGGGGACATGGGTTCGATTCCTGGTTTGGGAAGGTCCCACATGCCACAGAGCAACTAAGCCCATGCACCACAACTACTGAGCCCACATGCTGCAACTACTGGAAGCACATGTGCCTAGAGCCTGTGCTCCGCAACAAGAGAAGCACAGCCAAAATAAATGAATAAAATCTTTAAAATGAAGATCTTCTCTTCCCTCCATCCCACAGACAATCTAAATAAGTTGGCTGGCAACTGCAATAAATGTCTGGATTGTGTTGGAATCTGGGAATGCCAGTTTAAAAAAAAAATGGGGTTGGGTGTTTTTAATGAGACATCTTAAATATGCGGTAGGCATGTTTCTACGATGATACAACAGAGAGAGAAAAAGGGGTGATACATGAAAAGAGTAAAATGACAGGAGAAAATTACTGAGAGGCACAGGGGGATAACTAGACCACCTGGTCCTGGTGGGGGTTCAGACATTTCGTCTGTGGTACAGGAAGAACACATGAGCAGCGCCACAGAGCTGACAAGTGGTGGAGAGATAGGGCCATTTTCTTCATTTGGTTTCTCATTCTTCAGTGTAATTCAAACTGGGAGCTCCAGCTGAGAGTGAGGAGGCAGCAGGGCTGTTGAACAGTTGAGGAGAAAGAAGAAGGTATTTTTAATTATCTCAGAAAAAGAGGGAGTGAATTAAGTACTGGAGGCATTGGAATGGCCCAGCAATGCTCAGAGTCCACTTCAGATTTTTTTTTTTTAATCATAAATAAAGGAGCAACTCGGCAGAACTTCCACACCCAGGAAGGATAACTGGGTAATTCGGTCTAATGCTCCAGACAGAAAAGCTGGACAAAAGATTTTTTAAGACTTCTGAAAAGCAACAAGTAGGTAACAAAAAAGTGAAGAGAGACTGGTTGGAGAGGAAATTTGGAAAGGCAACAACGGTATCGCGGTTGCTCTGGTTCTCGGGGGCCATGGGTGATCCTGACTGGGCAGCTGAGATGCCGAGTTCTGCTTTGACAGATTCTCAGGGCTTGGGAGATGAAAGTCAGTGTCCATGGCCTGTCCAGCGTGAGGACCCTAGGAAACTACTCTGCTGCTGCTGCTGCTAAGTTGCTTCAGTTGTGTCCGACTCTGTGCGACCCCATAGACGGCAGCCCACCAGGCTCCCCCGTCCCTGGGATTCTCCAGGCAAGAACACTGGAGTGGGTTGCCATTTCCTTCTCCAATGCATGAAAGTGAAAAGTGAAAGTGAAGTCGCTCAGTCGTGCTCAACTCTCAGCGACCCCACGGACTGCAGCCTACTAGGCTCCTCCGTCCATGGGATTTTCCAGGCAAGAGTACTGGAGTGGGGTGCCATTGCCTTCTCCAGGGAAACTCCTCTAGGAGTCAGAAAAAGTCAGAAGCAAACCTCCCATGAACTTGCAGCCCAGATTCAAGTCATCCCTGAGGACCAGATTTCTGCCCTAAAACTAGATGTAGTGATCTGAATCGCTAGTGTCCCCATGCCCCTGGTAGTAGCAGAGAAAAGTCTCTGTGAGGAAAACATTATGTTTTCAAATACAATCTGAAGTATACAATCAGGTCCTCCATCATGTCACTGTCATCGACATCTCCAACAATCTCTTCTCAGCGTTTCCCTTTCCACAACCTGTCCCTAATATCCATCCAGCCTTCAAAGGACCCTTGCAGTTTCTGTTCTGCTTAACATGTTTCCTAGCTTTCCACTTTTCCTTATGTCCTATTCTTTGCCTAGAATTCCCTTCCCAGCACTTTTTTAAATGGAGGTATCATGGACATTATAACAGTATATTTGTTCCAGGTTGACAACATGATGATTTGATATCTGTAGCTATTATGACATGATCACCAGAATAAGTCTAGTTAACATCCATCACCATATTTCGTCACAAAAGTTGTTTTCTTGTCATGAGAACCTTTAAGATCTACCCTCTTAGCAGCTTTCAAATCTTCATTGCAGTATTAGTAACTATGTGCTTTCTGGGTGGCTCAGGCAGTGAGGAATCTGTCTGCAATGCAGGAGACGCAGGTTCAATCCCTGGGTCACGAAGATCTCTTGGAGAATGGAAGGGAATCCACTCCACTATTCTTGCCTGGAAAACCTCATGGACACAGGAGCCTGGTGGGCTATAGTCCATGGGGTCACAAAGAATCAGACATGATTGAGAGACTAACACACACGTTAGTAACTATAGTTAACCACACTGTACATCTCCAGGACTTAATTATTTTGTAACAGGAACTTTGTACCTGTTTGAACACCTCCACATACCACTTTTTTTTTTTTTTGAAACAGTGACTTAAACAAGATATAAAGCTGTTTCTTTTTCAAATAGTCCAAGGGCAGCAAGTCTGGGGCTTCCAAAGATACAACTTCCACCTCTTGATCAAAGGCAGCATCTCCAGCTCTTTCACCTGTCAGGCAGCCACCTTTCCCACCATTTCTGCCCAAGAAAGCCAAGTTCCTTCACCGAGTCTGCCTACTCTGTTAACTTGGGCTGGCCCCGAGGTCAGAATTAATCTGTTCCATCCCTGTTTCTTTATTCATTTGTCATTTGATTCCAGCATCCTTTAGTTGCATGTGGGCTCGCTCTCTGTTATTTTGTGAGTCCAGGAAGGGCAGACATGTCTCGTCCATCTCTGCATTCTCTGCGTCATCAGCCTTGCTCCCTGTGCTGAGTGGGTGCTCATAAATTAGTGACTTGAACTGTGACAGCTAGGGGAAAAATGCCTCAACTGAGGTTAAAAGTGAAAGATTTTCTCTTCCGGTTTCTGGGTCTAATCAAATCAGGCTCCCTGGTTTTATCCAACTTTGAAAAACTTACTTTCAAGGTCAGGAATGAGGGAATATTCTGCCAGTTTTATTTTATGAGCAGACACAAAGATTAGGCTTGCTTTTTCCTTTTTACTTACTTCTAACACTGAGCTGATTGATGGAAGGCAGAGGAAAGTAATAAACCTTTATTCACAGGACTACAAAACCCTCTCTGGCTGCTGCCTCCTTCCCTCTGTGGAAATAGATGGGGCCCCTGCTATTATGAAATACACAGCGGAAGGGTGCTTTTCCAGTAATCCCTCTGGTACTCATCTACATCTTGACTACTTCTTGATAAAGATATCACCCTCTGGATAGAACTTGTCTGCAAGATAAGCAGCCCACATATACTTTGAACTGTTTGGTCTCTTAAAGAGAACAGCAGCCTATAATGAAAAGCAGACTATTCCTTTCAGAGCAATGATTTTCCAGCCTTCGCGACAATGCATACTAGGTCAGACCGAGTAGAAATTTCAGAAATAAATTCATCATGATAGTCCATGCCACTCTACTCTCTTGTTCTTTATCTCGGCCAGTAATAATTGGGTGGGGACCAGCTGATGAAGAGTGAAGCCAGGGTAAAGCACAACACTGGTAAGCCAGGTGACTCTCTGTCCAGCCTGATGCTGCAGTAAGAGCTTCGTTGTCCAACTACACCACTCTTGCTGTGGTAAGCTTTTGCTGCAGACCAAGCCCTCCTAGGAGTGAGTGACTTAAAGCCACAAACGGGTATAGGGATTTCCTTGGTGGTCCAGTGGCTACGATTGCACTCCCAATGCAGGGGACCTAGGTTCAATCCCTGGTCAGGGAACTGTTCATGGATCCCGCAGGTGGCAACTAAGAGTTCAAATGCCACAAAGATCCCAAGTGCCACAGCAAAGACCCAGCACAGCCAAATAAATCAATTAAAAAAAATAGGTATACCTTCTGACTCTTCTGAAATCTGGCAGGGTAGTTCTTTTTGCCTGGGCTACTGCTCTGACCTAGATTGAGCTCACACCGTGTCTGGGGCCAGCTGGTGGCTCAGCAGGGCATGGATGGGCTCGGATGGCCTCATGCATGTTTCCTGAAACTGGCTCAGTGTCAGCCTGGACTGATGCGGGTGCCTCTCATCATCCAGTAGGGGCTAGCTCTGGCTCATCCTCATGATGGTCTCAGGGGTCCAAATGCAGTGAGAAGACAAGCTCAAGCGCTTGGGCTTTGGAGCCTCTGCTTGGGTCAGGTGGCTGGGTCACAAAGACAGCCCACATATAGGTAGGTTTCATAGCTCAGTCATGTCCGACTCTTTGTAAGACCCTATGGACTGTAGCCCACCAGGCTCCTCTGTTAATGGGATTCTCCAGACAAGAATAGTGGAGTGGAAGGCTGCAATATAAAGACCACCTCTGTGTGGAAAAATCTGCCCAGCCACACTGAACAGGGGCACATATGCAGGGATGGGAAAAATCTGTGGCTGTTTTTGACTGATTTCACACACAGGCCCTAGCCTCCACCACCTTGTCGCATCTGAATTATTTCCCCTTGGTCACTCTCCCAGAAGGTAACAGCAGAAAAACAAGCTACTGAAAAAAGAAAGTGGTACCGCCTGCCTTTCGTGGAGCCCTTGCATGTTGTTGCCTTACTAGGGCTGCTGCATGCTGCCTGGGAAGACAGTCAAAGCAGATCCCCGGAGAGAAGAGATGGCGCACGTCTGGGTGTAAAACCTCCGTCCATGTCTACTCAGCTGGGAGAAGGATTGGGGAAGCCAGGGGGCCCATTTCCTGAGGAGTGGATGGCTGAGGGGGTGAGAAAGGAGACACAGAAGACCTCAATTGGAGGCGGCAGGCCATGGCTGCTCCTTCCCTCCTTCCATCAGCTCATGGGTGTCAGGGTCACCCCAAAGCCACACCTCCTGGAAACGTGTACAGTGTGGTTTAAAAAGATGATTGCACATAAAAATTTCATTTTAAAAAGAGTTATCAGGGGCTTCCCTGGTGGCTCAGTGGTAAAGAATCCGCCTGCCAATGCAGGAGACACAGATTCGATCCTTGATCCGAGAGAATCCCACATGCCGCAAAGCAACTAAATCCATGCACCACAACTACCGAGCCCATGTGCACTAGAGCCTCTGCTCCGCAACAAGAGAAGCCACCGCAGTGAGAAACTCGCATACTGCAGCTAGAGAGCAGCCCCTGCTTGTCGCAACTAGAGAAAGCCTGTGCAGTAACAAAGACCCAGAACAGCAGGAAAAAAATCAAAATCAATAAAAAATTTTTAATTAAACAAAAGAGTGGTTTTAACAGTTTACATTTAACATTGTATTTGGAGGTCATTTTTCAGCATATAGAATTGTGAGAACATGAATAGTAGGTAGAAGAGCTGGCCCTTTACCCCTAGTCACTTATTGTTAACATCTTGCCTCATTTGCTTTATCATTGTACTCTAATCTCCCCCATATATATATATACACACTCTCTTTCCATTACTCTCATTTTATACACACACACACACACACACACACACTGACTCTCTCCTATTACTCTCAAGTGATTATACATACACACAGTGAATCATATGAAACTGAATTGCCAACATTGTGGTTCTGTACCCTAAGTACTTCAGTATGTATTTTCTAAGTCTATCTTCTCAAATATCCTTTAAAATTCCAAGAACAAACACTGAAGAAGGGTCCCAGTGGCCAGTCGAAGGGAGCCCGGAGCAGGGCACCACAGTGCTCAGCTGGGAAAAGCCCTCTCCCATATGCTCTCCCTTCTCCTCTGAGGCCACAACACCCCCCTCCCCTTCTAGAAGGGCAACACAGCAGGAGGAGACACAACAGAAAGAGACAGGGAGGGATGGGCCATTCAGCCTCAAGAGAAGTGAGGAAGGGGTGAAACATTCATGACGGCTTCTGGGAAATCAAACAATCCTGGACGGGGGAGAACACTCAGAGTTGTGCTTTATTTCAAACACCAATGGGAACGAAGCAAAGCATCATGCTGAAAAGGAGCTCATGGGGCTATGAGAAGACTGGACAGACGCCCCCAAGGACATGGACTTGCAAAGAAGCCTTGGGAAGCCTTAAGAACCAGGAGCATCTCAGGAGTAGGCACTGAAAATATTTTTTTTTTTCCCTTCTGAAAATGTTCTAGTAACACTTTCCTCCTTTTGAATGAACCGGCCTTATGATGTGAGAAGCAGCGCCCTGCAGCTCGGAGGGTCTCGGCTGTGGCGTGCTGGCCTCTAGTGGCCAGGAAGGAACCTCCCGCTCTGGCTCTGCCTGGCTTTACTGTGACTTCGGTGAGGAGGGGGAATGGGGACTGAGGTTTGTGATGAATGTCTTAGTGACTAACCATGTGGAGGGCTCCTTGGGAACACTGGAGACTATTGGCCTCTCTACACAATCCACCATTTACCTGGATAAGAAACTTTCCTTGGCTCAGAACACATTATGGAGGCAGCCTTTAGGGCCAGATGTGAACTCCTTGTTTCCAAGATGTAGACAATATTCTAAAGATGTGTGCATTATTCACTCAGTTGTGTCCAACTCTTTGCAACCCCATGGACTGTACCCTGCCAGGCTTCTCTGTTCACGGGATTCTCCAGGCAAGAATCCTGGATTGGGTAGCCATTCCCTTCTCCAGGGGATCTTCCCAATTCAGGGATCAAACCTGGGTCTCCTGCACTGCAGGCGGATTCTTTACCATCTGAGCTATCAGGGAAGATAACACTTTCTAGTTTCTCTGATGAAAGGTACACGAGATGGCAGGCAAGATGTGCTTGGAGCAGACCCCCGTGAACATGTCAGAAGGAAAACCAAGTGAAAATAATGTAAACCAAACAAGTCTGTAAACTCTGTGCATACATTATTTCTGGAAAAAATAATCAGTGATCATGTGGCCTCTGTAATAGTTTCTTTGACAAGATGTGCAACTTCTCCAAGCTTCAGCTGGCCCATCCAGGGTAACAGTATATCCTGCATGTATGTGTGACCGAAATCACATGAGTCAAAAGGTGAAGAAGGGCTTACTTTACCTTTCACTGTGCCACACTGACACTTGTTAAAGATTTAGCAATTTAGCTATTTTTATTATTATTTTACTGTTTTATGTTGATTATTCTTTAAGAGATACAGTCCCATCTTCAGCTTTATGACACACCAGGAGAATCCTTCCCTAAATTGAAACTCTACTTCCCAGCTGGGGCTTCCCTTGTGGCTCAGCTGGTAAAGAATCCACCTCAATGCTGGGTTTGATCCCTGGGTTGGGAAGGTCCCCTGGAGAAGGGAAAGGCTACCCATTCCAGTATTCTGGCCTGGAGAATTCCATGGACTATCATCCATGGGGTTGCAAAGAGTCCGACACGACTGAGTGACTTCACTTTCACTTGCATGCATTGGAGAAGGAAATGGCAACCCACTCCAGTATTCTTGCCTGGAGAGTCCCAGGGACAGGGGAGCCTGGTGGGCTGCCGTCTATGGGGTCGCACAGAGTTGGACATGACTGAAGCGACTTAGCAGCAGCAGCAGTCCCAGGTGGTGCAGTAGTAAATAACCTGCCTGCCAATGCAAGAGACAAGGGTTGGATTCGCGGGTCGGAAAGATCCCCTGGAGAAGGGAATGGTAACCCACTCCAATATTCTTGCCTGGAGAATTCCGTGGACAGAGGAGCCTGGTGGGCTACAGTCCATGGGGTTGCAAAGAGTCAGATATGACTGAGGGACTGAACAACAGGAAGTTTCTGGTGTACAGCAAAGTGACTCAGTAATACAAACATATATATATATATATATATATATATATATATATATATATATTTACTTTTAAGATTGGGCAGCAGGAAGGAAGGGGCAGGGATGTTCTAGTTTTTTGGGGGTTTTTTTTTGGCCATGCTGTGCGGCAAGCCTGATCCCAGTTCCACCAGGGATGGAGCCCGTGCCTGGGCAGTGGAAGCGGGGCGTCTGAACCACTGGTCCGCCAGGAAAGTCCCAGGGATATTCTAGATCAACGTTTAGGACTCAGCTCTAAAGACTGTGAGACTTGGAACTCCCAGGTCTATTCTAAAATCTCAAATGCAGCACTAGAACTACAAACTGTTTACTCAACACAGAAGCCTCCTGAGGAGTACGGAGAAGAAGAGCTGTGAGGGAGGTAAACACAAGGGGAGGTGGAATTTACCTGGAGATGAATTTGCTCCCGGGTTGAGTGGCCTGACTGGCGTGGGGGACGAGGAGCTGAGAGACTGACGGGTGATGTCTCAACGCACCTCAGAAACTGGAAAGAGCGCGAGAGGTGAGCCAAACGAGCCAGCGTCCCGGCGGCGCCTCTGACGACGCAGGAAGTGGGCGTCTGCGTTTGCACGTGTGCGTGCCCACGTGCGTGCGCGCATGATGCCAAGGATTGGCTACACCTGGAACCGTGGCATGACTCCCTTGTGATCTGCTCAGCTTGGCGGACTTCAGAAAGCAAGGGAGCAGTCATTTCAGCCACAAGGGGTTGCTGCCCAGAACAAAAAAACCCCAAACACTCAAGGCTCAATTATGCAACCAACACCCCTCACCTTTTTGTGCACTTCTGTGAAGCTTTGGATACCTACCTATTATAGTACTTGTGTCCTTGAACTTTGGATTTGTGTCTGCAGAATGGTAAACGTGTTTCTAGATGCTGGTTATGACAGCTCTTGCCTCCTGTTTTAACCAGAATTGGGGGATGTTGGGGCCCCTCCTCCATTTCTATGGTCAATAGAGTGTAGATTCTATGGTACCCAGAGCCACGGGTTGAAGAGAAAACTTTAAATTCAATCTGTTTGGTTTTTTTTTTTTTTTTTTTTCTGGCCGAGCCTCACTGGTATGTAGGATCTCAGTTCTGGGATCAGGAACTGAACCCACGAACCCTGCAGTACAAGCTCAGAGTCTTAACCACTGAACTGCCTAGGAAGTCCCCAGTCTCCTGTTTTCCAGATGAATTAAACTGAGGCCCGAAATTGTTACAAAGCTAACTTGAGTGTGCTTTAAGCTTCCCAGGTGGCGCTAGTGGTAAAGAATCCACCTGCCAATGCAGGAGACACAGGAGACTTGGGTTCCATCCCTGGGTCAGGAAGATCCCCTAGAATAGGAAATAGCAATCCACTCCAGTATTCTTGCCTGGAGAATCCCATGGACAGAGGAGTCTGGAGGGCTACAGTCCATAGGGTTGCAGAGTCAGACATGACTTAAGTGACTTTGCATGCATGTGTGCTGTGCAATGTCGTGCTTATAGTTCTGCCTCTCCAGGCAGGAAAGAATCCCTGTTGAGCATGGTCTAAAGGGCCCTTTGTAGGGACTTTCCCTGGCAGTCCAGTGGCTAAGACTCCATGCTTCCAATGCAGGAGGGGTAGGATTGATCCCTGGTTAGGGAACTAAGATCCCACACGGGAAGGCAAAGAAAAAAAGAGAGAGAGAGAGAGAGAGAGAGAGAGAACGCCCCCTGTAGGGTTGCACCAACCCCTGGTTGTAAGAAGCTTTGGTGCCACATAGGATTGTTATACTCCTCGTCATTGCAGGTGACCCCCTTGGGAGGCAGCAATGATGGGAATCAGCCAATTAGCTGAAAGGAGGTGGATTGACAATGCAGTCATTCGGAAAACCATTTAATTTCACTTGCTGCCAACTTCTGATAAGAAGCATATACACAATCACCTAAGACAGGAGTGCTGCTTAATATTTTTTCCAAGTGTTTAAATATTACCACTTAGTGGTGATTACCTCTTTGCATATGTGTAAGAAAACAAATAAAATGAAATGGATTACTGGGTTATTAAGCCACATTTTGTTATAAGGGATGTAAATAAATTTCATATTTTAGTCTGCCAATTATGTTACTTCTCTCCAGCTTCTGAATATAATTAAAACTGTAATGTGTCTGTGATCAAAGTTTATATTAATATTTAGATTATTAAAGTACAGAGAGAAAATGATTTTCCACAAAAGACGTTTTTACTTAGTAAACTAAATAATTCCCATTTTACACTAGGAGAGGAAAAAAGGAGAAAATAACTTGGAGATTTCTAACATGAGCAACTCGGAGGATGAATTCACATAATTAGAAATACATTAATAGTTGTGGGGGATTATTTGCAAAAAGAACTGCAGTAATTTCCTCTCTCTCTTCATGTTCTTGAGCATTTCCCTTCCACTCCTGGCTTGCCCGTGTGACTCGCTTTGGTTAATGGAACCACAGCAAGTGTAACATAAGCAAAGACTTGCAAAGTGTGCATTGGTCTTGGAAGCTCTATAATCACAAGATGTGAATGAGCCCAGGCTAACCTGCTGGATGATGTGGGACACATGGCCAAGTCATCTTCTTCCTTACCCGCCATAGAGTCAACAATCAGACATGTGAATGAGGCCATCGGGACAAGCCAAGCTCCACCAAGCTTACCCAGACCAGATGAACAGCCTGCCAAATAGTAAGCAAGTATAAATATTTATCCTTTTTAAAATTATCTTTTAAGTAACTATGTTTGTGGTGATTTGATTTGTAGCAGAAGTGAAATGTGATCAAAGGTATCATCTTTAAATACTGTGTTTTTAGAGAAGAAAATGAATAGCTCTGTTCCACTCCCATTACAATTTACTGAAAGAGTGGCATACATGCATTGTCTCTACTTCCTTTGTCCTAAATATCTTTAAACTCCAATTGGATTTCTACCTGCTCCAGCTCCTGAACCTGCTTCTAGAATGCCAAACTCTCCTAGCCTCCCACTCTTGTGCCTTCCAGTCTCCTTTCTGACTCTGCTACTCCTTCCCAGTTTCTAAAAGATTGAGCTTCTGGGTCTTCTTGTCTATTTTACATGATTTCTCTGCATAATTCATCCTGTTCCATGGCTTTCAATGCCACTTGTACATTCATGGCTCCCATATTTACATCTCCAACCCTGCCCTCCCTTCTGAATGCCAGATTCCAATATCCAGCTACCTCCCAGACATCTTCATATGGATATCAAACTCAGTGTGTTTGAAAATAGGACTCCTGATACCCCACCCTAGACTTCTTTTCCCATGGCTTTCCAATATTAATATATCAGTTACAGGCATCTCCAGCCATCCAGTTGGCCAGACAATAGGATAAAATTTGTCCTCAACTTTCCCCTTTCTCTCTCCCTTTAAGTACAATCTATTAGCAAATTGTGTTAGTTCAATGCCCCAAATACATGTGCATCCTCTTCTCTCAACCTCCTAATATATTAGTTTGAAACACTGTCAATTGTTTTCTAAGCTAGTACAGTTTACTTTAAAATGGGCCCTGTTTCTACCCTTGCTCTGCCATAGTTTATTCTCTAGACAGCAGCCAAAATGATCATTTTAAAACATTCAGCACAAATGAGATCATACCATTACCTTGCTTAAATCCTTCAGTGACTTTAGATTGCACCACAAATAAAGGACAAACTCTTTACTGTCTAATCAAGCCTCTGCCCTCCTCTCTGTGGCAGACTCTTCGACTGGAATGTGGAATTTCATGAACATGGTTTTGATTATTTGTTTGTTGGCAATAATCAATTCAGTAAGTATTAAATAAGTGATTGGACAGTCATAAAATGAATAAATGGCTATGTTGGCACTTGTGTTCTAAACATTATAATTTCCTTTGGTATTTTAATGTGTCAAAAATATATGAAATGCATATGCCTTAACAATTAGTAAACATCAGGACTGCCATCCTTGAAACTTCGTGGTGATCATCATATGTAAGCTGATCAGTAGATACATACACGGAATTTAGTTCCCTAATCTTAATAGGAGTAATGAAATCCTGGAGTGATAAATATTAGTGAAATGTTCCTTATTTCATTTTTCTTTTTGTTGACCATGTGGTATGCAGGATCTTGGTTCCCTGACCAAGGCTCACACCAAGGCTCCAATTTGATTTATTGCAAAATGGAAAGTTACAGAAGAGCTAAAAATGTGTTGTGAATATATATAAAGCAAACACATGTGTGTGTGTACACACACAGAGAAGTTAAGCCTAAAGTTACTGTACATAGTCTTTATGTGATTATGAGAAATTCATCTCTATATGAAAGCCACTCTGGAACATCTCCACACTTCACACACTCACAGAATATTGCTTGTTACTGCACCTCTGGCTTGTTGCCGCTCTTGTGTTGTCAGGTAAGTCCAGGAGATCACCACACCTGGCAGCTCCAGGAGCAGTGGGGGATGTATTTATGGTTCCTACTCTAGTGGCTTTGCTACTGTGGGGTAGAATGTGATTCATGTCCTTCCTGCACTTCATGTGAAGGCAGAGTCTTTGCGAGTGTGCCAGCGCTTGCCTTTGTCCTCATTCTTCTGGTAGAGCATTACAGTATCGGGAAGTCCCACCGCAGCTCCACAAAACACATCCATTAATCTTGGTGCTTCCCCCCAAACACACATTGTGCTTGCTGATGCACAAGCTGTGCCAGCTTGATCCATTTTGATTCTTAACTGAAATAATTCCCTCCCTTCCAGCCTCTGCCAACTGTGGAAAGGAGAGCCAAGTGCCCTCCTCAGAGTCAGCCCCTCACAGTTGTCTCAGACAGGTTCAAGTGCTGGAGTCCTCAGGTACCTAGTTGAATGCCATCAAAACAGCCAGACTGGGTGTTTCAAATAGAAGCAGGTTTGGGGAATGGCAGGGGGGGATACATGATTTATTTAAACAGGTTGAAAATTAGCCCTGGTATGTGTGGATTTCAAGGGAAGTCTTGCCATGTAGTAGTCACTTAGGTTGGCATCATCACCCTAGCCTCAAAAACGTGGGGATTCATTTCAGAATTGCCACACCCATTCAACACCATTCTTAACCAGCTTGACCATTGCTGGTTATTTTCCAAATCTCTAGAATAGGCTGTGGGCTCTCCTGGTAGCTCAGAATACCCGCTCCAGTATTCTTGGGCTTCCCTGGTGGCTCAGACGGTAAAGAATTTGCCTGCAATGCAGAAGACCTGGGTTCAGTCCCTGGGTTGGGAAGATCCCCAACTCAGAGGAAGGCATGGAAACCCACTCCAGTATTCCTGCCTGGAGAATCCCCATGGACAGAGGAGCCTGGTGGGCTGTAGTCTATGGGGTCGCAAAGAGTCGGTCATGACGGCTTGACTAAGCACAGCACAGAATAGGCTGTACCTATTGGACTTGGGTCATTTCTTTGGACTTCCCAGCATCTGAACACTGTTGGGGAAGTCCTCTCCATGAATCTGGGTGGGAGGCAAAGATAGGCTCTTGCTAGAGGACTTGACCTTGCTAATCCTTTCTAAGCCTGCTCTGCAGCTGGGACAGAGGCAGATCAGGACAGGGGTGAGGGGGGTACCCTCTAGTGGTGGTCAGGACTATGTAGGAGAGGGGCGTACTCCCCAGACCAGTTCTGAGACATCATTTTGGGCATGACTTCTGTTGCTCAGACATCTCCTTAGGTCTGATACCATTTATAGTAATAGAAGTGGTAAGCAACGTGTCTATGGCACACTGGTTAATTCATACACTTGTCATTACTAAAACACAAAACAAAACAAACACTATAACCATTGCTGCATAAAAATTACCTCCCAAGCTACAAATGCTTACCACCTTTGATCCAGAAAGCTCACTTCTAGGAATGTGTCCTGCGGATATATTTTCGCACAAGTGAAAAGATGAAACGAGAGACGTGTAGTGTTGTCTGTTAGAGCAAAAGCGGAAAACCACCACCCACATGTCCCACCAAAGGGGACCACTTAAGTAATATCCCACAAATACCCACTGGACTATGAGACATCTATAAAAAAAGTATGAAAAAAAGTGAAAGTGAAGTTGTGTCCAACTCTTTGCGGACTGTAGCCCGCTAG
Organism: Bos indicus; assembly: GCF_029378745.1. Lineage (NCBI taxonomy): Eukaryota > Metazoa > Chordata > Mammalia > Artiodactyla > Bovidae > Bos > Bos indicus. Next base: position 120,220,476 of record NC_091789.1, on the reverse strand, counting down.
GCTCCTCCACCCATGGGATTTTCCAGGCAAGAATACTGGAGTGGGTTGCCATTTCCTTCTCCAGGGGATCTTCCCAACTCAGGGATCGAATTCAGGTCTCTCACATTGTGGACAGACTCTCTACCGTCTGAGACAGCAGGGAATCCCTGGTTTCCTGGATTTTTTTCCTGAAAAAAGTATGAGGAAAGCATTTTATATGTTGAAACAAAAAGATCTATTTCAATATACTTAAGAATGGATTACTTGAGCCCATTCTTAAGTTTAAAAAATCAAGATGTATTAATGAGTGCATAGAATGCTAGGTTCTAAAAAGTAGGAACCTATGTTTGTAATTGCTCATATACTACTGACACTTTGGGATACACAAGAAATTATTGATATTTATTCAGAGGGCAGTGAGGATGAAGTGGGAATAAGGTAGTGAGGGTCTTTTCACTGGCTGTGTAGATTTTTCATTTTTTGACAATATGAAAGTATTACCTATATAAAAGTGACTAAATTAAAATAAAAACAATGCAGTTGATAC